>NW_023416323.1:41790445-42390445 GCF_014108235.1 Myotis myotis
AGGCATTTTTAATCGAAAATCTTCCCACGAAGAAAACTCCGTGCGAGAGGGCCTCCCTGGTGAATTCTACCAAACACTAAGGGAGAGATCATACCAGTTCTGTACAGCTCTCCCAGGAGACTAGGAAGGAGAGGGTCCCTTCCAGTTTATGCGTAAGATCAGCCTTGCCCTCGCACCCAGACCAGACAAGGATATCACACGCCGAGAAGAGAGGCTAATATCCCTCGTGAACCAGGACACTTCTGCACAGAATTCCAGCAAACGGCATCCAAAAATAAAGAGTGTAGCATACCAGGACACAGGAAGGTCTGTCCCAGGAATGCGAGGCTGGCTTAGCACTCAAACATCCATCGGTGTGACTCAGTGTATGACGAGCTGTAAGAAAGCCACTTGGTCATCTTCGTAGACCCAGAAAAGGCGCTGGCAGAGCTGACGTGCACCCTGGATAAGAGCTCTGGGTAAAGGAGGGGTTAAAGGGGACACCGCGGTGTGACAAAGGACGTCCAGAAGACGCAGGTGTCCACCCTCACATATCCACTGGGGCGTCCAGCCAGTGGAAGACGCTAGGTGACTGAAATTAAAGGCCAGACGGAAGGAAGTGAAACTGTCTTTATTGACAGATGACATGATTGTCTGCGTAGAGCAGTGGTTCTCAACCTTCCTAACGCCACGACCCTTTAATACAGTTCCTCATGTTGTGGTGACCCCCAACCATAAAATTATTTTCGTTGCTACTTCATAACTGTAATGTTGCTACTGTTATGAATCGTCATGTAAATATCTGATATGCAGGATGTATTTAGGCGACCCTGTGAAAGGGTCATTGGACCTCCAAAGGGGTCGCGGCCCACAGGGTGAGAACCGCCCATGTAGCCGCTGCAGCAGAAGCACACAAATGCACGAACACGAGTTGGGCGGGTGGTAGGATACGAGGCGGCCCTGCGACGCCAAGCGCATGTATGTGTGCCAAAAGCGAGTGACCAGAAGCCGACATTTTCAAAAAGATGCCGCGCACGACGGCACTGACAGAATGAAATGCTAGGAAGTCACTTGAGACCAGTGAGCGGACCTCCTCACAGAGGGCTGAGACCTTCGTTTCTCTCTCATCACTGATGTTTCTATCTCTTTATCCCTCTCCCTCTCTCTCTAAAAATTAAATAAAGACATATTTTTAAAGTAGGTGGTGGATGAAGCCAGGGCTGCGAGGGAAGCCCGGGTCCCGGGTGCCAGAGGGAAGCCGGTGCCGGCAGCCGGGGAAGGAAGGCCTACTCTTGCACGCATTTCATGCATCGGGCCTCTAGTTAAGTAAATAACAGCATGAAGCTGTTATGACAACGTTTGCAAAGCTGGTTTCCAAATCTCTGAGGCAGGGGGACGCCGGGGCCTGACCTGCTTCCCCACCTCCCCCCTCCCCGGTGCTCGGGGCTCCTTGCAGGTCGCGGAGGGAGGGCGGGCCTCCTCCAGGCTGGTCACCAGCCGCATTTGCTGGGTGAGGAGCTCGGAATTGGCCCCTGCTTTTTAATAATCTCCCAATTACAGGCACCGGCTGTGAGCTATCCCCCGTCTGGAGCGCGCAATAAAGCCTGGGCTACAGCCCTGGGAGCTGGGGCCGCAGCTTCCGAAAGGTGGATGGCAGGTGAACTGCTGAGCTGGCCTGTTTCCCTCCCAATTACCCCTGAAAAACAGCCTCCCACACGAGCCGCACTCCACACGCTTACGGTCCCTCAACCTCAAGCCCTCAGCGCAGAGAGATACAGAGACACGGGAGGCGGGGAGGGGGGTGAGGAGTTTCCCAGCAGCACCAGCTGCTGCAAATGGGCCTGAGCGGGCGGCTGGGAGGGTGGATGGCCGCGAGGTCACCGCAGAGGTCGCGGCTGCAAACCTCGCATGGATATGATGATGTGGCAGCGTAACCGGGGCGCCGCGAGCCCGGGGTGAGGACGGCAGCATGTTTGCAAGGAAATCTGGGGGAAGGAGAAGGCGACTGAGCAAAATAATCCCGGGTCAGAAACAACGGTGACAGCAAGACGCCACGTAAAATTATCAAAGACGGGGGCGTGGTCTGGGAGATTGCAACATATCTATCAGTCACAAAATCACTGGTTATGTTCATGTACACCACACACACACACACACACACACACACCCCTCCTACAGATCCGTGAGACAAATAACCCAATAGAAAAAGGGTCAGTGCCTGAATAAGCAAATCGGGTGGGACATGCCGATAACCAATGAGCATGCAATAACCAATGAACATACAACAAGTGCTTCAACCTCACTAGCCACGAGAGGCGTCTGCACCACAATCCCCAGCCACCATGCCGCACCTGCTCAAGCAGCACACGTTTCACTGTCTGAGAATCTGTTTTTCTTTTTGAATCTTGTTCTTGTTGTTAATCCTCACCCGAGGACATTTTTTCCCGTTGATCGTTAGAGTGCGGGGGAGGGAGGGAGAGAGACATCTGTGTGAGAGGGACACGTTGATTGGTTGCCTCCCACACGGGCCTGGACAGGGGCGGGGATGGAACCTGCAGCCCAGGTGCGTGCCCTTGACCGGGAATCCAACCCGAGAGCCTCTGGTGCAGGGCCAGCACTCTAACCACTGAGCCGGGCTGGCCAGGCCTTGTCTGAGAATGTTAAGTGTTGGTGAGGATGCTGGAAACACGAACCCCCACCCCTGCTGTCCGGGGTGTAAACTGGTGCCTCCGGTTTGGAGAACAGCGTGGGTATGTGGGTTAACATGAAAAGAGCTTCAAGAAGTACGGGTGAGTCAAAAAGCAAGTTGCCAAAAGATACCTAGCCCGGCCGACGTGGCTCAGTGGTTGAGCGTCAACCTATGAACCAGGAAGTCGTGGTTCAATTCCCGGTCAGGGCACATGCCCGGATTGTGGGCTTGATCCCCAGTGTAGGGCGCACAGGAGGCAGCCAATCCATGATTCTCTGTCATCACTGATGTTTCTCTCTCTCTCCCTCTCCTTTCCTCCCTCTCTCTCTTAAAAAAAAAAAAATCAATAAAAACATATCTTCGGGTGAGGATTAAAAAAATAATAAAAATAAAAAAGAATCATATGAGTTTCCTCCTTAAAAAGAAATCAACAACAACAAAGAGATGCCTAAAATACTGCACCAGCCTGGGGCGACCTGCTGGAACAACACTGTTCAGGCGGCTCACGCTGGGGAGGCGCAGGTGCTGTGCCGGGGTGTAAAGACACTTCAGAGGGCGCAGACTAGAAGGGCCATAGCTACCGGGAGGGTGGAGGGCAAACGGGCACCTATGTTGGTGGTAGGGGCCAAAGTGACTTGAACTTCTCTGAAATGTTCTAATTTTTCTTTTTTTTTTTTAAAAAAAAAATATTTCTTTTATTGATGTCAGAGAGGAAGAGAGAGGGAGAGAGAGATAGAAACATCAGTGATGAGAGAGAATCATGGACCGGCTGCCTCCTGCTCGCCTCACACTGGGGATCGAGCCCACAACCTGGGCCTGTGCCCTGACAGGAATCGAACCCTGACCTCCTGGTTCATAGGTTGATGCTCAACCAGTGAGCCACGCCAGCAGAGCTGTTGTAATTTTTCAAGGAGTTGATATTTAAATACTAAAGGTCCAGTGCACGAAATCTATGCACAGGTAGTGTCCCTAGGCCTGGCCGGTGATTAGGGCCGATCAGGTTCCCAGCCTCCCTGCCTCCTCCTTCCCTCACTCGCTCAGCGCTCCACCACTGCTGGTCGCCCGCCATGTTCCACGCCACCCCCTGGTGGTCAGTGCACGTCATAGCGAGCAATCCAACTCCCGTTCTCCCGGTCAAACTCCCGAGGGGACACTTTGCATATTAGCCTTTTATATATATAGATTACTTGAGTAATTTAGATAATATCCTCCCCCCCCAAAAAAAAAATAACAGTGAAGCCCTAAGAAGGACGGAGAGGAGGGGCAGAGCAGTCAGCCAGCAGTGTGGGGAGTGTCTGTTTTATACTGAAAGGCCTCGGGGCAGCTGTCCACGGGGGCACCCGGCTCCTGGGGCCTCGCCTCCCGCCCTCACTGGGACAAAGGTGAAGACCCCATGAGCGAGACCCAGAGCCGTAGTCTCCGAGCCCTGTGGTTGGAGGAAACCCCAAAACAGGATACGCACATAAAAGACTCTTCCTTTGCTTCTTTATTAAATTGTTATATCCACACACAGCACTTCAGCAGCCAAAATGGAGTCCCTAATACGGTCTCCTGGTACCAATAGTGTAAAACAATACAGAACGGCGAGAGCTCCGCCGGCTCTTAGGGGGCGGGGGGAAGCCCGGGTCCGAGGTGCCTTTCGGGGGACGCGCAGCCGGGGGGAGCTCAGAGTCGTCAGGAGGCAGGCCCTCTCCCCAAACATGCCCACATCCACGTCCTCGTTAATTGCCCAGAATTCATGTCACTTAAGCAGAGAAGCTATAAACATCCGCCATCATAAAGACGCCTTGAGCCGCCCGGGACGAAATCAATGCCGTATTATTTTGGTTTATTATTCCTCGTGGGTTCGTGCCGGCCTGCCTACTTGGATATTTATTTATACCCAAGAAGCGAAAGAACATAAATGCCGCACTTGGGAGCAGGCCACTGCCGGGATGGAGTGGGTACGGCCGGCCTCTGCCTGGGTTCCGGGAGCCGCAGCCCGTGACAGAGGGCCGGGCTCAAGGTCACCGCCTCCTCCACGCAGGGAGGGCTGATGGGGATTAACACGAAGGGCCCCGAGACTGAAGCGCGGTGGCTCGCGCAGATGGCTCCTGCCTTCTTCCCGGGGCGGCTGGGGTGGGGGCGATAAACGGTGTAAGGGCGGGAGGCCTCCTCCCTGCCGGTTCTCTCTCCAGCGCCTCTAAGCTCTTTATTCAAGAGGTCCCTGGCTATTCACAACTTTGCTGCTCTTATGAAACATTAATGACTGCTTTCTCTCCGGCAGACAAGGGCCTTATTTTGAGGAAGATTAACAAAGAGGCCTCGATGCAGAATGAGTCTCACCCCGGGAGGGGCCTCTCTCACCAGCCTGTTTATGATGGGGCGGGGGGGGGGGGTACCCTGTTAGTTCAAGGCTGGCAAGTAAATAGATGGCGTGCAGCCTGGCAAGGACAACAGCCAACACAAAAGGGACGTGGCATGGAAAACAGCCTGCCCCCCCCCGAAGCGGGCTGACTGCCCCCCGCCCCCAGCAGGCTGACCCCACGCCCTGCCCACCATCCTTTTTTCTCGGCAACCCGCGTGGGGAGCTGTGTTTACCAGCCATTGTCAGGCTGCTCTGCGGGGGGATGGCGGGGGGGCGGCACAGGTGAGAGCAGTTATCCGTGTGCAACGATGAGAACAGCACGGAGATGGGGCTTTTAGTGAGGCAGCCGATGCTTAGAAAACACTTCTGAGAGCCTCGCAGGCCAGCATCGCTCTCGGATGGAGGAGCTGGGGCGTGGGCGGTGGGCACGCTTGCTTCAAGATGCTTTCCCGAGGAAAGAAGAGGGTGTGCATTGCAGAAATAAAAGATTTTTTCATCCTCACCCAAGGATATTTTTCCATTGATAAGAGAGAGTGGGAGAGAGAGGGAAAGACAGAGAGAAACATCGATGTGAGAGAGACACATCGATGGGTTGCCTCCTGCACATGCCCTGACCAGGGCCCGGGCTGGGGAGGAGCCTGCAATGGAGGTACGTGCCCTTGACCAGAATCGAACCTGGGACCCTTCTGTCCACAGGCCGATGCTCTATCCACTGAGCCAAACTGGCCAGGGCACAGAAATAAAGTATTTTGAGTTCATGTCTTATCCTGTGTACACTCGGTCTTCACGTCGGCACCCAGGTCCTGTGGTGAAAGGGACTTCTGGTGCAACTCCACGCCCACCACTAAAAACCCCTGCATCTGCTTTGATCTCTTTTCCCAGATTTGTCACCCGTCTCCCTTGCAGCGGAAGGAACGGAAGCAGAGGGAGGCTGGGTCAGTTAGGAGATGGTCAGTGGGGGACCAGGTCTCCCTCTCCGTTCTTCCTGCTGTGAACCCAGCTCTCCATGGTCCCCACGCGTCAATCCGGGCCTCCAGTTAGCCAGGGACCATGGTAGGAACACGTCTCATCATGTGTGATGACAAGGGCCCACCCACCTGATCCTAGATGTGCAGGAACGAGTGTCTTAGTCACTGCCGTGCACTCAGCACCTGCTGCCCTTGGCCTTCAGGGAGCTGGCAGAGGGGTGGTAGGGGAGGAGGTGGGCACAGGTTCACACAGATGACTACACAGCTGCCCTCAGGAGGGCCAGGTTTGGTAGACGTGGTTCCACACCACACCCTTCGATTTCTGGTGTTTGCCCTCACTGATTTGCAGGTGTGTGGAAAGGCAAGCGTGGAGCTTGGGGTTCAGGTTGCCCGGGGGACCGACAGAGGCAGGCCTGCGTGGGCCAATTGCTCTCAGCCGTGCTTGCATCGCCAAAGGGCACAGAAAATGTCATTAGACAGAGCAGCACTATTTGGATTGCGTACACTTTTTTAAAAACATATTTTTATTGATTTCGGAGCAAGGAAGGGAGAAGGAGAGAGAGAGAGAAACATCAATGATAAGAGAGAATCTTTGATGGGCTGCCTCCAGCATGCCCCCTACTGGGCATCGAGCCCAGAAACCTGGGCCTGAGCCCTGACCGGGACTCAAACCATGACCTCCTGGTTCATGGATCAACTCTCAGCCACGGAGCCACGCCGGCCCGGCTGGCGGACACTTTTCGGAGAGCACTATGCCTACGACGTTTCCCCTCCTTTGTGAGAACCTTAAAACATTTGAGGGACGACTGTCAGCATCCCTGGTCGCTTCTCTGTGCCAAGCGCTGCCCTCAGGTGCTCTGATGTGTTATCACTCCATGGTCACCCGGGCGCCGTGACCCGCACCATCGTCACCCCATTTTACAGATGAGGACACTGAGGCACCGAGACCGTGGTGTGCCTCGGGCTCTCAGTTACGGGGGCAGAGCTGGGACTCAGGGCCGGCGGCCTGGCTCCTGTCGGCTACGACCTCTGTCTGAAGAGAGATGTCAAGTAAAATAATTTCTAAACGTCCGACATCACCTTCCGCATCGTGATGGGGCGCAGATCCCTGCAGCTAGAGAAATCCAAGGAAAAGAGCCCCACTGAACACTTCCAACGAGCTTACGAGACAAGGCACGATCAATTCTTGCTTTAAAATCGATCACCAGGATTTTGCACTGTCGGTCGCCATTTTATTATCAGATGCCGAAAAATCATTACCACAACCACATGAGCGTCACAGCCACATGAAAACGAACGCCCTTCCTTCGGGAAAATGCTATAAATACGCACGGGAAAGTATTCTTCTCCCAGACATGGCCCGAGCCAATCAATCACCCGCCCGATACGTCCGCTTTGATCTCGTTCCCCGGAACTTCACCCATAAAGGTTTAGTGAGATTTGTCGGCAGCTGGGGAGCAGGAGGGGCGCCTGGGGAAGCCACAGTTAGAGTCTGAGCGTTAGAACTCGTGCCGGACGACATAAATCAGACAAGGCTCCCAGACACGTTGCAAAGGGGGAGTAGCTGGTTGAGGCAGATCTAGTAAACGAGCGATTGTTAACCAGAAATGACCAAGAACGCCTGCAAATCAGCAAGACCAGCCCTCGCTGGGAAAAGAGCGTAAGTGACAGCTTTAACGATGGACGGACGCCTGGCTGGCGAGGCTCTGTGCTTGTTTGTATTGTGAGTGTGTCGGCCCAGGAACCGAAGGGTCGAGGGTTCGATTCCTGGTCAAGGGCACGTACCTGGGTTGCAGGTTCGATCCCTGGCCCTGGCTGGGTTGTGTGTGAGAGAGGCAACCAATCGATGTTTCTCTCTCCCTCTCTCTCTCCCCCGCCCCTTTCACTGTCTCTAGAAGTTAATGGGGAAAATACCTCCAGCGAGGACTGACTAAGACAGACAAACTCCGATCCTCAGTCACACCAGGCGCCTCTCGAATGCTCGGGGGCCACGTGAGGCTAGAGGCTCCGGGCCAGGCCGCCCACCCACGCAGCACGCTCTTCATCGCCAACGCGCACACACCGCGCCCTTGGCAAGCCGGGCTCTGGCCACCTGAAGTCTACAAATGCCGGAGATGGCACCAAGGGATTTTAAATATTCATTAGCATTAAAGTCCTCGTCCAAACCTCTAAACAAACAGCGAAGCAAATCCTATTTTGGTGAGAAAGTGAGGAGTCAGGAAGGTGCGCTGAGCACTAAAATCAGGACCGGGTGGGAGTGGCTCAGGCGCCCGCCCTGGCCGTGGCCGCCTTGTGACTGGGCCCGGGCGCAGCCACCACTGCCGTTGGCTCTCCCAGAGCCCGAGACCCCGCAGTGCACTCTGCCCGAGGCTCCGAGACCCCGGCTGCCGGGCCAAGACCAGCAACTCAGCGCGGCCTCAAGGCCCGTTCTCAGCAGCAGCCAGGAGGCCCTCACTTGTCCTAACGGGGTTGGAAACAAATGGTCCTTTTGCTGCCACATGTTACTGTTGTTGGGGGGGGGGGGGGGACAAGGGTAGGGGGGACAGGGATGGGGGGCCTGGGGGAGACAGGGGTGGGTGGGGACAGGGGTGGGGGGACAGGGGTGGCGGAAGAAGTGGAGGAGGAGAAAGGGGACTTCCGCTCTGCGCTCTGTGTGCCTCTATCGTGGGCATTTGAAAATGAGGATTCTATTCATGTCATTTTTGAAGGTAAAAGAATGAAAACTCTTCTCGCACCTGAACCCCGGGAGCTTTCCTCCACACGCTGTGCAAAGGCAGCCGGAACTAACTTCTCGAAGGCGATGGCGGGCCGCTGCCCACAGTGTCCTTTCCACGGGCAACAGCCAACGACAGGGTTCGTCCAGGTTTTACCGTCGATTAGGGTTACGTGGCAGGAGTCCTGGGGCTGGTCGCTGCTGGCATTGGCGGGGGCTCATTGTGACACCAATACGCGCCCCTGCTGCGTTAGGAGGCGGTGTGAATGGGGAGGCGGCAGAGGCGGGCGGCAGGAGGTCTCAGGGGCTGAGACAGCACACAGACAGGACGTCTGCGTGACGGGCGTGGGCCGGTCGCATGAGCCGCCCTTTCCCCCAGGCCTGTGGGGGACAGAATGGACGCGGGGGGGCACCTGCTCACCCCAAAGGGTGCAGGTGGTCGAGCCGGTCAGTAGAGCGAGCTAAGCAGCCAGTGAGGGGCCGTGCGATCTCGTTTGCTCAGCCTGCGGGGGGCACTTTGAGACATCCATCTGCGGCCGGGACACTCAGATGGGAAGTGACAGCCTCCTACTGTTTTTTATTGGTTTCAGAGAGGAAGGGAGAGGGAGAGAGAGAAACATCCATGATGAGAGAGAGTCCTGGATCCGCTGCCCTCTGCACGCCCCCACTGGGGATGGAGCCCGCAACCCAGGCCTGTGCCCTGACCGGGAATCGAGCCCTGACCTCCTGGGTCACAGGCTGATGCTCAACCACGGAGCCCCGCGGCCGGCACATACTGCAGCTGTAAGCGCATGACGCTGGGATGTCCCGGCTGGCACTGGGGAAGGACCTCTGCAGAAGGGCTGGATGCCAGCTGTCCACATTCTCTCCACGCTCACCGCTGCGCTCCTCGCCTCGGGGTAGACATGTGACCTGGCCCTCCTTTGTCCTCCACTGCCGGGCCCACTGGACCCTCTGGGGGGTCACTGGTCCCCAGGAAACGCCAGCCCTCTCCTAGGCCCACCTGCTGTCCGACCTTCTCTGCTCCATTCCCCACCCCGTGTCTCCCGCCAAGCGCGATTCTGCGAGCGGACAATGGCTGCGTGGCTGCCCAGCACGTCCTTTTCACGGAAACGCAGACACTTCCAGAGCCTGCTGGGCTCTGCCCCGGGACTCGGGCTCATTTCGCCTCTGTTGTGGTGGGGCGCGGAGTCCGCACCGGCTGCTTGTTAAGGAGTGTGTGGACGTGGGGTCTGGTGGCATCTCAGACTTGGGCTCTGAAAGGGCCCGCCCCTGCGCGCCTGCCTGAAGGAAACATTCTCCGGGCGACACCTTTCACGGAGCAAGTTCTGGGTCGCACAGAGCCGAGGCCCTGGCCCGGGCACTGCCCCCAGCGCCACGCACCTCCGGGAGCGCAGAGCAGCGGCGGGTGGAGGGTGGCGGGAGGCGTGAGAGGTGTTATCTGGACACCACCCACGGGAAACAGAGGCGCACAGCCCCTTACCATCGCTCCCTTCCGGGACCATCTGAACCTCAGATGTAGAATGTCTGTCTGCCTGTCGATGTGTCTGTCTGCCTGCCTACCTCTCTATCTATAATGTCATCATGATTGTTCTACTAGACCCGTGGTCGGCAGACCGCAGCTCACGAGCCACATGTGGCTCTTTGGCCCCTTGAGTGTGGCTCTTCCACAAAATACCATGTGCGGGCGCGCACGCACAGTGCGATTGAAACTTCGTGGCCCATGCGCAGAAGTCGGTATTTTGTGGAAGAGCCACACTGAAGGGGCCAAAGAGCCGCATGTGGCTCGCGAGCCGCGGTTTGCCGACCACTGTACGAGCTCTCACAGGACAGAATCAGGTTGTGGCCCATATCCCAATTCGTACCGCCTGGCTTAGAAAATACATTATACAGTCGGCGCCAAATAAAAGTTGGTGGAATTGCCAAAGACCTCGTGTGCATCTATGCAGAACCCAGGGCACAGACAACAGGGAGGTGAAGGCCTGGGGTGGGGGTAGGGGCGGGCTGGAGGGGCCAATGGGGCAGGGGAATGTGGACAGATGTCATACTTTCAACAATTTAAGATTTTTAAAAATAATAATAATTGTAAAAAAAGGCCTGGGGTGGGGGTAGGGGCGGGCTGGAGGGGCCAATGGGGCAGGGGAATGTGGACAGATGTCATACTTTCAACAATTTAAGATTTTTAAAAATAATAACAATTGTAAAAAAAAATGGAAAGTAAAAGTCTGTTAGAAGAATTTGGAGAAAGAAAAAAAGTTGGTGGAATTAATCCATAATCCACGCGGAGAGCTCACGGTGAGGGGAGGGCCCCCTCGGCCACAGTCACTGGCGCCGGCAGGACCCGAGGCGAGCCGGCCGCTGCCACCACGTCCTGGGAACATTCCCCGCGGACGGAGCAGGAAGACGCGTGGATAAGAAATGTCGCCATCAAACCAACAGTGTCGGGGAGATTTGTTAAACCGTCACCACCAGGCGACATGAGCAATTCATTAGAATCCATTACGGCTGAGCTTGTGAATGAAGCCTCATGTCGCCATGAGGTCTATGACACAGTGGATCCCACCGTATGTGAGGACATGCATCCCGGTCCCACCCAGCGTGGTCAGCGGGCATCCTGATGCAGGAGCCAGGCGCCTTTCCTTGGGTTCAGACAACTCAACTGCTTGGCACGCCCCCCGTCATTCCCTCCCCACGCCCCCCATCATTCCCTCCCCACGCCCCCCATCATTCCCTCCCCACGCCCCCCCGTTATTCCCTCCCCACGCCCCCCCGTTATTCCCTCCCCACGCCCCCCGTTATTCCCTCCCCACGCCCCCCGTTATTCCCTCCCCACGCCCCCCATCATTCCCTCCCCACACCCCCCCGTTATTCCCTCCCCACGCCCCCCCGTTATTCCCTCCCCACGTCCCCCAGTTATTCCCTCCCCATGCCCCCCATCATTACCTCCCCACGCCCCCCGTTATTCCCTCCCCACGCCCCCCCGTTATTCACTCCCCATGCCCCCTAGTTATTCCCTCCTCACGCCCCCCCGTCATTCCCTCCCCACGCCCCCTAGTTATTCCCTCCTCACGCCCCCTAGTTATTCCCTCCCCACGCCCCCCGTTATTCCCTCCCCACGCCCCCTAGTTATTCCCTCCCCACGCCCCCTCGCTATTCACTCCCCATACTCATAACCACCACCTGAGGTGCTGGGCCTCTGGGATGACATGGACAATGTAACCCTCGATGCACGTTACGAAACCCTCAGTAAGGTGGGTCCCACGCGGGTGAGACCTCTGCAATCCCTCCCCCACCCAACACCAGGGAAGCAGACGCATCCGGGTGCCCGTGACCTTGGGCCACTTCAGCCTAATCCAGGGACTCCCAACTCCAATAGCCAGGTCTCTGCCTGAAGGACTATCTGAAACTGATGAGCCTCTAGGACCCAGAGCAGCAAACTGGGATGGAGGGAGAGAAGCCCACCCCAAGGCTCCCATGGGTCCCTAAGGGAGCCCGCAGTGAGTGAAGGCCTGTCCCTCACCCCTCAGGGAGGGCCAGGGTCCCAGCGGCTGCTCTGTGGTGTGTGACTTAGGGACGCCCCCTCTGATGGTCATTTCCTGGCCTCACTTCTCCGCTCTCCCACCCCTGCTGTGGATGCACCAGCCAAAGACACCACTTGCACCTGAACCCTGGTCCCTGGGTCTGCTGGGGGAACCCCCAGTTAACACTGCTCCAGCGACCTATGAAACAGGACAACACTGTCCCCTCCCCCCATATGTCTCCCAATTGGGGTGTACGAGGCGCGTGTGCCGTGTGCCTGGGGACACGTGTGGCGTGGTGGTGAAGAGCCTCTGGAAGGGGGTGGGGGGTTCAGGGCTGAAACTCTGCCCGGCACGGCCTGCAGGATGCTGGCCATCGATTCACCCTTGTTTCCCCGTCTGTAAAAAGGCACAATCGTTGGAAGATGATTCCAATGATTAACCGGAACAAGGCACGCACAGGGCGCAGCATGGCGGTCGGCACTTGCTGGGCGAGCTCTTATAAGCGACCTGTAAACCACAGAGTGTCACATGGGTGCTCAGGGCGCTAGGAATCCACGCGTGGCTGCGGCGATCGGCCGAGCCCTGGGAGAGGGCGGAGGCCAGGGCGTGCAGGGTGGGCGGCTGGGCTCAGGGCGCGCGGCTTGCCTCTCTTTGCTCCAGATGCGGTGGGCTCACCCTATTACTAAGAAACGTCTTTAGCGGGCGTTCAGCCGCCCTGAGGCCTAACATTCAGTTCCAGTTATTGGGTTAAATATTTGCTTTGCGTGGCATTTGGATCGCCGGGTGCGGATTTCTCCTGCTCGGTAAAGCCTCCTCCGTAAAGAGGCTGAAATTGGTGTACTGACTGCAGGACAAAGGTGCCATTTCTCCAAGTCTGTCTGTTAAGACCACGGCTCCCTCGCACGCACACAGCCTGTTGGCCTAGAATCCAAAGATCAAACCACCTTATTGGGTGAAGGCAGACAGCGGAAGAGACAGGGCATGACTAGGTGTCTCTCATGATCACACCCTCCGGTTTGAACGCTGGGGTTTGAGACAGTGTTGCCATTCTCTTCCCCCTTCTCCAGTCCACACACAGGCTGACTGCACTCCTAGTTTACACGTCATATTGTTAGCCAAATATGACGGAATGCAGTAGCCAAACCAGCATTCAATATTATACATTAAAACTTTAGAAAATTATAAACCGAATACACAGATGTGACCACTCTAACTTGGGTTAAAGAATGTCTACCTACAGCCCAGCCGGCGTGGCTCAGTGACTGAGTGTCATCCGAGGAGCCAGGAGGTCACTGGTTCCATTTCCCGGTCAGGGGCACGTGCCCGGGTGGCGGGCTCGATCCCCAGCGGTGGGTGTGCAGGAGGCAGCCGATCCATGATTCTGTCTCAATCGCTCCTTCTCCTTTCCTCTCTAAAAATCAGTGTTAAAAAAATATATTTTAAAAAATGTCGACTTATGCTCCCCCCTCAGGCACATTCATGCGAGGGTTCTAACATAATATGAAAATCCGGCGGAGGCATTTTAGGAGGGAAAAAAAAAGCAAAACAAAACCTTCAGCAAAAACCTCACGCGCCTCAAGTCCATTGAGTCGGGTTCAATACTTCATGAGGCTAAAGGCTAAAGGCTTGGGTGTCCGGGTGCCTCTACCCAGAGCATGGCCTCTGAGGGGCTCCCACATCTGGATAACCAAGGGTCACATGACACTCCCCAAGTTGCCAACCCGGACACAGCACGTGAGGAAAGGCCACGGAAAGGCCACGGTCCCTGGTGTACTAACCTCAGGGGAGGAGCCTGTATCTGTAGGAGGAAGCTCTCTGCGGGTGTGATGGACACTCGCAGCAGCCAATGGGCTTGCAGCTGCAAGGAGCACCCCGGGAGGGATGAAAGTGGGGTGGGCAGGGGCAACAGAGCCAAGGACCTCCTACGATGTGATGAGAAAGGAGCGCCCATAACCCACCTCAATGAAATGAGATTTTAAAAAATGTGAAACGTACATCTTCCAAATGACGGGGACGTGGACGCGGGACCCATAAACTCGCCGGGTCACCAAGCCCCTCCGTCCCCATCGGGAGGAGCGGGGGGTACAGTCCCCGCGCTCCAGCCCTCAGCGTGTTGTCAACAGGACGGTCGGGTCGGCTGTGCATCTGCTGCTACAAAGTAAGCATCCTTCTACCTGGGGTTTAAAAAAAAAAATTGGACGATGTGAAAACTAAAAAAATAAATTCGCTACCGTCATGTTGGGCCCAGGTTTAAGGCCTGTGCGTTGTACCTTCATCCAGTCAGAGGCTGAAGCCCAGACATGGAGCAGTACCACCGCCGCCCAACCGCCTGCATCGGCCTCCTCCCAGAGGGACCCTGTGCGCCTGCATCCGCCTCCTCCCAGAGGGACCGCCCGTGCGGGTGCTGGGAGCTTCGTCCTTCGCTCGCCTCCCTCCTCCGAGCATCTTTGTAACAGTGTTTCGAGAGGGGAGGGGGCATCGTTGTCATGCGAACAGCTGTCAGCATCATTGGAAGGTCTGGAAAAGCTAAGTGAGCGCCGGTACTGTTTCCGGCAGGAACATACGGGGAACGCTATTGGGGGACACAGGAGGCGCGAGGAGGGAAAAGGGAGAGAGGCGCATCCTATTTGAAAATGTACAGAGGAGCCCTCATGCTGGACAGGAGCGAGGTTTCCTATTTAGAGTTCATCGGAGCTGACTCCTAGCGAGAAACACCACCCCACCCCCACCCCCAGGGGGCGATGTCGCAGGGGAACAGAGCTGAGGACAGAAACTAACCCCTGCCCCCCACATCTCCCCCAGGCGGGAGGCCCCGGGGCAAGTCATCCACCTCCACCAGCCTGCACTCTGGCCTCCCAGAACTTGGTGTTACCATCCCCGAACGTGGAGGAGACTAGGCATTTGCTGCCAACAGGGACTGGTTCCCACAGACAGCGCCCTGCCACGCGGCCCATTGTCAGAGGCACGACTTGCTCTGTCCCACCATCCTCCCTGCTCGGGCTCCTAAGGGTCTTTTCCAGGCGAGCGCTTCGGGGATCCACGGCGTTCCTGATGGGATTAAGCGGGTGCTTTTCTTACGGGGTAACCTGGGGCCGGCCCCACAAGAGGGTGCTTGGAGCAGAGTGATGCGCAGGACAAAGGCCATCCTGACTCCCAACATGCCAGCCGCGCACAGAGGGAGCTTCTTTAGAAGCGGGCGCGTTATGGGCGAGGGAGAGCATCCACCTCTAATTACGGAGGATTCATTGATGGATGCAATTCACAGCCAGGCCCTCCCGCCGTCTGCAGGGTTAAGGGAGAGAAACGCCTCCACGGTACCAGTGGACGCTGTGGGGGGTTTATCTATTTTTTCTTTAGTTATTTTTTTTAAAACTTTTTTGTTGAAAGTATTACATATGCTCCCTTTCCCCCTCCATTGCGTTATGTGGATTTTAATACTGTTAAAAGGAAATTCTCTTTCAGGCATTTAAAAAAAACTGTATTAAAATACATTGGTGGAAGTTTGGGAGCAGGGGACCCCAAAACTATAAAGAAAGTTAAAAAATCCTAATTCTAATCAGAGACAAAAATCAACCACTGGGCTGACACCCTCCCCCCAACCCCCCAGCCCTCTGTCAATGGTTAGAGGCATTTTATAACTGCTGCAGTGCAGCCGGTAACGGTGCCTCCTGACTTCTAAAGGCCGTTCACTTGGGAGTTGTCTCAAGTCCGCGGGAAGGTGCGTTTCGATGGAAATCACTCAGCGAAGGTGGAAGCATCCATAAGAGCCCCCGTTTTCCTCGCCTCATTGCACAGAAACAAACGTTCTCATTTAGAATGAGTGGGAAGAGTCAAAGAACTTAGGCGTCTAGTTTAAAAAAAAAAAAAGGTAGGCCTGTCTAGCAGCAGCGCCAGGCGAACAAAGGAACTCACTGCAGGGCCATCCCTTCTCCCCAGAGCCCATCTGCCCGCCAGCCCAGCCTGGGCTGCACAGGGACCTCTCTGAGGGCAGAGCTCGCGAGGTGCCGAGGACCGCCCCCCTTGTGGCTGCACCCTGAGCCCCATGCTCCCAAGCCCCGAAGCGGCTGCTCCGGAATGAAGGGGGGCCGTGCCCACAGCCTCACGCAGCCCCTCGGCCCCTCCACGGGAGGGCAGGCCGTGGGCCTGGCTCGTACACCAGGGGCTGCTGTGCGTAGTTCTGGGCGCCAGGGAGCTCCCTCAGTTTCCCGCAATGCCGAGGGCACGCCTGCTGCCCACGCTCACCTCCCCCAGGGTGTGCCCTCTGCTCGGCCAGGCGGGGCTCAGTGGCTGAGCTTTGACCTGTGACCCAGGAGGTCACGGTTAGATTCCCGGTCAGGGCACAGGCCCGGATTGTGGGCTCCATCCCCAGTGGGTGCGTGCAGGAGGTAGTGGATCACTGATTCTCTCCCATCTTTGATCTTTCTCTCTCTCTCCCCCTCTCCCTTCCTCCCTGAAATCAGTAAAAAATATATATATTTTTAAAAAGAAGTAAAATTAAACATGAAAAATAAAAGTTATAATGCTACTATTTTTTTGATTAAATCCTAAGGTAGAAATACAATTTTTTTTTCACATCATTAAAAAAAAGTAGCCCATTCCCAAGGTGTGGGTATCTTTCTAAGGATGTTCCGGCAGGAAGCGACTCTGGCTGTCGGGACTGTGTGGACCAATGAGCTGGGACGACGGCTGCTGTGGGTGGACAGCCTACTGGTCAAAGATTACTTTCTCGTCGCTCTATGCTTCCTCACTAGCCTTTAATCCTGCGTGGGTAGGCGTGAAAGGGATAGTCAAACTGAACGAATGGCTAAAAGGATTCCATCGTAACCACCTCTATATTGAAATAGACTGTATTGTGGCTTGCTTTCGATCTGTTATTTTCAAGTCTGAAACATAACCTATTTTATAGAATCACAATGAAATCCTTATTGGTTGAGAACATGCACAGATGGAAGTTTCCAAGCTTAAAAATTGAATAGCAGTAATGGCCCTGCTTTTCCAACCATAAAACCACAATTTGGTAAGGTTTTCATGTTTTAAAAAAACCCACTCAAAATAGCTTTATGAGCTCACAAAATAATATTGTATTTTCTCAAGGTATTAACATGTCCTTGTACTGCAAGCATATAGGATGGAACTTCTTGGAGATTTAACATTTGCTACTTACAAATGCTTCTTTCATATTTTCACTTCAATATGCAGAAAACAGCATAATTACACTTACCCGTACTTAATTTTTAAAACTAATGATGAATAGTTCTCTTTGAAATACAGCACAGCGTTGGCAATGTCGTGCAGCTAATCCGAATTTGTAATAAGCGGGGTTTAATCGCAGTGATTTTTCCCCTGTGGGACAACCAATGATTAAACAACTCACGGTTCCGCAGAGGATACAGGTATCAAGTCCTGGGCTTCTGAAGGGGAAGCAAGATTGTGTGTCGATACAGTGTGTCACTGAGGCCGCAGGAGGAAACAGAGGCAAACCCGGAGCTCCAATGGAGAGATGTTAATGAGGGACACCCCACAGAGGTGTGGGCAGGGTGGGGGGGGGCCACATCAGAGGCTGGGGACCCAGAGGTTGGCAAACCTCCCACGGGGCTGAGGACACAAAGGGAAGAAGGGCCGTTACTGGAGTGAGGGTCCCTGCTCCATGCCAGCTGCACCGAGAGAGCAGGAAGACGTACCCCAACCCTTTTGCCTCCTTCTCTGATCCCCGCTGCTCATGCTTTCCATGGGCTCCAGGGGTAAGAATGCGGGTGAGGAAGGCAGAGAATGGCTTGGGGGCGTGGAGTGTGAGCATCAGGGCCCTCAATCTCCTCCCCATCCCGTCCCCGAGGCCTGAGGCAGGGGCAAGACCAAGCGTGCACCTCTCCCCGATCCTCTAAAACCACCAGAAGATGTCACTTGGGGATTTTCCCACTTAGATAATTACAAAAAAAAAAAAAATCCCCAAACCCTTTTCTCTTCTGTTTCCCTCCCCCTCAAGTTCCACTTAAATTCTTCGTTCCGCTGTCTCCCGGTTACCCAGAAGCCGGTGGCTCAGCAGCCCTGCAGGTAGCAGCCGTTTCCCTGAGACCCACCCGAGCGCTCAGCACTGTGGGAAGCTTCAAACAGCATCAACAAACCCTCCCGGAAAGGCCCCTCGGACCCTCCCAAGGCTGGCGGCGAGCTCCCAGCCAACGGGGGTGCGGCTGCCCACAGGTGACGACAGCACTCACCCTCTCTGATAAAATCAAATGCCCTTGAAGCTTAGACAAGTATCTGTTTGAACGCCCTCGCGTCCGCTTGGTGTACCGGGTGTGTAATTTCCGTCCATCGTCTGACCAGAAGGCAAACGTAAACACGTAAGAGGGTAATAAAGCCCAATGCGAAGGGAAGTGGGACCCCTATTGGGGCCAGAAGAGTCTGGGATGGAAGTCCTCCCGGCTCGCCCGCCCCTCTGACCACCGCTGAGCAGGGTCCCGGCGTGTGCGGGGCATCTGAGCAGCAGCTCCAGCCCCCAGGACAGTGTCTTGCACGTTGCAGGCCCTCGATACACGTTTGCTGGACGGGCCAAACCTTGGCCGGTCCCCAGAAACCGCCACCCCAAAGCACACACACAATTACGTGCTGGGAAAAGTCCAGCGGGTGTTCGGGGTTTATCTATGTGGTTGTTTTCTCTCGCGAGCAGCTCTGCAGGACGGTGATGGGGTTTTTTCCTTTGACCTTAATGTCATCGACTTGAATAACAGCTTCATTCAGCATTTCCACCGTCATACTCCACAGCGGGTTCAGGCGTCGATTTAAAAACTGCCGGGACCTCTCTCCGTAGAAGACTTCTAGCCTCTCCTGCACACAGGCTAAGAAGATGCACCAGTTGGTATTCACAGGAGAACTAGAGACATTTTGAATCTACAGAACAAGGTTTTGTGTGTGTGTGTTGTTGTTTTTTTTTTGAAGAATTAAAATGTTTATCAACACCAGGCCTTCACTCAAAAGTACCCCTGCCTTTCCTGTTTTAATAGCAGTGTCCAATGACAAAGCTAATTCTGTAACGTCCTTTGAAAACTGTCACAGCAACAATGTTGTATGAAAATGAATCTGAGGGGGGGGGGACACACATGCGGGAGCACTGAGGTTTTGGTGGAAGTTAAATTATTTCATACTTTGCACAACTTAGAATCACCCTCAGGTGTGATCCTCTAGACCCAGCATTAATTTAAAATGAACCGGGCCCTTGAAATCCTAAATTTAACACTCTTCAGAAGAGCACAGCCTCTCTCTCCTGCTTTATGAGCAAATGAACTAAAAACTAGGGAATGGTCCCGTCTGGGGCTTTGAACCGAGACCAAAAGGAGATGAAATACTGTTTGATGCGCACGAACATTAGAGAATCCATTTTGAGTTAATAAAAGAATGAGGCTGCTTCATCTCCTGGGACAAAATATTCCCCTTTTCCTGACAATGTTCTCTCATTCCCACAATAGGGAAGCTGGTTCCTTCCCTAGGGGTGGGGCCTGGGGGCGGGGCTTCCGGGAATAGAAGTCACCCCCACTTCCCCAGCTGCCCGGTGCTGGGGAACTGGAAATGCAAGAGGGGGGAAACCTTCGACCTCATCAGACACAAGGCTGCACTTGAGGCAGCAGGTAGAGGGTGTGACAGCAACAGCAGAGATGCATTATCTGCCACCTTGTAGCGCCGGAATCTCTAACGCATTAGGAGCGTCAGGCAGACGGTTTATAACACTTTGCCAGTCCTTCAAGAGCCCAGAAAGCCTCGCCAGACACACCCCGCCGTCTTCCATCGCGGGAATGGCCTCACTCAATCCTTTGGTTTTTTCAGACTTTCTCATATTTTCATTTGTCTCCATTAATCGATGAATCGTGAGGAATTTTGGGTACCTAGCCATGAAGAAATAACATTTCGCCTTTCAAGGGGCCAAAAAAAAAAAACATAGAAAAAGAAAAGAAACTAAAAGAAAAATAATCAATTCCAACAAAAAGTAAAAAAAGAAAAGCTCTCTTTCATTGTTTTTACAAAGTAAAGAAACCCTTTCGAACAGAACATTACATTGCTTAGTTGTGGACACTGATCTGGTTCTCCCATGGGAAGTGCATTCGGACTCCGAAGCGAACCCTCACTGTGGGGAGTGTCTGATCTCATGTGTAGCTGAGGTCTGGGTGCTCCGGAAAGACCCGGATGCACACACACCGGCAGCTCTGGCGACTGCAGGGGTCTCCATCGCCATCTTCAGGGGGGACCCTCCGCAGTGGCCTGCGTGTGAGCAGGGCTGGAGCAGACGCCCCTTCTCTGCGGTCCCTCTGGGCAACTCCCCAAGTCTGGACGGTGCGCAGCCAACACCAGACCCCTGTCCAGAGGCAGACGCCTGGACCCACGCCCAGTCGGCAGGACTTGCTCAGAGAGGGACGAGAGCCTCAGGCCGCCCTGTGAGAACTACCCTGAGATCTTTTTATTTTTCTTAATCCTCACCGAGAATATTTTCCCATTGATTTTTAGAGAGAGTGGAAGGGAGGAGGAGAGACACAGAGAGACCCATTGATTGGATGCCTCCTGCACATGCCCTTGACCGGAATCGAACCCAGGACCCTTCCGTCCGCGGGCTGACGCTCTATCCACTGAGCCAAACCAGCTAGGGCCACCCTGAGATTTTTGCTGCAAATACTGAGGGGAAAAAATTACATTCTTGTTTTCTCACTAGGAGTGAGCTGGTAGTAGCTTCTAGGAGCCATCCGATGGAAACCACTTACTTGAAAATAAAGCCAAAACCCGAACACAGACCCTGAAACCTTGGGTGGGGGATCCGGCCATACCTCCCTGGCAAGGCTCCGCCCAGGTGGAGTCCTTAATAAGCCCGTCTGAACTGGTCTCTCACTTGCAGCTCAAAGAACCCCGAGTCAACATGTCAACACGGAACATGAACAGGACTGCTTTAGGGTTTCTAAGGGTGTTCCTCCTCGCGAACCTCATCTCGCTGACACCTCCCCGTTCAGGAGGGCGCGCATCCGCCCGCATTAGGCCGGCATTTGTTATTGTCTGAGCACCTCCCGCGCGGAGGAGCGGTGACGCATGCCAAGGGGGTGAGCAACCTGAATGTGGTGGCCGGGACGCCTCCCCTCCACGGGGGAAAGCGGGGACTGCGGATCTCAGGGCGCCCACTAGACACCCCCCGAGTGAAAGAACGCTCGGAGTCCGGAGGGCCAGGAGGCGAGCCTGGAGGATAAGCCAGGGGGCTCTTCCAAGAACCCAGGCCAGGGAGGGTGAGCTCAGACGGGAGGCGCTCTGACAATGGCTGAAACCACAGGACACAGAGATGCCTGCGGTCCTGTTAGATGTGCGGGGTCCCTAGGTGGGCGCAGCTGCTGCCACTGGGACAGGGAAGGAAGGAGGGGGCAGAGTCGGGGGTGGGGGCAGGTCACCCCGCCTGCGGGACATGGAGCAGAGCCCTTGGAAGGACCGGTCCGGCCGAAGTAAGGCCGAGACTGGGAATGCGGGATGAAGGACACGGGCATGGGGACGGCAGTTCCGGCGTGGGCATTGCCCTCGGGAGCCTCATGTGAAGGGCAGAGGAGGGGGCTGGCCACCGTCTCCCCTGGGAGCCTCGGGCCTGCAGGGGAGGAGAAAGCGGGCCTTCCCCCCGCCAGGGGGCGGCGCTGCTCACTATTGGCAAAGACAGGCTGTGCGGAGCCAGAGAGCACGCGCCGCTACGCTACCTGGTGCTTCTCCAGGGACCCGCCTGGTGGCAGGTGCGTGCAGTCTCATTATGGAGCCTTCACCTCTCAAATTAGCTCGTGCTCTCACATGAGGTGTCAGCGCGGCTGGCAAGGGCTTGCTCTCCAAGAGAAGAGCTGGAAAATATTTTCCTGTCGTTTCAACTTAACATGAAATTCCTGCCAGCGCCCTGGCCCTTCCCTTTGTCCTGGCGGAGCCCAGTGGCCGCTGCAGGCCTCTGAAAGGGAGGTGGGGTCAGAGATCAACTCTCCCCTCCCCCCCCCCCCCCCCCCCGCACCCCAGGTAACTCTTTAAAGACCTGTCAGGGTGGCCACGTGACAAAAGAGATTGAGAGCGGAAAGGCGTGGCTGTTGGCGATTCCGGGGCAGGCCTCCCTGTTTGGGGGAGAGCGTGCCCTAGGGGGCGCCCCACCTCTCCCAGGTCCCCAGCTGGCCTCTGGCTGCTGCCAGTTGCCCAGCTGCTCTGGCTCCTGGCTCCGCTGAGCACGCAGGTTCAAGGTCGCCCGGCCACGTGCCCAGGTGAACAGCATCCCAGCCCGCCTCTGCCTGGGGGTCGGACCGGCGCTCTTGCTTTGGACTTGACCCTCCTGCCTCCGCCACCCAGTTAGCTGCCTGCGTTCACCCTTCCAGGTCTAGGTCTTCCCGCACCCCAGGCTGCCTCTTCCCCCTCCGCAGCTCCTCTCTCCTTCCACTCAGCAAAGCTGTATTTTTACATTTAGGTTTGTCGCCGTGTGCGCGCGCGCGTGTGCGCATGTGTGTGCGCGCGTGCGTGCATGTGTGTGTAAAGTTCCAAGTCAATGTCTGACGCGAACATTCATTTAGGGTCAAAATGACCGTTGAAAAAGCGCCTATAAATGACAAGATGCTGGGTCTGCACCGAAGGCAATGCTGCGCAGGCGCCCGTGGACGAGCCTCGCTGTAAATAAAAAGTGAGGATGCGAAGTAGACGTTTTTACCGCAAGAGAACATGGGACCCAGGAAAAGCCTGCGGGCGACGCCAGTGCGCTCGCTCCTGCCCCGAGCACTGAACTGCAGGAGGCATCGGGCAAGGCCTCTGATCTCGCTCACCACCGCGTCCCCCGCGCCTGCCCCGGGGCCTGGCACTGGTGCCTGTTCACTGATCCGGCCTTAATAAACGCACTAACCAAGGAACGAGCGCACGCTTGATCTCCATGGCCCGCAGGGCAGGCTCTTCCAGTGGCGGGCAAGGGCGGCGGGTCCAGTTCCAACCTCCGTGGCCACGAGCCGGGTAAGGTGAGCAGGGAGACACAGGCCTCGAGACCCAAGTCCGGGCCCAGACGGCTCCGGGCGGCAGCACGTGCACCTCCCAGGCCACCGCGCACGCCCCGCCCCGCCCCGCCGCGCATGCACGCGCCCAGCATTAGGCAGCCCGACCAGCCCACACGCAGGCTGCCCCTTGCGCCTTCGCCCGCTGGGGGGCGCTCCCCTCTCACCCCTCGCGCCTTTACCGCGGGAGCCGCACCTCCCCTGCGATTCTACTCCCTACTCAGGACGCGCGCGCCTCCTACCTGCGGACGGAAGAGGGAGGCGGGCGGCAGGGCTGAGCGGGTTGAACAAGACGGTGGCAGGAGACAGCAGGCGAGAGAGCGAGCTGCCGCGGAGAACGGTTCGGGTGCGCGCGCGCGCTCCCGGCCTCGCTCCCTCCGTCGTCTCCAGGCCAGAGCCCAACCCCGCTGCCGCGCGCCGCCCGCCTCGCCCAGCCTAATAACAACGGCGCCCGGGGTCAGGTGGCCGCGCGCGGACAACGCCGCCATTGGCCCGGCGGGGAGCGCGGCGCTCCCGGATTGGCCGGGAGGCGGAGCCTCGGCCGGGCGGGGGCGGGGCTGTAGAGGGAGGCGGGCGGGGAAGCGGAGGGGGCGGGGCCAGGCCGCGGTCCGCGCCTTTGTGCCTGGCGCGCGCTCTCCGCCGCTCCGGCTGCAGCGCCGGCTGCATCAATAATTCAGAGCGGCGGCGGCGGTGCCAGCGGCGGGTGCGGGCAGGAGGCGGCGGAAGCAGCGGGGACCGAGAGGCAGCGGCTATGCATCTAAGTAGGGCTGGGCAGCCGCGGCTCCCCTGAGGCCCCGGCGGGGCTCCGGGAGCATCGCGCGGGGGGCACGGCTGTTCGGGAGTGCAAGGAAGAGCAGGAGTGTCCAGAGCGGCTTCGGCGGAGCTGCGCACGGAGCTGAGGAGGGGGCTCCGGAGCGGGGCTGGGGCGGGGGGGCGGCTGGCGCAGGCGGCCCCCGGGGTGGGGGGCGGGGTGGGCGCCGCCGCCGCGATGCTGGGTGTCGTGGAGCTACTGCTGCTCGGGGCGGTGTGGCTGGCGGGCCCGGCTCGGGGGCAGAATGAGACGGAACCCATCGTGCTGGAGGGCAAGTGCCTGGTGGTGTGCGACTCCAACCCCACGTCCGACCCCACGGGCACAGCGTTGGGCATCTCTGTGCGCTCCGGCAGCGCCAAGGTGGCCTTTTCTGCCATCAGAAGCACCAACCACGAGCCCTCCGAGATGAGTAATCGCACCATGATCATCTACTTCGACCAGGTGAGCGCTACGCGTAGCCTGGACTGGTAGGGGGTGGGGGAGAGGAGGAAGGTGGGCGCCCCTATTCCCCAAGGTCTCTGCGGAGGCGCGGTGGCAGAGTTCGGATTGACTCTTGCCTGCTCCCCCCCGCCCCCGTCTCGTTATAGGTACTAGTGAACATCGGGAACAACTTTGATTCAGAACGCAGCACTTTCATCGCCCCGCGCAAAGGGATCTACAGTTTTAACTTCCACGTGGTAAAAGTCTACAACAGACAGACCATCCAGGTCAGCCGCCGCCTCCGGGCCAGGCCCGGCCCGGGTAGGGGGCTGCTAGCCGCGGGAGTGAGCGGCCGCGTGGGAGTGGGAGAAGAGGAGCAGCTGCACGGCCCGGCCCGTCCGGCTGAGTAGCAGGGGCTCTTGCTTCGGTGGCTTGGGCTGCCCCTTGCTTCTCCTGCCTTTGGCTCTTGGAACCTAATCCCCTCCCCAAAGACAGAGGTTCGCTCCTCCGGCCTTCTGAGCCCCCTACAGAGGTTTCTCTCGCGCTTTCCTCTGAGACTGCAGGGGTTTCCCGTAGAGGTTGCTTCAGCATCACAGGCACTTCCTGCTGCCCACAGATTTCCCTGACCCCCGCCCTTCAGCACCACGGACAGTGCCCCGGCCCCTAGTTCCGGCTCCGAAGCCGGCAGGACGCCGGTGCGCCAGCCTTGCGCACGGCGCTCAGGTGGCCTCCGCCGTTCCTTTGCGGACCTGCTCTGGGTCTTGGAACTAGCGGCGCGGAGCCCGAGCGGGTGAAGGGTGGAGGAAGAAGGGAAGGCGCATCGTGCCACTCCCTCCCGGCTCCAGTCTCGTCCCAGCCCGCTCTCGCTGGTTCCCGGGGTTCTCGAAGGTGTCTAGGTTTCCTTTGGGGTGAGACCGAGATGGAATGCGCGGCTGGGAAGAGGGGGCGCGCGGGGCCCTTGGCTGCCGAGGCCACCGCAAGGGCAAAACCAGGCGGCAGGTGCGGGGCGCGGCCGGCCGGAGCTGGACAGGAACTGAGCCTGGGGTTTGGGGATGGAGCGCGGAATGCAGCTCTGCGCGAGATTTCTCTTTAGTCCGAAGCCTCGCCCGGCTCCTCCCCCGTCTCTTCCGTGTCGGGCCAGGCAGCTAGGAGCTGGGGGAGCCAGGGTTTTTTGTGTGTTTGTTTTCCCAGGAGCACCAAGAGCCGGGTTGTCTGAGTTTCCGTTTGAGCCTTGGGGGTGGGGGGTTGAGGGGGCGGGGGACTAAGGTGTCAGGGCGCTTGAGCCACCTATGGGTCCCTCAAATTGAATTTTTTTTTAAAAAGCGCCCTCAGGATGCGATGGGCGAATGAAGGTGACTCCGGTGAGGGGCAGACCCATCCTCTCTCATCTAGATGGGCGCCTTTTGTCCCCACTGGACCCTCGGCAGTAACCTGCAAAGCCCCTTCCCCGCCCTCCCATCCCGCACCTCCCTCCCGCTTCCTGGCCTTTAAGGCTGAGCGCTCAGCGCGCAGGTCCCGTCTCTACTGCCGCTTCGGTACCATCTTGGCTGCCACCCTGAAGCGAGCCTTTCTCTCTCGCAGGTGAGCCTGATGTTAAACGGGTGGCCGGTGATTTCAGCTTTCGCCGGTGACCAGGACGTGACCCGGGAGGCCGCCAGCAACGGAGTCCTTATCCAGATGGAGAAAGGCGACCGGGCCTACCTCAAGCTGGAGCGGGGCAACCTGATGGGCGGCTGGAAGTACTCGACCTTCTCCGGGTTCCTCGTGTTTCCCCTCTGACGGCCTCGTCTCCGGAGCAGGAGGCCGGGAGCGGGCGAGGCAGGAGGAGAGGGGGGATGAGCAGGAGGCCGACACGTAAAGGACTCGAAACTCCCCCCAACGTAACGCAACTGTATCCTGCGAAAGGCGCGCGCAGGCGGCCCGCGGAGGCGGTGGGACGACTGTGTCCGGTTACTCATTTGGATAAGTAGATCCCAGCTAGCTCTGCGCACTCCCCTTTCCAAAAATAGGCTGCCTCCCCCTTCCAGTTGCAGTGTGGGAGGAAGAGAGAGACCGCCTCATCGGTCTTCACCGCCCCCCTGTCCCCGTTCCCCACGAGTTACCGAAAAGAAACTTTGTATTTCACTGTAGAACGGGAAATGCCGTCCCTCCCGCGTCCCCTGCTGAAATCCAATGCGCCCCTCCCCCGTCTTAGCCGCAGGGGGGTAAGTTTGTATTTTTATTTCGTGATGGAGGCGGCGGTTTTTCATTTGGCGAGTCCTGCTCTACTCACAACACCGCTCAAGAGTCCTTTAGCTGAAGATACTTCGTCCTCGGCTGCTGCTTAGCAGAGAAAGGACTCACCTGGGTGGTGACTGGTTTAAAAATATATATATAAATATATATATATCATTTGTACACGAAGGACTTCCCAGTGGACACCGGCCGTGTTTCCGTATTTCTATGTCCCCATTCGGAGTGATCGTGAAACCCAAGGCTGCTTGATATTCTGACGCTTGTCGACCCCCTCGTGTTCTGTGGCTCCAACTAACCACCGCCGGGAGGTTCCTCTGGACCCTTCGGCATCCGTCCTCTGTAACATACGTGTGAATAGCCAGGAGTTCAATTTGCTTTCATCCAATAAAGTTGAAGTGGGACTTTTCTTTTTCTGACACCGCTTTGTCAACTCCGCATCTCCCCCAGCTGCGAGGTTTGAGGGTCGGGGTGCAGAAGGGCGAGGCTCCGAATGTGGGGGGCGGGCTAGCCTGCGACCCTGCAACCAGGTCAGCTGCGAGGGCTACCGCGCCCAGCCGCCCAAGCGCGCGCCTCCCCGCACCAGGCCTGGGGCCAGCCCTGCTCTCGCCTGTGTTCCCTGCTTTGGCGCAAACATAAGAAATTTGACCGAAATCTTAGTAGGCCAGGCGGGGCTGCCGGCCGGAAGCTTTTTTGAAGTCCACGTACACTGGGAATAACGCGGATCGCAGGAGCTGGAACCCGCTGCCCGGAGGGACGCGCTTCCCACGCCTTTGCCCCTGGGCGGCTCCCGCCATGCGCTCCCGCTGCGCGCTCCCCGGTCCAAACGGCTTTTCCTTCCCGCTGCTCCAAGTCCAGGGCCTGCCCTCCATACCGGCCTGGCACCCGGGACTGGCGCTCATCACTGGACTCTTGGTCAAGAGGTTCCTTTAGGAGTGTTGATTGTACGGAACAGAATGTGAAAGCAAAATTGAAATAAACGACGTCGTTTTAAATCTGGAAGTCTGCCCCAGTCGCTTGGGCAATGGGGAGGTTGCGCGTGCCGGGAAAGCTGGTGGACAGGCGACTACCGGCCTCCGGCGGGACCCTTGGCCTGGATGGCCCCAAGGGCTCTGGTCCTTCTACAAGCTTTTTTGTTTTTGTTTTTCCTTCCCGCCCAAGATTCAGGGATGAATTTAATTCGCTCGTGGGGGTGGGAAGAAGGGAGAATTACAGTGTAATAAGCAAGGTATCTCAGGATGGAGAGATTCGCTTAGCAAGCTGGCCTTCCTTGTGTCTCCTCTGCTAGCAGTCCGGGCGCATCCCCAGCAGGCGCTCTGCCGCCCCAGCCCCCAGGCCCAGGGAGGAGGGTCGGTAGGGACTTGGAAAGTGAGCCAGGGACGGAGGGCTTTTCTCTTCCCGCCTAGCAGTTCCCCTCCCCGCAGGTCAGCCTCCAGGGAAGCAGAGGTGAGGTGGAGCAGGAACTTTCTGTTTAAAAGCGCACAACAGGATTCTTTTTAAATAGAGACTCTCAGAGATGTTTTCTCCGCATTCCAGGGCTCCACCCAGACCCAACCAACCGCTCTGCCCTCGCAAAGCCAGGTTCCAGCCTCTGTGCGCCCAGGTACTCCCCAAGAGAGGAGGGGCAGCAAAGCCAGGTTCCAGCCTCTGTGCGCCCAGGTACTCCCCAAGAGAGGAGGGGCAGCAGCCACTGACCCAGGCGGCTGCGCCCAGATTGCGCTGGGAGCTCAGTGGCTGCAGGTGGGTAGTCACCCCTCTTCCTGAGGAGGGGACCTTCCAGGTGGTCTAGGCTGTGCCCCTTCTGGGTGACTTTGGCAAGCCCCCCTCTTGGGGCTCGGTTTGCCCGTGTGTATAAAGACAGAGAGGGGGCTAAACATCCCCCAGAGTCCCTCCCGTTCCAGGCCGCAGCTGGCCTGTTTCCTGCCTGGGTTTAGTGAGTCCTGGCTGCAGCCGGAGCTGATCCGGCTCCCAGGGGCCAGCTCCCGAGGCCAGGCCTGGGGCTGGGCCTGAGGCCGGGGGAGGTCTGTGCAGCCAGGCCAAGCCCTCACGCTCACTTTGAGCCCCTGCCTGGGGCCTGGGAACTGCATACCAGGGAGCACGTGCGCTCCCAGTGGGACAGAGGGGAGGGTGATCCTTGATGTGCTCTGGGTCCAGCTGCTTCCCCAAGCCCTGCCCTTGGCATTGGAGACCCTTCTCAGGCTGGTTCCAGTCACTTCTGCCTGCGGATCCCTTCCCTCTGCCATCCAGGGGACCACCCCCCCCCCCCATCACCATCTTGGTGCCCCTGCCTCCCTGTCTCTGCTTCACGCTGAAGTACAGTCTCTCTCCTCTGCTTTGCAAAGGCCGAGTCTTTCTGGGAATTCAAGCAGCTCAGCTGCCAGGCTGCCTCCGCGGGAAGCAACCCTGTCCATTCGCACAGGCCCTGCCTGCCCCGGGCCACCACCCCACCCTCCCGCCAGGCCCTGTGGGGTGATGGGTGGGGGGGGTGCCCTTCGCCCTGCAGTGGTTTCATGAGTTGGGGTGCCCTAGTCAGCAAGTGCTCAGAAGGGCTGAGCTGCTCTCCTGCCCGGAGGGCTGTGGGGAACGTGGGGTTCCCCACCCCAAATCTGCCTCACCTTCAGGTCTGAGCCTCCCATTGGCCTGGGGCAGAGGGGGCTCCTCAGGGACCTGAAGTTAGAGGCGTCTCTGGGGCCCAACCCTTGGCAGCTGGGCCCTCCCTCAGGTGGGACTCTGGCTGGTGTGCTGGGGGTTGAGAGGGAGAGAAAGGGCCTGGGCCGCCAGAGACCGCCCCGCCCCAACCAGAGGCTCCCCTCACAGAGGCCTCCTTTCCTCTGAGAACCCTCTGCCCCTCCCAGACCTGGGCCCTGCCTCCTGCTTTCTTCTCAATCAAATCCAACCAGAATGGAGCCTTTAGGGGTCCCAGGAGCACCCCCTCACCCAGCCTCACCCTTAGGCTGAAAGACTCCTCCCTGCCGGGGTCACCTCATCTCCTTCCTTTCCTGCTGCCTCAGAAGTAAATGTCACCTCCTCCGGAGGCCTTCCTCACCCCAGATCGGAATAGCAGTCCCCCTTCCGGGCCCCCTCTTTGGAGGGGGGTCTCTCTTACCACCTGCCTCCTCAGCTCCCGAATGTGAGGGGTGGCCTAGAGGTGTCCAGGGTGTCCCCCAGGTGGTCCCCTCGGACCCAGGCCTTCAGGAGTCTGCCTCCCCCTTCCCCGTTCCCCGCCCACCTCCCCGTTCCCCACCCACCTCTCATTCCCCGCCCACCTCTCATTCCCCACCCATTTCCTATTCCCGACCCACTCCCATTCCCCGCCCACCTCCCCGCGTGGCCTTGGTCCAGTCCTTGTTGGCTTTCCACAAAAGAGCGAACATTCACCTACTCCGGGGGAGGCCCTGGGAGGGAAAGCTGGGTGCACCTGCTCTGAGCCAATTCCTGGGGAGGAGAGTCCCCGGGGCAAGGACAAAGGTCCCGGTTGGCTGCCTGGGGTTCCTTGTGGAAGAAACAAGCACATTCTCGGAGCCTCAGTCTGCTCACCTTTCAAATGGGACAATAAGGCCTCAGAGCAGGTGCTGGGGAGACTGTGCTAAGGGCATAAGCGATGCCCAGCACTGCCTGAGGCACGGAGGTGCGGAATGAAAGGCAGCAGCAATCGGGAGCAGAGCACGCGGCCACAGCGCGGGCCACAGGGGACACGGAACAGGTGGGAGACTGAGCCAGCCGGGGAGGGACAGAGCAAGCGAGTGGCATTAGGAAGAGGATCCTGGGGTCTCTCCCCCGTCTTCCCACCCTCCTCCAGTTCTTCAGGAGAAAGGTGATTTCAGGCCGGAACTGCCTCCTCTCCAGCCCCAGGCTCATGTTTCCCTGGACCCCTTGTGGATGAATATCCTTTGTCTGCATGTCTGCATGCTCCCCCCTCAGGGCCCGAGCCTGCCCCCATGGCTGTGGCCCTTCAGAGGGTGAGCACCCGCCCAGGCAGGACTGGAACCTGCTCCTCCCGCTCGGGCCAGCGCCTCCCACGGCGCCAGGCACAGAGCAGGTGTCCTGCGATTGCGTCATGGTGAAACCAAACTGCGCCTGGCACGGCCACAGGGAAGGGAGCCAGCCAGTGAACGCCCCTCAGGAACTTCCTGGACCTGACCGTCCGGCCCAGCCCCCATCGCTGACAGGAGCGCCCACAGGGAGGTGCCCCAGACCCCGCCCAGGCAGGGAACCCTTCCCACGATCCTGCTCTTGCTCCCCCCCTTTCCATAGCACTCTGGGCCCAGCCTGTCCCCAGGAAGCCCCAGTTTTGACCCTGAGAGAGACGTGAGCAGAGGCAGCCAGGAAGAGGCTGGTGGTGCCAACCGGCTGGTGCCAGCAGAGTGGCAAGGAGTACGCAGTAGCCACATGATGCCCGGGCCCCGGGGGAGCTGGGATTTGCCCCTCGGACCTGGGCTGTGGCTGGCCACGGTTGGGGTCTCTGGTCTGTGTTCCAGTGAAAACAGAACCGCCTCTGAAATCCCCTCCCAGCGCTGGGCTCTGCTGCAGACCGCGGAGGTGGAGCCATGGAAGGAAAAACAAGGGTTCCCCCAGACCCCCTGCCTTCCCCGGACCCAGGGTCCCGCTGGGGGTGCAGCCCCAGGAGCTCCCTCCATGGCCCTGCTCACCAGCAGCGACCTGCTTCTGGGCGAGGCCCAGAGCGCCTTTCAGAAAGGACTGCACTCTCTCAGGGAAACTTTCAAGGGGCAAGAGGGGCTGCCCCGCAGAGGAGGCGCCGTGGGGCCCCCCTTCCTCGTGTGGAAGGAAGCTGGTGCCTGCCCGGTCCTGGGTCCGGGATTCTCCTTTGCGTTGGGAGGGACTCAGCAGTAAACGCCCCATGTGGACGGACTTCCAGCCGACAGTCGTTAATGACCGCGTGGCTCCAACGATGGGATTCACACGCGGCAGGGGACAAGCCTGCCCTTCCACTGCCTCGTCTTCACCAGCGTTGGTCCATTTGGGTCTCAGCGATGTTCCACGTGCTCTCTCTCCATCTCTCTCCATCTCTCCTTTCCAAGGAGTTCACTTCAGGTCGACGGATTGCTTGCTTATTCAGATGGTGCCCAGGGAGAGGACACGTCAGCAATGCCAACTGAGCTGTGGGCACGGCTCGCGGCTCCTCCGTCACGCGCATCTGACTGTCCGGTGCTCTTCCTGCCCCTCCGCTGGGCTCTCCCCGCTTCCCGAGTGGGAACCTGCTTGGTGGGTTCGCGAGCCTGGGGCCTGCATGATGGCCGCCTCCGTGTGAATGGTGGCGGTGCAGGGACGGGCAGTGAGGCTGCGAGGCCTGGGGGTCTGCGCCTGGGTCCTCTAACTGCACCCCCGTCTCTGTCCTGAGAAGCTGGGGTCCCTGCTGAGGGCAGAAGCAAGCCTGTCCCCCAGGGAGCAAACTGTCTGACCTCTTGGGCCCATCCCAGCTGGAAGCCTGTGGCGTGCAGGTCGCTCCTGGCAGCAGCTGGGGTCTTTGTGCCCGAGCCCAGCTCACAACTGGACCCAGAAACGCACCTCCCAGCCCCGCCCACAGCCACAGCCAGCGGGTGACCGGGTCTCAGAGCTGCCCTGTGAGTCTCCTTTGGGCTCCTCGAAACCCACGCTCCCCTCAGGAGCCAGAGTGAGCTTCTCAGCGCAAACCAAACTGAGAATCCTCTGCTTAAACCCACCCGGCGCCTGCGCCAGGCTGGGCCTCGCGGTCCAGCCCCGCAGACCACAGCTCACCGGCTGTGGCTCCCCTCCTGGCTCTCCTCCGTGCGGAGCAGCTCATTTCCGACTTCTGTCCGCTCCGAGGACGCGCCACGCTGTCTCCTGTCCCAGGACCTTTGCCCATGCCCAGGCTCTGAGGGTGAGGGACAGTCTTCCACCCCTGCCCCAGGCTTGTGTGGCTGTCTCCTCCTCCGAGTCTCAGCAGGCCACCCCACGCCCCCTCTCTGTGACTCGGGGCCCCTCTGTGATGTCACCAGATGAGCCCTATTACACGCCCCCAGGTGTAATACACGCCCGCAGGGGTCTGCTTGCTTCCTTGCTGGCTCCCTCCCTCCCCAGGGACAGAGACCTGGTCTGTCCTGGGCATCGCTTTACGCCCAGAGTTTGGAACAGAACCGGAAAGAGTAGGGGCTTGACTCACGTGTGAAGGACTGAGTGGCAAGCCTACCACCCGGCCCGCTCCCCGGAGCTTGGGGCTCCCGCTGCCTCCGGGCGCATTGGTCCGTCTTCCCACGGCTCCCTTTCCGGGGAGCTCGGGGGAGGGGGGGCCTTCAGACACGTCACCCACCAGGAGCCACATCCACCCCCGGGGAAGCCCTGAGGTCAAGGCTGGGGGCTGGACGATGGGTCTCCACTGGCCCAGCAAATGGCTCTTTCGCTTGTTCACGTCTGTTGTTAAATTCGCTTAATTCAGCAAACCACACAGAAGTGAGAAAACTGGGGTGAGCGGGGAATTACTGAAATTTTCCACTGAAGTTGCTCTGCAACCAACCAAGCAAAAGCAAGAACAAGGAGGAGAGGGACCGTGGCCTGGGGCGGAGGTGACGAGCAGCCAGGACGCCGTTCCTGGAACTGGGACTGCGTGTGGAGCGGAGGCGGGGCCAGGGCAGGGGCCAGGGCCGCAGGATCCTAGGCACAGCGGGGAGGCGGCTTCCTGGCCCTCTCCACAGTGGGAGAAGGCGGCGTAGGGGCAGACATGGCGGCTGTGTGAGGCTCAGGCTGTCGGAAAAGGACACGTGTCCTCAGGTCGAAGGGTATCCTCCCCGGAAATCCCCAGGGAGCTGGAGCTGTCAATCAAACACCCACTCAGCACTGCTCGGCTCAGGGCCCCTGCTCTGTTGGCCCCATGGGGAACCAGGCAGCGGCCCGCCTCGCGCACAGTCCAGCTGCAGGGCCGTGGTGAGGACGCGCCGTTGGGGGGTCCTCATGGTCCAAGTCAGCTTTCATAACCTTTGGGCTTCACCCTCCTTTATTATTATTATTATTATTATTATTATTATTATTATTATTATGTATTTGTATTGATTTCAGAGAGGGAGGGAGAGGGAGAGAGAGAGAGAAACATCAATGATCAGAGAGAATCATGGACCGGGTGCCTCCTACACGCCCCACACTGGGGATCGAGCCTGCAACCCAGGCCTGTGCCCTGACCAGGAATCGAACCATGACCTCCTGGTGCATAGGTCGACGCTCAACCACTGAGCCACACTGGCCGGCCAGGGGGTCTCTCTGAAGTCTCCCAGGTGTCTGGTTCTGCTGCAGATGGTCACCATGGCCACTCCCGGAGAGGAGGCTGGAGCTGGGGCGGGGTGGGGGGGGTAGGGGTGTCATGCGGTCACTTGGGGACAGGTTCCCTGTGAGGTTCCTTTGAGACCTCATGGGTCCATGTCACAGCGACAGCGAGATAGCAAGCCTGGAGGCCTGGGCCCGGGTCTGAGCTGCAGGAAGACACTTGGACCTCCCGGGCATGACGGGAGCCCAAGCCCTGAGCGGGGAGAGCTCCCAGGAAGAGCTGCCGCGTCGCTGCTGCTGTTGTTGGTGGCGGTGGTGGTGTGTGGGTGTGTGTGTGTGTGTGTGTGTGTGTGTGTGTGTGTGTCCTGTTGTCTCATAATGTAGGTTATGATCCATAACCCCTTTCTGGGTTATGGTGGGATGGGGCGGGAGCGGGGGAGAGGACAGGGAGAGGACCGGGGCACAGAGCAGGTCTTATTGAGCTCCCCTCACCTCCCCCTCAACACACACACACACACACACATACACACATACACACATATACATACATACACACACACACACACACAGACACACACAGACGCCTGTCAGCCCTGACACTTTGATTGCACCTAATTCCTTCCTTCCTGAAGCCTCCCCTGGAAGAATTACGAGCCCGGCTGCCCCGACAGGCGCAGGGGGAGGACGGGATTGGCGACGGCATAAGAGCAGGAGAGAGGAGGGAGCAAAGGACGCCGTGTTTGTCCTGAGCCGGTCCCAGAGCACCAGCGCCTTCTGAGCGAGACGGACAGCAACCAAGGGCTTTAAAAACAGAGCCACTCCCCGGTCAGGCGGGGAAAACAACCCAGACTAAAGCCGGCCTTCCTGGTTCCGCGCACCCGATCCCACGGAGGCGGAGGAGGCCCCTGAGCCCCAGGGAGGGGCGGAGGGCAGCCGGGAGGGGCCGCGAGAGGCCTGGGGCTGGGGCTGTGTCCCGGAGTGGCCACCGTGTTCCCTGCCTCTGAAGAGAGAGCAGGGCCACAGCCACGTGGGGCCTTGAATGTGGACAGCAGTCTCCGGAGCCAGCGAGGGTCGTGGGACAGCGTTTCTAGAACAGACCAGAACCCCTGCCCGCAAGCACAGGTCACTGTCTCCAGGACAGTGCTCAGAAAACGCAATTCTTATTTAAATGATGGCAGGGTTACGAAGACGAGGATGGGGGGGGGGGGTGCTCCTGGGAGACGTAGGGACTGGGGAGGGGCCTAGGCAGGAGGAAATGCTGTTCGTGCTACGGAGGGGGGAGACCCCAATCCCAGGAGATCTTGGAGGAAGCCGAAGGCTTCAGGGAGGAGGTGGCTTTGTTGGGTTTTTAGTAGACTTTATTTTTTCAGAACAGTTTTAGGTTCATAGAAAAGTCGAGGAGATTGTACAGAAAGGGGCTGGTTCAGGAGTCCTTTCTCTTGTTCTTCTCATGGTACTAGGAGAGTGCCATTCTTTTTTTTTTTTTTTTTTAATATATCTTTATTGATTTCAGAGAGGAAGGGAGAGGGAGGGAGAGAGAAACATCAATGATGAGAGAGGATCATGGATTGGCTGCCTCATGCGCGCCCCGTATTGGGGATTGAGATCGAGCTGGCAACCCAGGCATGTGCCCTGACTACTAGTATGAATGGAACCGTGACTTCCTGGTTCATAGGTTGATGCTCAACCACTGAGCCACGCCGGCCAGTGTCATTCTTACTCACAGATTCTGGAAGGGTAAGGGCTGGAGGTGGAGACAGCTAACTAGAGAGCTACAATAAAGACCTGGGCTTTAATCCCTACATTGATCCTGAGGTTATATAAGGCCCCGGACAAGCCCAGAGCCCCTTCACCTTTCCCGGCCTCAGTTTCCCCCCATCCCCCTGTGCAGCGGAAAGGATCATTTATTTCTCTTGGGCTGAACTCTCCAGGGACACGGCGGATAAATGCCAAGACAAACAGAAAAGTGTTTTAGATGAAAACCGCCATAAAATAAATTCAAGGTGTTATTATTTTAAGGTGGAAAAATCAGGACTTATAAAACCAGGCATAAAGCTGTCCCGGTGGATATATTTTCATTCTGGAGAAAATGAATGGTAATATCTCAGGCTCAAATGTTCCACAGCGTCCGCCCCCGGAAGGTCGGAGCTGGAAGTGCCCTTAGAGATCGTTGGTCCAACCCCTCCCCGTGGAAAGAGTGAGGCCCAGAGAGGGAAGCCACTTGCTCAGGGTCACACAGCAGGTTAGGGACTCAGCTGGGACTGGGACCGTAGTCCTGAGGGCTTTTCCTCCATCCTCCTTCCTCTTCCTTTTCCTGGGGATGGCAGGGGGCGGCAGGATTCACACCCCTCTGGGCCATCTCTCAGCCAGCGACGACATCCAGGCCCAGGGGACCCGCAGAGGAAACTCCGGCTGCGATCGCTGACCTCAGCTCCGCAGCATGAGTGACCCCGAGACCCTGCTGCGGGTCGCATCCCCCTCGCCGAGCTGGCTCCCGGACAGCGTGGTGTGGTGCGGTCGGAGGGCAGAAGTAATTGCAATCTACGGGCTTTGGTATTGTAATAAAAACAGGGGCCATTACAGCCGCCATTTATGTCATTAGTATTTAGTGGCGGTGCGCTGCAGCTTTTTTAGTGCTCGTAAAGCTGTCGTGGCTTGCAGATATGTCACGGCGCTGATATAAATTTAAAGGGCCGGGAACCCATAAGTCATAAAAACTAGATAGTAAATAGCAGCTGGGCGGGATGGACAAGGGCTGTTGCATTAGGCATGCAAATGCTTATGGATTTGCATGTCTAGCGCCGGCATTAGCATAATGAGAAGCACATTTACATTAGAGGGACTTGATTCACCCGGCCTCTGTAAATAAAGTCCACTCAGCCCGATCTCGGGGAGTTGGGCCCCCACAGAGCATGCATGGGTGCAGGACCCAAAGGGCAAGTAGAGTCATTTCCCATTTCTTTTTTTTTTATTGTCTAAAGTTTTACATATGTCTCCTTTCCCCCGATTGACCCCCCGTCCCAGCCATTCCCACTCCGGGCAAGCCCCCACCGCCCCAGTGTCTGTGTCCATTGGTTATGCTGACATGCGTGTGTACAAGTCCTTTGGTTGCTCTCTACCCCCCCCGCCCTCCCCCCCCCACCCCCGCGCCACCTCCCCTGCCATTTGTCTCTGGATCTATTTTTCATTTCCCATCTCTCCCGTGGCCTGTGGTCCCGGTCACGGGTGCGCAGCTGTGACTGCAGCCACATGCCGAGTGACATCGCATTAGTGTGCGCACCTCTGGGCATATTGTCTCTCTCCTTGGGAACGCACGTCAGTATACGTGTCCGTGTGTGCACACACGTTTGTGTAAGTATATGGGTGTGTGTTTGTGTAAGTGTGTACAGGTGTGTGTATAAGTGTATATGGGTGTGTGTGTGTCTAAGTGTATATGGGTGTGTGTTTGTGTGTGTACAGGTGTGTGTATAAGTGTATATGGGTGTGTGTGTAAGTGTATATGGGTGTGCGTTTGTGTAAGTGTGTACAGGTGTGTGTATAAGTGTATATGGGTGTTTGTATGTAAGTGTATATGGGTGTGTGTATGTAAGTGTGTATGGGTGTGTGTGTAAGTGTATATGGGTGTGTGTTTGTGTGTGTCCGGGGACTCCTGTCTGTGAACATGTGTTCCAATGTGTACACGTGCATCCATGCGAACCTGTGTGTACATGTGCATCTTGTGTAAACAATCTGGAAATGCTGGGGGTGCCAGGCAGGTGGTGGGGGCCAGGCTGAACACTGACACTGTCATTTTCTTCCCTGGAATTTCAGAGCCTCTAAAAATCCGCCCCCCCCCCCCCCCTTGCTCTGGGAGGCAGCACCCGGAGCTGCCAGCTGGGCTATAAATCCCTTTAATGTTGCCCAAGGCCGTTGTGGGAGGCTGTGGCCTTGACCTGGCTGAGGAGGAGAGGACAGGGCCTGCAAGAAGGTGGGTAGGAGCTAAGGAGGCTGCAGCCACAGGGCAGGGGAGTCCGGCTTCCCCTCCCTGCGCTCCCGCCCCCGCCTCGCCAGGAGGTAGGCACACAGGGGCGGAGGGGAAAGAGCAGCCAGGCCCTCTCGCTGAGCGAGGCCTTACGTGGAGGAACTCATCTGCTTCCGACGCCAGCTCCCTGGGGAGTATCGGTCCCAGGTCCCCGATGCAGGCACAGTGAGTTCCAGGAACTTGTCAGGATCCTTCAGCCACATCGTCTGGCCCTTATGCACCTTGTTCTTCTCGGATGAACCACACGCCCCTGAGATTTCTTGTTCCCGGTGGCCAGAGGCCTTTCCTGGCCCAAAGGCCAACACAGCCAAGCTTTCTTTTCTTTGCCATTCCTCCCTTCCTTCCTCATTCTCCTCTTTGCTCTGAAGATGTCCACATCTCATCCCTCAATGCCCAGAGCTTCCCATTGAGGTGGGGGGTTGGGGGTGGGGGGCTGAGGGCATGCCAGACCCTACCCTCCCAGCAGCCCCAACCTGTTGTCTTCGTCACAACCGCCTGCCTTGCACGTTGAGCGCTCTCTGCCTCCCAAGGTGTTCCCTGACTGAGCAAGCCAGTCAGTGCTCATAAGACATGGCCACTATTGAAACCCAATGGCTCTCTTCCCCGGGGACAGAGGGCAGGGGCTGAGGGCTCTTCAAGTTCATGAAGCCCTGTGTCCTCTCTCGGGCTCACAGAAGAGAAGGGGCCCACCCAAGGGACCAACCGCCAGGAAGGTGGTGGGTGGGCCTTGAAATCAAGTCTTGTCATTTCAAGCCCATACTTCTCTCACATCACCCACTTCCGGTTTTAAAGTTAGTCCCAAGGAAAGGCGATGCTGGTGGGGACCACAGGCATGGAGCCTGGTCCCTGGTAGAGGTCATCTGGCCGTGCTGGCGGTCTCTACCTGAGAGCAGAGCTCGCTTTCCAGAAGCGTTGAACAGGGTCAACATGACAACTTGTCTGCGCCTCTCCTGGGTGCCTGTCTGAGCTCATAGAATTCCTAACCTGAATGGGACCTCCTCCACAGATCCGAGATAACGACAGCACCAGCCACCCAAGCACCAGCGTTCCTCTGAGAATGAGACACAGGAAAAGGAGATGAAGATGACTGCCGTTGCGGTATTGGGGTTCATTGTTCGGTGCAGGCAGGCCCTCTGGAAAAGCTCAGCCAGTGTGCAAACCTGAGATAGGGACCTAGGTCCTCCTGCCACGCTCTGAGGCTCCTCGGTAGCTGTCCCGGGCACATGGGCATCCTAACCACCTGGTGACTGTGCCCTCCGTTCCTTTTCTTGGGGGAGCATTTAAGTATCCTCGCAGAAGCGGGAAGAATCTACGAACCCCAATCTGGGGGAGAGGAGGCTGTGGGCACCGTCCAGTGTCAGGGTCACCCCTTGGCCCGAAGGAAAGCGTTGGGCGCACCAGGACCCCACATACCCTGCTGTGCAATCGGCCTCATGCTCCTCGCATCTCCAAGGAATGCACGAGCTGCTGAAAATGAGTTTCCAAATGTGTGTGGAGGCTGGATTTACGTCCGGGTGGCTGCATATTAAATGCTGATTATTAAAAACATTTGCCCGGCTCTTTAACGACGATAGATAACGTCTCTGTTACCTAAGTCTCAGTGAAGGCTTTATTAATTCATTATTATTTTATCAACATACAATAAACTGTTCTATTAAATCTAAATTAGACAGATATTTGGGGAGGGATTGTCTAAAAAGACCTCAGCCGAGACTATCCCCAGGGAAGGACTTAATGAAGTTGTTTCAAACAGTTAATAACCCGCAGTTCATAAATAAACCATGGCTCTTTAAAGACCTGCAAAATGCTAAAAGGAGATGTTGAGGCTCCACAATGGAAGTGTGCAGAAACACGCTTGGAATTCTCCTCCCTGTAAGAGATAGAACTTCTACCTTCAGACATTATTTTTTTTTTAATATATTTTATTGATTTTTTACAGAGAGGAAGGGAGAGAGATAGAGAGTTAGAAACATCGATGAGAGAGAAACATCAATCAGCTGCCTCCCGCACACCCCCCACTGGGGATGTGCCCGCAACCCAGGTACATGCCCTTGACCGGAATCGAACCTGGGACCTTTCAGTCCACAGGCTGACGCTCTATCCACTGAGCCAAACCGGTTTCGGCCAGACATTATTTTTAAAAGTTATTTGTATTGATTTCAGAGAGGAAGGGAGAGGGAGAGAGAGAAGGAAACATCAATGATGAGAGAGAATCACGGATCGTCTGCCACCTGCAGGCCCCCCACTGGGAATTGAGCCGGCAACTGGGGCATGCGCCCTGACCGGGCATGGAGCTGTGACCTCCTGGTTCCTAGGTCGGTGCTCAATGACTGAGCCACACCAATCATTCATTGGGCACGGGGGAGACTGTGACACTCCTGGGGACATGAACGTGAACTCTGCCGCTGGTCCCAAATGCGCTAAGGCGATGAGCCGAGACAGCCTTGAGACAATTTCCTCCTTCTCTCAAAGAACCCGCTTTGGACTTTCAAAATCTATTTTGGTCTGAGAGGTGAGAGATGAGGAAAAAATTCCATCCTGACGTGAGAAGCGGCCATCCCTTGACAATCTCCTCACCGCGTCCTCTGGAGGCAGGGCCAGCTGCCGCATTTCCAGGCCCCCAGCACAATGACAGGCGGGGCCCCTCGTTCTGAAGAGCTGGCAAACATGTCCGCAGCCGGGGAATGGAGGTGAAGGTCAGATCCGCGTTCATTGTGCATGGCCAGGTGCCACGTCAACAGTTTAATATCAACCCGGCCCCAGGGGCTCAGTGGCTGAGCGCCGACCTCTGAACCAGGAGGGCGTTGGGCACTGTAGCCCGAGGAAGGAATGGGCTTTAGATTTGATATTTGGGGCAGAGAAAGGAAGCCGCCGAAGGATTCTGTGCGGAGGAGTGATGCGATCCCACTTCTTGTTTTAAAAAAGATCACTCTTGATATAGGGAAGTGACTCATGGGGGCGGGGGGCGGGGAGAGCGAGAGTAGGCCTGGGAGAGCAATGGAGAGGACAGGGCGCTATTTTGGTGGCCACGGCGGTTGTGATGATGGCGGGAAGTGGGCGGATCTGACGTCCGGCTGGGAAGCAGAGTCAACCAGACCTGCTGCTGAGCCGGATGTCAGGATGGAGAGAGGCGGGTCAGACAGCCCCCCCCCCCCCGAAGCAGCCGTGGTGGCCTCCACTGAGGGGGTGAGAGCGAGACAAGCACAGGTGTGCGGATGCAGGGGGAGGGAGACCACACAGCTGGGCTCGGTGAGTGTGAGATGCCCGTCAGGCCTGCAGGGTGAGGTGACCACGCTGTGTCGGCTCTTTGGTGAAGGCATTTTGCCCGGAGATGGAAGGTGGGAGTCACAGGCATAGGGATGCTTCCTGGAGACCCCGGGAAAGATGGGCTCAGCCTCGCTCAGGACGCAGAAGGGACCGCTCCCTCCTCCGTGCTTCCCTTCCTTCCGTCCTGGAAACTAGTGTGTGCTCCCCCCCACCCCCCGCCAGCCAGGCCTCACAGGGGCAGAGTGAGGACCCCACCCCAGGGCACCGAAGGGCCCGTCACAGCTTACCCTAAGGATAGGCTCCTCCCACCTCAGCCCCGTGTTTCTGAGCAGGTGACGCACTGGGTTGCGGAAGGACTGCCCTCAACAAGGTGGACGTGGGCCTTGACATTGAACCCATTCCCCAGGCAGAGGCTACACTGATTCTCTTGCTTTCAAGGCCAGGAGCCGGGAGGAAGGCCCCCGAATCCCACCCACAAAGCAACCGACCGCGAGCCCATTGGAAGCTGCGGGGATAAAAGGCCTTGGTTGCTAGGAAGAAGGCAGGAGAGGCCCCCCGTTGGCCGTGGGCCAGGGAGGATGAAGCATACATGGATGCGTGACTCACGGGAGGCCTCTGAGAGATGCCGCCTGCCACACAGAAGTCACATTCCTCTTCCAGGGCGAGTAGCCTCGGGCACCCACTGTGCGGGGTGCAGCATGCACCACAGGCCTCACGCAGCTCCGTGTTCCGTGTGGGACATCGCCACCGTACATCGACAGTGTCTGCACAATGTCTATGTACACGGGCAGAACCACACACACACACACACACACACACACACACACACGTAGAAAGTTTAGAGCTTCCTTTGAACTCTTCTTTTTAAAAAATATATATTTGTATTGATTTCAGAGAGGAAGGGAGAGGGAGAGAGAGAGAAACATCAATGATGAGGGAGAATCGTGGATTGGCTGCCTCCTGCACGCCCCACATTGGGGATTGAGCCCACAACCCGGGCCTGTGCCCTGACTGGGAATTGAACCCTGACCTCCTGGGTCATAGGTTGATGCTCAGCCACGGAGCCACGCCAGCCGGGCTGAGCTCTTCCTAAGAGAGAGGGTTCTTGTGACTTTAATTGCCTTGGCCTCGCTCCCTCAGGTCTTTCCTCCACTGAAGACTTTTCAAGGAATCATGACATCAGCCGTAACCATGCTGGTTCGGATTCCCAGGGCTGGTCTTTAGAGAGACTTGAGTCCAAATGTGGGCTCTGCCGCTGTGGTCACAGACAAGTGGCTTCACCTCTCTAGGCCTTAGCTGTGTCCTTATGTGAAATGGAAATGATGACGTACTCTCCGAATGTAGAGTGAGTGGTAAGAAGTTTCATGCCCAGAGAGCACGGGCACAGAACCTGGGACCTGGCCGATACCCTGTATGTGTGGCCTTTCTTCTTGGCAGCCCTGGCATTCTGCCTGGTGCAAGGTATGGTTTCCTGACACAACGGTCCAGGGTCCAGATCATGGCGCATGGGTGTGGCGTTCCTTCGATTCACATTTATTTCTCTATTCGCTCATGGTCTCAGCAGAGTTTTCATTCCACCTCAAGTCACTCGGCACTTACTGAGCTCCTACTCTGTGCAAGCCCTTTGCTAAACAAGCGAAGTGTAATCTCCTCGCAGACTTGCTGGGCCAGGAGGACGGGGCCAGGAGCGAAGGAATGCAAGCAGCCTTCCAGGAGCTACAAAAGGCAGGGAAATGTACTCTCCACCAGCCCCTCCTGGGGAAACGCAGTCCTGGCGACTCCTGGAACTCAGCTCCGTGACACCCGGGTGCACTTACCTAGCACCGGGCAGTTTGTTGGCCCTGGGATACTCACCCTCCGGAGGCTGGGGCTGGAGCCAGATGCCAGGTAGGGAGCAACTTGAGCGCCCGGGAGAGATCTGGTTCCCGTTCCCCGAAAACGGGGCCTAATTGCTTTGCTGATGTTGTTACGTGCCCCTGACGAGGTGGAAACAGTCACGCTGTCCACGGATGCCGGGAGACACCCCCCCAAAAAACATGTCTTAAAAGGCTCTTCCAAGTCTTCCCAATGGGTAGCGAGGAACCAGGAGGGGTTCAGACCAGGTGAGACCCAGCACATTTGGGGCACGGGGCATCTCCTCCCCACGTGTGCTTCCCCCAAGTCCTCGCACCACAAAGGAACCAGATCTCTCCCGGGAGCTCAAATTGCTCCCTACCTGGCGTCCGGCTCCAGCCCCTGCCTCCGGAGGGTGAGTATCCCAGGGCCAACCGTCTTGCCCAGGCCTACCAGGTCCCTGTATTCGGTTTGAGTTGCTGTTGTAACAAATGATCAGAGACGCAGTGGCTTAGAGCAGCGGTTCTCAACCTGTGGGTCGCGACCCCTTTGGGGGTCGAACAGGCGTCACCTAAGACCATCGGAAAACACACATATAATTACATATTGTTTTTGTGATTAATCACTATGCTTTCATTATGTTCAATTTGTAACATTGAAATTAGGGGTCACCACAACATGAGGAACTGTATTAAAGGGTCCCGGCATTAGGAAGGTTGAGAACCACTGGCTTAGAGCAACACACCTTTACTCTCTTTTAGGTCGCTAGGTAAGTGCACCCAGGTGTCACGGAGCTGAGTTCCAGGAGTTTCCAGGACTGCGTTTCCCCAGGAGGGGCTGGTGGAGAGTACATTTCCCTGCCTTTTGCAGTTCCTGGAAGGCCGCTCGCATTCCTTCGCTCCTGGCCCCATCCTCCGTCTGCAAAGCCAGCAGCCTTGCCGCTCTCTGACTCATCTGGGTCACGTCTCCAGGAAGGGGTCTTTGCTTCTCAGAATTCAGGTGGCCAGATTGGGTTCATCTGGGTAATCTAGGCTAATCTCCCCTTTTCAATGTCCTTAAACCTCCATCCCATCTGCAAACCCCTCATGGCCAGAGAAGGTAACCTCACAGGTTCCAGGATAGGGCGTCTGGGGGGGGGGGGGGCATCATCCCGCCAGCCACATCCTCCCAGGCCTCTGGGCGGAGCCAGCACCACCTGCCGGGCTCGGAGCATCTCTCACTGGCCTCCACGGCCTGCAGCAGGGTTGTAGGTCCCCAGCCGCGAAGAGCAATAAGTAGAAATTCCGTTTCAGCATCATGGACGGAGGCTCTCCAGTCAATCAAGTGGCGGTTCGTTTTAATCACTCCTCGGGAGAGAAGTAAAAGCCCGGATTGAGGTACACAGCAGTTTTATTGATGACAAGTTTAATTGTTTCATTTGTCCTCACTGTCTCCAGCACGGCCGCCTCTTAATCAGCGGCTGCTGGAGTTCTAATGAAGCCCAGTCCACTTCCCCCGCCGCGCTCGCCGGGCCGGGAGTAATTGGGCTGAGACTCCCATCCACACGCTGCAGAACCGCCTGCGTTTTCCCGAAAACGGGGCCTAATTGCTTTGCTGATGTTGTTACGTGCCCCTGACGGGGTGGAAACAGTCACGCTGCCCACGGATGCCGGGAGACACCCCCCCCCCCCAAAGAAACATGTCTTAAAAGGCTCTTCCAAGTCTGCCCAACGGGTAGCGAGGAAACAGAAAATAAACTCGAGTGTGCCTTTTGCAGGCTGGAGCCCCCTCCCACCCCCAACAGGGGAGTGTGCGGGAGCTGGGACAGAGACCACTGAGGCGTGGTCGGCAGCAACGCCCATCTTCACATCAGCCACGCCGTTCCTTCCCCAGAGAGCTGAGCGGGGTTCCGCGTGCCGGGGTGCGTGTGTGAGCGTGTGTGCTCGCATCCGTGCTCCTGCAATGAGGCTTCAAGGGAAGCGTTTCAGCAGCGTGGCTGGCGCTGGCCGTTGCAGGGGAGCGTTCAGACCTGGGGAATTCGAGCGGCCATGGTCTCAGCCCGGGGCGGAGACGGAGAGATTGGCGGGGCAGGGGAACTCCAGGGTCGCAGGGTCGAGGCTTGGAAACCGCCGCCCCCTAGCCCCCCATGTTCACCTCACCCGATGGGACGGTGAGGACAGTAACAGCGGTAGCCGCTGGGCTCTGCTCACTCACCGGGGGGGACACAGATGTGGGCTCTGCTCTCTTTGACTCCTCATTAAAACCAGCGGAGCAGGTGCCATGGTCACCCCCTCCCCAACAAAGAAGCCAAAGCACAGAGAAGCTACAAGACTTGCCCGGAGCCGTCGATGTGCAGGACTGGGAGCTGGATCGGCAGGGCGCCTGGGCCAGTTCCCTGGGCCCCTCTACCCCATGTGCCACCACGGCAACGCCATTGCAGACGGGCGGTTTCTGATGGACCGTTACGTGGTCCAGGCCCAGGACTGAGTGCTCTGGGTCTACTGTCTCGGTTCATCTGGGAAGCAGCCCTGGGAGGCAGGCTCCCATTCTGAGAGGAAGAGTAAGGGGATTGAGGTCTGGTGTGGTGGCCACTTGGCTGGGACACAGACATAGGTCCGCCTGCTTTGAAACGGGGTGTTTATAGACGCATCTGCCCGAGTACGGACCCAGGTGCGGACTGAGGATTGGTATCGGAGTTTGCCCGATCGACCTGAACCATTCATTCTGTGGTTCTGGACCCGGATGGGCTGGGTCAGGATGGAGGCAGGCCTCTAAACATGGCAGAAACAGGAAAAACAAGCAGACAACAGACCCCGGAGTCTGCCCCTAGCAGCGCTGGTTTAGGAAGCCTGGGTATCGCTGCTGCCTCTGGTAACGGCCTCGGAAAGACAATCTGACGCTGGGAAGCCTCCACGGCTGTGTCTCTCTCTCCCTCTCCCTTCCTCTCTGAATCAATAAAAAGTATATATATATATATTTTTGATCACTAGTTCATTTATTTTTTTAATTAAATCTTTATTGTTCAGATTATTACATTTGTTCCTCTTCCCCCCCCCCCATAACTCCCCTCCTCCCAGTTCCCGCCCCACCCTCCGCCCTCACTCCCCACCCACTGTCCTCATCCATAGGTGTACGATTTTTGTCCAGTCTCTTCCCGCATCTCCCACACCCCTTTCCCCCCCAAGAATGGTCAGTCCATTCCCTTTCTATGTCCCTGATTCTATTATAATCACCAGTTCATTCTGTTCATCAGATTATTTATTCACTTGATTCTTAGATTCACTTGTTGATAGACGCATATTTGTTGTTCATAATTTGTATCTTTACCTTTTTCTTCCTCTTCCTCTTCTTAAAGGATACCTTTCAGCATTTCATATAATCCTGGTTTGGTGGTGATGAACTCCTTTAGCTTTTCCTTATCTGTGAAGCTCTTTATCTGACCTTCAATTCTGAATGATAGCTTTGCTGGATAAAGTAATCTTGGTTGTAGGTTCTTGGTATTCATCACTTTGAATATTTCTTGCCCCTCCCTTCTGGCCTGCAAAGTTTCTGTTGAGAAATCAGCTGACAGTCGTATGGGTATTCCCTTGTAGGTAACTGAGTTTCTTTCTCTTGCTGCTTTTAAGATTCTCTCTTTATCTTTTGCTCTTGGCATTTTAATTATGATGTGTCTTGGTGTGGTCCTCTTTGGATTCCTTTTGTTTTGGGTTCTCCGCGCTTCTTGGACCTGTAAGTCCATTTCTTTCACCAGGTGGGGGAAGTTTTCTGTCATTATTTCTTCAAATAAGTTTTCAATATCTTGCTCTCTCTCATCTTCTGGCACCCCTATAATTCTGATGTTGGTACGCTTGAAGCTGTCCCAGAGGCTCCTTACACTATCCTCGCATTTTTGGATTCTTTTTTCATTTTTCTTTTCCGGTTGGGTGTTTTTTGCTTCCTCGCATTTCAAATCATTGACTTGATTCTTGCGCTCCTCTGGTCTGCTGTCGGGAGTCTGTATAATATTCATTATTTCAGTCCGTGTATGCTTAATTTCTAGTTGGTTCCCCAATATAACATCGAGGGTCTCATTAGTTTTCTTGTAGATCTCATTAAGTTTATCGGCGCTTCTAAACAGTTCTTGAGAGACCTTAAAAGTGTGGTTCTGAACTCTATATCTTCCACTGACAATTTTGTCCTGTTTCTTTGTCTCCGCATTTTGTTATGCTTCCTTGGTGTACCCCCTAGTGGTCTTTGTTCGCAGTCTTATAGTTAAACCTTGATTGTTGTAGCTAATACCAGGGAGGGTTTGACCTCCAGGCCAAGTGGCTATGAGAATCAGCTGTGTCTGCAGTGAGAGAACTTCTGTCCTCTAGGGAGGTTCTAATCTAGCCTTTGCCTGAGGCTATCCGGCAAATGCCTCTGTGCAGGGCTTGGGCGGGGCAGGTCGCACAGGATCAACAGGGTGGGCTGGAGAGAGCAGTTATGGCGGCTCTCAGTCCTGTCCCCAGGGGCTCTGCCTCTCTGAGTCCCAGCACCCGCTGCAAACCTCGGAGAGAAAGCTGCACTCGCTCTGACCGAAGCCAGACAGTCCCGCTTCTCCCATTTGAGTCTGGGTCCCTAAAGACTCGCCTGTATCTGGAGCTCAGAGTCTGCGACTCCCTCCCGATTGAAAACGCCAACCGCGCCCTCCGCCGCCAGCCCGCTCTGTGCACTCCGCATCTCAGAATTTGACTTCAGCACTGCGCCTCCTCTGAGTGTCTGTATGCGTTTCTCTTTCCTCCTAGTTGTAGGACTTCCACTCAGCCAGCGTTCCTGTGGTTCTGGGTGATGTCCCTTCCATTTTTTAGTTTCACTTTTGAAGTAGTTGTTCAAGGCAGCAAACTCCGGCGTTGACCTATGCCGCCATCTTGGTTCTCCAATAAAAAGTATATTTTAAAAAATGAGATAGAAAGAGGTGGGATGTGAGGTTGAGAGGAAGGCAATGGCCGGATCACGCAGGACCGGGAGAGCCAGGCTACCGAATTGGGATTTATTTCTCGTCTCAATTGGAATCCAGTGCAGGGGCCCTAGCAGGACAACGAAAACCTCTGACTTCCTTTTATAAAAGGCGAGTGCAGTTGACTCTGGGGACAAGTCCAGAAACGGGAAGATCAGTTAGGAAGCTCCCACGGTGGCACGTCCCGAAGGTCTCAGCACACGGCGGATTATCATCCTGTTATCACCCCGGAAAGAAGTTAGCACCTGAGGCGATGCGTGGTTCAACGTACAGGGAGCAGGAGGAAAAGAAAAAGGTCTGGGCGGTCCCATAAGATGTCAGGCGAGCGTTCTCCGAGACGAGTACTCACGAATCACTGTGTTCCTTCATGAAGGGAGACGTGGCGAGCGTGGGAAGCCGAAAAGGAGCCTGGGTGATGATGACAAGACACGAGGGATGGATCGGCCGATGTGCTTACAGCAATTATGACTGTGTGGTCGCTGGGTCGTTTCAACAATGAGTAACCAAAGGGCCTTTGAATGGATGCATCTGGGAGACAGTAATAGCATCAGAGCCTCGTCCTTCAACCCCCACCACCCAGCCAGGATCTTGGCATTGGCCGACGCACTTCCCAACCTGCCTCGTTGATGTCTCTGAGTCAGGAAGAGCAGATAAAAAAAACTTGTGAAGACAGTTATGTGAGAACTGTGTGTGTGTGTGTGTGTGTGTGTGTGAGAGAGAGAGAGAGAGAGAGAGAGAGAGAGAGAGAGAGAGAGAGAGAGAGGCTTCTCCCCTTATCTCAGCCATGATGGCATTTTTATTGAATTTTTTTCCCCTGCTGCTTTAGCTAAGAAAGGGTAAATTCAAATACAATAAAAAATCACAGAGGGGGAAAAAAGTGCAGAGACAAACAGCATCCTCCTGGCATTTGTTTCAAGGCTGCGGAATGTGGAGTGTCTTGACAGCAGCGAGAGATTTCCCTCCTTTAAAATAGGTGTCGGGAAGCGGTCTTCATTTAAGCAAATCAATATCTTTAATTTCGGCCACTTGCTCTAGGATTTAGTGCCCGATTTCCAGGGAAATGAAGAAGGAGTCAAGCCTCATAACTTTGCACAGTTTTCATGAAAAGGAAGCAGAAGGCGAAGGGTGACACAGTGGCTATTCTGAGGAATAATTGAATGTTCTTCGACTCCTTGGCTGCCTGTGAAGCCAGCCTGCATTGGTGAAAAATAGAGCAAGGCAGAGGAAGAGGGCTGTGTGTGTGTGTGTGTGTGTGTGTGTGTGTGTGGTTGTAAATATTATGGCCTGAAAAGGTGACATTTGAATAAAGACATACAGGGGATGAGGAGGAAGTGAGCCGGGTAGAAATCAGGGGAGAGGACCCCAGGCCGAGAGGATGGGGCTGAGGAGCCTGAATAGAGGGTCAGGGGGTGGGGGTGGGGGAGATAGCAGTCGAGGTCAGAGGTAAGAGTGTCTGGATCTCATGGGGCTTTGCGGTTCACTTGAAGGAGTTTAGCCTTCATGCTGAGTGAGAGGGGAAGCTCTCCGAGGGTTTTGAGCAGAGGCAGGATCAATCCCACCTATTAACAAGATCATTGTGATGCTCTGTTGAAAATACCCCAAAGGGGAGCAAACTAGAACCAGGGAGAACTGAGGGGTGGTGGTAGGTCGGACCAGGATTTGAATCCGCATAAGCAGCAAGAAGGTAAGATTCAGTTGTTTTGTAGAACGAGCAGGATTTGCTGATGGGTTGGCTATGGGATGTGAGAGAAAGGACAGAGTTCTTGATGACCTCAAGGATTCTGGATGAAGCCATCCAAAGAACAGAAATGCTGTTAGCAGAGAGGGGGAGGTTTGGGGGAAACCAAGTGTGGGGCACTGGAGATCAGGAGTCCAGTTGGGACATATTAGGTTTGATAAATTTTTTATGTCTACAGGGGGAGGTGTTGCAGAGATAGATGGATATGTCTAAAGTTAGGATAGAGGTCCAAGCTGGAGGTACAGATTTGGAGGTTGTCTACATTTAGATGATGATGTACAGGCATGACACTAGATGAGTTCGGCGAAGGTGTGAGAATATGTATTAAAGAGGATTTTAAAGCTGGGCCCAGGGACCTTCAACTTTTGAATTTCATTTCCTTAATTATGGGAGAAAGAAGGCAGTGGAAGGAGATGAAAGAGTGAATGAAAGAAGAAACCATTGATCCAAGTTCTCCTAGGGGACTTACATTTCTGCAAATGATTCACTTTTTTCTATGCACTAAGGCCTGGGTCCATCCATCTGTTTGTCCATCCATGCATCTACCCATCCAACCACCTACCCAACCAACCACCCGTCCATCCATCCCAATGATCCAACCATCTATCAATCCATCTATCTATCCATCCATCCATCTATCCATCCAACCACCACCCAACCAACCAGCCATCCATCCACCCATCCCAATGATCCAACCATCTATCAATCATCCATCCATCCATCCACCCACCCACCCACCCAACCACCCATCCATCCATCCCAACGATCCAACCATCTATCAATCCATCTATCTATCCATCCATCTAGGCCAGTGGTTCTCAACCTTCCTAATGCCGTGACCCTTTAATACAGTTCCTCATGTTGTGGTGACCCCCAACCATAAAATTATTTTTGTTGCTACTTCATAACTGTAATTTTGCTACTGTTATGAATCGTAATGTAAATATCTGATATGCAGGATGTATTTAGGCAACCCCTATGAAAGGGTCGTTCGACCCCCAAAGAGGTCTCAACCCACAGGTTGAGAACCGCTGATCTAGGCCAACCATCTAACCATCCATCCATCCATCCATCCATCCATCCAACATACCTTTCTCTTTCATGATATCTGTGAGATGTCTCAAAATATGCCTGTGCTACGATTTAGGGATCTGAGAAAAATTTCAGAGTCCTTAGCTGAGTTACCTAACATGGATCCAACTGGGTAAATATGGTGAGAACTGCCCTTTGCTTCTTACTACTTCCTCTATTTCTGATTGTGCATGAAAGGGAACACTTACAAAAGAATATGAATCTTGTCGTTCCACTGTCTCTCGGTCCCCACGTTCAGTTTCATCTAAATTCCTTGAGCTTCTCTCTGATCTGAAGATGACTTTGCTCTCTTGAGATGCTGACACGCAGATGTGGGGAGGTTTGCTGAACAGGCAGTTTGGGGATCAGGGTGTGACCTTGTCCGGGGGCAGAGCACAAGCAGTTCTTATTGGGATCACTTGCTGATGGATCGCTGCCAGTTGGCTCATCTCTTCTTCTAATATTGTTATTTTAGCGACAACGAAAGGCCAGCAGGATTAAGAAATATGTATCTCGGAAGGCGTCTTTGTCATCAGTCAAGTTGCGACAGCCCTTATCCATATGCATGATGGAACACTAACTTGTAAGTTTGTCCTCCTTGCGTCTCCTTGGAGAACACAAGCTGGTTCTCCCACAGACGTGGACCAAAGAGCCTTATCCTTACCCAGTCCCAATAGCTGGCCAGTTTTATGGCATAGAACAGTGGTTCTCAACCTTCCTAACGCCGCGACCCTTTAATACAGTTCCTCATGTTGTGGTGACCCCCAACCATGAAATTATTTTCGTTGCTACTTCATAACTGTAATGTTGCTACTGTTATGAATCGTCATGTAAATATCTGATATGCAGGATGTATTTAGGCGACCCCTGTGAAAGGGTCGTTCGACCCCCAAAGGGGTTGCGACCCACAGGTTGAGAACCACTGGCTTAGACCATGGGGTTCCTGGGCAGTCTTCTTGGGACCTTCATATCATTCCACGCTCACCCCGTGATGAGAATCCTATAACTCTATATTGCCTGTCCTCTGCCCTTCAAGCCATATGCTCATTGCCAGTGCTCATTATTAAACAGAGGCCCACACCCAACATCTGGATAGATCCGTCTTGGTCTAGGTCACCTTGGTGGCTCCAGGTGTTGGTCCTGTGTGGGAAGCTTCGGCTTCGATGAAGGAAGGCGTGCCTACGCATTGGCCATTGGCTCCCACGCAGACACTGGGCCTCCGGCCATGAGCATCTGTATTTATGATCTTCCTCCAACTCTCTCAGGCAAAGCAGTTGTCATCATAGAGTGGGTGCCATTTATTTTGGTCTTGGCACAAGAATGTTGCCCCTCCCCGGGCTTTCATCTTCTTTCTAACTCTCCCTTTGACATTATTTGTCAAACCATCCGAAGATAATTTTTAATACCTTCCCATCATACTGAAGCTAAGTTCTGCTGGATTATTAATGACTGAATATCTTCCAGTCGTCCGCCTGCACGGCGTGTTACAAATTATCCTGGAAAGGAGATGAATCCCATTACGATTTTGAATAAGAAAAGGACAAGAGAATCACCTGCAGTCTTTAATACTGAACAGCGTCTCGGAAAACCTCCCAAATATCTGGGACGTTGTTGGTATTCCAGGAAGAAGTTGGGTCTATCCTTCAAAAGTCGCTTGGCAGGTCTTTACTGAGGCCTCGTGGGATATATTAGCCCGGTGGGAGCTGTTGCAAAACTTTGGTTAATCCTCAAAATCCCATGGGGATTTTTCTAGAAACGCTCACCTCAGATCTACCCAGTCTGAGTTTTGGTGAGTGCAGCCCCAGGACAGGGACCCCCAAGTCACGCTGATGCAGCCCAGCTTCAAAACTGGTTTGGGATCTCTGCTGTGCAGGAAGTAGGAGGAGGCGAGGCAGGCTCCTGGCCCGAAGAGGGTTTAGGATCTCACCGGCTCCCAGGACTCACCGATGCATGATCAGACCACGAAGGCCCTTGTGGTGCAGGAGGAATGGGCTTGCCTCTTGTGAGATCGTGACCGTGTGTTTTGTAAACTGTGACAAATGGAGGGTTGCGTCTTTCTTGGACCCAGCCTGTTGGAGGGGAAAGACTTGAGGTGGCTTCAGGAGGGCCTAGGTGAAGAAGGACACTGCCCTTTCCCTAGAAGTGGCGTGAGGAGCAGTTCCACCTGAGATTTTTTTTTTTTTTTGCCTCTCGGCCTCAGTTTTTCCATCTGTGAAAGGGGAGATTGGTCCTCCTTGACTTGCAGCATTCGCCCCGGCCCTGATAAACTGCTGAGGGGACAAAACATGGGCCAGGCGGACGGACTCCTCACCCACCAGCTGGGCAGCTCATTTCACCTCCCAGAGCCTGGCTTCCCCCATTTACAAATGACCATGTTTTTATTTTTAAAATGGACTCGTTCCGCCCTTCATCTTCAGGAAAGAGAAAACGTGCCTGGTTTTAGAAAAGTAAGATACAGAAGTGTCTACACTGTAAAGGTCCCCCCTCGGGAGGTAGGTAGCTGTGGTCTGGCACCGAGGGTGGTGACCTGGCAGAAAACAAAGGTCATTCCAGCTCTTTTTAAACTCACAAGTCAGATAAATGTATCGTAGAAAATTAGAAAATATAGACGAGTAAATAATAGGAAATCGAAACCACCTAGAGAATACCCTTGTTAAAATGTTAGTGTATGTTTCTCGCAAGGATTTTTACTCTGTTCTTATTCTTTTCAAAAAAGGTTTCTAAAGTATTTTTTGAGCACCTATCATATTCCAGGCCCCGCACGTCTGCTTCACACACAGGATCCCATTAAGTCCTCATGGGATTCTGAGAGGAGAGATGGATGCCGCCCAATCTGATTTGGTCAATGGCGTGAACCACAGCTCAGGGCCATCTGCGCCCAGTGGGCCCACTTACAGACCCACTGGCTTCCCAAGCTGTCCCCAGTCAGCTGGGTCCTAAAGCCGCCCTTCCCTAGATTATGAGCAGCTGGGAGTGTGGAGGGAGACCTGGAGGGGGGTGGGGGGGGGGTACCCTCCCTTCCACTGTGGCCTCTGTATGTTGGACGGCTCATTTTGGGGGGAGTATCTCCCACTCTGAAAGGGGCTAGAAATATCTTTGGTCGAAGTTCTATTTTTTTTATGTGTTTTGTGTTGTTGTTTTTTTAAAAAATTGATTTTTAGAGACAGAGGAAGGGAGAGGGAGAAGGGAGGGATAGAAACATCAATCAGCTGCCTCCTGCATGCCCCCTACTGGGGATCCAGCTCACAACCCGGGCATGTGCCCTGACCGGGAATTGAATCAGTGACCTCTTGGTTCATAGGTCGATGCTCAACCACTGACCCACACTGGCCGGGCTGAAGTTCTATTTTTCATCACCTTCCTGGGGTCAAGGCCACGCTAGCAAAGAGCCATGCTCACCCCCCGAGCTGTACATTAAGATTTAATGTGCCTTCCTTATTTACACCTAAATGAGGTTTTTAATGGTTTAATGAGCAAAATAGATCAGTTTGCTTCTCTCAACCTTGCCTCTCAGAGGCAGCACTTTTTGGCCATTTTTTGTGTTTAATAAGAGATGAAAACCTTCATTCCTCCCAGCTAAGGGGGCCCATGACTGGCTCCATCTTATTAGCTCAGCCCTGGGGGGTGGGCGCCTTGGGCTGGGCATTGGCACAGGTCATGGCGGTGAATTCTTGCTTCTCCCTGAGGGCGTGGGGCGTATCGAGGAGGAGAAAACCAAGGCTGGAACAGTCCCGTGACCTCGGCAAGGGCAGCGAGAAGGCAGCAGAAATGGGGTCCGGGACCCGGTCTTTCTGACTGCACTTCCATCAGGTGGCAGGTGGGGCCAGCTACCTGGGTGAGCCCCCCCTCTGCGGCCTCCACACCTGGCCTTTCCGCACCGTCTCTCCCCTGACCCCTCCCTTGCCGCCCATCGGCCCTGAGAGCAGCCGGGTGCTCTCAGCAACTCGGGGTGGGTTTCAGGGTCCCCCGCCCGGCTCTGGATTGAGGGTGGCCGGAGGGAAGTAGCTATAGCAACCGCCGCCGGCAAGGACAGGTGCGATTGCACCTTAATTAATGGTCTCTCGACGCACAATTATAATTTCGTGTAAGAAGCCAAAAGTGGCAAAGAAGCTGTATTGAGATTCCTGGTGGGTTGACGCTAATTACCCAGCCATCGCTATGGCAATGAATGGGGCTGGCCATTAGGCTGCTATGATTGTTTTACAAAACCCTTTGGGAATGAGGATCAAGGTCTCACATCCACCAGGACGAGCCCTGAGAGCCACGGATCCACAGGGCGTGGAAGCCAGGACTCTAGGATCCGCTGGGTCTAACTTCTGCCCACAGGATGGATCCATGCCCCCAGGACAGATCCACGCCCCCTGAACAGAACAATGGCCCCCAATACAGATCAATGCCCCGGGACAGATCAATGCCCCCGGACAGATCAATGCCCCCCAGAGCAGATCATAATCATACTCTCAAACGTTGCCAAGGACCTCACATGGGCCAGTGAAGCAGGGCTCTCCCCGGGGTGGAGGTGGGCCAGGCAGGCCAAGCTTTAACATCCCACGGAGAATCCCGCCGCTGTGGTCACCCGGGCTGGCCTACCTGGACAGCTCCCTCCTGGTTCCCGGCGCAGGGACACGGGGATCAGTGCCCCCCCCAACCCCTCAGAACAACCAGGCAGATTACTACAGCTCCCAGCCCTGCCCAGCTAGCGGCTCCTGGCACAGAATCACACACGCTATCCCATCATCATTACAGAGCTTTCGGGTTAATTGCAAATCGGGGAGTTAAGATTATGAGTGTGGGTGGGAGCTTACAGGGTGGGGGCGGGCAGGGCTCGGACCCAGCTGGCGTGTGTCCTGCCCGGGCGGGGGGTCCCCCACCACCTGCGGACCTCCTGCTCTCTCCCGGGTCCCCAGTGCGCCCCCCGGCTCCTCCCAGGTGACGTGCGCACGTGCCTTTGAGCCGTTTCCCAGGAACTCTTTGTAGCAGGAGCGTTAGGAGCAAATGCGCTCATTGCACCTGATGGCGCACGATCCATGCCGCGGGAATTAGCAACGATTAGGGCGTCATTAGCTGGGGACGCCTCTCTTTGCCCAAAATATCGACGGCACAAGCCCCAGCAGCGCAGCTAACACGTGGAGGAGGCTCAGGCGCACGAGTGCTGTGGGGATGATCGATGTTGTCCCGGATACGCCCCAGACAGCCCCCCAGCCGAAGGGCGAGCAGCTGCTCCGGGCTTTGCAGCTGTTGCAAAAACAGAGTCTTTGGATGCCCTGATCCAGTCTCCCCGTCAGTGATTTTCTGAACTCCCCAGGACCTGACAGGCCGGTAGCATATCTGAGCGATGCCTTTTAATATTTCCGAGGTCGCAAACCGCCGGCCTGCGCTGCCTTTAAATACCATTTGTTTAGGCTGCATAATGCTTCCGAGGAAAAAAATCAGAGTAGATGTATAGAAACACCCAGACTTCAGCCCGGCCGGCGTGGCTCAGTGGTTGAGTGTCGCCCTATGAGCCAGGAGGTCATGGGCTCGATTCCCAGTCAGAGCACAGGCCTGGGTTGCAGGCTCCATCCCCAGTGTGGGGCATGCAGGAGGCAGCCAATCAATGATTCCCTCTCATCATTGATGTTTCTATCTTTCTCTCCCTTCCTCTCCGAAATCAGTAAAAATATATAGATTTTTTTTTTTTTAAAGAAACACCCAGATTTCTAGCTTCTCTGCGAAAAGTGGCTTTGGTTTGGAGCTGCACCCCTCCCCCATGTTGTGGGGGGAGAAGCCAAGTCAGAGACAACCAGGGCCTCAGTGTGGCTCAGAGAGAGAGAGAGAGAGAGAGAGCCGAGTTGATCCCATCCCTCCCCCCGGGGTAAACTTCAGGGCTCCCGGGAGATCTTTAAGTGAGGATGACGCATGGATGGAGCCCCTGGCCCCATCTTGCTGCCAGGTCGGCCTGAGACTGGAGCCACGTCGGAGGAGAGGAGAGCTAAGAGTGGGAGAGGCCGGGTCCTGGCAATATCACAAGATCTGGTAATTGGGATTCACCCAGAGAGAGCTGGGACGCACAGGCCGGTGGGCGCACACGCTGGCTGCTGCTCCAGGTCCCCACCCGGCCCACTTCACCTGCAAACCCGCCTGGACCCACGGGCGGATGTGTTTGTGGCCACCTGGAGCAAGAAGCTCCCATTCAACCCCAGGCATAGGAAGGCCTTCCCGCACCCCATCCCAGCTCTGAATGGGTCCTGACTGGTTTCACCCATTGGGTGCTCACTTGGGAGGAGAGCACCCCAAATGCCTTCTCCCCCGGAAGGCCCCCGGAGGCCGTGCGCGCTCACTTGGCAAAGCTTTGCTAGCGTTAGTTCCAGGCCCAGGTGCTGGGCTCACAGCATGGAAAGGCTCAGACGCAGTAAGCCCACTGGGAGAGCCTGGGGAGGCGGGACAGACGCATCCACGGGGCTCCCGCGGGCACAGCAGCCTGGTCCGGCAGGGAGGGCAAGCGGACTCCCTATCAAAGGCCAGCCCTGACCCAGATGCTCCTGCAAGATCAGCAAACCCAAGCAAGTCAACTGTCCCATCTCCTGCCTGGATATGGTGGACGACCATTGACCAATGGAGTCGGGAGACTCAAATTCTAGTCCCATCTCAGCCAGTTAAGTCTCCCCCATGGGACCTCTGACACGTTTACCGCCTCGAAGCCTCGTTCGTCCACCCATTTGAACAGGAAGTATGTATTGAGCGCCAACTGCATGCCAGGAAATGTGAAGGCACGGGGACGTGGTGGGGGTCGTAGCACTCGTGGTCTCTGCTCTCACGGCGCCCGCAAGGCTCGCGGACGAGTCAAGCGCCAACACCCCCATCTGCTCAGTGAGCTCAGAGGACCACCCCTCCCCAAAGCCCCCTTTACTTGTGAACTGTCTCACGTTAAACGTCGGCATTAAAATGATAAGCTGTTCCTAAAGCTAGGCCTAAAATATCCAACATTATCCTGAAAAAGAACGAAGCTGGGATTCCTACTACCTGATTTCAAGACTCAGGGAGAGCGTCGGTGGTGTAGTTGGGTATGGGATAATGACGGACGGTCGGCCGTGACGGAGAATGGAGAACCCACACTTGTGCAACATTTGATTTTCAGCAAAGGCACCAAGGCGAGCCAGTGGGGAGATGGAAGTCTTTTCCATGCATTGCACTGGGAAAACGCTGTGCTCTTATGAGCAACCACAACTCTTAGCTCACGTCATACACAGAGATGAGCCCAAGGTGCGCCTTCGACGTATGTGCACAAGGGAAAGACCGCAAAGATCTTACGGAAGTGGGGGCAGATACACAGAGAGCTCTTTTCATGAAAGAAAAAAAAGGCCTTTAGCATTTACCAAAATTAACACTTCTTTTCACCAACAGGTAAACCGAGTTCAGTTCGTGGAGAAGGTGGCTGAGCTGCAGGTAAGAAGAAGAGGCTGTCAAAACATTCAGCCGCGAGAGGACCATATCCAGGATGTATAAACAGCTCCCGTGGCTTAACAACAAAAAGACAACCATCTCATTAAAAGGGAACAAAAGATCTGAAGAGGTACAGCCCCCGAGAAGATGTGTCAATAGCCAATAACCACATGAAAAATGGACATCGTCGGTCATCGGGAAATGCAAGTCAAAGCCATCATGAGAGGCCACTTCCTATCTACCGGCACAGCTCAGCGTAAAAACACCGACAACGTTAAATATCGGTCAGGCTGGCAGCAGCCTGAACCCTCACGTACTGCTGGGCACATAAAAGGATCAAGCCCATATTTCAACGTCTGGCAGTTTCTTATAGAACTAAGCATAGTACCCAATACCCAGCGATCTCGCTTCTCGGTACTGTCCCACCGTCGATGGCCGTCCATGCCCACAAAAGGGCTTGTGCATGAATGTCCATGGCAGCTTTCTGCAGAGCAGTCATCACTGGGAGCCTCCCGGGGGGCCAGCCACACACCTGGTCCGTTCGTTCAACACTATGTCACTCAGCAACAGAACAGAACAAAGCACAACGCACGCAGCACCATGGACGGGTCTCGCGAGCATCGTTCTGAGTGGAACGAGGCTCACGGAAAGGCGTGGGCACTGTACACGCATCCCCGTGAGATTTCCAAGCAGAAGGGACTGACCTGCAGTGGGGGGATCAGAGCAGTGGCTGCCTCCTGGGGAATGGGAGTAAGAATCCACTGGGAAGAGACAGGAGGGCACCTGCTAGTGGCGAGGGCAATATCGTGGTAGGGGCACAGTTGTTAACACTCATGGGAGGGCCCGGCGGCGTGGCTCGGGGGTTGAGCATCTACCTGGGAACCAGGAGGTCACGGTTCGATTCCCCGTCAGGGCACATGCAGGTTGTGGGCTCCATCCGCAGTGTGGGGCGTGCAGAAGGCGGCGGATCCATGATTCTCTCTCATCATGGATGTTTCTGACCCTTTCTCCCTCTCCCTTCATCTCTGAAATCAATATATATATATATATATATATATATATATATATATATATATATATTATTTATTTTTTTTTAAAAACCTCATGCCATGGACTTCAAATTTGTGCATTTCATTTGTATGTAAATTGTACATGAAAACAAGGAGACTGCAGACAAATGTTGAATTCTAATTAATGAAATCCACGTTGAACTATTTAGGGGAAAATATATGATCCCTTCAATTTACTTTGACATATCCTCCGAGTAAGATGGATTAATGGGCGGAGAGATAAGCGATAGACCAAGCATGCGGAAATGTTAATGGCCGACGCCAGGTACCTTGGTTCACTGTAAAAGTCCCTTAGCTTTACTGTCTGTTGGAATATTTTCATCATAAAATGTTGACAAAACAATAACTGTAAAACATTTTTTTTTTTGGAAAAGAAATTCCAGAGCCCTGGTTGACCTTCTGGGCGACCTTGTCCCCAAGTCTCCCAGGAGGGCGGGCAGGCAGGATGCACAGCCTTCCACACGGGAGCGAGCCCCTCGCAGGCCCTCGAGGGTCTTGCCTGCGTCGTCTCTCTGATCCCCACAGGCAGGTTGCGAGCATCCTGCGTGGCCGCCTGCCCCACCCCAGCCGGCGCCTCCTCCCCCCCTCCTCCCAAGAACAGCTTTGATGACCACATAAAACAAGCAAGCCAAGGGCGCAGGCTGCTCCGTACAGAACGTAGCTTTAAAAGCTCCCCGATTACATCTTTACTCCAGACCCGTCAGGAAGGAGGCGGCTGCGGGGCTGTAATGAGGGCCGTTTGGAAGCCAGTGTTCAGCAAATTTGGCCTGGGAGTCCCAGCCTCCGATCCTCAGTGTGGCCATGCATGAGTCAGGAGAGCCCTCTGCTGCTCGCTGCTCCCCCGCCTCCGCGCCTACCCCCCATAAGGCCCGCTCTGCACCCTCCTCTGGAGCCCACCTACCCTGGAGACCGTGGGTCATGGACCGCAGGGCTCCTTGGGCCGAGCCCCTGAAGATGAGTGGGCACCGGGGTCCACAAACAGGGGGAGGCAGAGCCTGCGTTTGCAGCTTTCGCCAAAGGGAGTGGCGCCCGTCCGCGCCAGGAGGACCCAGTGCTCTCCTGGCAGGAGCAGTGGGGCCGGCATAGCCCCAAGAAGGAGCCATGGGCTATAGCTTCCTCCCTTGGTGGTGTGGGACACATGCCTTCCCGCTTCTGAACCCCAGGACCCCCTCCTGCAAATGGGGGTGTTCCTCTTCACTCCATGGCTCCCCCACGTAGGACAGCTGAGGCTCGGGGAGGCACGGGAGATAGCACGCAGCCAGGAGGCCCAGGCCTCAGAGCAGGGAGACGGTGGCTGGGCCTGGGACCGTGCTCCGCAGCGTGGTAACCATGTCACCTGCAGGCCCAGGGTGCTGACCGGCAGGTGTAGAAGTTCTTTCTCTTTAAAAGATTTCAGAACGCACTTCCTTCATTGAAAAAGTCTATCAATGCCTCACACAACCGGGACCCGAGACCTGCCCCGCCCCCACACCCTTCGTGAAGCAGGTTGACTCTGTTACTTCACTAAGCAACCCTCGTTCCTAAACCATATTCCCATTTCACAGGTGAGCAAACCGAGGTTTGGAGAGGTTGGCTCCTTGCCCGAGGCCCGGCAGCGGGGAAGGAACCGGTGATTCCAGCCCCGTCTGCGTTCTTTCTCCCCGCGGCACAGCCCCCCACTCCGCCAGACTCCCCCCCACCTGACAGACTCTCCGCGAGCGTCCGGGTAAAGAGGTGTCACACCTGCTCAGCTAAAGACACACGGGCCGCCGCCACCTTTCATAAACTAACATGTGAGGTTGAGCTCGCTGTGACTAGGGGCTGTTTGGGACCATGGCCAGGCGGCTGAAGAAAGAACAACAGAAGAAGAGAAACGGGTGGGCGAATCCGCCGGACGCCACCTGGGCCTGTGGTGGCCTAGACGGCTGCCCCGATCTCCCGGGACAGGCCGGGAGGTCTGCTTTCCCACCACAGCCGCCCTCACCGCTTCTCCGAGGGCCGGGGCCTCGCTTCTCCATTGCGTTCAATGGCTCTTCAGATGGCCAGACGGCTCCTCCCCACGGTGCACCGAGCCCAGGAAAAGAAGCAAAAGCAAACACCGCTCCTCTCCGTGCGCCCTTGCACGCCGAGGCGAGCTCCGTGCGGGCTTTACGGCCGCGATAAACCGTCCGCGTCAGGCTTGCAGCCACGGCTGGGCTTCCGGGGGCCGCACCAGCACAGCCGCCATGGCCGAGCGCGTCTTTCCTGATGGGATATCGTGTCGGGGCCATTAAATACGCATTAAAGGCATGTTGGAAGGCTCTTTGCCACAAGTGGCAGATGTTATGAGTAATAACCCGCCACAGCCTCCTGAATTCTATAAAGGTGGGTCCCGTAAAGCTCTCCCATAAATCTTCAGGCGGGCCGAACCCATCCGGCTGTGATTAGAGGAAACCTCTCATCATATTAAACCATCGGGGAGCACGGAAGCAGGGCGGGTAGCCTCAGAGATAACATTAGAATAAAGGAAGAAAAGGAACACGTCATGGACACGCAGGGCTTCCTAGGCCAACCTTCAGGCGGTGGTTAGCTGGGAGCCACTGGGCAGGTCTGGGTAACACACACACACACGTGCACACACAGGGCGGAAGCAGAAACTGCCATCACTCATGGAAATTTATGGAAATGAATATGCATTTCTTTACATGAAAAATGGGCACCATCTGGGCTCCATTTGAACCCCCTGATTTCATGGCGTCACCGGGAGATAAGGAGCAGGGCTGGGGAGGGAGATGGGGGTGGGTGGCGGGGGAAGACATGGCCGCCTCCACCCTCCCCTTCGAGTATCTAGAAAAACAAATAAAATAAAATATCGGTTACGGGCAAACTAAACAGCACTGACAATACCGCCCGTCCCCGAGGACGCCGGCTGCCCCGGCAGCAGCGGTGTTTAAGGAGCGAGGCGGGAGCAGCGCAATAAACTCTGGTTCAATAAAACTTAATTAACCCCTGGGGCCGCGGCGAGGAAGCTGGGCGGCAGGCGGAGAGCAGGAGAGCCCGGAGCCTGGCACCGAGGGGTTACCCCAGCCTTGCTAGCGGGGGGAGGGTGGAGGCCTGTGCACACGCACAGCACATACGTGCACACACGTGTCCGCACATGGCTCTCACCCTCAGGAGGGCCCGTTAACCTGGAGCCCAGAGGCTCAGAGCCCCAGCCTCTGTGGCTAGAAGGCAGTTCTGAGTGAGCTCAGCCACACTCCTGCCCCTGCCCCTGCAGCGGGTCTCCAGCCTCCACTTGAATCCTCTCAGCGCCCGGGGGCTCACTTCCTGTCATGGTGACCCCTCCATCCCTGATCCACTGCCTGAGCAGGGCTTTCTTTCTCACACCCATCTCCATGGGACCACCCGCCTCCACGGGGCCACCCGCCTCCACGGGGCCACCCACCTCCACGGGGCCACCCATCTCCACGGGGCCACCCACCTCCACGGGGCCACCCATCTCCACGGGGCCACCCGCTGCCACTCCTGTGCTTGCTTCTTCTGGGGGGATTGACCCAAATCAAAGCCAAGGGCTTTTTTTTTTGCCTGTTAGCTGTCTGGTTAGATGCTCATATACAAGCTCCTGCCCTTAAATAGAGATTAGGGGGCGACTAGACGTTTCCAACCACCTGAGAGAGAGAATAGATGTCCATACACCCATGAAACATTAGGTAGAAAGTGCTGACAGCTCCAGGAGCCAAGGGCTGGGGCGGGGGAGGGGGGAGGGAGGAGCTTGATGGACAATCCCGGGAGGCTCCCTGGGAGAGGCGGCCTTTGCTTTTTGGTCAGTGTCTCCCAGGGCTGGTCTGTGTAGCTCTGGGGAGATGGTGGCTGGTTTCAGGGGGCACACGGCGTCATGGGATCTGTGATTCCTTTCCAGTTCTCCTCATGCCAAGGAGAAAGGGCTGGCACATGTTCCCACACCAGACTTGTGTGCCCCCGGCAGGGAACACCAGGCTAAAACTTAGAAAGGGCTGTTGTTTTTCTTACGTTGCTGTCGAAAGCAAGTGGTATTAGTTTCGATTGATGGATGTGCTACCAGACTCCTTTCAAAATAAGTTTTTAAGCTTTGAAGTGGGAAATTAACCACCTCGGTGTCCTTTGACGGATGATGAGATAGAGAAGACACGGAACATAAATACAGCGGAATACGACGCAGCCATAAAAAGGACACAAAGCTGCCATTTACGACAACACGGATGGATCCTGAGAGGATTGTGCTGAGCGAAAGGTCAGGCGGAAAAGGCTAAGAACCACATGACCTCACTCAGATGTGGGATAGAAAACAGAAAACAGTAAATGAACAAGGAAACAAACACACAAAACGGACTCACAGACACAGACACCGGAAGGGTGTTACCGGAGGGGAAGGGGGGAGACGAAGGGGCTAACAGGGTAGCGAGAACACAGTGCAATGTCCAGGTGACGTCTCAGAGAACTGTACTCCTCCAAGTTACATAATGTTATTAACCTCTGTGACCCCCAATAAATGCAACTTTTAAAAAAATATTTTTGTTGATTTCAGAGAGGAAAGAAGAAGAGGGAGACTGAGATGGAAACATCAGTGATGAGAGAGAATCATGGATCAGCTGCCTCCTGCACGCCTCCCACTGGGGATCCAGCCTGCAACCTGGGCATGTGCCCTGACCCTGGATCAAACCGTGACCTCCTGGTTCATGGGTTGACACTCAACCACTGAGCCACGCCGGCCGGGCAAATGTAACATTTAAAAACGGCGACTGAATGCGAAGAAGAACCTAAAGTCCATCCTGCAGGTATTGTGTGGCGATCGCGAGGCGGGTGTCCACGCACAGGTTTGGGAGGCTCACCTGAGGCCTCAGAGAGCGTCGGTGGGACAGGGCCCCCTCCTCTCCCAAGCTGGTTGCCTTGGGGGCGGCTGCAGGGAAGAGCACGGTTTCTGGCTCTCCCCCCCTTCTCAGCCCGCCCCCAGGAGAAGTTCGTGGGAGTCCGCAGCTCCCGATCAGCAGATCCAAGGTTTACAGCCCAGCCGCAGGGGAGGAGGCAGGCGCCCAGCCAGGGCAATAAAAGTGGCTAATCTTAGCTGCTCGCTTCTCCTGAGCACAGCAATCCGCAGGCCGCAGCTCACCTGGGCGCTGGGAGAGGGCGGGGCGGGGCCGAGGCGCCCCTCTGCCCATCTCAGGGTTCCGGGGGACCCGCAGCTGCTCGGGCAGCTTTGTCCCTTGGCCAGGACACGACAGGAAGGGCCAGCGGTCACTCCGCCTGGCTTCTGTCCCTGCCACGGACACGCTCTGTGGTTCCGGGCCGGCCACTTGCCTTCTCTGTGCCGTGGGCGGAGGCAGGTGACGAGGACAGGAATCAGCTCGGGCCCCGCGATGGAGTCATCGCGGAAGAGCCCCCTGGGCGTCGTGTGCAGCCTGACGCGGTGCACTTGCAGGTCGGCCGGAAGGAATTGTCTCCAATGATTCCACAGCCAAATCCCGCCACGGCTCCTCCTTCTCGGCGCCCCACCCCCACTGGCTGGGCATTTGGAGGACAGCCTGCCTGTCGGAGACCCTCGGGCACCTTCCTTCCTGTGCGCTGCTGCTCAGGTTCTCGGCACCGAAGGCCGAGCCTCCTTCTCCTCCTGCCTCACGCGTGGCCGGCTCAGCCTCTCCAATCCCCCTGGTGCTCAGGGAGGACGGGCGGGTCTCCTCATGCCGGGCTCCCCCTGAGCCCAACAGCCCGGGGTCAGAGGCTCTGGTTGTGGTCACTGAGGGGGGATGGGGAGGAGTCCACTGTGGACGCCCAGGTGCGAGCTGTCACCCCCCACACCTTCATCGGCTCAGCAACTAGGCGTGCTCGCCCACTCCTGTTCAGCTGGACTCACTGTCCCTCAGCTTCTTAGAAATGAAGTCCTTAGCGGGTCCCCGGGCAGATGTACAGTCACCTTCATAGTAAGTGAATCCATTTTGATCAGAAAAGGACCCCAAGCAGACAGCGTCCTGTCCCTCCCCTGAGGTGACACTGCCCCATTGGCAGTGCTTATGGTCAGGGGGAGGGTAGAATATAAGAGATCCAAGACCATTTTTTAAACATATTTTTATTGATTTCAGAGAGGAAGGGCGAGGGGGAGAGAGAGAAACATCAATGATGAGAGAGAATCATGGATTGGCTGCCTCCTGCACACCCCACTCTGGGGATAGTGACCGCAACCCGGGCATGTGCCCTGACTGGGAATCGAACCGTGACTTCCTGGTTCATAGCTCGATGCTCAACCCCTGAGCGCCGCCGGCCGGGCTGAGACCATTCTAGTTCTTCCACCTGCTGCCCCCTTCGCGAGCCGTCGCCGAGTGGGAGGAGTTGCTTTCCCTTTGGGAGTGGGCTCCTTTTCCGGGGAACCACCTCTCACGAGAAGGGTGACCTTGGACAAGTCACATGTCCCGTCAGAGCCCCGGTTGCCTCATCCGTCCAGTGAGCGGGTGAAAGTAGCAAAGCTCACGGCATCTGTGTTCAAGCGGCCGGAGAGGTTTCGTGTCATCCTTCAGGCCACTGCTGACTGTCCCCCCGGCTCTGAGACAGGGGACAGCGTCCCCCGTCCCCGGGAGAGCACCTGAGTGCTTGCTTCCGGGGGCACTTGGTGGCGAGGGGCTGGCTCTCTCTGGGGGTCCCGTTGGCCCCAGGGGAGCTTCTGGCTCGGGCGCGGGGAGTCTGAAGACCATTCCCACCATGTCGTTCCCGAGAGCCAGGCGTCCCCTGCGCTTCCTGTGCTTGGTCCATCATGGTGGCGCTGTCCTCTCGGGGTTTCTCTCACACTGAGCTCTCCATGGAGACAAGAGAACACACGGAGAGCCCTCGCCGGTGTGGCTCAGTGGGTAGAGCGATGGCCTGCGGACTGAAGGGTCCCGGGTTTGATTCCAGTCAAGGGCACATGCCTTGGTTGCAGGCTCCTTCTCTGCCCAGGCCCCGGTTGGGGCTTGTGCAGGAGGCAACCAATCGATGTGTTTCTCTCACATCGATGTTTCTCTCTGTGTCTCCCTCTCCCTTCCACTCTCCCTAAGAATCGATGGAAAATGGGGTGAGGATTAAAAAAGAGAGAGTGATGGTGACCGCCCTGCTCAGGGCAAGACTGTTCTCTGACCCCCGTGAGGGCGGAGGGTGCGGGGGAAGCAGGATGGGGGAGAAGGAACCGCAGGGCACTGGTCAGCAATAGGACCTCAGCGCCAGGCCTGGCTGCTGTCACCCGGCCGGCGGCTCATCCGGCTCGCGCACTCGGGCTGTGAGGGCCTGGGGGACAGCGCCTGCCTCGGCGTTTTCTCCAGAGGAGCCGCCCCCGAGATAGCAATGCGGTGCCAGTGCTTCGTGAGCTGGAGGGTGTGCACGTGCGAGGAGCTTCGTTCTGTGTGGGAGGGGGGGGACGGTGCCAGGGGGTGCCCCCAGCCCCAGCGCCCCCGGCACGGACCCGTCTCAGCCAGTAAACATGCCAACACGCGGGAGCAATGAGAGCTCGACAGCTAAGAGCCGGAGCCAAACCACAGGCCGCGGCGGGAAAACGCTGCGAGTGAGCTGATCAGAACAGAGCAGAGAAATGAAGTCATTAGCTTAATTAAGGAGCAGGAGAGAGTGATGGAACTCATCTCCCGCAAAGCCCACTGAAGCGTTTAGGAGATATTAAAAATGCATTTGGACCCACTGGTGCTGCAATTCCTAATAACGTTTCCTAGGGCTGCAGTCGGCTAGCAAGTCTGTCTGAGATCGAGAAAAGCTACCGCCTGTCACCGCTTCGGTCCCCCGACACCCCCAGACCTCCCAGCTAACCCCCCGCTCCCGACGTCCTGTGGTCTCCTACCCACACCCTCCCCGAAGTTCCCCTGGGGTCAGGTGCCAGGAACACAAACTTCCAACTTTGGGCAAACCTGGCTGGCAGTGATGGGTTCTCAGGTCTGGGTTTCCGTTACATTCTGCGTTCCCGTTCTGAAGGAAATCAAGCCATCTAGCACGGCCCTGCCCTGGGTCCTCAGGACAACCTCTTTCTAGAATTCTTGTCCTATGGCTCAGCCACATCAGCATGACGGGATGGCGTCACCTGGGACTAGGAAGCTGACCCGTGAGCACAGAGAGCCAGCATTTCTAAGACATCTACTGTGTGTCGGACACTTTTCTAAGCACAGGAAGGACCTTCACTCATTCAGTCTTCACTTGCAGTGGATTATCTTTGTATTTGCATCAGTATTGTGGAGGGGAGAGCGGGCCTCACTGTGCCCACGGCTGCCGTCTTACTGTGGACATTGTATATGTAAGAACACACTTTGTGCAGCTAAGATTGGGAAGCAGCCTCATGCCCGTCAGCAGAGACGTGGATAGAAAAACTGCGGTCCGCCGACACCATGGACTACCGCGCGGCGTAAAAGGTTCAGAACTCTTACCATCTGCGACAGCGCGGAGGGACCCGGAGAGCTTTATGCTGAGCGAAACAAGCCAGTCGGAGACAGACCAGCATCACATGATCCCACTCATATGTGGAATCGAAGGAACCAAATAAACTGATGAACAAAATAGGCCCAGAGACATAGAAGCATGGACAGACTGTCCTCCCCCTGTGCCTCAGAGGGAAGGCAGGGGAGGGTGGGTGGGAAGGGATGAACCAATGAACTTGTATGCATCACCCGTGGACACAGACACAGGGGTCGTGAGGGCCTGTGGGAAGGGAGGGGAGCAGGCTGGGGGGGAAAAGGAGGACCTACGATACTTTCAACAACACAGATGTTAAAAAAGGAAAAGGAAGCGCTTTGTGAAACTGACGTCGGCTAATGAGCAGGGGGTCGGAGTGTCTGTAACAGGCACCGTGCCCCGATTCCGCAGTAATTTCAAAAGAGAAACGGGAGGGAGCCGACGGTGAAATGGAAACCAGCGCCATGTTGGTACAATCCACCATCCAAACCATCGGTAAGTCCCGTGAGCCATCTTGCCCAAAGACACCCCAGGTCTGCCCGCCACTCCCCGTCTCCATGGATCACCGAGGCCTCGACGTGCAATTCAGAGGGAGACACACCTCGCGGGGGAGATCCCTGGTGTGACGGGCTTGGAGAGCTTCATGGGCCTTGAAGTCCGGGCTGGATGCGGACGTGCTCTTAGGGGGGATTCAAGGCAGCAGTGGCTCCGGGCCGGAAGCGAGTCTGAAAATGGCTCATTGGACAGTGGTCCTCACCGTGCAGACCATCTGGACACCCTTCGCCACCGCGCCTCGGGGGGAGCCCACGATCCGGCCTGTGGGATGGCATCGAGGGCCGGGGCCGGGGGAATCTCCTCTCCTCCGCCCCTGCATCCCCACCGGGATCTCCCAGCCTTTGATCGGCTGTTCCTCTCAGCCTTTATGTTTCCAGAACAAAGGGGCCCATTTTGATCTGTCCCTGGACGGCATTCCGGCCCCCACCTCCTTGATCGTTGCCGACATCCTCCTCCTCGCGTCCTCCAGCGCCTTTATGTCTTTTAAAGATGTGCCCAGAACCGCAGACACTATTGCCGGCGATCAGAGAATCAGGCCTTTATCGTTACCCATTGATGTTTTAAAAAAAAGTTTGACCATGATTGAAATGAATCATCCTGAGGAATTTGTATTAGACTCAAAGCCCAGTCTTTCATTCACTCATTCATTCATTCACTCATTCATTCATTCATTTCACACACTGAATCGCTCAGTAAGAAACGAGGAAGACCCCGCTGCTTGCCCAGGCAGACCTCTGGGGACATCAAACAGGGTGAGACATCATTCCCGTCCCTCCAGGAGTGTGTCACAGAGCTGCTCATGGAAGACCAACGTGCAGGAAGCCACCAATAATAACATCTTCCAGCCCAGCCATGGTGGCTCAGTGGTTGAGCGCTGACCTATGAACCCGGAGGTCAGGGTTCGATTCCCGGTCAGGGCACATGCCTGGGTTATGGGCTCCATCCCCAGGGTGGGGTGTGCAGGAGGCAGCCGATCCATGATTCTCATCATTGATGTTTCTCTCCCTCTCCCCCTCTCTCTTCCTCTCTGACATCAATGCAAGAATAATAATAACAAAAAATAAAACCATGGAGGTGTCTTCTCCTCCGACCCTCCAAGCCAGGTAGCTTTGCTGTAGACCTGGAGCCACGCGGCTGCTCTCCTTAGAACGGGAGAAACACACGCATCTGAGATGTACACGACTCCCTTCCAGGAGGCCGGCCCTCCCCCTCCATGGGAACCCATTCACCGTGGCCTTGGAGGCCTTCCGGTGGAATAAAGCCGATCCCGGGATGCTGGGCTATGAAGTGAGTGCGCACAGCGGCCTTGTCTCAGGGAGCTTTCTATAGCGGGAGGAGGAGAATAGAAGAAAGCGCATTGTGACCCCATCTCCCTGCATTTCCATAACAACGGCAGCTCTGCGGGCCCGGTGGGCGTGGCTCCGGCCTAGAGATCTGAGGTGTTTCCTGTGTGTGCAGGTTGTCAGTGCCAGAGGTGGGGGAGGGCTCCCCTCAGGGGCATTGTCCCAGGTCACTGATGGAAGATAAATTCACCAAACTAATCAGCCTTTGGGAATCTTTTTGCCAGTTGATTCTCAAACTCTCTTACTAGTGAATTTAAATATATGTATTAGAGAGAGAGAGAGAGAGAGAGAGAGAGAGAGAGAGAGAGAGAGAAAGAGAGAGAGAGAGAGAGAGAGAGAGAGAGAGAGAGAGACCCGTACCATCACACAACACACACTAAACTGAAACTGAACTCCTTGCAAGAGTTTCTTGGCGTCTCAGACATGCTTTGCCCCCTCCTTTGAGTTCCTTTTGTGTCTTTCCTTTGGGGGTTTTAAGGCAGTGAGCCCAGAGGAGATTGCACAGACAGTCTAGTGCAGTGATGGCGAACCTATGACACGCGTGTCAGAGGTGACACGCGAACTCATTTTTTTTGGTTGATTTTTCTTTGTTAAATGGCATTTAAATATATAAAATAAATATAAAAAAATATAAGTCTTTGTTTTACTATGGTTGCAAATATCAAAAGATTTCTATATGTGACACGGCACCAGAGTTAAGTTAGGGTTTTTCAAAATGCTGACATGCCGAGCTCAAAAGGTTCGCCATCACTGATCTAGTATCTACCCTGAAGAGACCCACCCGCCCCCCCCCCGCCCCACCCCGCAACACACACACACAGCACCACCGCTGCCAGCTTCAGGAAAACATGGGGTTTTGTAAAGCAGGTGTGGGAATCAATCAGCCCCAAAGGTCGGGTGTGGCTGGATTCTCATCCTGTAAACGTCAGAAAGGCTTTTCCCAAACAGCTTGAGATTTAGAGTCCAGAGCGTCCGGGACGGGAAAGGGGACCTTCGCCCAATGTCCATCAAGAGTCACGTCGCCGCACATTTCCATAAAAAAGCTGCAGTGCATAGATCAGTGGAATAGTATTTGGCCAGAAAAAAGGACAACATCCTTACCATTTGTGACGGCACGGATGGACCTAGAGGGTGTCACGCTAAGTGAGATAAGTCAGACGGAGAATGACAAATGCTATATGACGGCGCTTATATGGAACCTAAAGAACCCAGTAAATGAACAAGCAAAACGGAAACAGACTCACAGGTACAGAAAACAGACTGAAGCCCTGGCCAGTTTTTTTCAGTGCTTAGAACATGGGCCTGAGGATCGAAAGATCAGGGGTTTGATTCCTGGTCAAGGCGCATACCTCGGTTGCAGGCTTGATCCCTGGCCCCTGGCCCCTGTCAGGGTGCGTTCGGGAGGCAACCATCCGATGTCTCTCTCTCTCTCTCTCTCTCTCTCTCTCTCTCTCTCTCTCTCTGCCAGCCCCTCCTCCTTCCCTTCCGCTCTCTCTAAAAATCAATGGGAAAAAATATCTTCAGGTGAGAGTTAAAAAAAATAAACCTCTATGAACTCAAGATTAAATTGAATAATTTTTAAAAAGAAAGAAAGAAAACAGACTGATGACTGTCAGCGGACAGGAGGATTGGAGAACTGAGTGAAGAGGTGAAGGGATTCAGAAGTGCAGACCAGTAGTTACAAAACAGCCACAGGGTGTGAAGGGCAGCATAGGACACACAGTCGGTAATATTGGGGTAAGGCTGTGTGGTGCCGGTTGGGTACTGGAAACATAAGGGGGGCACTTTGTAAAGTGTATGAAGGCCTAACCCAGCCATGGGCAAACTACGGCCCGCGGGCTGGATCCGGCCCATTTGAAATGAATAAAACTAAAAAAAAAAAGACCGTACCCTTTTATGTAATGATGTTTACTTTGAATTTATATTAGTTCACACAAACACTCCATCCATGCTTTTGTTCCGGCCCTCCAGTCCAGTTTAAGAATCCACTGTGGCCCTCGAGTCAAAAAGTTTGCCCACCCCTGGCCTAACTCCTATGCTATACACCTAAACTGATACCAAGTAATAATGAATGTAAACTGTAATTGAAAAAAAAAATTTGCCCTAAAGGGTTTGGCTCAGTGGATAGAGCGTCAGCCTGCGGACTGAAGGGTCCCAGGTTCGATTCCGGTCAAGGGCATGTGCCTTGGTTGCGGGCACATCCCCAGTAGGGGGTGTGTAGGAGGCAGCTGATCGATGTTCCTCTCTCACCAATGTTTCTAACTCTCTATCCCTCTCCCTTCCTCTCTGTAAAAAAATCAATAAAAAATATTTTTAAAAAAGAAAAAATAATTTTAAAGAGCCCCCTCCCATTTTCCCAGGTCCTTTGCTTGGCAGCAGTAGGCCGCCGGGAGCTTTTGAACGTCAGGTTCCGGAGTTGCCCACCTTGCCCGTGGCTGAGGGCTCTTTAAACGCACAAAGGAAATGTTTAAAAAGAGAAAAAAAATGTGCTGGCAACAACCACAAAAACAAGAACGTCACCCCACTGAGTTGCATGCGCTCTGGTCGCACGCGGTGAGCGCGCAGATGGCCGAGAGTGAAGTCACCGGCTGAGGGAAAGAGCCGGTCTGGTGCCAGGAACCACCCGGTCATTAAATATAAATAAAAAAGTCCCACACGGAGCCCGGTGTCTGGGCTCCAAGACCTGAAGTCAAGTCAGAAACAGGTTCAATTGTGGACGCCCTTGCAGGCAAGGCCTCAGAGGGAGCGCATGTCAGTGGGCCCCGAAGTGGGCTGGGCCCTCCTCCCTCTTCGTGGGGCTCCCTCCTGTGTGTCACTCTCCTCCGGCACCAGTTGACTGAGCATGTTCTTTCCTTGGAGATCGGGGGCAGGTCATGTAGATGCACATAACACAACACTTTAAAAAAAAAAAAAAAACAAGAACAAAAGCAAATGAAATGTAGAGTATTGCATTCCTTTCATTTCCAGGGTTTTGCTGTTAATTTTTCTGTTGTTGTTGTTTTTCGTTGCTGGGTTACTTTGTATGTGATGAGGTCCGTTTTCATTAAATGACATTAAAAGAGTTAAGGGTCCAGGTGTTCCATCAGCAAAACATTCTCTCCTTCATCCCCGCACATGGAAATTCACCCTTCCCACAAGTCCTGGTCACCTGATGCTGAAATGATTAAGGAGAATATATAAAGGAAAAGGAGATAATAATAATAATAATAATAATAATAATAATAATACATTAAAAGATGGGCAATTATTTGGTAATTTATGTACATTGTATTCTCATTTTTTTTCAAATGGCATACTTTTCCTAATAATGTTAAATTATTTATTGAACATTTGCTTGTTGTTTTTGTCTCCTCTGCACAAAGCACTCTCCTAGGCATTTAAGGCTGTAGTAGGCAGATACGATTTTTATACTCAAAGCATTCAGCATGTATTAGGACAAAAGCAAACTGAAAGTGAATACCCACACAAAAGGCAGAATATAATAAACACCATAAGATGTTTCAAGAGATGATGTGTTTGTTTAACCAATCCAGTTTTTAAGTGCAGCGCCCGGTAGGGAGCAGAGAGCCTCCTTTGCTCCATGAAGAAATTAATAAGTAACGGACGCCATGAGTCTCCAAGCTGCGATTTGATGGGCGTTAAGAGGAAGTTGAGATTAATTCCCTGGAGCAGAAGAAGGGAGAAGAAAAGGGGGGAGTTGCCATGTGAACCTTGAGCGGGGAGATTGGCGTGTTTGGAGATGACGAGAAGGGCTTCCCGGGACAAGGGGGCCACAGGAGCTCAGCTCAGCAGCGGGGTGATGAGAGATGAGCTTGGCGATGGGTAAGCTATCCAGTTCTGCTGAGCCACCACCACAATATCCGCCGAAACGCACTGGAACAAAAATAAAACGGAATAAGCCGCCGCTTGCTGCCCTGGCGGGATTAGCAAAATGTGGGACGCAGCCCCACGGGGAGGTGGTTTGTCATTTGAAGCAGGCCAAGTCCTGGAAGCATCAAAGTCGGCCAAAATGACATGAAAAGATGGGAAATTATCTAAATTCTCTGGGCCTTGGTTTCCTGCTCCATCAAATGGGGTTACAAATACCTATATTGCAAGGTTGTTTTGAGGGTTGTGTGACTGTCGGTCTATAAATTAGCTGGCATATAATAGACACTTGATACATAGCTGTTATTTTTTGTTAATAATAATAGAAACAATAATAGCAGACATGATTTAGCCAGGTGTGGCTAAACATCACAATGCGAGCTCCCTTCATTTGAATTCTACTGAGCTTATGTAATTATGGATAATAAGACGTCTAAATAACTTGCCCATTAACTTCATCCTCTGTGTTGTGATTTACCTCATGCATCGATCTGCTCGGCTGCATCTGGTTGGAATGTTAAACACTGTCATCACCAGAGATTTAGTGCATTTTATGCAGATGAACATAAAACCAAATGTTTTCCAAGGAAGCAAGCTAAGGGGGAAAACAGGAAGGCATCATGGTGTGTTGGGGAGGGGGGGTAAATGTTTTGCAGCCAAATCTAAATTCCAGTTCCAGGTCAGTCCCTTACTATTGCTGTTTCCTTGTGTAAATTATGTAACCTCTCTGAGCCTTAATTTACTTGTTGTAAAAGGGGGATGGTGATGATGATGACAGCAATAATAACAACAAACAACAATAATAATAGTGGCTTTCAGGAGTCACTATTTAAAGAAAAGTGCCTGCCCCAGTGGCCTAATGGATAAGGCATTGGCCTCCTAAAGAAAAGTGCCTGGAACAGAGTATTATTATTATTATTATTATTATTATTATTATTATAATATTTTCCTTTATATACTAGTATTCTCCTTAATCATTTCAGCATCAGGTGACCAGGACTTGTGGGAAGGATGAATTTTCATATGTGGGGATGCAGGAGAGAATGTTTTGCTGCTGGGAAACCTGAACCCTTATCCCAGCTCTACCACAGCTCATGGGATGACCCTGATTCCTTGACCTCAGGTTTTTCATTTGTTAAATGCAGAAGTTAGACTAGGTAAGGTCCATCGTTAGTTTTAGGATTAAGGTGTGTGGCACACCACAGGGCTCAGGCCCCTCTCCAACATGCACCTGCTATATGAAATTTCCCCCCAAAATGAGTCTGTATTTTAAGAGACAAATTGAAAAACCAACCCAAATCAATACACGTTTATTTGGTTCATTTAAAGAATCAAAAACCCATACAAAATAGTAAAATGCCTTAACGCAGGCTGTCATAAAAGAACCTATACGTCTCTCTTTAACTCAGGTCTGTATTCTGGATAAAGGTTGTGTTCTGTGGGGTAACTTCAGTGGGAAACTTTTAGCCTCTCCAGAACTTTGGCACAACAACCTGAATAGGTTGTTTACTGAGGCGTTAACTTAGTCATGAGGTGAGGTGTGTTGGACAGACTCAGACAAGCTCTTTAAACAGCTGCAAGCTCTTGGGATTGAAAGCTATCCCAGAACAATTTGAAAATTCCTGGATATTATTGATAGAGACAATTTGGAGAACACTTTTTTATAATGGCCCCACAGAGTAGGGAGTCAGTATTTTCAAGCTTCCCTGGGCACTTCAGGATGCACTGCATCGGTTTTCAGAAGCCAATCACAGAGGTATATGCTGTCTGGTCTTCTTGGTGCATGTTGGAGAGGAGCCTGGACGCTGTGGTGTGCCACATACCTTAGCCATTTAAATCCTCACACAAAGCTCTATGGAAAACTAGGCCTGCGCCTCGGCCAAGGAAACCAGAGATGTTCCATTTCTAAACAGAAACCCCGACAGCCCTCCAAGGCCTGTATTCTCTCTTTTCAGAACGCTGGACAGCTCACAGGAATAAGCACCGTCTTTTCAGCACCGTGGACAGCTCGCCGAGGCTGTGCGTGGGCCTTTTTCAGAACCGTGGACAGCTCACAGGCAGTCTGTGGGTCTTTTCAGCACCGTGGACAGCTCACAGGAAGCCTATGGCGCCTTTTCAGCACCGCGGGCAGCTCACATGGGTCTCCATGGTCTTTTCAGGACCGCGGACAGCTCACACACAAAAAACAGCTCTTCGTAATCCTTGGCTCCTAATGGCAGTCCAGGCCCCAGATTAGGTCCAAGGTATATAGTCCAACAGTGATTGCCTCCTTAAATTTCGCACCCTAGGTGCCTTGCTTGCCTCGTCCTAGTTTTACCGCTGTGGCTATCTACCGTTCATCTGTTCCCTCGGTGAGCCTTCCCCGGGTTCCTGCAGCTGTGCCACATGCTAGCAAAACTAATAAAGCAGCCCCTCTCCTCAAGGGGTTTCGTTCCTTCAGGGAACGGCAAGTCAATATGTCTGGAATCATTTGCAGAGGTGGAAGCGTTTCGAGAAATAATTTGGGTCCGTGCGCAGGAAAGAGAACATGGGTGTATCTGTGGACCACACCCCAGGGGATAAAGTTTTTGGAAGCTCCGTGCCATTTAAAGCACCATGACTATAGAGACAGGTCTGTGGTGTTGGACACTGAACACACGGCACCCAGAAAAAGAATAGACAGGCGTTCGGTATTTATTTGTGCAACGAACAAAGAATTTTAGGCTATATTTGACAGCGAGCCTCTGGATTTTAAGAAGAGTAGCATCCTTTTTTCCATTCTGTGTTGTATAAATATCACGCTGGCAGCATTACGGAGGATGGATGAGAGGGAAGAGATCCCGAATACAGAAAGACCAGTCATAAATGATTGCAGTGGTTAAAGTGAAAGGCCATGAGAGCCAATATCCACCCAAAATAGCTATGAGCAACAGGGGCATGAGAAAAATCAGAATATAGAATTAACAGAAGTTTAGGAGGAGATGAAAATTTTGTGGACAGGATGATTCCCTGTGGGAGAGCTTTGAGTTTGAAGTGATGGTGAAAGACCACAATGAAGGCACCTCAGGGCGGGGGGCAACTGTTCTGGGAGCAAGCCAGGAGTCTGGGCTGGTGAACACAGATTTGTTTCCAGAAACAGTTACGGGCTTCATGGAGTCATTTCCTCCCTCCTCAAGTCAGTGAGCGGGGTTTTGAAGGGTATTGAGAGAGAAAGAAGAATAGCAAAAGTAGGACATCTAAGTTCTTCTGCCCATGTCAATTACATCCTGACGGACCTGCTTTCTCACTCATAGAATAAAAGCATTGGTCCAGGTTATCTCTTTCTTCCTTCCGAATTTTATGTTCTCTGGCTATCCTAACTCAGCGCTTAAAAGCCTAATGTCTACAGAGGGGGCAGGGTACGTTTTTCTAAGTGAGTGAAGCTGGCCAGGTGGAGTCCAGGATAATTCAGAGCGTGTGCTCAACCTCACCTCCACAGAGAGTACACATAGAGAACCTGTTGGGTACTGCACATGTTCACTCCTCATCTCCAGATAACTGTCCTCACATGAACATGCAGACATTAGAAGATTTTTCTAAAAAAGGCAAATGGAGACACCGTGTTACATCCCCTTGGTCCAGTCCTTAGTTAAGCTAGGGCCACATGACCACATGAGCTCCGAGCCGTCTGACGGTGACAACACACCAGCTTGTGCCTCAAGAACTTTTCTAAAGTTTGGGGGTGAACTGGTTTGCATACAAGTGAGGTCTAAAACTGTGGGCAAGTTAACACCCAGGCGGCGACTGAGCCTTCTGGGCCATTTCCTCTTCCTGCTCCCTTGCTATTGGCTTCAGGCATCCTCCTCCTTATAAACGCCCCACACCCAAGCCCTTATCCCTGCTCCTGCTTTCTGGGGAAGGCTTGCTGCTTCCAGAGCTGCCAACTTTTTAAAAGAACCCAGAAATCTGGATTTCTATGAGAAACTGCCAATTTTTAAATGGCAGCAACCAATTAAAAAAAATGGTATGTCGGGCCACCGTAACACACCTATTATTCTTTCTTGCTCCCATGAACCACAGTGGGCAACTTTATTGCTCACAGCATTCTACATTGTTTAGAACCCGAGACGTGGGTGGCATATCTGGGTTGCTGGGGTAGATAAAAGAGAATTGTGTCCAAGGCCTTCCCCTTCCTCTTAGCAAAAAAGGAAGGCAAACCGAGAGGGAATGCATTTAGAGCAGAACATTAGGCGTGACTTGGTGTCCATGAATAGAAGAATGTGCCCCTCGACGTTTGTCTGACCTCCGTAGTACATCAACAACACGTGAATTAGCCCGCAGTCACGTCTTACACAGCCTGGAGCCCGAGCGTCCCCTGAGCTTGGATGTAAACCTGTGGCGTTGGGGCTGGGCAGGTACCTTGCCGCTGAGAGTTTGGCTCTATCCCCAGAGGTCAGACCATGGAACTGGTTGTCAGTCTCAGGCCACGGCTGCTGGAGAGAGCAGGCAGCATGCAGCTGGTGCCCGAGACGTCCGTGCTCACGCCCCCGGGAGAGCCCTGCTCGGTCATGTGTATCTAAGCACACAACCTTGGTTGCCCGGGAAACCAAGGCCAAGTGGGTCTGGATGCTTTCTCTATGGCCCTCGTGTTGAGCAGATGAGGCGTTGTTGCCAGCGCGGCCCAGCAGTGAGCATCCTAAAGATGAGGGAATCGTGTAGCTTCCTGTACACGTGCACGTGGCCAGTGCCATTGGGGCGCGTTGTGGTGACACGACTGGAGAACATGGCTGTGATCCTGAAGGGCTCGTGCCTTGGTGGACAAAGTGAAGACGGACATTCATTCACTTGGAGATTAATAATTCTATACCTTCTAGATGACAGGCGGTGTGGTAGGACCTGGGGACCTAACAGGAGGGGAGACACGTCCCTGGTCTCATGGCTTCCCACTCGGTTGGGAGAGACAGACACCTAATCCAGCAAGTAAACAAACAAGAGAAGCCCAGTTGCTCATAAGGGCTACGGAGACAATAAAGCAGGGAGATGTGGAAGGCGGTGCCTGGCGGGTGTTTGTAGGGTGGGAGAGAAGCCACGTTAGCAGGGGACGGTGGGAAAAACCTCTTGGAGGTGACATTAGGCCAAAAGGATCCCAGGGCCAGGAGGGAGCCAGTCAGGGGCGCGTCTGCAGGGAGCGGGTCCCCGGCAGAGGGAATGTGTGAGACCTACACTCCCAGACAGTGGCTACTGTATTGGTTGTGTGCTTAGATACACATGACAGTGGCACTATTTCAAGTCCGACCTCACTTAAGAAAATGCCACCCTTAATTGCATCCATCTAAATATATCCTCCCCCTCTGCCTCCTCCCCAAAGGGAAGGAAGCTCAGAGTCGTTCACACGCTCCAAACTTAGAACGATTTACACTCCATCTTAAACACGCCAGTCTATACCCTCTGCAGCGAAGCCCTCCTTGGTGGAACTTTAGTTTTAAAACTACCAAGAGCAGATGAGCCTGACCTGGAGACTCTCTGTTGTTTGAATCAGTTCAAGAAACATTTCCTGAGCACCTGCCAGGCGTCCTGCCCTTAGGTGGGCGAGCATGAGCGAGGATGTCACCGGGAGCTAAAGGACCTGAATCCTCAAAAACATTCCAGGGGAGAGAAGAACCATTGCATGCACCTTGTAGACTAGCTTTCAACCCTCAGAGATGAGCTCCATGCTCTTTCATCCCCTGCCCTCTCCCACCCCGGGAGGGAACATTGCCTCAGCTGTGTCTGTGCCGTCCGCCCTCATAGAACCGGAAGGTGCATTGACCAGAGCCCATGGAGTATCGTGAGTCACGCTCATCCGTGAGCTCTTTGAGGGCGGGCTCATGTCCAACGCCTCTTCCGTCAGCCATTCTCTCACTCCAGCTTTCTACCCTTAGGTCAGCCACTACCCATTGAGTTTAGTTAAATAACCACAAAACACAGAGAAAAATCCCCAAGCGTCCCCAAAAGAGGCGCAGACAAGGAGGGTCTCTCGAGGTGCGTGAGTCGGGGGCCTCATCATACCGCCTGACTGTTGGCCTGCATGAGGGCTCGGCTGACCACAGCGCTGGGAACATAGCAACGGCTTCAAGCGCTGAGCTATTACCATCGTTGCTCTCGCTGCTATTGTCATGATAATCTCAGATCTCCCAGCAAGAGTGTGTCCCTGGAAAGGCACTCTGAAACCATTAACAGAACCCCCCCCCCCCCAGTTCTGTGACACGGAGAGCCGCCATGCTCACCCACTCACTGTAATAGAGAGGAATTTCTTTTCTTCCTCCGCAGTGCATCCCTGTCCGGAGATGTTTGCCTTTGACTGGCCCCGGAGCCATGGGATTTAATAAGGACATTCTCTCTCCCGGGAGCCAGGAGCCGGTGTCTGCACTGTTTCCATGGGTCCTCAGCTCGTTTGGCTTCTGTGAGGGCATGTCCACCCTCACCCAGCCTTGTTGCATGTAAACATTGGTCTATTATCTACGTGGGAGCCGGAGGAGAGGGCACGGCCAGGCATGGAGAGTCACAGTGAATGGAAGGGAACAGATTGGAGACACAGCCGAGGCCAACACACAGCCAGCGAGTTTGGTGCAGCTGTTTCTGATCTCACAGGTCACTGACTTCGTACGGGCCGCCCGATCGATACACGGGTCTCTTTTAAGCGAGGGCCAGCGCCGGGCTTCATTGCTTAGGAAAGAGATGAATAGCGGCTCCGTTAGCAATCGTCTGACGGAAAGCAACGTAAGCCGGCTCAAGCTGCTTAAACGGCAACGGGAATCTGCTGGCGGACAGCGGGGCCTTGCAGGGAGCCCTGGCAGACAGGATGGCCTCGTGGCTGGAGGGGCGGGAGCAGGGTGTCTCTGGTGACCCCAAGGGATGGTGTTTTGGACGTTCCAACGTTCGCTCCCCTTGTGACCCTCCTTCCATTTTCCTTGTGAAAAAGTGTCTTTTCTCTTTTGGATACAACCTGGTGGGGTCATAAACAAGCACCATGGGCTGCCCTGTTTCTAGAAAGACCCATCACCCCAGAGACGCCAATCAGATGCTCGCTCCCGTAGGTGAGCAAAGTCATCCCTTTTGCTGCCAAGAAAAGAACTCGGACCAAGGCATAGACCAGTGATGGCGAACCTTTTGAGCTCGGCGTGTCAGCATTTGGAAAAGCCCTAACTTAACTCTGGTGCCGTGTCACATATAGAAATTTTTTTATCTTTGCAACCATAGTAAAACAAAGACTTATATTTTTGATATTTATTTTATATATTTAAATGCCATTTAACAAAGAAAAATCAACCAAAAAAATGAGTTTGCGTGTCACCTCTGACATGTGTGTCATAGGTTCGCCATCACTGACATAGACCGTCCCCGAAAAGCCGCCATTGACTTGAGTTGTTTACTGCCCTCCTCTCCGTCTCTCACAACATTTGGGGTCAGGTGTGTGCTCGATTTGGAACCTAAGGGGCAGGGTCCTGGGTTATGAACAGAGCTGCCGGAGGTCGGTCCCTGAGAGAGAGGGAGAGAGAGAGAGAGAGAGAGGCGTACAGGACCAACGGGCTGAGCCAGCGCTCTCTCCCGCCGACCACAGAACAGGACAGGAAGCAGCAGGACGTGCTGAAGCAAGTCTGGGCCGGGAACCACGTGGGACAGGTGACGCGGTGAGCCAGATGCGACTTGGGTCCAAGGAGGGGCAGAGGATGCCACCTTGGCGCAGCGGCCCAGGTGCGGGTCAGGTGACCCAGAGTGTCCGTCCTGAGCCACCCTTTTCAACAACAGGGCCCACGTGACCCTTCGTCTCTCCCCACAGGAAGGCTAGCCGTGCGGTTCCATTCTCCTCCCGTAGTGACAACAGTCACCGTGACTGTCTCCCAGCCACCCTCATCGTCCCAGCGTCGGTTGGGTCCGTAAAGGAGAAAAAGCTGGCAGAATCGGGAATCCCAATGGTATTTGCTTTCTCTGGTCCATTTTACTCAAATATTTGCCCTCACTCTCTTACAAAGTTCCTCCGTGTGCGACCTGCACATCACGAAGAGGCTCAGTTCCCCATTCCTTTGGAATCAAAGGCCACGGAGCAGCTAATCGCGGTAGAAACCCCGCCTGCCTTTGCAGGCGACGCCCAGGCACCCATCCCCAGCTCGGGCGGAACCGACATCTCTACCCCCTCTCGTTCCCCGGAAGCACAGTGTGCGGAGACAGGGCTCGGGGACTGGGCCGCCTCCTCTCCCTTTCCGCAGAGGATGCTAAGGCGATCGGAGCTCACCTGCCAGGGGCTGGCGGCTGCAGAACCCGCCTTCCCCGCGGCCCGGGATCCCTGGTGGGAGGGCAGCGCCCTGTTCCTTCTGTGCGGCGAGCTGCATGGCAGCGTCTACAAGACCCTAACAGCCCACATTTCTCCGCCCGAACATCCCCAGAGTGAACAACCGGACATCTACACGCAAAGAAAAAGCATCCGGCATTGGCCTGACAGCCTCACAAACGTGAACTTAGGGGATCGCGGCCCTAACCCCCCAAGACAGCTGGGCGGTGTCTCCCAGAGCCACGCCTGCTCTCACCGCAGACCGGCCGCTCGCTGCTGCCCTCCGGCTTGGGCTCCGCAGGCCGGCGAGTGACTGCAGTCACTTCAGGGGTCAGAAGGGACGCTCGTTTCAGGAGACGACGAAACGGAGGCTCAGAGAGGATGGCTGACTTGGCCCCGGGCCCACAATCACCCGGAGCTCCCGCCTCCCACCCGCCGGCTCTCCCTGTGCGGGGCTCCCCCTCTCCTGTCCCTTCCTTCCCCACTTGCCACACCGACGCGCCTTCCTCCTCCCCAGCACGGTGCACGGAGCCTCCGCTTTTGGGGGGCTGGCGCTGGTGGAGACGGAGAACACCCACAACTGGGTCACTTCAGCAGAGCTCGGGAGGGCACGTGGCCTGTCTCACACTTAGGGCACAAAGCTGGCGCCTTAACGGGGTGCTGCCGCCACATTTGCATGGAGACTGCTGAGCTCAGACAGACTCTCCTCCACCTGAACATCAAGCGTTTCACCCAGACCCCCCATCACGCCTTCACAGGGGCCCCAGGCTCTTAGCAGCCCCAGCCACACCTTTAAAAACCAATCAAGCCCGGCCCGTGTGGCTCAGTGGCTGAGCATCGACCTATGGACCAGGAGGTCACGGTTCCATTCCCGGTCAGGGCACATGCCTGGGTTGCTGACTCCATCCCCAGTAGGGGGCGTGCAGGAGGCAGCGGATCAATGATTCTCTCTCATCATTGATATTTCTCTCTCTCTCTCTCTCTCCCTTCCTCTTTGAAATCAATAAAAATATATTTAAAAGAAAAGAAAAAACAATCAAAATCTTTAGGTGACAATTTTCCCTGGCTTTGTGGCCTCTCTCTTCCTCTTCTCTCCCCCACCCCCTTTTCTCTCTCTCTCTTTCTCTGCCTTCAAAACCTAAAGGAGAAGCCTCTATTTAGCTCTGACAAGAGCCCCTGGCATGTTTTTCTCCCCGTGTTTTCCTCTGTCATTGATCAATAGACGGAAATGCCAGGCTTCCATCACGGCGGCCGGCTTTGATTGCCCGAACTGTCTGGGCCCAGCGGAGCTTGTCTGCTCGAGTTCTGATGCTGAGAAATGTCACTGCGGGGAGGGGCCCTGAGCCCCTGTCAGCACACCAGGGCGGGGGGCGTGACAACTCATTCAGGCATCTCCAGGCCTCCCCGGGGGTGACCACAGTGGTGGGAACGCATCCCTGTCTGTGCCTGTTTGCAGCCTCAGGGAGCACCTGTCACAGGTAGGGGGGGGAGGGGAGCGCCCGCAGAGCCCTGGTAACCTAGCCTCAGTCATCTGCTTGCCCTGCCCCTGGATCGTGGCCTCAGCCGGGACCCTCACCAGCGCTAGGAGCTGTGGCCTCTCCCTGAGCTTGCCTGGGCCTCGGTTTCCACGGCTCTGAACAGCGCTGCACCCTCCGGCAGCCCAGGAAGTAAATAAATAAAGTCCACGTAAAAGCGCTTTGGGAAGTGAGAGGGACATGTGTCAGCCTCCCCTGGCGAGACTAGGTCATGGTGCGTTCTCACATCTCCACCCACTTCCTTGTCTCCTGCTACAGGCACGAGCCTCAGTGGACTGGGTGGTGGGCCTTGGTACGTCTGAGGCCTTCATCCCTCTCAGCCCTGGGAGGTCCCGGAAAAAAGCAGGGGGTCCCCCGGGACAGCGGCATCGGCCCCTCAGCAAGGGGGCCGCCGAGTCACTGTGCACTGGGTCCTTCTGAGCTACGGCTGCAGCGCACGCTTGGGGGCGCAGGGGCAGGGCAGCCGGGCCTGACGGACATTCTGCTCTCTTTAGGCAGGTGTTTCTCAAAACGCGCTGCGCTTCGTCACCGCCTGGGGAGCTTGGTAACCGAGGCCCCTGCTCTGACCCTCGCTCATCATTCCGTGAGTCGTGAGTCGTACTTCTTCCTCACGCGGAGAATTTGTTTAACCATCTGTTTCCCAAACCTGCCTCCCTGGCGGCCGCACCTGGGCGCGCTGATTAAAAATGCGGATGGGCCGAAACCGGTTTGGCTCAGTGGATAGAGCGTCGGCCTGCGGACTGAAAGGTCCCAGGTTCGATTCCGGTCAAGGGCATGTACCTGGGTTGCGGGCACATCCCCGGTAGAAGATGTGCAGAAGGCAGCTGATCGATGTTTCTCTCTCATCAATGTTTCTAACTCTCTATCTCTCTCCCTTCCTCTCTGTAAAAAACCAATAAAGTATATTTTTTTAAAAAAATGCGGATGGGCCCTGGCCGGTGTGGCTCTGTGGTCGGAGTGTCAGCCTGCGGACTGAAGCACCCGGGTTCAATTTTGGTCGAGGGCACGTGCAGGGGTTGCAGACTTGATCCTCGAGCCTCTGGGGCACGTGTGAGAGGCAACCAATCGATGTGTCTCTCTCACATGTTTCTCTGCCTCTCCCCCTCCCTCCCATTCCACTCTCTAAAGATCAATGGGAAAATGTCCTCGGGCGAGGACGAACAGCAGAAAAAGAAATTCGGATCGCTCAGGCCCCGGCCCAGCTCCACCGAATCAGGGTCTCCAAGAAGTGGCCCTAGAACTTGTATTTTTCAAATAAATATCCCAGGGGATTCTAGTCCACAAAGTTTGCAAAACGCTGATCTAATCAAAGGCACCCTTTCCCAATTGTGAACATTTTCAAACATACAGGGAAACGTCAAAGCAATGTCAGTGCAGGTCAGAAGGCCCACAGTCCGGGTGCCATCCTGACACTCCGCCTCCCTTGGCTATTACGTATCCATCCACCGATCCGGTCCGCTCCCCATCCGGCCTCCGTCTTTGTTTCTGGGGGGCATCTTAATGAAAATTGCAGGCATCCGCACACGCTCCCCTAAATGCTGTGGAACGCACATTATTAACGAGAGTTCAATGTTTGTTCACAGATTTTTCTTTCGAGGTAAAATTTACAGAATGAGATGTACATGTCACAGATGCGTCCCTGGGTGAGTTTTGACAAACACCTGCGCCCTGAAACTCAAACCCTTCCCAAGAGATGGAGCATCTCATCGTTCTAGAAAGTTCTCTCCGCTCCCACCCCTGAGACAATTATTTTTCTGGCTTGGTCCACCATAGCTTTGCCATCATAAAAACAACCTCTAAAAAAGCAGCCAAACATGCCCACCAAGCGGGGCTCAGTGGTTGAGCGTCGACCTGTGAACCAGGAGGTCACAGTTCGATTCCCAGTCAGGGCACAGGCCCGGGTTGTGGGCTTGATCGCCAGTGTGGGGTGTGCAGGAGGCAGCCGGTCCATGATTCTCTCTCATCATGGATGTTTCTCTCTCTCTCTCTCCCTCTCTCTCTCTCTCTCTCTCTCTCTCTCTCTCTCTCTCTCTTCCTCTCTCTGAAATCAAGAAAAACATATTTTTTTCCAAAAGCAGCAAAACAAAAACAATGTTTTGCTAACAGAATGATAACATTCTATTCAGCTCCCTGCTATTTTAAACAGTAGCCATGCTGCAGTTAGAGCTGGCGGGGGGCCGGGGGGAGGGGGGTTCGAGTCCTGACCCTGGGCCTCTGAGCTGTCCCCTCATTCGCATCCTCCGCGATGTCTCTCTGGGCTCTGTCGCTCCAAGAAATACCTCTGGAGACGGCTGCCCTGGAGGCCCGCTCCGGCAATAACTGTCTTCCTGCCCCGTCCCCGAGGGCTGCTTTATTCTGGGGAAACCTGGCTCTCTCCTCGGTACAAGAGAAGATGCATGGTTCCTGGCGACAGCGCTACAATTTCACAGAGAGGGGGAGGAGGGAAACACACAGCTTCGGTTATTGCTTCTTCGGGGGGAAATGTTCTCGTCCGTGTGTGGGCGCGGGGTAACCCAGTTTCACAATCCTCAGCGAAGCTGCCTGGGCTCTGAGGGCATCGGCGCCTCCGGCTACTGCCCTGCACGCGCCCTGGAGTAGAAGCTGCCGTTTTTGCTGTGCGGCGGGGGGGTTGCAGGCGGGGGGCGGGGGGTGATAGGTGGGGGGGACGCAGCCGAGCCTCACCTTGCAGCCTGGTTGCCACGGGCTAATAGCGGGGAACAGAGCTCCCCCTCAACATGTCAGGGAGATGGGGAGGGCACCTCCGCCCCTCCCCGCCTCCCCTCACTGGCCCTTGGGATGACAGAGGAGAGAGGCGTCCAGACCCTTCCGGCCACGAGCCACCTACCAGGCTCTCTGACAGGGCTGCTGGGCTCTCGTGTCCAGGCTCCCAGGGCAACCGGGTGCTCACCCACGGGGTCCTGGGGAGCAGTGCGGACCCCTCAGCCCCGCTTCTCTGGGCCTCAGTCTCCCTCTTCCCCAGCCGCTTCTTGAGGCGTGTGCTCAGTATTCATACAGGTTTTCCACCTCAAATTCACCCCCTTTCGCAAAGCAAAAGGATGAATTTGCTTTGCGAAAGGGGGTGAATTTGCTTTGCAAAGGGGTGAGGGTGAAGCGGGAAACCTGTACACAGAGCAGGTTTGCAACGGTCGCTCGACTGTCATGTCAGAGACCGGCTGCCTGGTGCCCTCACGCCCGCCACAGGCGTCCGCCCGTGCCCGGTGGCTGTCGCCCATCCTAGGCGGCCACCTGGCACCTGCACAGCTGCCGCAGGGCCTCCCCTGAGTTTACAGGGAAAGGGGTTTGCATCCGTCACGGCGGCCGTAACCGCGCCTCGGCGGCCACGTGGGAACGGGGGTGCGGTCGGCCAAAGAGGGTGCCCGGGGAGGAAGCGGCGGGCCACGGCAATGCTCGCTCCTCTGATACGAAACGTGGCCCTGTGTTCGCTCGCAGTTCAGGCTGTGCGTGGTTAGAGTCATCCACCCGTGGGAGTGCTGGCTGAGCCCACATCCCTGCTAGGAAATTCAAATGCATTTGCTGTGGCGCAGACACACTGAGAGGCGGGAGGCCGTCCGCGGGCGCCGGGGGGGGGGGGGGGGGGGGGGGACGCGGTCTCGCCTTTACTTGCTCTGAATCGGAGCTCCTGTCCTGCCTGGTCAGCGGGAGGTTCAACCCCAGACGTGGCTGAGCTGCTGGTGCCCGGGCTGGTGTCGGACACGGACTGAGTCAGGCACCTACCAGGGAGGAAGCCGGAGTCGTTCTCAGCATCCGGTTGCTATTTCAATGGACCCTTAAATGTCAAGAGAACGTCTCCCTCCCGTGTTCAGGCCTCACCACACTCATCTCTCTGCGACGGGAGGTGGGGTGAGAGTGGCGGGGGAGCGGGGGAGGCAGGCAGGCTTGGTTCCCAGGCAGGCTGCACGCGAAGCCACGAGGGAGTCAGTTTACCATGCCTATGCAGCGAGGCCAAACTCCAATCCCTAGCCTGGAGGTCTGCATGGATGATGCAATTAAAAGTGCGTATGGATGCCTTCGTCCGTTCAAAGACATTCACGAAGACCCTGCTCTAGGACCTCAGGTTCCAGCTTCAAACACCTATGGAGTTTACATTTTAGTGGGAGAAGCAGACCATGAGCTCGATGCGTGAACAAAATAAAAAAAAATAAAGAAGGAAGTTAAAGGGCAACAAATGATACAGGAGAAAGACGCCAGCATGGAAGTCAGGAAATTCAGCCTGCACGGGGCGTCTGTGATAGAATCAACAGCTAGAAAGAGAAAGACTGTCGCTTGGATGGGGCGGGCTGGGAGGCCTCCCGGGAAGGAGACTTTTGAATAAATCCAGACTGTGAACGTGCTCCGTGGGCCCCGTCTCACACCACCGTTCCTGATAAACTCCAAATAGTGTCCCGGATGTGCACGGAATAGTGAGAGGAAGGGTGAGCGGAAAGGAAGGACACTCAGGGTCAACAGGGTAGATTTTCAATTGCGACCAAGCCCTTCCTTACGTCTGACTCTGTCCGTGGTGCTGACCCCCTCAGGCCCTTGGAGAATCTGCCCGCAGGGAGCCGAGGACCCCGCTGAGGAAAGGGACCCAGCAAGAATCGCCAACAGCAGACACGTGTGTCTAGTGCACCGCCCTTTGCTAAGACTTTATTTCTGAGGCCACTTAATTGTTACCACAACCCGGGGCGACCCACCATTTTTATTCCTCTTCTGCAGAGGAGGCGACCAGGAAGGGGAGAGGTTAATTGTATTCCTCAAGTTACACACAGCAGCTCGCAGAGCCAGGGATCTGGAGTCAAGAAATCGTGTTCCAGCCCGGCCAGCGTTGACCTATGAACCAGGAGGTCACGGTTCGATACCCGGTCAGGGCACATGCCCGGTTGCGGGCTCGATCCCCAGTAGGGGGCGTGCAGGAGTCAGTCATCAATGATTCTCTCTCATCATTGATGTTTCTCTCTCTCTCTCCCTCTCCCTTCCTCTCGGAAAAAAAGAAAAGAAATCTTGTTCCGCAGCCTTTAGCCATAGCGACTACACTGCGTGTCTATAAAGAAAGAGAATGGATGATTCTAACACGTAATGAGAAGGGCTAGGACAAGACCTTCTCACATTGATACTGAAAGACATGGAAGGAATGCTGTGAGCGAGGGGCCAGGATGCAGGTGTGCCGTCTTGCGCTCAGCGTCCTGGGGCTGGGGCGCACCCGGATGGCCCCGGAAGGGAGACGCTGGGTGCGGACGCCTGGCAGGGAGCCGGAGAGAGGAGCAGGAGGGCGCCCTGTGTGACCTCCAAGGGCCCGAGGGGGAGCTGTGAGCAGTGTGTGCTCCTGATGAACACCTCTGTGCTTCGAGCTCAGTGTTGTTAACCGTTTCATGCTGAGCTCACTCCAGGTGTGACATTTCAAAGCAGTTGCCCAGCGTTCCAGCAGGTGAGTGAGCAGAAAGGGCAGTGGGAGAGAGAACTCCAGAGGATTTATTTACATGTTTCATATGTTCATTGACTTCAGCAAGGAAGGGAGAGGGTGAGAGAGAGAGAGAGAGAGAGAGAGAGAGAAACATCAATGAGGAGAGAGAATCATGGATCAGCTGCCTCCTGCACGCCCCCTACTGGGGCTCCAGACCGCAACCCAGGCATGTGCCCTTGACCAGAATCGAACCCAGGACCCTTCAGTCTGCAGGCTGATGCTCTATCCCTGAGCCACACCAGCTAAGGCGAGAGGACTGGTTTAGATGTGAGGAAATGGCCAGTGTGCCTCCTGGCGACCTTAACCCTTTCGCAGACGGGAGATCATCCTCCCTGGCAGGTCTCTGGGCCTGAACACTTAGCTTGGGGGACCGGACCACGGAGGCAAAGGCCAGCCTGTGAGGCCCATGGCTGCGGCGAAGCTTTTCCACGTGACCGAGAGCTGAGGTCGGCGAGACGCCTCGTTCTTGGGAAAGGTCACGGTGTGTCCCTAAGTGCAGACCCGAGGAGCCTGGGCTGCAGCGAAGAACTGCCGGTCACGGGGGACGCACGAGACGAATAGCTACACCGAGGTGTCTGCATGTCCCTGAAAGGTGCTACGTCAAGGCTCCTATTGGAGATGAGCTAATGAGTCATGCTGCTGCTGGAATAACGTGCTCTGGTTTTAGCAGTGGGAGGTACTGTATTGGGGCTGGCGATTCCTCCCTCCCCCTGCCCTGCCCTGCTCTGCTCTGCATCACAGGCCGGGTCCTCCAGGCCCCTGGGCCAGCCGACACCCCCTGGGCTCCGCCAAAGGCAGCACCGATGGAGGGAGAGAGGAGCCGGGCTGTGTCCCTCCACCGTCTCTGGCAACATCCCCGCTGAGGGCTGTGTCTCCCTGGAGGCTCCAGTCTCACTGGGTGGCCTGCCCGTTTTCAGGTTCTGCCGGGTGACCCGTGACCTGGCCCCCTGGGCCCACGGCCTCGCGTTGTCAGCCTTGTGGCCATGGCAGCTTCTTGCCATGCCGAGCTCCGGCCAGCCGGCCAGGCCTTGCTTGGGCTCACTCCTCTCCCCTCCCCTGTGTAACCCACTCCATGGCCTCCCTACCAGAGCTGGTTCTTTCTCTCCTGCTGGACTCGGACGGATACGTCCCCTCTGAAGTGCCTGCCACCCGCAGGACCTGCCTCACGGAGCAGCGCGCCCGCCTAAGGGAACCTGCGGGGAGGGGCTGTCCTGGCAGAAAGATGTGCGACATTGATGCCAGCCAGACGCGCCAGGTGTGACATTTAGCTTGGCCGTCCGAGAGGAGGGAGCTGGAGGAGGGAGAGCATGGTGGGCGGGGACCTGCGCAAACAGCGCACGATCGATAGGAGCCCTGGCGTAGACGACGCAGGGCAATCGGTGAGGGAATGAACGCAGAGCGCCCGGCACTAGGCACGTGAGCGTCTCCATCCAGGTGCACCTGAGGGTGGAGGCATACAGGGAACGCCCAGGAAAGAGCGGACAGCGGGCGTGTCTAAAAGACAGGCTAGGGGTGCTGGGAGGAGTGAGCCAAGAGGGTATATTAGGGTTGGACGGAATACAAGCTTAAGGCAACCGTAGTGACCACCGACTCCCAGAGCCTGGCACATGAGAGGTGCCCTATCGATATTGCCGAATAAATGAGGAGCTACTGACAAGTTCGGTCAAGGGGAGCAGTACAAACAGGGCCAGGCTTAGCCACGCTCGCTCCGGCAGGAACCTGTAGACTGGCCTGCGCCGGGGTGTGGGGGGGTGGGCCAGGAGGGGGAGACCCGTGGGGAAGCGATTGCATGAATCACGAGCTTGAGAAAAGCGGAGGATTCAGGCCGGTTAGATTTTTTTTTTTTAATTAGAATTGCAGATCTCAGATAAGGGGGCTGGTGGAAAGGGCGGCATAAAGGTGCCCATGAGGTTGGGGGCAAGGAAATGCCCCCGTGACTGTACCCACGCTGACCAAGCAGGTCCCCAGGAGGGCAGGAATGGGGGAGACACGTGTTTAGTGGTGACAATTATTTACTACCCACCCTCGGATCCTCTGGCCTTTTCTCTCCCGTTGTGGTAAAGACATTCATTTTCCTTCAAACCCAATAAATTATTCTCCGTCTGCGAGCTGGGCAGGGGGGCGGGGTGGGGGGGGGCCGGGGGGGGGGGCGAAGGAAAGATCTCGGTTTGCTCTTGGCTTTGCCTCTGTCTAGTCCAAACACTGGAAATGTCAAGTTTGCTCGCTAATTAAACACGTCTGTCTCGACCAGCTCTTGTATGTCTCCCCGAGAAGGTGTAGATTTCCGGGGAGACATTACGCATTCATGTTTCCAAACACAGCCTCCTGCAGCCTCGCTGTGTGACACAAATACCAACCCTGTGGAGGAGAGACACCTGTGCGGCCGCCCGGGCCGGGAGGGAGCGGCCGGGATGGGCCCCAGGTGCCCGTTCGGTTTCTCTCCTGGGAGAGGGGCTCCGGGCGTCTCTGGAGGGCCAGCCCCGGGGCGTTGCCCGATGTCCATGAACCTACCGCACAGCTCAGCCTCCCAGGCCGGGGTCACAGAAAACCTCCTTCCCTCACCCACCCACCTGGCCTGTATGGCTCCATGGTTGAGCATCGACCTGTGAACCAGGAGATCAGGGTTCGATTCCCAGTCAGGGCACAGGCCCGGGTTGCGGGCTCGATCCCCAGTGTGGGGCGTGCAGGAGGCAGCCGGTCCATGATTCTCTCTCATCATGGATGTTTCTCTTTCTCTCTCTTTCCCTCCCCATCCTCTCTATGAAATCAATAAAAATATGTATTTTTAAAAGGAGAGGAGGATTAATTAATTTATAATAATGTGAAAGGAAAAGTCTTTGCACTGAGCTCTTTATCTGTGAAAGAAACCTCACCTTGGGGCCATTTTCCCATTTCCCTGCGGACTATGTGGAAAGGGCTGCATGGACCAGGCCCGACACCGGACCCAGGCCCAGCAGCCGGGAGGATGGTCTCCAGGCCCCTTCCCATTGCACTGGGCCTGGGCACCCCCGAGACAGCCCGGGGTCTGCAGCTCTTGCCGGAAGCGGATGCACCCTGGCTGCCCTCCCTCCCGGCCGGGCGGCGTCTGCAGGCCTCTGTCTGGTACCACGGAGATGCCAGTGTCCCTGCCAGGGCCGCTCCCCCCGGCCCGCCATCTGGGGCTGCATTCCCCGGGCCTGGCAGCTCCTCCGCTCATAGCACCAGTCCCCACGGAGAGGCGCGTCCCGCACACTGTTGACTGAAACTCCGCCACTTAATTAAAAGCGAGGGCTTTGTATCCACGCCAGCAGGGCCTTTAGGCGGCCAGATGGGAGAGCGGCCGGTCGGCTGCCCCGGAGGCCAGGGCCCCGCCTCCCATCACTGCTCTGTCCAGACGCCCCTGCCGCCCGGGCGGTGAGGAGTCCCTCCCACGGGCAGCTCCCAGGGCACGGAAGGGTCCGCCCAGCACAGACACGACTCGTCTCCTGGGAGGTTGGCTTCCAAAGTCGAGGGTTCAGATGCTGCCTTGGGACACAAGTCGCCCCAATGTGAGGGGCGGGGGTTGCAGGTGGACAGATGCCCTGTGAGGGGGCATTTGGGCTGTGGAGGCTCTAGGGACCAGGATAAGCCATCCAGCCCCAGGGTTAGGCAGCACCTGCTGGCACAGGCCGGGGCCTGGCACTGGGGGCCTCTCTAGAAGCTTCCGTCGGCTTCTCTAGGTTCGCTCTCCACCCTCCCTGCCCCTCTGCCCCCCTGCCCCCCCCCACCTCCCAAGCTGGTCAGTGGAACTGTGCCCTCAGGCCCTCCTGCCCTGTGACTCCTGGTTGACTCTGGTCATGGGGGGGTGGGGGGAGCAAATCCCCAGCTGTAGCCAAGCTCAGCGACTACAGCCCCCACCGCCAACTCGGTGACAACCAGTCTTAGACCTCGAGCCAGAACCACCCAGACTCCATCTTTGTGTCGCCGTTCACTCCCCAGGGATCGGCTCTCTCTGGCCACAGCCGCCCCAGGGCCACCTCACACACAGCAACGGCAAGGGACGTTCACGGAAACCTAATGGTTATAAAACACTTGGCAACGTGGCAGCCTGCGGTTGATCCTCTTAGAAATGACGTGATTGAGCAGGTGGGCGGCGTTATCAAACACGCACACAGGTGCTCACGCACGCACATGCGGGCACAGCTCCCTGAGAAGGTACGGCACTTAACACTATCACGGGAACGGAAACAAAACATTGCGTGGGGCCCTAGAGGCGAGAAACCGAGCGCTGAGTAAATTAAAGTCATTTATAAAGTGCGCCGGGCACCCGGATAGGAAGGGAGATGGTGAGTCAGCAAAAGTGGGGTGTCAGTTATTTACTTACAGAACGCTTCCACGGGACCGGAGAGGACGGAACCACGAAGGGCTTGCTGCTGGACAAACACATTAATGCGGGGCGCTGAGGACGCCTAGCTCAATCACTCACCTTACACTGATTTTGTTTATTAATTTTAAGCCCATGAGGCCCCTCCGGCATTCCTGGGGGAGTCCGCGATCCCATGGGCGTAGATCTCAGTGCGGGCCTGCCCAGCTCCCTGGACACACGGCAGAGAACGGGTTACTCCCAGAGGTCACCACAGCGACCCCCCCTTGCCCAGCACCCCAACCTTGTTCAACAATGTCATCCGTGCACCAAAAGGTGAAAGGTTCGAGTCCCCAGTCAGGACACATATCCTGACCAGATGGTGGGTTCAATCCCCAATCGGGGTGCGTACGGAAGGCAACGGATCGACCTCTCTCTCTCACGCCGATGTTTATGTCTCTCTCCCTCTCTCTCCCCCTCTCTCCCCCACCTCTCTAAACATATCCTCAGGCGAGGATTTAAAAAATAATAAATAAATACGTAAGTAAGTAAATAAATAAATCCAACCCCAGCTCCTAATATCTAATGAAGGAGGCATCTCCTGGGATCCAGGAGAAAGAGAAAAGTCACATGACAGTCCCCGGCCTCCGCCCGTTAGCGGACCTGCTTGGTCTATTCCCGCCCTACAAGCAGCACCGGCTGTCACAGCCTGACCTCATGGCCATCTCGCCGGGGCTCACGGGTCTCGGGGTCTCCGTTTGACCGGTTCACACGTTTTAAGTGGGGTACAGGGACAATCGGCGATTTTCATTCTTCCTGCGGGAGAGATCCCACCTCAGTCTTTAGCCTTGTTTTTGCTCCGCGCAGGGAGGACTCCCGATGCGCCCGTGGTGTGCTTTGAGGCGGGAATGGACGGCCGGTGGTGGGTGTCGAAGATCTGCAGCAGGAGATGCTGTTGGCTGGGTGCTGCCCTGGTCTCCGCTCGCCCAATCGCCTGCCCTTTCCCTCGCAAAAGCGATCACCGACTGCTGGCTGGCAAAGCCATGGTGACATGGCACGAGGGCTGGTATTTGCTTCAGAGAAACCTCCCCCACTGACCCAATTTCTGGGAGGCACAGAAGGGGCGAAATGACAGAAGTCATATTTTTGTTCTTGTTTCACTCTCATTCATCTTATTTGATCAGGGCTGAGCGAAACTGACATCTCATCAAACTGCAGAGTGCGTTTCCGCGCCGGGCGCGCGGGAGGGTGGCATTTAAAGCACGGACGTCGCAGGAACACACGTCTGCGCCAGTCCGCCCGGCCACGAAGCCTGACCTTTCCCCGTGGCTTTACTGACACCGCCTGCTCGCCATCATGTTCATTACGGCGCGTCTGGGAGGATTGGAAGTCCTTCTCCGCGAACACAGCTTGGCCGGGGCCGGCGTGGCCGGCGTGCCTTCCGTGCACAGCGCGGCAGAGAGAATTACCAAGCCGGGCACTGGCAGGATTAACACAATTCCTCAAAGAGAGTGTTTAATTAAGAAACACCCGGCTCCCGCGGCGGGGGCCTGGGAGGAATTTCCAGCTGGCATGCGGCGAGAGCGGAGGAATTACATCCGAGGTCGCTGTCATTTACTCGCTGCGGGTTCATCGCCGGTTCCTTGCATCTGGGAGTTCTGAGAGGTGCCCCCTCCTCCCCCCTCGCCCCCTGCCTCCACCCCCACTCTGCTCACCGAAGAAAATCCTCTCTGATAAACACTCACTCAGGCTGCTGCTCAGTGCTCAGTGCTGGAAACCCACCACTGCGTCAGGCCGAGCCGCTGCAGAAAGGGTCTATTTGTGTGTTCGTGTGACAAAAATCTGTGGGTTCAGGTGCTCCCCCAAGGCACTGGGGGGATAGCAGTGAGTAAGAAAGCCAGATCCCCACGGTCAGGGGTGTCATTCTTGTGGAGACAGACAGTCTACACCAGTGATGGCGAACCTTTTGAGCTCGGCGTGTCAGCATTTTGAAAAACCCTAACTTAACTCTGGTGCCATGTCACACATAGAATTTTTTGATATTTGCAACCGTAGCAAAACAAAGACTTATATTTTTGATATTTATTTTATATGTTTAAATGCCATTTAACAAAGAAAAATCAACCAAAAAAATGAGTTCGCGTGTCACCTCTGACACGCCTGTCATAGGTTCGCCATCACTGGTCTACACGTTAATAAATAAAAAACGTACGTGAGATAATTTCAGACAGTGGGGTGTGTTCTTTATTGTACATGGGAGGGAAAGACAACGGAGAATGCCTGGGGGGCTTTGGGGGTGCTGGTGCTACTGTGTACAGATTGTCCAGGGAACGAGGGTGGGTATTTGAGCTCTAATCCAATTAAGGAGATGAGGCCAGTGGCGTGGGAGCTAGACCAGAGTCTGTTTCAGGTAACACACAGCAAGTGCAAAGGCCCTGGGGTAGAAACGTGTTTGGCCTTTTTTGAGAAGCAGAGAGAAAGCTGACACGAAACCAGCGTGGAGGGGCTGGCTGCGAGGTGTGCCCAGGTGGTGAGCAGGGGCAGGCCCGGGGAGCCCAGCTGAGGAGACTTCACTGAGTGCCATGCGGAGCTGGTGGAGGGGGTGGCGCAGGAAAGTGACAGCGGTCAACTTGGACCTGTAAGTGGTTCCTCCGGCTACAGCAGTGGTTCTCAACCTTCCTAATGCCCCGACCCTTTAATACAGTTCCTCATGATGTGGTGACCCCCAATTTCATTGTTACAAATTGAACATACTTAAAGCATAGTGATTCATCACAAAAACAATATGTAATTATATATGTGTTTTCCTATGGTCTTAGGCGACCCCCGTGAAAGGGTCGTTCGACCCCCAAAGGGGCCGCGACCCACAGGTTGAGAACCGCTGGACTACAGGGTGGGGGGACTCCATTGGAGAGGCCACGTGGGTGAGAACAGAAACCCGGGGTGTGGCTGTGGAGCCAGTTAGAGCAAGAGGGGATGGATAGGATGATCTACGGAGCCAACAGGATCTGCTCAGCCCACATCTGTGTGAGGATCTGTCCTTCCCGCCCCACCACGGGCAGAGTGAGCCCAGCCGTTTCCGCCACCTCAGGCACTTAGGGACAGTGGTTGTCACCCCACTGCCCCTCTTCCCGCCTCTTCCCACTGCTCTCCGCGGGACAGGAGGTCAGGTCTCGCTCCTCACCTATCACTCCTTTCTGGCTCTGCTCCATTTCCTCCGTGTCTCTCGTTAAACATAGGGCCCGACGCAGGGCAGAATGCCCCATTCGTGGGTTGCCATTTTGCACCCAATCTCTGCCCTGCTCCCCGCTCTAAGCCCACCAGCCTGGGGGGCGGTGTGGACCCCACTCCTGGCTGAGAGGTCACGTGCACACGGCAGGTCTAATTTTCCCCTGACTGTGATTGGTCCAGACACCGGCACATGATCCCATCTCAACCCATCAGATGCAAAGGGACTCTGGCTGGGAACGCTAGGGTAAGATCCTCCTTCTTGGTCACTAAATCCAGCCTGAATCATGGAGTCGGGGACCATCCCACAGTCGCCCGAGGACCGTCCAGGGTGAGTTTGCCTAAGGACAGACGCCCTTTCCAGCCAGCAAGGCTGAGAAGAAAGAGAGGAGACAGAGATGGTGTCTGCCCCCGGGTCGAGCAATGTCCACAGCAGTGGTTCTCAACCTTGGCTGCACGTGAGAATCACCTGGGAATCTTTTTTAAAATCCCGGTTTCTGGGCCTCATCCTCCGGAAATTCTGTCTCTCTGATACTAATGTTGTGGCCCCACCCATAACAAAGAAACTGAATTCCCGGAGGATGGGGCCCAGAAATCGGGATTTTAAAAAGATGCCCAGGTGATTCTCATGTGCAGCCAAGGTTGAGAACCACTGGTCTACAGGCTCAGCCTGGATCATCAACGAACCGACACGCTTCCCTTTCCCGGCCTAAGCCAGGATGGGCCAGGCTTTCTGACACTCGCTACCGGAAGAATCGTAACGACGGGCCCACCCGAGGCCACCGATCGCCGCCCAGCCGGCAGGGGCATCGTCCCGTAAGGCCTTTGGTTTGAGCTCCTGGCCAGCGAGGGCTCAGGCTTTCCTGCTCAGCGATCTCCTCCTCAGCTCCTCTCGCGGGCGCCCTCCGAGGCTTTCTGCGAAGGCCTTTGATGAATTTAGTATTTCTTAGGCCTGCCGTGTGCACTTGACATGGATCCTTTTTGCCAGAGAGGCAACCTCCTGAGAAGCCAATATTATGGCCAATTTGGGGAGAAACAGCCAAGAGAACCAATAAAACCTAACAAAGCGAAGTCGGCTCGTTGCCAGAAACACCCATTTGGCTCCCTAATGGGCCCAGGGGGAGGGGCTGTGATGTCTCCCGCTTTCTTTCGCCTGGAAAGCCCTCCCGAGCCACCCAGCACAGCCGTTTGTGAGGGCCCCCGAGAGCCACGTCTGGGCCGTGGCTTCGGCAGCTTAATTGGCTGAAGCCGGAGAGCTCAGGGCTCAGAACGGACCAACTGCCTTAAGGAGCGCGGGGCCCGCACGCCCAGCCTCCACCCTGACGCGGCGGCCTTCTCCTGCCTCAGGTTTCCTACGAACACACACACCCTACTGTGAAACGACCAGTGAGAGCCCTTTGCACGATGCCACGCCGGACAAACGTAAGTCATTATCCCCCACCCATATGGAGAGAAGGGATGTGGATTGGATTCAACTCTGTGCCTAATGTTTTATTTTTTTAAATGTATTTTTATTGGTTTCAGAGAGGAAGGGAGAGGGAGAGAAAGAGAGAAACATCAATGATGAGAGAGAATCATGGACGGGCTGCCTCCTGCACAGCCCACACTGGGGATCGAACTCACAACCCAGGCCTGTGCCCTGACCGGGAATCAAACCAGCAACCACCTGAGCCGCCCGGCCAGGGCCTGAGGACAGCTCCTAAGGATGAAGACTTTTAGGGGAGGCGGGTGCCGCCATCCAGCAGAAACGGGGTGGAGGGCTACTCGGGGGCAGGGACCAGAGGGTGCGGGTCCCCGGAGAAGGGGCTGCCGTGGGGAGCTGCCCAAACAGCCCCCCCACACAGCATGGAAGCCTAATACCTGCACACGGGGGTGACCACACCGCTCTGCCCCTCTCCGCGGTCCCAGCAGCCCCCTCTTCCTCGTGGGGAACCCCCTCCTCCCCTCCCAATGCCTGTATTTCAGGGGGCCAATACCACCCCCCCAGGACCAGAACTGACCAATTGGATTGTTGCAACGGCTTCAGAGGCTGGCACATCACCAATTCAAGCTCAAGAGAACCGACCTAGGGATGCAGAACGAGAGAATGCCCTTCCCTTCAGGGCGGCTCGGTGGGCAGGCTGCCTGTGGGACAAGGTTTGGATGGCGCCTTCAGAGCCTCTGGCGCTCTCTGCCCAGTCAACAAGCCGCAGGGCGTCAGTATTAGCCTGTAGCCAATAGCGCTCAGAAAGGGGGTTGCGGGGGGGGGGGGGGGGGACATTGTAGCTAATAAAGACGGGCCTGGCGGCGAACCAGCTAATATCCCGGCTTCCGCCAGGCCTCTCGCCGCCTCTGCACAGACGACTCCAATGAGATAAATTACTTTCCCACCAACACAAACATGACTGCAATCAATACAGTTAGTGAGGAACAGGGTTTGTAGAAGAAAAGAAAGTGCCAATATCAAAGACGTTTATATCGACAGGAAGCCAGGTTGGTCTGAGCAAGGGTGTGGGCGTGGGGACGGCCTTGGGAACGAACCTCAGAGCCCGGCCGGCGTGGCTCAGGGGTTGAGCGTCGACCTATGAAGCAGGAGGTCACGGTTCAATCCCCGGTCAGGGCACAGGCCCGGGTTGTGGGCACGATCCCCAATGTGGGGCGGGCAGGAGGCAGCCGGTCCATGATTCTCTCTCATCACTGATGTTTCTCTCTCTCTCTCTGCCTCTCCCTTCCTCTCCGAAGTCAATCCAATATATTGTAAGAAGGAACCTGGAGCCCATAACCTTGCCTGCCTTCCTTACCGCTGGGTCCCTGAGGCCAAGCACACAGTAGGTGCTCAGCAAGTGTTCACGGCATAAGCGAGTGAGCGAATGCCTGTCAGTCTCCCTACTCACGAAGCCAGGCACCGTGCCGAGCGCGGAGGAAGGGCGGGCAGTGTTCGCTTGGCGGGTGCGTGCCTGGATTCACCTATAATAAATGAGCAGGTTGGCAAACGAGCAAAGATACCAGCGCCGAGTAGAAGGAAGGGAGGAAAGCACGTCCACGCAATCCCGGCTGGCCCCACCCGTCGCTCACTGCGGCGCGCTCATCCAGGTTGGCCTGGCAGAGCCCGCGTGCCGGGCCACGGAAAGCCACCTGCTGGGGCTCCCGGCGCCTTGGGCCCCGGCTCAGGGAGCCCCCTGCGGGAGGTGGGAGAAAAGGGTGCCCGTGAGCTTCCCCCGTTTAAACAGGAAATGAGGCTTTTGAAAGAGATGATGTGGAGAGGCTGCTGTCGGGCTGAGGACCAAGGTGTAGACATAGATGGGTCCCCTTGTTGAAACGACTCCCGCCGCATTTCTCCTGCGCGGCTGCTGACGAAAAGCCATCGTTACCAGGGAGCTGGCGTGAGCGCAGTGATGCCGCCTGCAGCTCCTCGGGGCCAGGTCGGGGTCCCGGAGGCTCAGGTGCGGCAAAGGCTCTGACCTGGAAACCCAGCAGCCACGGCAAGGAAGGGCCGCAAGGGCCACGTGGCCCCCAGACGCAGGGCCAGCGAGCTCTCCGCTCCCGGGACGGCCCAGAGGAATGGGGGCCGGGGCTGCCGCACGCCTGGGGGGAGCCTCCTCGCAGGGCCTGTGCTGCTGCGCCCCTGCTGAGCGTGGCGGGACCCTCACCTTCACGCAGGCGTCTCTAGCGCAGCCCCCTTCTGATGACCCCTCGGGGAGTCGGACGGCAGGTCTTCACTTTTACCCGAATTCTCTTTTTCTGGTTTAAAAGCATGGCCGCGTGTCCATTAAAACCAAACACGCCACACACGCCTGAGTTTTCGTTTTTTTGTGTTTATTTTTCCCCCCATGTGGGCCACCATCTTGGGCCTGAAATCCGAATCAATAGCCAATTAAAAAAGCCGTTAAGGCCCGTGTGTGGCGCATACAAATGAGATGTCACGGGTCTGCGGCATGTCCGTGTGACACGCAGTCACCCGGCATGGCCGACGCCTCACGCTCAGCGCTGCGGTGTCCACGTGGAGCGTCGCCGGCCCCCCAGGTGGCCTGAGGCCCGAGGTGGAGCAGCAAGCCGTGTCGTTGGCGATTCGAGGCAGTCACCTTGTGACGCCGCTGCTTCCTGTGGAGCCCGGAGTTAATACACGGCCGGCCACAGCCCTCACGGCCTAGGACGCAGTTTGTAGCGGGGGTGGGGGGGGGGGAGGATAGGGGGGTGGCTGGGGTTTGGGAGCGAATGACCCATCCATCAATGTCTCCTCTCCGGGAAGGCATGCTCACCGGCCTGGGGATCCTTTTTAAAGTGAGATCAATACATAGAAATTCGAATTCTCCCCAAAGTCATCTCAAACACCACATGCCCCCAACAGCCCATGTTCTTGCCCTCCCCCCTCCCCCTCCCCAGCTGACACCGAACTAGAGCCACAGCGTCCCCTCAGCCACCTCCCTCTCCCGCCTTTAATCAATCACCTTATCTGATGATTTCTCTCCGAAGCACCTCCACCACCCTCGGCCCAGCATCAGCACCAATGAGACACCCGCCATGTCTCCTGACTGCTCCCCCCGACCCCCCGGAGCTGTTCTCCAGGTGGCTGCACACGAGAGCCTTCTAAGATGCAAACGAGACCCCATCCCTCGCCTGATGAAAACTTCCCAGAGGCCCCGGTACCTCCTGGAGAAAGTCCCAGCGCCAAGGCCGCCCGCCTCCTGGCTCCCTCCTCCAGGCCCACCGGCAGCCACAGCTCACGCCCCGGTCACTGTCAGCCCTCCCTGCACCACGTGGCGAGACCGGAGGCCCTGCCACCCTCGGGCTCTGTCCGGCCTGCCTCGCACATGTTGCTTCCAATCCCAGGGTGTCCTCTGGCCTCGTGGGCCTGGAAACGTCACCCCTTCCGCCTGTCAGCTCAGCTCCGTCAGCCCTGCCTGTGGGAAGCCGTCTCCAGCTCACCTGCCACAGGAAGGTCCTATGCCCCCCACTGGCAGCCCCCCACTGGCAGCCCCCTGTACAAAAGTCCCCCGAGAGCCTGGCAGGCCTCGCTCAGGGGCTGAGCATCGACCTATGAACCAGGAGGCCATGGTTCCATTCCCGTCAGGACACAGGCCCGGGTTGCGGGCTCCATGGATGCCAAGTAGGGGGCGTGCAGGAGGCAGCTGATCCATGATTCTCTCTCATCATTGATGTTTCTCTCTCTCTCCTTCTCCCTTCCTCTCTGAAATCAATTTAAAAAAATTTCTTTTTAAAGATTTATAGCCCTAACCTGTTTGGCTCAGTGGATAGAGCATCAGCCTGCGGACTCAAGGGTCCCAGGTTCAATTCCGGTCAAGGGCATGTACCTTGGTTGCGGGCACAACCCCAGTAGGGACTGTGCAGGAGGCGGCTGATCGGTGTTTCTCTCTCATCGATGTTTCTAACTCTCTATCCCTCTCTCTTCCTCTCTGTAAAAAAATCAATAAAATATATTTTTTAAAAAAATACATAAATAAAAGATTTATAAAAGTTCCCCTAGATTCCAGCCTGCTCTCCAGGTCAGATCGGGGACTACTTCACCCTTGCACCCCGCGGGCCACGCCCAGGCGGCTTCCCCGGTACCGTCCCTTCACCGTCACAGCATTCGTATTAGTGGACACGGTGGCTATTCCCGTTTCACAGGGAGGGGAACAGGCTCAGAGAGGCCAAGCCGCTCACCCAGGGCCACACAGCCCGTGAGTAAGGATCAGAGACAGACGTGAGCTCAGGTCTAAGCGAATGAAAGGGCTCAAAATATATCCGTTTCTTTATTGGATTTTGATCAGATGCTCATCAAATATCATCACCCCCTCCCCCCCCTCCTCCCCCCGTCCCACCACATACACACACACACACACACACACACACACACACGGAAAATACATTTAGAACAAGAACCTGGAGGATTCTAATGGAAATATTTAGGCCTCTATTGATGGTGTCTGAGGGATGCTACCTGGATGACCTCTTTCAAAACCAAACTCACTCGAAGATGACGCGGTGGAAAGCCTGGATGTAGGACCCAGGGTTCCAACCAACTCTGACCATGTCTACGTGTCACGGAGATCTCCTCCGAGGAAAGCGTCAGGGGCCCGGCTGTGCGCACTGGAATGGAGGGTCCCCGAGGCCGGGAGTGGGCAGGGACAGCGTCCGCCGCAGACAGTAACAATGATCATGACAAGGCTCCGTCCACTGAGCGCGGACGGTGTCCGGGCCCTGACGTAACTCTCTGATGGTTTCCCAGGGCGGTGCACTGCCGGCAAGCTGACCGGGAACCGGCCCCACGCCCGCCTGAGGCCACAGCTCGCGCTCCGGTCACTGTCACTCCCCTGCTGCTTAGCGCGGTCTGCAGAGCTACAGGCAGGTCCAGTGGCTGGCTGGGGCCACCCGGGTGGGCCTGCTGTGGTCTGGGTGTCGTGTGACCACGTGTTATATGCAGGGGGGGGGGGCGGTGCTGTGAGACCCTGGCCACCAGACGGCAGGGGTCCGACCCCGTAGACCAGCCTGGGGTCTCATCTCCCATAGTTACACCTTCCCCCCGATTCCATCGGGAGGGTGACTCCCGGTGTCCCCAGGAAGGTAGAAGCAACAGAGGCCGGGACAGGGGAAACCCTGCGTTCTTTCTTTTTTTTTCATATTTTCAAAATTGATTTCAGAGAGGAAGGGAGAGGGGGAGAGAGACAGAAACATCCATGATGAGAGAGAATCATGGATCAGCTGCCTCCTGCACGCCCCCTACTGGGATCGAGCCCACAACCCGGGCACGTGCCCTGACCGGGGATCAAACTGTGATCTCCTGGTTCGTAGGTCAAAGCTCAACCACTGAGCCACACCAGCTGAGCCTTGACTAAATAAGAAAATCCCTGGCCCGTCTCCGAGCCCGGCACTGAGGGAGTTAACCCGAAACCGCCTTGGTGATGAATGGCTATAATACTGTCGACGTAATGGGTTTCCTATTTAAATTTTGTGAGGATTTAATCAGTTGGGCGCAGCTGTGAGAGACGCGCCATAAACTATGTTGAAAAATATGTAGACATATACATTTATCTGCTACAAATTAAGCTCACTTAGAGGTGGTCTTAATGGCCCATGTAGCCATCATTACAAGCATAAATTCCAAACTGTCTGTTTCCGGTGAATTTGCTTTGAGAAAAAAATTAATGTTCGTCCTTAGCCGAGCGCGGTAATAAATGGAGGGACCCTTAATTTGCAGAGCGCTAATAGGCCGGCCATTTTTCAGTAAGACCCCCCCACCACCACCACCACTGGATCGCCCGTGGCCAGTGGCTGCAAGGGGGATTCCATGGCCCAGGCTGGGGGGGAAGGGGGGAGTGGGGCTGGCTTTCTGGGGGCCACCCCTCTGTGCTTCCCCTCATCTGCTCCCAGGAAGGCTGACACCCCGGTTCCGAAACCAGGCCATCAAGACCCCCCACCACCACCACCACTGCCCCGCCCTTCGGTCCTGGCTACCTGTGTTCAGCAGAGTTTCGTACGGGGCCGTGCCCGGGCTACCGTGGCGTGACGCAGCACAGAGACAAGCCAGCAGTGGGCACGCCTCTCCAGGCCAATGACGACGCACAGCAAACAGACGTTCTCCCACGTTCTCTGAGGCCCCAGCCCAGGAAGCGGGGCAAGGCGGCGGGGGGTTGTGTCCCAGGCTGAGTTGGCGACGCCCTCCTCCTGGTAGAAACCCAGAGCTGCCCGTTTGCAAGACACTCTCTCGTGTCCCTTCTCCCACCTCAGCGGGTTCTTCGCTTACGACCGTCCAAGGACACAGGGGCGACGATGCCCCTCTCTGTGTGTCTTCTAACGGTGTTTCCCATTGATGTTTAGAGAGAGGGGAAGGGAAAGGGAGAGAGAGAGACATCGACATGAGAGCGAAACACGGATGGGCCTCTTCACACCATCCCCCACCAGGGATGGAGCCCAAAACCCGGGCATGTGCCCTGACCGGGAATGGAACCGGCGACCTTCCGGTGCCAGGGACATGCTCCACCACTTCCCACAGGGGCACCGGGCCCCGACGAGGATCCGGCCAGAGAGGCACCCAGACGCCAAGTTTGAGGACGCCCTCATCTGTATTTGCATGACCCTGACCTTGACCTCCGCCTTAAACCTTGCCCCTCCAGTGGCCCACTTGCCTCACCCTCGTCCCAGCCCTGGACGGGACCCCAAAGCAAAGAGAAGTTAGGACTCGCCCGAGGACACGAGGGGCTGAGAGAGCTCGAGTCGGACTCAGGGCCAGGAACCAGGTTCCGTGACCTTGTCCACGTGCCAGGACGCTGCCCTGTGACCCCAGAGGCCTCGTCTCCGGCAGCCCCGGGGGGTGCTCCCCCAGAGCCTTGCTGGGCGGGAGCAGCTTTCCCATGCTTTGTCTCCTCTCATTTCCTTCTCAGCACCTTTCACTTTCAGAAATAATCCGACCCATTCGCTGTGTGTGGCCTGTATGGGCCACTAGAGCAGTAGCTACTCCCTCTGGTGCTTATAACAGGGCCTGGCACAGAGCAGGTGCCCAGCCAACCCCCTTATCCCACAGGCCAACCCGCGAGAAGTGGTGTGAGACGGTCTGAGTCTCCACAGGCCGGGTCCCAGGCACCTGAACGACGGGGTGGAACCATCTAGAACAGCGGTTCTCAACCTTCTGGCCCTTTAAATACAGTTCCTCATGTTGTGACCCAACCATAAAATTATTTTCGTGGCTACTTCATCACTGTCATGTTGCTGCTGTGATGAATCGTCATGTAAATATCTGAGATGCAGGATGGTCTTAGGCGACCCCTGGGAAAGGGCCGTTCGACCGCCAAAGGGGTCGCGACCCACGGGTTGAGAACCGCTGCTCTAGAAGGTCGGGTGTACGTCTCCCCTCTGAGGATTAGGTGCTCCCACAACTCAAGCATCGGTGTTGGAAAATCCAACGGATGGAAACGGAAGCCAGCGTGGGTCCAGTCCGCTTTCTTTCCGGCGATCGAAACACAGAAAACCAACGTTCACCACCGTGTCTGCTGGCGGTGAGAGGTGAGGCATTACAATGCTGAAACCAGGCTTTTAACAAACAAACAAACAAACCGTCCCCTTGCAACACAGCCAGCAGCACCCACGCCAGGAGTGTCTTGGGGGGCAGGCCCGGTGGCTCCGGCAGCTCCCAGAACTCCTCCCTCTGTGTCTGGCTATCGGCCCCGCACCCCCTTGGAGACGCCGCATCCTATGGGAGAAGGGTTCTCTCCCGCACACCCCGCACGCGCCCTGGGAGCGATTCGATCCTCGCAGGCCTGGCTGTGGTGCTGCCTGATTTAGCGATTGGCAAGGCCGGGGCCTCGCCGTGTCAGTGTCGCCGCCACTGAAACAGACGGGACATCAGAGCAGACGGGAGGCCCTTGTGCCTCAGGCTCCGTGTCTGGGCCGGTGACCCCGGGAAGTGGCACCTACCTCATCCCCGGACGGGGTCCACGCAGGACGGCGTCCGCGGTCCCTGGGCAGATGGGCCGTGGGCGGCTGGGGCAGCGTCAGGTGCAGAGAAGGCGGCTGACCCCCTGGCAGATCGCAGTGACGGCATAAAGTTAAACACCTGACCAGACACTTCACACACATGACATTTTTACAGCCCATGGGGCTGAAACTCGGATCTGAACCCACGCCCCACACCCGAGCAAGGGTCCTCCGCTGCCCTAACAGCTTCCACGCCGGCTCCCCTGTGCCTGGGACCCCCCGTGCCCAGCCCCCACCAGCTCACCTGACGTCTCTTCCTGGCGGCATCCTCAGGCTCCGCGAGGCACTGCCCCGTGCCCACGGTCACCCCTCCCGCACTCGGTGGGCCCCCCATGCAGCCCGACTCCGATTCACCCGCCGCTGCTCACCTCCCGGCCCAGGGGAGCACTGAGCCCTCGTGAGCAATCACTCAGCAATGGCCCACACCAGGCACCCCGGCGAGGTGCGTGCAGCACCTGGGAGCTCATCCAGGGGAAGTCAGCATTTTTTTTTTTTTTTGAGAGAGAGAGAGAATGGAAGGGAAGAGGAGAGACAGAGAGAGAGAGAGAGAGAAACATTGATGTGAGAGACTAATCAATTGGTTGCCTCCCACACACACCTGACTGGGGCTGGGGATGGAGCCTGCAACCCAGATACATGCCCTTGATTGGAATCGAACCCGGGCCGACGCTCCATCCACTGAGCCACACCGGCCGGGCTGGGAATCTGCCGTTTTAACCAGCTCACAGGTGAGGTCCATCCGCGGGTGCTGGGCCCACCTGGGCAGGGGTGGGTGGGGTCTGTGTTAATATGTTGGACCTGCCCACGGCTGTTAACGGTGCAGAGAGGCCCCTGGCTGGGGTTGCTCGGCGGTGAGGTCACTACAGGACCCCCGCTGGGTGTTCTTGGGGGGCAACTCCTCCCACCACCGCCACCAGCACCGCCACCAGCACCGCCACCAGCACCACCACCAGCACCGCCACGGAACCTGCGGCCGTTCACCTCAAAGCGGGAGGCATGAGTCCCTCCCACAGAGCAGCATGCGTCACCGCGGTGGATGCGTAACTGAGTGGATCCGGCTAACATTGTGCGCCTGGGCCTCCGGAAATGCTCCCCAGAGAGGGGCCCCGCTCTCTGCCGCCCGAGCACCCTCCCTGCCACCCCCCCACCCCCCTGGGGCTGCTCCCGCCTCCGCGAGCTTGTGCATCCTCCTCTTCGGGCCTCGCCTGAGGCATTGCCTTCTCAGAGGGCTTTGCCCAGGGGCACCCACCTCCTCCTCTCTCAGGACACCCCATCCTGTCCCTGGGCACTGCCACGACTCCTGATCGCACGTGTTCGTGTGCCTGCTGGTGTCTTGTCCAGCTCCCCTGCTGGACAGTGAGAGCCGGGAGGGCAGGGCCATGTCCGAGGGCCTCACGGCTGCATCCCAGCTCCCAGCTCCCAGCCCAAGTCGCGGTGGCTGATGCATCGATGGCGCCCTCTGCACTCTTCCTCCCCCAGGGGTTTCCCTGCTCTATCTCCTCCTCCCCCACAACCCGCCTACAAGGCAGACACCACAATTAGATCCGTTTTTAGTCTTTTTTAAAAATATATATTTTTATTGGTTTCAGAGAGGAAGGGAGAGGGAGAGGGAGAGAGAGAGAAACATCCATGATGAGAGAGAACCATGGACCAGCTGCCTCCTGCACGCCCCCTATTGGGGATGGAGCCCGCAACCCAGGCATGTGCCCTGACCGGGAATCTAACCCTGACCTCCTGGTTCTTAGGTCGGCGCTCAACCACTGAGCCCCGCCGGCCGGGCAGCCCGTTTTTATAGAAAAAGAAACTAAAAAAGGGAGACACTGGTTCTGGTCACCTGGGACGTAGCGGGCCCCTCTGCCCGTCCAGGCCTGGCTGACGTCAGAGGGCCCCTTAGGGAACGGTGTGCCTGTCAGGCCATAGGTGCTCACACAGCACCTGCAGAATGAGAAATGATTGGAGGCGCCCAGTCCAGCCCGGCCCGTGTGGCTCAGTGGTTGAGCATCAACCTATGAATCCGGAGGCCACGGTTCAATTCCTGGTCAGGCACATGCCCGGGTTGCGGGCTCGATCCCCTGTAGGCAGCTAATCAATGATGTTTCCTTCTCATTGGTGTTTCTATCTCTCTCTCCCTCTCCCTTACTCTCTGAAATCAATGAAAACGTATTTTTTTTTAAAAAAAGAATCACTCGATCCAATCCCATCCCATCCCATCCGAACCCATCCGACTCAGTGCATCCCAGCCCACCGATACTCACCGGCACCGGGCAGGGGCCAGGTGCTTGTGGGACCTGGCCTCAGGGGAGCGAGTGGTGGCTGCAGTGAGAGAAGCCAGCGTGCGAAGCACCCAGCCAGCTCCCGCAGGTTTCCTCCCGCGTACCTGAGGGCTCAGGGGATGCCCCCGGGGCACCCGGGTCTCCTGAGGGAGACTGAGATGCACTGAGCATCCGAGGTCCTGGCTCCCACCCCACCCTCCTTGACTTACAGAGCAGACACCTGGGCCCGAGAAGCCAGGCAGCTTGCCCAAGGGCCCATGGCTGCAAGGAGTAGAAAGAGGGATGCGGGAGCTTCCTTCAGCCTGAGCTCTGTCATGTGCATTTGGAGGCTGCCGGCTGCAGCAGGCCAGGGTACAGCCCTGGGCGAGGGGGAGGAAGGGGAGGTGTTGGGGGACTGCGCCTGGGCCCTCAGGCCAGCCAGGTCTCCAACTAGCCTCCGCAGGTGCCCTCCTACCAGGGCACGATCCTGCTTCTGTAGAGCAGACTGTCAGGGATTGGAAAGAAATAAACGTCCGATGGAATACTTTAAAAAGAACGAGAGACCCACACCGGCAAGAGAAACTGGTTCAAGTTCAGCTTCTCTGTGTGTGGAAATTCTCCCCGACAGATTTAGGTTGAGTTCAGCCCTGAAGCCATTCGCCCTGGACGAGCCGTTCAAACACCGTCGTTGGCACCCAGGGCTGGCTCCCGACTTTCTGCAGAGTCCCTTGCGAGGGCCACTCAGAGAGTGAGGAGGGGCTGCAGCTTGGGCAGGAGGAGGATGTGGCGAATTCCTCGTTCGATTCCAGAAAAGCAGACGCGGTGGGCAGTCAGAGAGGCTCGCTTTGTGTAGAAGGTTTTGTCTCCGGCAGGATTATCTGCGATGACAAAACTCATCTCTCCAGCCTTCACATAAAGACGTCCCGGGAAGGGCTGACGCCCTCATTGTTGTTGGAGAGAGAGGGAGAGAGCGGCCTGGGGTCCCATGGGGTGCGGGATAAAGGGGCTGGGCAAACAGAGCTATTTTCGGATTAGCTAACAGGCGGACCACGGCGCCCCCAGATCCGTTCGTTCCTGGGCCCCCACGGGCCCCCTCCAGGAACCAGCGGGCGACTCCAGCAAATGGGCTTCAGGCCTGGACACCCTCAGGGCAAGGTCCTGATGTAGGGGCACAGAGAGATGCAGGCACTGTGGGCGCCCAGGATGCCAGGCCTGCATTCTCCGCGCACCTGGGCCCCGTGGCCGCCCTCCCGCCCTCAGCTTCTCCGGGGGCAGCCGCCAGTGGCCCCCACCATTCTGCTCTGCCTGTCACACCGTCTCTGGTCACCCCTGAGGACACAGCGAACTAAAGGACAACACTGGGCCCTGCCCACGGATAGGAATGGCTCGGGAGCCACAGAGAGCGCCAGCAGCTTCGTTCTTTAATTACTTATGTTTGCCCAACTCTGTTTGAGGACCACAGGGTTCCTCCAGGACGTGCGGGGGTGGGATTTGAGCCCCGGGCAACTGGCCACATCCGGGCTCTTAATCGCCGTGCAAACCTCTGACCGCAGCCCAAAGCGCCCCCGGGGGTGGGATTGGGGGAGCAGAGCTCTGCTCCGGGAGGCCAGCAACCTGGGGTTGGAGTCAGAGCTCTGCCAATCCCGACCTCAGCCAGCCTCAGTGTTCCCACCTGTGAGATGGGGCAGTGAGAGTGAGGAGCGCACAGTGCAGAGAAGGAATGAGGGAAGCCCTGGCCGGTTTGGCTCCATGGATAGAGCATCGGACTGCAGACCAGAGGGTCCCAGGTTCCATTCCGGTCAAGGGCACATACCTCTGTTACAGGCTCCTTCCCGGCCGGGGCCCTGGGTCAGGGCGCCTGCAGGAGGCAACCAATCCATGTGCTTCTCTCACATCGATGTTTCTCTCTCTTTCCCTCTCCCTTCCACGCTCTCTGAAATCCATGGGAAAACGTCCTCAGGTGAGGATTAAATCTTTAAAAAAAGGAATGAGGGGAAACCTGTCCCACCCTGGGGATAGGGCCTGGCACACGGAAGGGCCCCATGAACGCTGGCGATTCTGACCGTGAGCCACGGGAACAGTGAGGGCCGCCCCCCCTGCGCCCCAGGCCTCACCTATGCTGGCGTCTGCCCCAGGGGCCCCCGCAATCCTCCAACATGAGCGGGTCCTGGGAGGTCGGCACCCAGGCCCTCTGATCGGTTGGCGGGTGAGGCTGGGAACCCCGAGGCATGGATGGGGGGCAGCGGCTGAGCTTACCTCTGAGTTTGGGTTGAGGTTTCAGTCTAAGTACCAAGTCAGGGTGACTTTCAGGGCCTCCGTCTTCCCCTCCATAAAGTGGGTGACATGTGACGGAGGGCGTTTCCCCGCGGGGCTGTCTGGGGGACTGAGAGAGCTGACCATGTGCCAAGCACCCCAGCGGCTGCAGACACAGAGCAGGCGCGGCTGGAGGAGCTGGTTCTCCTCCCCGTCCTCCATCCTGGGACACGCAAGCAGCGCCTCCCGCCTCAACGGGGAGGCCCGGGTCTTGGGGAGCCTATTAGCTGGGCCTAGTGGAGAGTTAAACATCGAAGCTGACAGAGGGCGCGAGCTCTCACAGCGCCCCACTGCCCGGCAGATGGTCCCGCCAGATGGCGGGGGCAGGGGCGGCCAGCCAGGTGTCTGTGAGAGGAAGAGTTCACTGCCCACCCCCATGGCCTCCCCCGGCCTCCCCCGGCCTTTCCCAGCCTCCCCCGGCCTGGGGCGCCGCCCAGCCCGACAGATGTGGGGTCTGGGAAGGTTTCCAGGTGCAGAGGCGGGAAAGTGGGCCATTAACCCCATGCCAGGCCCTGCTCTGGCAGAACGGGAGCAGGGGGGTGAGTCTCGGTGCTTCGGCTCGCCAACCCGCGCTCCCTCCCCTACAACCAGGAGCTCTGAGCTCTGCACACAGGACCCTGCACTCCAGTACAGCAGCCCTGCCTCACTCCCCAGCCCCTCAAATGCACCCTCTGCACACAGGACCCTGCGCTCCAGTATGGCAGCCCCTGCCTCTCTCCCCAGCCCCTCAAATGCTCCGTCCTCATCCCACCCCACCCCACCCACCCCACCCCCCGCCCCCCGGGCATTGGTTCCACCTGCTGAAGTGATTTGTCAGCTCCAGAAATCCATGCCACGGATTTAGATCTGAAGGCGTCTCCCTCCCAGGACTCCCCGAGCTCTGGGTAGAATTTTGGGGTCACCCCAGGGCAGGGAGGAGAGAGGGTGTGTGGGCGTGTCCCATCGTGTGGGGCGCCCCCGTGAGAGGCCACAGCGGAGGGAGCCAAGAACTCCTGCTTGCCAGCTGTGCAACTTTCAGGGAGACGCTGACCTCTCTGGTCTCGGCTCTGAGCACCAGGGCTAAGTGGGGACGAAGGACAGGGTAATGGAGCCATGCAGAGTCCCAGGTGGCACCCGGTGCTCCCGTGGAGATGAGGGGACGCATTCCCTGCCCTTATCACAGCCCCTTTCCTCCTCCTGAAGGGCGCTGCCTGCTTGGGGGCTGGCACGTGTGGTCTGGGGCTGCAAGTCCACGATCAGGCGTCGCAGGGCTGCCTCCTCCTGTGGCCATGAGGAAGGACCCCCCCCCCCGGGCCCTGTCCATTGGGGGTAGACCTGTGTCTTCACTCGGTCTCCCTTCTGGGGGTGTCTGGGTCCAGTCTCCCCTTTGTATAGGACACCAGTCCCTGTGATCAGGACCTGCCCTCATGACCCTGCCATGACCCTCTGTCCAAATCAGGTCGCATTCTGAGATTGGCTTCAAATTTAACATATGGATATTTGCGGGGCGAGAAGGGAACCCAATTAAACCCATGACAGCCCTGGCCAGTGTGGCTCAGTGAATAGAGCACCGACCTGGGGACTGATGGTCCAGGATGGGTTCAATTCCCGGTCAGGGCACATGCCCGGGTTGCGGGCTCGATCCCCAGTGTGGGGCGTGCAGGAGGCAGCCGATCCACGATCCTCTCTCATCACGGATGTTTCTATCTCCCTCTCCCTCTCCCCCTTCCTCTCTGAAATCAATTGAAAAATAAATAAGTAAATCCACGACAAAGCCACGCGTGGCTCTGCTATGGGGCAGGCCCAGGTTCCAGGGATGTCAGGCCTCCCTCAGACGACCCTTCCTGCGCCTCAGCCTCCGTGTCCTCGTCGTGAAACGCGAGTCATCGCGAGCTCGGCCTGGGGGCTATGCGTTCGGGAAAAGCCAAGACGAAGTCTGCAGAGGGTTCCATGGGTGGCTTGGCACCAGGTAAGTCTTCGAGGGACATCTGTGGTTGGTCCGATGATGCCACACGATGCCACACAGGAAATGTCCACGTCACCCAGAACCGGGGCGCCTTCGTCGCTGTACCTGGCGGACGGGAGGCCAGACGGAGCCTCAGCTGTGTGGGCGTCTAACCAAGGCCCCCCTGAGTCTCCGGGAAATGCTGTGTTGAAGCGAACAAAGATTTCCACTGCAATCAACATTCCTCTGGCAAAGAGGCTAAAGATTTCTGAGAGCAAGGACTAGGGAGCAGAATTAATCATCTGGACAATAGCGATGGATGTTATTTTACGATGTTAACAAAACGGAGGTTTTTTTGTTTCAGGCTGGCTTTTCCTTGAGTCTCCGTGTCCTTTGTCTTCGCAGGGAGCAGGCAGCTCAGGGCTGAAGTTTCAGCAGCTGGGAATGGTTCTCCGGGAATCCTCCTCCTCCTCCCATTCCAGTCATTTCAAAATATGGTGAGGGTCCAGCCAGTGTGGCTCAGGGGTTGAGCGTTGACCTATGAACCAAGAGGTCCCAGGTTCGATTCCCGGTCAGGGCACGCGCCCAGGTTGCCAGCTCAATCCCCAGAGTGGGGCGTGCAGGAGGCAGCTGATCAATGGTTCTCTCTTATTGATATTTCTATTTCTCTCTCCTTCTCTCTTTCTCTCTCTCTCTTAAAAAAAGGAAAAAGGGGGAAAAATATGGTGAGGGACCAAAATTCCTGCGTCAGTGGGTGTGCAGCCCCCAAACGTAACAGCCTCTGTCTGCCACAGGAACACACCACCGAAGCTACGTTCCTACCCAGTTAGGAGCCCGAGCTGATGGAATGTTTCCTGCTCAGAACAGCAATTTGAGAGAAAAAGAGAGAGTTTCTTCTTCAAAAATATGGAAAAGAGGCTTTTAATCAGAGAAGCGGATCTTTCTTTTCTGTACCGAGGACACCAGGTATGAAATTCCTCTCGGAACAGCACGTAACGGAGGTAAAAGGAATCCTGGGAAAATCCCCTCCTGCGAGGGGAAGCTTCTGACGGGAGTGGGAATGTGGGGGCACATCCGTTAGGTCGCCTGAATCAGTGTGTACGTTTTCTCAGAAGAAGGCCTTCGCTTTCACCTCAGGGAAGTGCCCCCTCGGGGACGGGGGCAGGCCGGACAATGGTCCCCCAGGCGTGTGCACAGCCTACCCGTGGAACCCACGACCATCACCTCCTGCGCTGTGGCAGGTCACTTCACGTGCCAGCGTGGCTAGGCCACGGGGCCCAGCCGTGTGGGCAAGGCCAGTCCAGGTGCCAGTCTAGACGTTTGTGACGTGGTTAAGATTTAGGTCCGTCGGCCTGGAATCGAGCGGATCGCCCTCCACAGTGTCACACGTGGTCCTGTCACATGACACCACCTGTCACGTGACACCTCCCTCGTGTCAGTGCGGTGGGCCTTGCCCAATCGGTTGGGGGCCATGCGAGAAAACCTAGGCCCCTCAGAAAGGAAAGAACCTCCCTCTAGACCAGTGATGGCGAACCTTTTGAGCTCGGCGTGTCAGCATTTTGAAAAACCCTAACTTAACTCTGGTGCTGTGTCACATATAGAAATTTTTTGATATTTGCAACCGTAGTAAAACAAAGATTTATATTTTGGATATTTATTTTATATATTCCAATGCCATTTAACAAAGAAAGATCAACCAAAAAAATGAGTTCGCGTGTCACCTCTGACCCACGTGTCATAGGCTCGCCATCACTGCCCTAGGCTGTCTTCAGACTCAGGGCGGCACCAGCCACTCTCTCCCGGGTCTCTCCCTTGCCAGCCTGCCCTGCAGACAGGACACCACCGGCCCCCACAGCCACACCAGCCAGCTCCTTGAACTATAGATTTATCTGTCTGTCTGTCTGTCTGTCTACTTACCTACCTATCCATCTACACAGCCTATTGACTCCGTTTCTCCAGAGATGGCTGACCATGACATAAGGCAAAGAGACTGCGGATGTGACGAGGGCAGGAATCTTTCGTCGGGGCATCATCCCAGGTGACGTCCTGGGATCTGCTGAGGCGGACGCTTGTAAAGGGATATGGGAGGCATCCGAACCAGAAAGGGGCAGAGGGTGAGGGATCGCGCTGTGAGCCCCGGGTGCTCAAGAAAGTAGCGACAAGGCCAACAGGCTGGGCCCCCTGAGGGGCGGGCTGGGGTGCGGGGGCCCTCGCTCAGCCTCTCTGAGCCCCCACGCTCTCACTGGTGCTGGCGCAGGGCGCACGGCCGGGCCCTCCCCGGGGCTGCGTGTAGACGGCCCGAGAGGAGCAGGACCTCCCTCCTGTCACGGTCGAGGCGGTCCCACGAGCAAGCTTCCGGCTTTCATCTTGCCAAGTTCATCTGCGACGCTCTCTGGAAGCCTCGGCCCCGTCCGCCTGCCCAGGGCGCGGGCACAGAGGAAGGGCCTGCGTCCTTGAGCTCCGAGCGGGAAGGCAAATAGCCCACAGCCGGCCGAGCGTGCCAACACCAGCGCCTGCTTGTGTGAGCTGCGCTCGCCAGGGCTTGGCAATAACGTCAGGCAAATATCAGGAACCCAAGCGGGAATTCATGCAAATAAAACCCGTGCACTCGACGTAATTAAGCAGCGTGTAATTAACGCCCTCCCTCGCCATCAGCTGACGGGGAGACAGGCCACCGCGGCAGAGGCAGCGAAGGTGCCAGAGGTCTCTGCTCCTTCTGATCTTCAGTCGCACGTTCCGTTCCTTGTCGTTCGGCTTGTGTCAGGGAAACCGAGAAACGCGTGTGTCTGTCTCGCCCTCTGAGTCTGTAATTTCTGGAGGGAAGGGGCCCTGTCATGGCCATCTTTGCCCCCACGATCCTGCCGTGTGATTACTCTGCTCCAAGCACAGGGACGCAGAGCGTCCTCACTCAAGACCTCACTCCTCTGTGGATAGAAATGGGTCTCATGGCCGCCCGGCCAGCGTGGCTCAGTGATTAAGCATCAACCTATGAACAGGGAGGTCACGGTTCGATTCCTGGTTGGGGCACATGCCCAGGTTGTGGGCTCCGTCCCCAGGGTATCCCCAGTATGGGCTGTGCAGGAGGCAGCCGATCAATGATTCTCATTGTTGATGTTTCTTTCTCTCTCTCTCCCTCTCCCTTCCTCTCTGAAATCAATAAAATATACTTGGGGGAAAGAAAAGAAGTGGGCCTCGTGGTTCCGTGGCCTTAGGATCTAACTCTGGATGGAATGGATGCTTGATGTGTTAACGACAGGGTGACAGGGTGCAAAGTGGTGCCTGGGGCCCACTGGACATTCACTCACTCACTCACTCACTCACTCATTCATTCATTCAACAAACACCCCTGAGTCTGTCTTCCGTGCTGGGCGATGTGCGGGGTTCAGGGGACCCTGTGGTAACCATGGCTCAGGGTCCCCGTGCTCATGACGCTCACATTCCAGGAGGAGACGGGAAGCGCACACGGGTCACGTGGACAGTGGTGGCACGTGCGGTCAAGGACACCAGGGGGCAGAGGGGCCTGGGAAAGGCCCCCCCAGAAAGCACCTGCAGGGGGTGAGGAGGGGACCACAGAGGGATCTGGGGTAAATGCTCCAGTGGAGGGAGCAACGTTCCCCCCCACCCAGGGAGGAGACCAGCTCAGACCGAGAACAGAGGACGACCAAGTCCCTAGAGCACAGATCAGGGGCAGAGTGGCAAGAGGGGAGGTCAGAGGCAGGTGGTGTCACGTGACAGGACCACGTGAGCCACGTGAGGCACAGGGTGTGCATGACGTCCTAAGAGGAAGGGACGTCCTAGGGGGCCTGGCGCAGGGGAGTGGCGCCGTCTGATCTGTCTGTTTAGAAGTTCTCTCTGGTCGCCACGTGGGGAATGACCTGGGACACGCAGACAGGAGGACAGGTGGCGGTGACAGGCAAGCGCCCCTGCAGACACACGGGGCCGCGTCTGGAGGATCCATCCGGCGGCTTCATCCAGACAGTTATTCTCTCACTGTTCTAGGACATGTGGACGCAGGTGCCCGGAGGGAAACAGGTGGGGACACGGAGAAGGCAGCATCTCCACGCCTCACCCCGCAGCACCCCACCCCTGCTCACTCCTCACCCCATGGCACCCCACCCCTGCCCACTCCTCACCCCATGGCACCCTACCCCTGCCCACTCCTCACCCCACCCCTGCCCACTCCTCACCCCATGGCACCCTACCCCTGCCCACTCCTCACCCAACCCTGCCCACTCCTCACCCACAGCACCCCACCCCTGCCCACTCCTCACCCCACCCCTGCCCACTCCTCACCCCAACCCTGCCCACTCCTCACCCACAGCACCCCACCCCTGCCCACTCCTCACTGCAACCCTGCCCACTCCTCACCCACAGCACCCCACCCCTGCCCACTCCTCACCCCACCCCTGCCCACTCCTCACCCCAACCCTGCCCACTCCTCACCCACAGCACCCCACCCCTGCCCACTCCTCACGCCACCCCTGCCCACTCCTCACCCACAGCACCCCACCCCTGCCCACTCCTCACCCCACCCCTGCCCACTCCTCACCCCACCCCTGCCCACTCCTCACCCACAGCACCCCACCCCTGCCCACTCCTCACCCCACCCCTGCCCACTCCTCACCCGAAGCTGTAAGAGAGTGGATTCCATTGGAGCCGCTCGTCTGAGGCGCCTCCTTACAGTGCTCTATCCACTGAGCAACGCGGCTGGGACAAAGGTAAAAGCATTTCTGAACATGGCAACGGCCCAACAAAATGCATCCACGGGCAGAAGCAAGTGGCCATGGTCACACCTTCCCGCACCTGCAAGCAAGGCCACGAGGGGCAGGCGGGAGGGGGCTGGGCCTGGGCTCAGGGCCCAAATGTCACCTCCTGGAGCGGCAACGTCTCCCGCTCCCCCCCCCCCCCCCGGTCCGTTACTCTAAGGAAAGGGGTTCGGGGAAACGGGCTTTGCGCGGGCGGACACGGCCCAGCCTTAAGTCAGTGCAGCCAGAGCGGCCACGGGCTCACGACACGCCCGCCCGCGTCAGCCCGTGGGCACCTGGGGCAGACGGGCTCGGTTTGGGGCTCCCCCGCCCTCCTACCCCCCCAACAGGAGCAGAGAGGACGCTGTCTCGCCGCCATGGCGGGAGGCTTGCTCAGCGCTGGCTGACACAGCTGAGCGGCCATCAGCTGCCACGAGGAGTAAATGGCCTGAAAATGCAAAGCAGTCACTAGGACGTGGTACCTGTTTGCGCTCTTTACATGTTTTAACGCCCGGTATGAACGCGTCGGCCCGAATCGTACAGAAAGAACCTGGTCCTGCCCGGCCCGCGTGGCTCAGTGGTTGAGCATCGACCTGTGAACCACGGTCACGGGTTCGATTCCGGTCAAGGGCATGTACAGCGTTTGCGGGCTCCTCCCTGACCCGGGCCCTGGTCTGGGCACGTGCAGGAGGCAACCCATCGACGTGTCTCTCTCATGTCAATACTTCTCTCTCTTTCCCTCTGTCTTTCCCTCTCTCTTCTACTCTCTCTAAGGTCAATGGGAGAATACCCTCAGGTGAGGATTAAAATGAAAAAAAAGAATCTGGGGCTCCGTGAACCTCACTGGATATGAAAGGAGCCTCGTATGTACGGCAAAGCGCAGGCGACTTAACCGTAACTCCAGGCTGTGTGTCTGGAAGGAGCTGCCCCGCCTGCCAGGGCCCTTCCCGCACCGCCCAGCCCGCCCAGGAGGAGGGAGATGGATGAGGGGAGTGATGCTGGCATCGCGGGGGGCAGGAGGCTCCGAGGGGTCACTGGGCGGAACAGATGGCCGGCAGCTCCCGGCTGCAGCTCACACATGGCTGAGTAAATCGTGTTTGAGGTTCCGTGCCAGCCTGGGCGCCGAGCGGAGAGCACCTCCACCTCCTGCAGGATCATCTGCTCCTCCCGGGGAGCTCATTTCCTCCCCTGCTTGTGCGTTAGGGCACGGCTGGCTGGTCAGGAAGCCCGCGCCCTTGGAGGCAGGAGTGGGTCTTCGGGAGGAGGGAGGGAGGGGGCAGGACGGGGCGGGGGAGGGGGCAGCCTGGCCCTTGCTGGTGTTCCAGTGCCTGGGGCGGACCTGTCCAGTGACATCACAGTCAAGGCTGGTACAGGCAGACTGCCTGGGGGTGGGGAGGAGGGGGTGTTGGTCAATGTTTTCATTCTTTTAACAAAGACCCTCGCAAGCAAGACCAAGGGGGTGTCGTTGGTCTCTCTGTTTATTTATTTATTTGGTTATTTAACATATTTGTATTGATTTCAGAGAAAGGAGAGAGAGATAGAAACATCAACGATGAGAGAGGATCATGGATCGGCTGCCTCCTGCACGCACCACATTGGGGATGGAGCCTGCAGCCTGGGCCTGTGCCCTGACCGGGAATGGAACCGTGACCTCCTCGTTCATAGGTCGATGCTCAACCACTGAGCCACACCAGCTGGGCTTGGCTGAATCTTGAAGAAGTGGAGCGTCATCAGGAAAAAGCAAATTCATTTTTTAAAAAATACTGTGGAGATGCCCTGGCCAGTGTGGCTCAGCAGTAAGGGTGCCGGCCCCCACGCAGAAGGGTCCCAGGTTTGATTCCCCGTCAAGGGCACCTACATGGGTTGCAGGTTCAATCCCCGGCTCCGGTCATGTCAGAGTACATGCAGGAGGCAACCAATCGATGTGTCTCTCTCACCTCGATGTTTCTCTCTCTCTCCCTCCCCCATCCCTCCCCTCAATTCCACTCTTTAAAAATCACAGGAAAAACTCTCCTCGGGTGAGGATGAACAACAGCCACAAAATACCGTGGAGCAAGGACTTGGCGGGAGCGGAGACTCACACAGACAGGGTCTCTGCTTTCTTCTCTGTCCGCCTGCCCCGGGCCCAGCAAGCCGCTGTACGAAGGGCCGGAGAGTGTGTCTATGGTTTAGACTTTGAGGTCCACACCCTTCCTGTCACAGCCGCTGGACTCCGCTGTGGCCGTGGGAAGCGAATGAGCGTGGCACGAAAGGTTCGGTGGAGCGTGCCCCCCAGGGGCCGCGTGGCGATGGTTCCGCCACGGGTACAAACACCGAGTCCTCACGTTGCTAATGCCATGGTGTCCGTCCATGGAGCTCAATAAAACCCGTTCCTTCCCAACACTGACATCTTCCTCTCCTATAGTTTTCACACCATGACATGTTACTGTTCCTCCTTCCACCACCACCCCCCCACCCTCCATCAATTAAAAATGTAAAAGCTACTCTCTCCTCCTGGGCCGGTCCCCAAAACAGGCCGTGGGCTGGACGCCTGTGACAGTGGCAGCTGTGTCGCTATTGCTCCCCGCCCCCCTGTGAGCAGTCGGGGGTTGAGGGTTCTGAGTTAGTCAGGCTGGAGGCTCTGTGAGGGCTGACATCGAATAATCACATGAAACCAACTATTCCACCCGGCCGGCGTGGCTCCGTGGTTGAGCGTCGACCTCTGAACCTGGAAGTCAGGGATCGATTCCCGGTCAGGGCACTTGCCTGGGCTGTGGGCTTGATTCCCAGGGGGGGGGCGTGCAGGAGGCAGCCGGTCCATGATTCTCTCTCATCATGGATGTTTCTGTCTCTCTCGTTCTCTCTTCCTCTCTGAAATCAATAAAAAAAATATATTTTTAAAAACTATTCCAAACTCTGGACCGAAGGCCCCACTCAGAGGCGAGCTGGGCGCCTGGACGTGCTGAGAGCAGAAAGGCCAGGGTGTGGGGGGCCCGGGATGTGTGTGGGGAGGGGAGGGCGGGCTGGAAGGAGGGGAGACGCGGCAGAGAGTGAGCGCTGAGCTCAGACCCCGCCTACGTGATGAGTTCCGCATCCGTGGACATGGCCTTGGTTTGATTGAAGGGAAGCGTCTGAAAAGGGCCACGCCATGGAAATACCTTTTGTGGTTCCCTTTGTGTGGAGGGACAAAGGAGGGGGTGCGCCAGCAGCCCAGCCCGTTCCGTTGGCATCGGCGAGTCTGTTTCTCGCGCAGAGGACGGACCGGCTGAGCTCTCAGGACCCCCGGGCTCGGGCCACGCGTGGCCTCTCGCATTTCTATTCCCTCTCGTCACGGTGCACGTGGCGGGCTCTGCCACCACAGCCCCTGCCTCTGAGTTTGCTAACGTCCACCTTGACTCTTGGGTGGCGTCACTAAAACAGGAGGCCAGAGACATTGGTCCAATGTCAGCTTCCATGGCAGGGGGAGAGGGGAGGGGGGCGGGGGGATTGGGGGGGTGGCGAGTCCTGGCGGGGGAGCGGATGGAAGGGTCCCAGGTTGGATTCCAGTCAAGGGCATGGACCTAGGTTGTAGGCTCCTTCCTGGCCCCGGCCCTGGTCAGGGCTCGTGCAGGAGGCAACCAATCAATGTATTTTTCTCACGTCAATGTTTCTCTTTCCCTCTCCTTTCCACTCTCTCTACAAATCCAAGGGGAAATATCCCTGGGTGAGGATTAAAAAAAAAAAAAGAATAGGAGAATAGGACAGAGGGGACACCTCCTGCTTGGGCAGTGGCACCCCCGTCTCTGCACACCCCACACACATGCACAGACATGTACACACACACACACACACGTACACACACACACACGTGCGCAAGCACGCATACGGGTCCCATCATTGCACACTAAGTGGTGTGCACGGCCCCGCACCGCTTAACTGGCGCCTCGCCCATTGAGTAAGCGCTTCTCTCTCTGCCGTTCCCCAGCTGCTGCCACCTGCCCAATTCCAGTCACTAACTGTGACTTAAAAACCTTAAGTCTCTCAGCCGCATCGGCCGGTTGTACGGCACGTGTGGGCCTGACGGACACAGGTCACCCCGTTCGCCTTCCCCGGGAACAGCGTCCTCTGAGGAAGCTCAGGCCGCCAGCAGGCGAGGGTGCAGAGGGGCCTGGGACGGACGGGAGGGCCTGGCAGGGCTGCTCCCCGGCCGGCAGGCTCCTCCTCCGCAGCCGCTCCTCCTCCTCCCAGGCCCTGCGAACCCTGCTCTGCCCGTGGCAGCGTCTTCTCACTTCTCCGTCGACAGCTAAAATGTCACTTCCAGCACGGCCGGCCGGCGGGGCTCAGTGGCTGAGCGTTGACCTGTGGACCAGGAGGTCACAGTTCGATTCCGGTCAAGGGCACAGGCCCAGGTTGCGGGCTCCATCCCCAGTGTGGGACGTGCAGGAGGCAGTTGATCCGTGATTCTCTCTCATCATTGATGCTTCTCTCTCTCTCCCTCTCCCTTCCTCTCTGGAATCAATAAAAATATGTTAGAAAATAATAATACAATGTCACTTCCCAGCTGCCCATTCATAGCCGCGACCTCGCTGGTTGTGGCTAGGACACCCGGTGTCATCTGTGGAGGACGGGGCGTGGCTTCGTGCCCGGCGCGCAGTAGGTGCTCCTGGATGGTGTTACTGAAGCGACCTTTCTCCAAAGAGGCAGAGGGCTTGGAGCCCCTCCCCGAGGCCGAGCTGACTCAGCGGCAGCCTGGAAGCCGTGGAAGCTGAGTGGCTATTGCTCCCCGCCCCCCCCCGGGCAGGTGGGGGGCTGGCGGGCAGCTGCAGGAGTGTGCCTCCTGCCTGATCCTCTCCCCTCCCCACCTGCCAATCATGCCACATGGCTGCGCCCCCTGCCCGCGGAGCCCGGCCGAGCGGCGGCCTCCCGGCACACGCAGGGCTCACACATGCTCGCCCGGCCGCCCGGCATGCGGGCCCGTGTGCTGCCGTGGCACGGTGCCCGCTGGCTGGCACAGCTCCGCAGCCAGGGCCTGGCAGATGGCGGTGGGGTGGGGGCCGGGAGGGGAGTGAGAGCCCCCGCGGTGCTGGAGGTGAGGGTGGGGTGGAGGCCTAGGCAGGGGGAGCGAGGCTGGCGGGCAAGAGATGCAGGAACAGCCCGTGGCTGTGGAGCACGCGGTCCTGGGCGCGCTGCCGGCCTGGGAGCTCGGCGTGTCTCCTGCCTCCCGGCCCCAGCAGGCCTGGCCCTGCGGCGAGGAGCCCGTGAGCGGGAAAGGCCTCGGTTACAGACCTGGTGCTGGGCCTCGCTTCTCCACCGGCCAGGCTGGAGTCAGAGGCTGCGTCTCTTCCAGACCCAACGTTAGCATCTGAGAAATGGGTATCACACTTCCTACCTGCGGTCTTCGAGGAATTGCACGAGGATCACACAGGCTAATGGCGCACCCGCTAGGCTGCTTGGTGACAAACAACGGGAAGCAACGCTGGCTGCCTGGCCCTGTCGGAAGCATAAGAGGGGCCCCCGGGCACTGCAAAGCCAGGCCTGGACGTGGAGGAAGCCGAGGCCGCTGGGCCAGATCCCACACCTGCCGAGCCTCAGCTCCGAAGGACCCCCCCGCTCCCCATGTGTCCTGAATCCCCCTCCTCTGACGACACCTGTCATTGGGTTCAGGGCCCACCCTGAATCCAGAATGATGTCACCCCCGGTCCTTCACCCATGCCTCCCGCGAAGAGGCTTTTCCTGAACGAGATCACAGCCACAGGCCTCGGTGAGCACACAGCTCACCCAGTGGGCGAGCCGTCGGCCCCACAAACAGGGACATCCCCTCCCTTCTCGGATCCTCGCTCAACCCTTCGCCCTCACGAGCAGAACGGTCAGTCTCTCCTTCTATAACACATTTTCATTGACTTCAGAGAGGAAGGGAGAGGGAGAGAGAGAGAAACATCCATGATGAGAGGGAATCATGGACCGGCTGCCTCCTGCACGCCCCCCACTGGGGATGGAGCCCACAACCCGGGCCTGTGCCCTGACCGGGAATCGAACCCTGACCTCCTGGTTCCTAGGTCAATGCTCAGCCACCGAGCCACGCCGGCCGGGCAGTCTCTCCTTCTTGAGGCCTCTCCCGACTATTGGTCTTTGCAGGAATCCCAGGGGCTGAACACAGTCCAGGGGGAGCGGATGGCGGGCCCCGCTCTCCACGCGGAGAAAACTCCCGCGACGGTCCGTCCCCTCCTGCTGTGGGCCACCCGCCAGGACGCCGAGGGCAGCTCAGCCAGGCCGCCCGCGCCGGCCACAGCCTCCCTCCCTGTCTGCATCGCTGGAGGGGCCTCTGTTCTTTCTAGAGGTGGGCAGGCGAGACTGCCGCTCCCTCTCCTGCCATCCCCCCCCCCCCACCTCCTGGGACCCTGGACCAGCCCTGGGTCCATTGCTCACCCTCCTAGAACCAGAGCTTCCAACCCCACCTCCCAGGGCCGTCTCCTATGGGACAGACAAGCCTCCCTCCTTCCCCTCCAAGTGCCAGGGGGCTGACCCCAGTGATGCCCCTCCCTCCACAGCCCCTGGGCACAGCGCTTCCCCCTGCGGGGGGGGGGGGGGGGCACAGGAACCTGCCCCTGGGGGTGGACGAGATGACCTTCAACAGCTCAGAGGTGGCTCGCTGGCTCTGAGCAGGGGGAGGAACACCCACATTTGATCTCTGGCAAAGCCACAGGCTTCTGGGGGTTGTGCGTTCTGATGTGAAAAAATCAAATTTGAAAGGAGCACAAAGGGTGTCGTCCCATCTCAAGTGGAGAGACGCAGATCGCAGGCCGATCCCGGCAGGTGACTGACAGCGGTTCTCGCCTGGGGACGGGAGCGGGGCACATCACGCTCTTATCTGCGTTTCCTAAACCCGCCTCCACGGGCAGGCATCACTCAGGCAGCGGGAAGCGAAGGCCGCAAGGAAAGGAGTGCCAGCACACGCCTCGCGGGGTGCATGCCTCACGGGGTGCGTGCCTCACGGGGTGCGTGCCTGGGCCTCCCTCTCTACTGTCGTTTCCCATCTGGGCGCAGGCGGCCTGTCCCTGGTTTATAAGAGGGGACTCTGAGGCTCGGGGAGGAGAGTCTGACCTGCTGCAGGTTGGAGAGTGAAGCGGGGACCAGGGCCCCGGAGGCTCTCAGCTCTGATGGCTCAGGCACGCCTGGGGCAGGGGTGCAGGGGGGAGGTGGGCGGGGGGAGTCTCAGGGAAGGACTCCAGGAACCGTGAGTGTGTGAAGTCACTGCAGTGCCCAAGGCGACGATGGCCCTGGCCGCAGGGCAGGTGGGAACAGATAGGGACCGCGGGAGAGCAAGCTGCTGCCTCTGGGTCCCCAGAAAGGGCGGGGACCCCGACACGCAGCAGGGAGGGGGGCTGGCTCCCCAGGTGAGGTGTTTGCCTCATGGAAAGGCGAGCCTGAGGCCTGAGCCGTGCGAGGTCGGGCGCTGGGAGGTCTCTGGGTCTGCTCTTTGCTTTCATTTTATTTTTTAAAATATATTTTTATTGATTTCAGAGAGAGGAAGGGAGAGAGAGAGAGAAACACCCATGATGAGAGAGAATCGCTGATCGGCTGCCCCCTGCACGCCCCCTAGTGGGGATGGAGCCTGCAACCCGGACCTGTGCCCTGGCCGGGAATCGAACCGCAACCTCCTGGTTCATGGGTCCACTCTCGACCACTGAGCCACCGCCAGGCTTTGCTTCCACTTGATGCCCAGCACCTGGCAGAGTCCCTGCCACATGGTCGGGGCTCAGTAGCTCCGTGGTGAGTGCGTGAGCACACGGTGGGGTGGAGGGGGGTACAGCTGTGTGGTGTTATCACTTATTTATTACCGTACTATGCGTTTGTCTGACTTGCCCTTTTCCATAGGAACAACCGTAAACCTATTTTTGCCCACCCCCGTGTAGTACAAATCAAAGACAACTTCCATTAAAGTCCCACCATATGTTTAATTACGACTTTTCTGTAAAACATCAGGAAGGAAAAGAGACCATGGGACGTTGGTGGGGTCCCTGCAGGCGGCATATCTGGGGGGCAGGTTGGTGGGTGGAGGGGGACAGAGGCATCAGAATAGCCTCACCCCCAAATGTAATTGTCATCCCAACGACTGCTCTTAACAACCCTGTCAGGTGATGCGCCCATTTCACAGATGAGGAAACTGAGCCTTGAGAAGGCTCTGCAGCCTATTTACACACGAAGTAAATGTCACAGCCTGCGAAGCCACACTGCGGCCGCCACAGGCTCCCATTCTCTTTTGTTTGTTGTTCTTTGCAGCTCAGCACGGCTTGCCCCATTCCCCAGCACAGAGAATTTTCACACCTGGGTAAACCTGGCCTCCCCGCTGCCCCCCCCTCCCCCCCCCCAGCCCCCCAGGCAGGCAGATGCTCCGTTCCTCTCAGGGCATCTGAGCCCAGGAGGCCCAGTCAGCCACCACACCTGGCCCAGGCGGAGGAAAGTGACTCTGTCCCGCCCCCCTGTGGCCAGGTGAGGCATAAGCTCAGAGAAACCGGGGCGGGGACCGCGATGGTGGTCTGGGGCCCGGGGTGCAGAACCGCGGGGAGCGCTCCCTTTTCCCGCAGGCGCCTGGGTGGCGGTGGCGAATGATTCTTTTTCCCACCGTCCCTGCTGTCAGAACCCTGTGGCTCATTCCCTAAGAGCCCACTTTCACCCGAAGGATAACGACCTTTCCTTCAAGACCTCCCGTCTGGCGTGTCCAGGGCGCATCTCCGTCCAGTGGCTCTTTCCTCGCGTGTTTATTTATTGCCCAAATTTGATTAAAAGGTATTATGTTCTCAGGAGCCCCGCCCCGCCGCCCCCCCCCCCCAAGGCCACTTCCGAAGGCTCGATTTAATTAACACGACCGGCTTGAGGCTGAGAGGCAGGAAACAAAAGGCCTCCTTTATCCGACCCGAGTCCAAATAAAATCGTATTAACATTTCACCCTTTGTTCCTGTGCGAGAAAAGGCTGTGGCGCATTGTCCCCAAAGTTATTGAAATCGCCGGGAAAGAGAAAGAAATGCAGGAGACGGCTGTGGCAACGCGTTCGGGTGCCCCCACATCCGAACAGGAGAGAAGAGGGGGAGGAGGAGGAGCAGAGGGGAGGGGGGAGAGAGAGAGCGAGCTGTACCCCAGCCTTGTTAAGTCAGATCAAGAGAAGACAACCATTTTGCACAAAAGCATGGGAGCGCCCTAAAACCACCTCTGTTTCCAGAAGGGTCCCCGGGACGGTGAGCTCCATGAGAACTCAGATTTCACCTGCTTTTAATCAGCCTCTCACCGGTGCCGGGAAAAGAGCCGGGCTCACAGGCAACTCGCAAGCTCCCTGTCCGTCCCCGTCTAACCTTCTGATGAACAAAAGCCCGGCCGCCTGCGCTCTCCCGGAGCCGCCTGCGCTCACTCTGGACCCCGAGCAGGGCCCGCTCCCGCCCGGGCCTGACCAGCTCCAGGTGCGGATGGAAAGGCAATGCTTGTCCGCCTCCCGGCAGCGAGGCCACGAGGATAAAACGCAGGTGGCCCCGGCAGCTGCTCAGAGCATCACGGGACATAAGCCTCACGGCCTCACCGCGGCCTCGCACGCCTCCCCACCCAAACCCTTTCACCCTCACAAATCAAACGAGAGAGAGAGAGAGAGAGAGAGAGAGAGAGGAGAGAGAGAGAGAGAGAGAGAGAGATGGGGCTCAATCACACCCGCAGAGGAGCGGGTGGCACAGACCAAGCCCCCAGTGGAAGCAGCCGATGCCCATAGTCCAGAGGGGACGTGCGCTTGTGGGTCCCCAGGGCGATGAGTGCGGCAGCCTGGACTCCAGGGCCGTGAGTGTGGTGCCCGGGAGCCGCAGAGGGCAAAGGCCACCCGCTGTGCAGGGCTGCGGGGAGTTACTTCCAGGCCAGGCTGGTGGGCCTTCCCACAGCAAAGAGCTCGAGTCTCCGTTTCCTTCCTTTTATCCAGAGCGCGACCACGGCGACTCCGTTCTCAGATGCCGACACGGAGGCGCAGGCGAGCCAAGTGCGTGACCCGGTTCCTGTATCTGAGAAGACTCGGGCTTGGGCCTCGAGCCAGAGCCTCCAGGCTGTCGTCTACCTGCCCCAGGACCCGATGGTGACCCCATGGGGGTGAGGGCAGGGGGTGGTCTGAGAGGGGGGCCTTGAACTTCTAACCTCACCCCCATCAGGGAGACCCTCCGCCCTGCACACCAGGCTGCAGCTGAGCGGAGGCAGGGAGGCTGGCGTCCATCCCCGGCCTCTTCTCCAACCCCACCCCCCATCTGCCACCTCCCTCCACCTGCCCAGACCGGGGAGCCCCTCGCAGCCTTGCTCACAGCTCGAGAGGCTGCCCAGCCCACAACCTCAAGCAAGGCTGCGTTTCAGCCTCAAAAACTCTGCCCCTCCCCTGGTCGCCTCTTCCCAATCGACTCGTCCTCCGCTTCTGATCTTGGCTCCTAGCCACCTCCTCAGGGTGGTCTTCCCTGATTGCCAGGACCGGGGCTGTGCGACCTGCTCTCACACGCCCTGTCCTCCTCCTCGTAACACCCATCACCCACGCGCTCACCTCAGGAGCGCGTCCCTCCCTGAGCTGGTCCCACGGGAGGCTGCTCCTCCCACCACCCCCCACCCCGGCGTTTTGAACACGATAAGCCCCGTGAAAGACTTGGAGACGGAAAGGATGGACTGCCCAGAGCTGTACAAACAGAGGGTTTCTCGTCTGTCTGCATCCGATGGAAATCCCACCTTCTGCGTTCAGACGGGCCTCACAGAGCCTCTCGCCCTGATTGCGGGTTAAGTAAACCCCGTCCCCAGGTGCCGTGGGCCCGTGCAGAGCGCCTCCCCAGACATGACCCCCCCCCCGCACCCCGGCATCATTGCCGCATGAACGCGCGTTACTCAAGTGGGAGGTGTGGGCGGCCCCCTCGGGAACCCTCCCTGACGGAGCCGCCACTCTCGTGGGAACATGAACCGCCCGCGCTGGGCGCCCGATGGATCGAGGAGCAGAGCGCGGTGCGCTGTGTTCATTCCGCTCGTACACACGCCTCCTCCTCCTCTTTGTGTAAAAGGGGCAGGAGCGGGCGCTGCAGGCTCTCTGAGGAGCAGCCCTCGAAAGCAGAGTCTCCTGCTCACACACGTGGAGGTGCAGGTGCCCGAAAGCCCCTCCCAGGCGCCCGGCGCCGCCCTGCCTCCGGAACAAAGCCCGTTGGCCAGCCCTCCCTCGGAAGGAAAGCTGCGTGTTGTCAGGGGAGGGGGGAGCACGGCTCTCCTTTGCACAAAGCAGCGATGGGTTCAGGATTCAGGTGAAGGAACGCGTCCTTCATTCCTGCTCCGGGGCCAGGAATGCACTCAGCTCTGCTGGGCGGAGAGTCCGTCGCCCGCCCGCCCGCCCGCCCGCCCCGCCCCGAGGGTGCTCCCAGCCTGCAGGAGAGTGGAATGAGCCAAGCGCACCCTCTATGAAGGAGAGCGTGCTGCTGGCCCGGAGGAGCCCAGAACTTGGGGCGGAGGGGAGGGTTGGGGGCCCCAGGGCATGAAGGGGTGTCTGGCAAGGGGGTCAAGCCCCCAGGGTCCACACTGTCCTTCAGCGCTGAGCCCTGGCCTGTGGTGGGCGTGGACACCCAGCTTTAGAAAGGCCCTCTCAGGGCCCCGCTGGCGTGGCTCAGTGGGTGAGCGTCGACCTGTGAGCCAGGAGGTCAGGGTTCGATTCCCGGTCAGGGCACAGGCCCGGGTTGCAGCTCCATCCCCAGTGGGGGGCGCGCAGGAGGCAGTGGATCATGATTCTCTCTCATCATGGATGTTTCTGTCTCACCCCCCCTTTCCTCTCTGAAATCAATAAAAATATATTTTTTAAAAAAGAAGGACCCTTTCCGGTCAAGGAGTCTCCCAACGTCTGGGCTCCAGGGAAACTGCCCCACACGGACGTGCCCCCCGGTGGCGTCCATGTCAACACGCATGGCCCGTGCCAGGCTGACAGGGCCCCTCAGAGCCATCTGTGAGGTGAGCGGCCCCCTGCACCTCTCCCTACGCCCTTCACCCAAGAGGCGGCCAGAGAAGCTGCAAGATCCACCCATCCACAGGGCCCACTGACGTGCAGGGTGGTGGAAAGGGAACAAAAGGCAGGACGGAAGCCAGCTGAACAGGTGCGGCAGGTGTACAAACAGGTGTGCGAACAGGTGCAGCTGGTGTACAAACAGGTGTGCAAACAAGTGCAGCAGGTGTACAAACAGGTGTGAGAACAGGTGCGGCGGGTGTACAAACAGGTGTGCAAACAAGTGCGGCAGGTGTACAAACAGGTGTGCAAACAGATCCGGCAGGTGTGCGAACAGGTGCGGCAGGTGTACAAACAGGTGTGCAAACAGGTGCAGCATGTGTGTGAACAGGTGGGGCAGGTGTGCGAACAGGTGTGGCAGGTGTGGGAACAGGTGTACAAACAGGTGTTGGAACAGGTGCGGCAGGTGTACAAACAGGTGCGGCAGGTGTACAAACAGGTGTGCGGACAGGTGTACAAACAGGTGTGCGGACAGGTGTGCAGCAGGTAGAGCTCACTTTGATCCCGATGGCAGCTCGTCCCCGGAAAGTGGGCAGCTGGGAAGGGAGGGGAGAGCACAGGTGTCGCCGGGATGGACACACGACAGATGCTGTCGCTGAGCCCTCACCACCTGCCGGGCACCGGTGCTCGTCGTCTGGCCTGTGGTCTCACCTCGGTGCCCACTGAGCGGCATCTCCCAGGGAGGTAAGTGCCGCTCGGAGACCCAGCGCCCTGCCTGCCCGTTCACAGCGTGACAGGACGGATCGCCGACTGGCCCAAGCCCACGCCCTTGCCGCCGGAGCCCGCTGGCGCTCGCTGGGCGCCCGTGCAGGATTCCGTGCTGTTCTGCAGAAAAGCCGGAGCAAGGTGCGGCGCAGGTGGTCCCGCGGCCCGGTGTTTCTTAAAAGCGATGACATTTCCCAGGCTGCCGGTTGCCATGGCAGGCCGCGCCCGTGGTATTTGGAGAATGGAAGAGCCGGCAGGAATGCGAGGCCACCGGGGCATTGCCCATGGCCCGGGAGGCTGGAGCCTTTTGAGGAGGCGGGGAGGGGCGCGGGGCAGCGGAGTACACTGGGCTGGAGCGAGACAGCCTGACCCAGGCCCACCTCGGCCATCCACTCGCTGAGGGCCTTTCAGAAAAACAAGGTGACTTGTACCCCTGTGCCCAGGGATCAAACATGACCATAGACTCCCCCCGAGAAGCATGGAGGAGCCTCGGGGGGTCGGCCCAGACGGGCTGGAGTGAGTCCCAGGGAAAAGGGGGGGATCGCTCGGCACGTAAAGGCAGTGACGGGGAAAGAATGCTCCTCCCCTAAAAAGAGAGGAACCAGCCCTGGCCAGTTGGCTCAGTGGATAGAGCATCAGCCTGCAGACTGAAGGGTCCCGGGGTCGATTCTGGTCAGGGCACAGGCCCGGGTTGCGGGCTCTTTCCCAGTGGGGGGGGGGGGGTGCAGGAGGCAGCCAATCCATGATTGTCTCTCATCACTGATGTTTCTCTCTCTCTCCCTCTCCCTTCCTCTCTGAAATCAATAAAAGTACATTTTTTTTAAAAAATTTTTAAAAAGAGAGGAACCAGATTTCATAGGTGCCAGTATACGTAGACCTAGAGAGATGTGACATGCGCATAATATACACATGTGACGTGTGTATTACAATGATGAGGTGGGTAAATACTCTGTCTCCTGTGATGTATGTGTTTAAATAGTTGCGAGCCTTTAACATGTATCACGCGCCGTGTCAGGCCCCGAAGAAACAGCAGTAAACAAGCGAGGCCAAGGGCACTGTTCACGGAGGCGGCACTGCAGTGGGGGAGGGAACAGACAGCCAGGGCCAGTCACGGATCATCCGCTCCTCCCTGGGGCCTCCACGTTCTTCCTCGGGACACGTTTCCACGGCTGCTGACACTCCGTGGCGTGGGTTCCGCTAACCTAGCTAACCAGCCGCCCGTGGTTGGGCGGTTAGGTCTTTCCAAATGTGGAGGGCTGCACAAATGTCTGTGTGTCCACTTATGAATATTTCCCTTTTTAATATTTTTTTATTGATTTCAGAAAGGACAGAGAGGGAGAGATTGAAACATCGGTGATGAGAGAGAATCATGGGTCGACGGCCTCCTGCACACCCCACCCTGGGGATCGAGCCCGCAACCCGGGCACGTGCCCTGATGCCCAACCACTGAGCCACGCCCACGGGGCCATTCCTGAGTATTTTCTTCGGATAAAAGCAAAGAAGGGGAAGGGTTGCGTCAATGTGTGTGAACATGGCTAAGGTTTTCCCTTGTAGTTATCAAGACGCCCTCCCAAAAGAGAGGCCCAATTCCTACCTCCGGCTGTAGGCAGGAGACTCAAGGCCTACACATCTTGGAGTTACACCACGATCCGTTGTGAAATCGATAACACAGGTGTCCTGAACAGCATCCTCCGACACTTGGCAAGTTAACACTACACTTGTACGTAATCCGTGTTTCCAAAGAAAATCTTAAGGGAAGTTGGAAAATAGTTCGGAACAAACAATTGAACAAAAATAAAATACAACTTATCCAGTGGGTGGGGTGTGGCTAAGGAAGTGCTTCGAGAGACATGTACAACGTTAAAGGCTTATATTTTTTAAAAGAAACGTCTCCTATTAATAACCTAGTTGTTTGCCTTTAAAGAAAAACTGAAGAGAAGGAAAATAAACCCACAGCAGCCAGAAGGAAAGGGACAGTAATAATTAGGGTGGAAATCGATGAAATTAAAAACAGAAAAATAGAGAAATCGATGAAAACAAAAGTTGGTTCTTTGGAAATATCAATAAAATTGACAAACCTATAACAAGACTCTCAAAGAAATAGAAAAGACACAAATTACCACCATTAGGGATAAAAGAGAGGTTATCAGTGCAGACGACACAGACACCAAAAAGTTTAACGAGGGGGGACAGTTTATTGAGGGAATACCATGCACAGCTCTACACCCATAAATCCAACAGCGTAGAGGAAACCACTTAATTTCTTGAAAGCCACAAACCACTAAACTCACCCAAGAAAAAACAGGTAACCTAAATAGTCCTAGCGACAAGAAATTGAAAGATTTTAAAACCGTCTGAAAAAAACAGCGAAACAAAAAAACCTCTATGCCCAGATAGTCTCTCCCCTGCCCCCCGCCCCCCCCCCCCCGCATGAATTCTCCCAAATATTTTTTAAAAAGAGGAGGGAACACTTTTCAACTTATGAGGCCAAAACTACCTTGATACCAAAATCAGGAAAAGAGAACACAAGAAAATTACAGACCAATAGCGCTCGTGAATATAGACACAGGGATCCTCATCCGAATATTAGCAAATGGAGTTCAGCAATATGTGAAACACAGTAAGACATCACAGCCCAACGCCGTCTGTCCCCGGAATGCAAAGCTGGTTCGACATCTGAGGAAATCAGTCATTATCATCTTCCACATTAACAAATTAGAGAAGAAAACCCACGTGGTTAGATGCACTGGTGCAGAAAAAAGGCATTCCTAAACACTCAACACCCACCTCGGATAAAAACTCTCAGCAAACTCTCAGGAATAGAAGGAATCTTCCGTACCCTGATGAAGGGCATCCACAAAATAGAAAAGGGAAAAAAAACTACATCTAACATAATATTTAATGGTGAAAAAAAGGCAGGCTTTCATCCTAAGATTGAGAACAACGAAAGGGTGTTCACTCGCACAACTCCTCTTCCGCATCACACCGGAACTTTTACCCCCGGCAGTAAGACCAAACACCGGAAAGGCCTAGAGATTGGAAAGGAAGGACTCAAATCATCTCTACCTATATATATAAAAGCCTAAGCAACTGTTACGACTGGATGGCCGGATGGCCGGCTGGTAGCTATGACGCACACTGACCACCAGGGGGCAGATGCTCAACGCAGGAGCTGCCCCCTGATGGTCAGTGCACTCCCACAGCCGATCTCCCGTGGTCCCTCCCCCCGGCCGGCCTGCCGGCCCCAATCAGCCCCGAACACCGGCCAGGCCAAGGGACCATACCCGTGCATGAATTTGTGCACCGGGCCTCTAGTTTATTTACAACATGGTTATTCACATAGACATTCCCCAAGGAATCTACAGAAAGCAAAAGCTAGAACTAACAAGTGACCAGTCAACAAAACAACCAGAATGTAGGCTGCATGAGGGCACACGTTTTCTAAAAATGAATTAAGTGACTTCTACGTCACCGCTGACAGGCAATATTATACTAGAGCAGCCGTGGGCAAACTACGGCCCGCGGGCCGGATCCGGACCGTTTGAAAGGAATAAAACTAAAAAAAAAAAAAAGACCGTACCCTTTTATGTAATGATGTTTACTTTGAATTTATATTAGTTCACACAAACACTCCATCCATGCTTTTGTTCCGGCCCTCCGGTCCAGTTTAAGAACCCATTGTGGCCCTCGAGTCAAAAAGTTTGCCCGCCCCTGGGCTAGAGTCAGGTGTCCAACACAGCGGTTCGACATCGATGCAGTGTGTACCTGGTAAGCAACCGTCCCCTCGACAAAGCTCTCGCCATGTTGCTGACTGCTCCCCGCGCTGTACACGACGTCCCCGCGGTCTGTTTTGTAACTGGGCGTTTGTACCTCTGGATCCCCTTCACCTTTGTCACCTTTTCGTCTGTTCGCGGCGGACCTCCCGATGCTCGGAGTGGGGCCTCGCCCGTGGCTGGCACCCAGTGAGTACCTGCTGAAGAATGGAATGAGTCGGGGAGCAGCATCTGCAAGGCCCTGGGCCTGCACGGACATCTGGAAATAGAGCTGTAAGCAGCCAGACAACTGGGCCCCACTCCCCAGGGACACCCGGCTGCACGCGAACCACCAACCGCCGGACCCGCTGCGCACACCGCGCCCGAGCACAGCAGGCAGGAGGCTGCGACGCCAAGGGTACGGTCTGCCCTTCCTTCTTGCCATCTGCTCCCTGCGGGGCGTTCCTGGGGGAAAGGAAAAAGCAGAAGGAACCGAATAGAATTAGAGACGCTGCCAGATGCTCACAGCAGCAGTGGCGTCCTGGTGGAAATTCCGCGGCCCTGGGTGCTGCCGTGGTTGGCGCTGGAGGTGGCGGATGTCAGGAGAAGAGGGGGATGAACCAGGGGCTTTTTGGGCACAGTCTCACCAACAGGTCGAGGACCCCACGCTGGACCGTGCGGCCACCCCACCCTCTTCCCCACCCCCCATGCACGGCGGGCCACCCAAGGTCGCCTCCGAGTGCCTCTCCACCCCGCCCCCCTCCACAGCCGCCTGACCTCCCTCAACATCTCCCACGTGATCACCTCCTCCTGCAGCTCTCCCCCCACCCCCCGCCTCCTGCAAGTCATCCCTGGAAACCTCCCAGAATTCCCTTGTGAGGCCCCTCCCTGAGGCTGTCACCCGCTTCTCTCCCCCCTGCCCCCACCTGCCCAAACACCTTTGAGGACTTCTCTGCCTCATGTTCAGGGCCCAGCCCCGTCTGCCACCACACACACTCCCGCATTCCTTCCAGGCTCAGTCCTGCTGGCGGACAGATGACAGTATCACCACCGTCTCCTCCCCTGGACAGCGGCTCTTGGCGACCCAGAACCCTGACACGTCACGTGGGTAGCCCCCTTTTCCACGCCTCCCAGCCACCCCAGTCCCAGTCGCCCACTCCCACCCGATTGCTCCTACCACTGCCTCCTCTTCGTAGTTCTCTTATACTTAGTTCCCATTACCCCTCCCGTTATAAGCCTCCTCCTCCCTGCAGCCTTCCCTGATGGCTCCCGCCCTTTCCGGTTCACTCCATTTCCCAGCGTGCGAGCGCTGCGTGGGCACGTGTCCCGTAGGGTTCACTGCTCCAGCCCCTCAGCTTAGAGCTCAGCATTGTAGCTGAAGAAAGATGAGGACACGGAAGGAAGGGAGGAACTGAAATCGGAGGCTGCTTCCCAGCGACGGAGCGTCTGTCCCAGGATGATGGATGGGACGAGGCTGCAGTGGGCCGGGCGGGCAGCGGCGCAGCAGCCAGCTCTCCTCACGTGGGTCTGAGCTGAGATCCTTGCGGGCCCCCGGCCGAGCGGCTGGCTCTTCCGAAAGATGAATATTGTTTCCAGGAGCTATTAGTCTCCGTGCAGGAGAAGGTGGGCCTGGGAGAGGAGCGCCTTCGAGGCAAACAGCTCCCTTTCCATCTTGGGGAGTAGATCGCGGCTGCGGCCACAGGATTTCGGACCGACTGCCAGACACCTGCAGGCGCTGCCCAGCGCCCTGCACCCGGGGGGTGGAGGTGAGAGCAGGACGGGCTCTCTCCCCCGGGAACCGGGAGGTTTGAGGGGACGGGCACCAACGCCCGGGGAAGTACCATGATGTCACCACCAGGGCTCTGGACCCAGAACATCTGGGTTTACAATACCAGCGTGGGCCCGGCCGGAGGGGCTCAGCGGCTGAGCGTCGACCTATGACCCAGGAGGTCACGGTGCGATTCCTAGTCAGGGCACAGGCCTGGGTTGCGGGCTCCATCCCCAGTGGGAGGTGTGCAGGAGGCAGCCGATCCATGATTCTCTCTCATCATGGATGTTTCTTTCTCTCCCCCTTCCTCACTGACATCAATAAAAATATTTTTTTAAAAAAGGAAAGAGCTTAATTGGGGAAATCCAGAGAGGCTTTCCGGAGGAGGTGGCACCTGAGCTGGACCTTAAAGAATAAGTAGGGTTGAGCGGGGGAGGATGTGTCCATGCTACACGGCCAACGGCACTAAGACCTTGGCTGGAGTCCTTCTCGCTGCTCTAACCACCCGGCTTCAGCAAAGACCATCCCGTCCCAGGAGGAGCCCGGCCACCCACGAACCTGAGCTGTGGGGCCTGGGCCAAAGCCCCAGGGGCTGCTCAGAATCTCCGCGGAGAACCGACTCACTCCGCCGAGCGGGTGCCCTTGTCCTGATGCTCCGCAGCCGAGCCCTCGGGGATGCTCCGAGCCTGGAGGAGCCGCCCTGTACAGACAGTAGTGCTCTCAGGAGCAGCAATTTGTATTTTCATATCTTCCGTCCGCTCTCCCGCACTCAAATCAATAGGCCACGGAGACGCCCCGCGGCGAGTTTAATAAGGAAAACGGGTCCAAGGAGAGATGGGGAAGCCGAGACATGGCCCGCAGGTGCGCTGGGCGAGGGGCTCGCCGCCTCCCCGACATGATGGAGCGGAGACACGAGCCTCACAGTTGATCAGCAGCGCAGAGAACTGGGAGCTTCTGGCTGTTTGCGGCTCCCCCGCCCCCTCCCGCCCTGGCCCCAATCGATACGGCAAGTTTTCTCTCCTCTGATGGAAGCTCAACTTTCTGGCTGTTTTGGGGGTGTGGGTTCCCGTGCTGTGGAGGGGCTGCCGCGGTCCCAGAGCACCCGGGGCCTTGCATGAGCCCCACTGCGACCCGGGGCCTCGGCCCAGCGGCATGTTCTGGAAGAAGGGAGCAGGGTGCCTGACCTTACAGCCACGATCCTTCAGCTCGTGTCCCCAGGTGTCGGCAGAGATGCTCTGAGTTAAGACCTACGCCAGTGACGGCGAACCTATGACTCATTTTTTTGGGTTGATTTTTCTTTGTTCAATGGCATTTAAATATATAAAGCAAATACCAAAAATATAAGTCATTGTTTTACTATGGTTGCAAAGATCAAAACATTTCTATATGTGACACGGCACCAGAGTTAAGTTAGGGCTTTTCAAAATGCTGACACGCCGAGCTCACAAGGTTCGCCATCACTGCCCTACGCCCCCCCGGAGACCACAGCCACGCACTGTACCCGCCACCCTTGCTGCTTGCTCTATGGACTTCCCTTCCGGGCGGAGAGAAATCGCTCCTCCCTGGATGGAGAGAAGAAAGCCCATCCTTGGACCCCCATCTATGGCTCCTCAGAGGTCTGTGGGGCTGTCTCCACCGCCCCAGCTGTTAGCTGTTCCCCACCCCACACACACACACCCCCAATCCCACCTGCTGCACGACTCAGCTCTCCTGAGTCACCTGGGTTCATGGGGGCCCATCTCCACTCCTGACTCAGTTGGACCTGGTGGTGACAAAGCAAAACCAGACACGAGCCGTCAGCGATGGGTGGGGAGACGCCGGCTAACCCGCTGTTTCAGCAGCGAGTCCCAGGGACATGTGGGCAGCCTCCCTCCCTCCATCTCCCTCGCTGCTCCCTCTAGTCCCACGGAGTCACCAGCGAAGCAGATGCCGCCAAGGGGGAGGTGGATTAGCCACGAGAGGGGGGGGGGCTGGGGGCGGCTCCGTGGGGCACCCAGCAGGCGGACGGTCACTCCTGCCGGTGTGACCAGGATGGGGTGGCAGCCCAGCTCTCCCAGTGGATCCGGCGTCTTCTCCCGCTGTGGTTGGGGACACGGCATCATTCCGAGACCTGGCTTCTGGCCTCGAGGTCCCTGGAGCCGGTCAGGAGGGCGCGCCCCCCGCTGAGCAGGGAAAGGGCCTTGGCCAGCCCTCCCGGGCCAGAGAGAGAGCAAGCGAGGGGGAAGGGGCCTCGCTGCAGGGGCTTCGCGGCTCCTGGTTCCAGCTGAGGCCATGCTCCCTGTCTGGGTCCCCGACCTCAGTCTGCAGCCTGCCTCTTCCCTTTCCTGCCTCCTCGCTTGGGTAGGTGTCTGTTTCTTGCGACCTTTTTCTTCTTTTATTTTTTACGGTTTATAGGCATTTTTATTCAGCTCGCACAGGGCTGTGCCTCGTTTATCCCTCCAACTACCCAAAGCAACAGGCAAGACAGAGAGTCACATTTTTCCATACCCTCCCCGACCCGTCCCACAGCCTGTGGGCCTAGCGCTGGCCAGAGGTGGACACCAGTCCAGGAGACGGGCTGAGATCAGCTGAGCCTGGGACTGAGGGGACCACAGAGGGTGCCCAGGTCAAAGGGCACAAGTCGGAACCCCTACCCAGTGCAAGAGCCCTAGTAGGTGCTCAGTGCGTTTTTTGTTTCTTGGGTTGTTGTTTTTTTTAATATATTTTTATTGGTTTCAGAGAGGAAGGGAGAGGGAGAGGGAGAGATAGAAACACCAATGATGAGAGAGAGTCATGGATCGGCTGCCTCCTGCACTCCTCACACTGGGGATCAAGCCTGTGATCTGGGCATGTGCCCTTGACCAGAATCAAACTCGGGACCCTTTAGTCCACAGGACAACACTCTATCCACTGAGCCAAACCAGGTAGGGCCTCAGTGCATTTTTGTTGGACAAGTGAACAATGAAGAATGAAGAGTGAGTGAATGAATGAATGAGGAATGAATGAATGAAGACCTGAGGGGAAACAGCAGAGGAATGCTGGGAAGACTCCGAGCTAGTGAATGGTGCAGGGGAACAGGGAAGGTGGAACAGACCAACCTACAGAACCAGGGTCAGCGGTGCAGAGGGTGCCCAACTGCGCAGCACCCGTGCCCCCTCCCTCTGCTCCCAGACCTGGAGTCCCCGCTTCCTACCGCATGGGACTCCCATCACTGCCCCGACCAGGCCGATTAGTCCCTTTCTGTCTGCCTTGAGCAGAGGGAACAGGGACACAGGGAGGAGAACGCTGGCTGCGGCCTCACCCCATCCGCCACGATGCGAACTTTCCCGGCACCTCACCCAGCGGGACTGGCCTAGTTATGTCTCCTCCAAGCTTCGCGGGCAGCTCTTCCTCTGAGCAGCCTTCCTCCTGGTGATACATTTCTTCTTCAAAAGAAAGAAGTCGATTAGCCAGCGTGGCTCCTGTCACTGGCAACCAGACCATCCTGAGGGACACGAGGTCAAAGTCAAGAAGGTGGACTACAAGGTCTCCCCGGATCCGTGGCGTGGTGCGTGGTCACGTGGCCCGCTGTGTAGGAAAGTCAGGGAAATGGCGCCAGTAAGTCTCTCCCCGCGTATCGCTCCTGGACGCTGAGTCTGTGGTGCGGTGGGGGGGCCGTCATCGAGAGCTCTCTCCCGGGCACTGCGTCCCGGACTCCAAGCCTCGGGCACATCAGACCCGCGGGGCCCTAACTCACAGGGCCCTGACCTGCCTGGCAGGAGCGGGGATCTCGGGGGCAGCTGGTGAGATATTGATGCCTGGGCACAGGGAGCACAATGAGGGACCCCCCTGCCGCCCCGAGAGGGATGGACAGCGGCCGGCAGGCGGGGTGGGCCCAGATGCCCTGACAGGGTCCCAGGCAGCTCTCCGCTCCCCTGGATCCAGCGCAGCCTCCCACACCTGTTCCAGGCTCTCAGCACCGCGCCCCTTCGGAGCAGCTCTGCCGTCTCATCTGAGAGAAAGGCCAAGACAGGCAGAGGGGAAGAGGGAGGGGGGGGAGAGGGGCAGAGGGGAGAGGGGCAGGGGCAGAGGGGGGAGAGGGGCAGGGGCAGAGGGGGGAGAAGGGCAGGCCCGGGGGAGGGAGGGAGGGAGGGACCCGAGTGTCCTCCTCTGATGGGGGCCAGACGGGGGGACCAGGGAAGAGACTCGCTGCGCAGGGAGAGGCGCCAGTCCCCTGGTGAGCCGAAGGCGCTGGCAGCACCCTAGAATCCCGAGATGCGTTCCTCTGTGGTTTTCTGTGTTTTTTTGCCGTTTTTTGAGGGGTTTTTCTTCCGGGGCCAGAGGCCTGTGCCAGCCCCTCATAGACACAGGGGGTTCCTGTTAGGGCACAGGGCAGAGGAGGGGGTGCTGGCCAGGCCCCTCCAGGACCCACCTCAGACCAAGTGGGTGGGGGCGACTCAGGCACCTGGACCTCACCTTCCCCCTCACCAGGCGGCTGATGTTTCCACAGCCGCTGTTTCCACGGCCACGGTTTCCATGGCCACGGTTGCCACGGCCACAGTTGCCACAGCCACGCCCTCTTGTCTTCCCTTCCCTCACGCCTTCCCCTCCTTCCTCTCTGTGGCTCTTTGTCTCAGACCCGACCTCCTGCCCCCGACGTCTCCATCTCTACAGCTCATGTCCAAACCCTAGAAGGGAGTGTTTGATTGGTTCAGGCAACAGCACGTGGTACAGGCCACCCCGGCAGGCAGAAGTGGCGCCCCGCACTATGCCACAGTGACTGGCCCGCCCGGGGATTGGCGGATCCGTGCAACGGTGGCCAGGGTGGCCAGGTCACGTGGTACCGTGGGCTGTGTCACCGGAGGACAGTGGGTTCCATCTGCCTGTCGCTGTCGCAAAGCCCTCCCAAGTCCCCATTCAGTGATACCAGGGACCAGAGGGCCGTGAGGGGAGCAGCCGCTGGCGACCTTTTAACAAAAGACGTCTCCTTGTGCAAAAGGAGCTGGCCATCGAGATGCCAGCCCAGAGGACCAGTCCTTCCAACTCTCTCCTTTTTAAAAGAAATATAGAGATTTTATTGATGTCAGAGAGGAAGGGAGAGGGAGAGAGAGAGAAACATCAGTGATGAGAGACAACCATGGATCGGCTGCCTCCTGCACACCCCACACTGGGGATGGAGCCCGCAACCCGGGCCTGTGCCCTGACCGGGAATTGAACTGTGACCTCCTGGTTCCTAGGTGGATGCTCAACCGCTGAGCCGTGGACCAGGCCCTCTCTCTCCCTGAGTCACAGGCCCGGGACCTGCGGGCGGGCGGGAGGGAGCGTGGGCTGGGCTCCTGCTCCGAGCGGCAGACGGTGAGGGGGCCGCCCGCCCAGGCCTCCTCGCGTCTTTGGACTCGGGGTCCTCGTCTCCATAGCACGGGGGCCCACCACTCAGGCTCCGTGAGGTTTGCCTTTTCACAATGGTTTTCATCTGCATTAAAAACGATTTTTACTTAAGACTTCGATTTATCGATCGTGATCAAGACTCTTAGCCGGACTGACGCAGAGCGCAGATCTGAGGGGAGCAGACGGCGCCTGGGCTGAGAGAGCAAACCCCGGTGGTCGGTGGCCGGGCCATCTTCCCGGGCGTCTGCACCAGCAGCCCCCCTCCACCCACCCCTCCACCCCATCCCCCCACCCCTCGCGCCTGTGGGAAAGGTCACAACAGGAGTCACGTGGGGAGCTAGGAAGCCTCGGCGACTGTTGCAGCCTGACGCCCGCCCTCCCTCCCCGGAGCCTCAAGCCAGTTGGCTGCCCTCTGGGCTGGGACTTTTCCACTGCAGGGCTGCGGGCTCCCTCCACCTCCAGCGAGGGTGCAGGGGGGTAGGGGTGCAGGGGGTAAGGGGTGCAGGGAGTTTGGGGGTGCAGAGGGTTGGGGTGCAGGGGTAGGGGTACAGGAAATGTGGGGTGCAGAGGGTTGTGGGGTGCAGGAGGGTGGGGGTGCAAGGGGATGGGGGTACAGGGGGTGGGGGTGCAGAGGGTAGGGGTTGGGGTGCAGGGTGTTAGGGGGTGCAGGGCCCTCCCACCAGGCTGGTCCCTCCTCGCTGGTGCCCTGAGCAGATGGCAGTCAGGGAGGGGCGCTGGGAGCGGGGACGGTGGGTGGGGGCGGGAGACGGTGACGGAGCTGTGTGACCGGAGGCGGGAGCTCTGCAGGAGGCAGTGGCATCGCAGACTGGAAGCCGGTCCCCATGCTTTCAGGGAAGGTGACCTTGGACTCCTCGCTGCGCACCCTGACCCTCTCCTAAGAAAGACGTCTCTGCAGGAGCCCGAGCCCTGTCTTCTCGCCCTCTCTCCTTACATCCGCCTCTCCCCTCCCTCCCGGTCCCTTCGTGGCCTCTGGCTTTCACTGAGCTGACTGCTCTGCGGGCCTCACAGGTCATAGAGTCCAAGACCAGGGCCCCGTCCTGGTGCATAAGGAAGTCTGAGGGCCAGAGAGGGGCGGGAGCGTGCCCGGGCTGCGCAGTGGATAGTGACAGAGCTGAGGAAAGCGGGGGGCTCCAGGGAGGGTCCCCTCCCAGGTCCATCCCTGCAGGAGAGGGCCTGGCTGAATTCCACGAACACTCCTGCTGCCCGGTAGAGAGCCCGTGGTCAGTCATCGTGGGCAGCAAGGACTGAACCAGGGCAAACAGGCCTGCTGGGCGCAGGACTTGTCAGGGCCTTTGTACGCTGGCGTGCACGGGACACCTCCTGGTTCGGGTGGGGGAGCACCCTGAGATACACGGTATTTTCCAGGCACCTGTGACCTTTCTTTTTCATGACCCTCTTGCAGACTATCACCCAGCAGAACACATTGGAAAACCCCACACCACGCACCACTGCCCCCGGCCCCGGCCCCGGCCCCGGCCCCAGGCAGGGACACCCCTGTCCCCCTGCCTGCCCGGGGGAGGAACAGCTCCTTCCACAGCAAGCCCCCGGGCTGTGATGCTGGAATCAGGAGCCTTTAAAATTAAAACCGCAGCCTGAAACAAACCCAGGCTAACAATATGCTTGTCTCTCCCTTAGCTGAGTTACAGTGCTCTGCACTTAATGAAAAATTTCAGGATAGAGGCGGGGGGGGGGGGGGGGGGGGGCGGGCGGAGAGGAGCGCGTGCCCTGCCCCCGAGACTTCCTGCCACAGTTCAGCTCCAGCAAATTAAACCGGGGCCCTCGGACAGGAGTGCTGTGATGAGGAGCAGAGAGCCAGCGAAAGGGTTCGCGCTCCCGCCCACCGCCCCCCTCCCAGCGCCCATCCCTGACTGTCATCTGGGCAGGGCACAAGCGAGGGGGGGACCACGTGTAGCCTGGGGGGAGGGACCCTGGCCCCCACACTGCTCGCCCTCATGCTCTCCCCCCGCCCCCTCCATCTTCCCCATTTCTCACAATATACACACACAGATTCATGGACATGCACGTGTCTTTCCTATAAATATAAAGATGAGGTGCAAGTAGAAACATACATAAAAAGTCTTAAAAATGGAAGAACAGATGCAGACGGTCTGAGGGGAAAGCTTATTTCCTACGGAAAAGGCAGGGAACTGTGCGGGGCCCGGGGGTCCTTTCTGCTTCCCTGGTCAGAGCCGCACAGCCCACTCCCCGCCTTCTCCGGATCCACTTCTTAGGGCCGGCGCAAGGGCCTTGCCAGCGAACGGGTCGGGGCTGAGCCGGGCCCTGCCGTCACAGAGCACAGCGTGGACATGGACGCTGAGGAACAAACGTCCCTGTAGCCATCGCTTTCCTGAAGGCTCTGCCGTCCGCAACCCCGCCCCCCCCCCCCCGCCCGCCTCTCCCGTCCTTCCACCTAGAGCTACTGAGAACCGGTCTTTTTCCACCTTCGTAATATGAGACACGAGTTAATTAAAATCAATCTCACTCCAGTCTCACCGGCCCGCCTCCCGCTGCAGTGGACCCGCAGTGCGTGCTGAGAGCCGAGCACCCGGGTGGTCACTGAGACACGGACCATGGCATCAACTGTAGGAGGCGTCGGCAGAGCCTGCGATGGCTGACACCGGAGCAGACAGAGCGTACGCACCAGGGAGCCGGGAGAAGAAGGCGGGCACACCCAGGACACTCGCAGAAACAACCGCTCTCCCGGTCCATGGGCCCCGGCCAGGGTGCGGCTGCAGAAGGGGTCCCTGAGGTGGGTGCTGACGCAGCCATGTGGACGGGAAACCCAGGCCGAGGCGTGGAGCAGCCTTGCAGCTCAGGACCGCCCGCCTCAGGCCCTGGGTCACGTGCCCCCACCCGTGTGGGCAGAGCCACCAGGTGCCCAGGGGTCCAGGCACCATGGAGACGCCCTGGGGACCATCTGATTGAGGAACTGCAACCGTTGGGCCCAGCACCAGCCCGGCATAGGCGAGACCCTCAGTGAACGGGAGGACCAAAGGGGCCACGTGCTAACTGACCGGCCCAGGGGAGCCTGCGTGGTGGGCTTGCAAACCAAGGGCCTAAAGTCACCACAAAGGATGGTCTGAGATTAAACTTCAACCAAAGCCGTTACGGGGGGCGGTCATGTCCTTGGCCGGTATCGTCCCTGACGAAGGTCGACCTTCACCTGAACTGAGCCTACTGTCCTTTTGCATCTACGATAACGTATCGTTGGAAGGTCAGAGTAACAGTCCTTTTTCCGGACCCCTCAACGCACAGGCGCCGCTCTGTGGAGACCCCAAACCCTCATTGTTACTGAGCTCACTGTTGACTGTGAACTACCCTCCACCCACCTGAGAAACGCGTCTATCATTTTACTTTTTACCCAATCCCAGAGGTTTCCCCCCTCTGCTTTCTCCCGCCTCCCTCCTCTACCATCAGTGGATGTCCTGTCACCCACCTACATCTCCTCCTTCGACTGCCACGTATAAAACAAGGTGAAGAACCGCCATTCTCCGGAACGTCGTCCCGATCCGTTGAGACTCTGCGTCCCGGCAACTGTCGGCAGTTTGGCTCAAATAAACTCACAATTCCCTGCAGGTTTGAGTGTTTCCTTACGTGAACAAAGGTGACACAGGCATTGGCACCCTGGCACGGATGCGTTTAAGCTCTTGTACGCTCACCCTGGCTGCCCCCCGCCCCTCCTGCGGTAGGAAGGCGGTCAGGGCGGCGAGCTGCCACTCAGGGCGGGCCCTCGGCCGGCGACTCCAGCCCCACACACGGGCCACAAGCCCCACCTCTTAGAAAGCCTGGCTCTTCGGCTCACCAAAAAGCCCCCCCGCGTGTTGCCAGCAGATTTCGCGGTAGGGCTGGCACCTGCCCCCTTTCAGGACACCCTGTGCTTCCTGAGAGGCGGGAGCCTGTATCTGACCACGGCTCCGCCGGTCCCCACAGACAGGGGCCTGCAGACGGGCCTTCTGGCTCCGGGCGAGGGAGAGGGAGTCATTTTTCAGCCACACCTGGCCACGCGGCGGGAGACTGGATTAGAGGCTCTAACTGTGTTTCAGCCCACATTGGATTCGGCGTGAAGATTTATAGTGAAGCCATAACAAGACGAGTCCCAGGGTTCCCTTGCCCGAATGAGAGTGGCAATGGCTGCCACCCAGAGCTTCCCCACTCCGTCCCCCATCATTGGCAGACGCTGCTGATCAATCCTGACTCTGTCCCAGCCACCCGGGTACGGCCTGAGGGGCCTCGGTGTCGCTCTCCCGGCCACCTGAGCCGGCTCGAGAGATGAAACCCATTTGCTATTCCTGCCAGAGAAGGAGAAGAAGCTGAGAAGAAAGAAAACAAAAAAAAACAGACATAACATCAGGTGACTGGGAGAGAAAACAATATGTTTAAAAATAGAGAGAGGGAGAGTCGAGCGCTTGGCCGAGGGGACGGATCGGAGAGGCGAGCGATGGAGAGCAGGTGTGGGGAGCGGGAGGGAGCTGTTGACAAGCCGTAAGGCTGGTAACCGCCAGGAGAGTGTGACTGTGGCAGAGCGTCAGAGCCGTGCGCTGGGCTGAGAGCCAGGAGTGTTTGCGGGATGAGCCCAGCCGCTGCGGACCCTGAGCGGCGTGCCCGCTGACTGACTACGGAGGTCGCCACAGACGTGCGGACACACAAACACACACTTTCCAGCAAGACCGGCAACAGCGAACGTTTTGCCGTGTTCCAGAGGCGGGGCCCAGTGTTGCTTATCCACTCTGATCTAGAGACTGCTGTTAGCCCATTTTACAGGCACAGAAACCGAGGCTGGGGCAGGCTACACGCCTTGCCAGATCAAATGGTGGAAATATGATTGCATCTGATTTGACTCTAAGCAGTGTTACCCCAGCGCCCTCCTAAATCAACAATTCCCCATCGCTATTAGAACCTGCAGGGTTCTCCTGGAGGTGGGGGGGGTTGGGGCGCGGGAGGAGGAACTAGCCCCGTCTCCCCAAGTTGGTTTTAATTAACTTGGGTCTCACATTACAAAGGGGGGAAAGAGCGCTTCTCAGTAGCCCCGGATTAAAAGAGTGGGCGGGGGGGTGGGCGGGCATGGTGGGCAGGGATTCACCTCTTCTTAGGGCAGTGATGGCGAACCTATGACACGCGTGTCAGAGGTGACACGCGAACTCATTTTTTTGGTTGATTTTTCTTTGTTAAATGGCATTTAAATATATAAAATAAATATCAGAAATATAAGTCTTTGTTTTACAATGGTTGCAAATATCAAAAAATTTCTCTATGTGACACAGCACCAGAGTTAAGTTAGGGTTTTTCAAAATGCTGACACGCTGAGCTCAAAAGGTTCGCCATCAGTGTCTTAGGGTGTGTGGTTGGCTCATCCGTCACTCACTCCCTCACTGGCTCATCCATGCAGGTTGCGTGTGCGGCGCCGGGCCAGGCACTGTAGATACCAGAGGAACAAGACGGTTGAGGGCTCTGAGCTCAAGTCGACGTCCTGCTCTTCCCTGAAATTAAAGAATCGTGCAGGCCCGGCCGGCATGGCTCAGTGGTTGAGCTTTGACCTATGAACCAGGAGGTCACGGTTCGATTCCCAGTCAGGGCGCAGGCCCCAGCTGCCGGCTCAATCCCCATTGTGGGGGGCATGCGGAAGGCAGCTGATCAATGATTCTCTCTCATCATAGATGTTTCTATTTCTCTCTCTCCCTTCCTCTCTAAAATCAATTAAAAATATATATTTAATAAAACATGTGCAGGAGCCGCCCCCAAGTCCCGCGCAAATGTGCCCACAAACACTTCTAGGTGGAAGGTCAGTGGAGGTTAGAAAACGAGGCCTGGAAACACAAAGGTGAAAGCCTGGGGGAGGGGGAGTCCATTTGGGCCCCTGGACCCTACATCGTCGTCACAGAAAGATGCTGCCCCATCACCCCAGGGCCGCCCTACCCCTCCTCCCTCTCGGCATCCTGGGTCTGCCCTCCAACCTGTCAGGGGCAGAAGCGGAATATGGGGAACTAATCACAACCCTGAGAAACAGGAGCCTGCTCGGTGAGCCTGGCGGTTCTGTTCTGATCAGAGGCACCTGCTCACCTGCCGGGCGCTGTGCGCTGGGCCTGGGCGCTCCCATCGGAGCGCGGTCCCTCCCCGTCCCGAGAGCTGCCTGTCGTGATGGGAGGGTTGACAGCCTCATTGCTGACACAGTCTCGCCCCGGAGGGACCTGCCCTTTACAGCCCCTGCCCCTCTGCCTGTGGCCTGGTCCCGGGGCGCCTGGAGGTGCCCGCCCTCTGCGACATGCCCCGCCCCACCCCCAGCATGACTTGTAACCTGTAATGATTATCCCGCACCCACTTCCCACGCCTGTAATTCCTACGTCCCCAGGGAATCTTTGTCCTCCTGCCCTACAGAAGCACTGGCTTATGGGGGGCGGGCAGAGCAGATGTCTGTGGCTGGCCGGCTGCTCTCCCTCGCTGCCAGCGGGATTGGGATAAACACTCACCTAGGCCTCAACCCCGTCTCTGCTTCATTGGCTCAGGTAGCCACAGGCAGCCCGGACCCCTCGGCTGTGCGGTTACAGAGACACCTGTCATAGTCTTGCTTCCTGATCTCCTCCCTTCATCCCTGGTCCTATCCGTGGTCTGTCTCCTGAGCTGGGACGTAAGAAGGCAGGGACCTTCCCGGCTCATTTGAGATGAAAGGAGACAAGAACAGGGCCCTCGCCGCCCAACGTGCCTGTGGCCCTGGCCACGTGGCGCCCGGGGCCCTCTCTCAGGGTCCCCGTGGACAGCAACTGCTCCCACTCCTCACACTGGCGGGACTTCAGTGAATCGGTGGATGGAAAACACTCCGAAGAGAGCCCGGCCAAGGAATTCTTGAAAAGGTACCCACCGCAAACCCAGGAGGGGAGAAAGGCAAATGCCCAGGCAGCCAGGGCGACTCCTGAGGTCACCTTCGAGGCAGCGTGGGCCGTGAGGACAGGAGGAGGGAGGGAAGGGGCCAGAAAACAAAAATAGCAACTGTGAGTCCCAGGAAGGGCCTGTTCCCACAGAAGCTGCTGGGTGCTCCCTGTTTCCAGAAACAAAGCCGTCCCTGATGCTCAGCCAAGCGCCCATTCCCTCCCGTCCCTCCATCCATCCATCGCCCTTGGATTTGCCCTTGAGGAGCCAAGGAGAAAGGTCGCTGTCCGCCTGGGCTTGAGCGTCGAGCCCCATCCAGGTCTGAGCAGCCCCGCCCGCTCGCAGCGTGAGGTGGCCATCTTTCTGTGTCTGTCTCCTCGCCGATAAAATGCTCATTCCCAAGCATCGCTGTGAGGAGCGAGAAAAAATAATGCACGTAACGGCCCCTCGGGAATCTAAAGTTGCACCCCGACACCGGTGCCCTTGTTTGCAGGCATTCTTTGGGTGGCGTGGGGTCCAGACCCCTCCCGAGGTAGAGGACTGGTGTAGACCGTTGCCTGCCTGGCTAGGATGTGCCCCCCCTTCTTTGGACAATGACTCCCTGTTTTGTGGTGGGGAGAGGGGACCACCTTTGCATTGGACAGCGCCTCATGGGACTGTCCATCACAGTGCCTTGGTCTCCGCCTACCAGGCTCAGCCAACCAGATGCTCTCCCCTCTTCAGCGATGCCCACCGAGATGCGCAGTGATTGGTGCTCATGCACCTTGACCTTCCAGCCACCTGAGCCCTTCACCCTCACTCCCTGCACCTGGAGCTCCGCCTTCCAGTGACAGTATGTCCCCATTGCCGGCACCCAGAGGAAATTCACGGAACACAGCGCAGGTGGGAAACTAGGGCTCGTGGGGGCCTTGTGGGTATTCCCTGGATGAATGCCCTGGGTCTGGGAGATGGGAAGCCTTGGACCCAGAAGTCAGCCCTGGACATGGGAGCCAGCCCTGGACCTGGGAGCCAGCCCTGGACCTGGGAGCCAGCCTCGGACCTGGGAGCCAGCCTCGGACCTGGGAGCCAGCCTCGGACCTGGGAGCCAGCCCTGGACCTGGGAGCTAGCCCTGGAATGCAGCCCATTCTCATTCAAGACCTGCCTATTCGCATGGGAAGATTGACAACCTTGCTGCCCAGACAATGGAGTTCCACGCCAGCCTGCATAGCCTCCTTCCCAATCCCTGTGATTCCTACGTCCCCTGTCATCCTCGTCCTACCCATAGAAGCAGCTGGCTTCTGGGGGGTGGGGGTGGGGGAGACAGAGCAGATGTCTGTGGCTGACTGCTGCTCGCCACGCTGCCGGCAGGATTGGGATAAACACTCCTATAGGAGTCGACCCTGTCTCAGCTTCCTTGGCTCAAGTAGCGACAGGCAGCCCGGACGCCTTGGTCGTCTGGTTTCGACACCACACGGAGACCTGAGGGCACCGGGAAGGTTTCGGAACTGGCACGGCTCCCGGACTTGGAGGGAGCGAGGGACACGTGGTCCTTTGCTTCTCCCAAAGGCTCTGGAGCGCAGCCAGGGACCCATCACGGAAAGCTGGCTCGCACCTCAGCAGGGCGGCCATCCATCTCCCTGAAAGGGATCGTGACACCCAAGACCGAGTTAGTAAGTGAGTAGAACCGGAAAGGCGGCCGCGGTGGAGCGAGTGGCTGCACGGAACAGCTGCCTGTGGTCTGGGAGCGCGCCCACCAGCTCCCCCTGGAAACGCCCAGAACTGCCCCTTCGCCAAGGAAACAAGGGCGCCCCCTATCGGCTGGGTCTTGCTGCTGGCGGACTGGGTTTCTCCCAAGTAAGACAGCTCAAGGGCACAGCCTCCTCTCCCGCAAGACGGTCTCCCACGTGGAGGCAGCTGTCACCCACGGTCCCCGCTCCCGCGGCGGCTGCGTCGCTGATTGCCTTTGACAGCTGGGCGCCGTGTGCCGCGGAGATCCCCCCAAATCGGATTTTGATGTCTGGCTAGTCTAATCAACTTTTTGGAAAGTTCAGCAGTTTTCTCCCATCACCTTCAGATTTAAGTATGAACTCCAGAAACTAGTGGGAGCGAGGGAGCCTTTTAAAGGACTCCTATATAGAGCAATCATATCTTTTTTTATTATTAGTTTCAGAGAGGAAGGGAGAGGGAGAGAGAGAGAAACATCAATGAGGAGAGAGAATCCTGGATCGGCCGCCTCCTGCACGCCCCCTACTAGGGATGGAGCCTGCAACCTGGGCCTGTGCCCTGACCGGGAATGGAACCGTGACCTCCTGGTTCCTAGGTTGACGCTCAACCTCTGAGCCACGCCGGCCGGGCTCTCTCAGTAACTAAAGAGCAGGGTTACAGGGCAGAGGACCTTGCTCCCCGGAGGAAGAAAACGAGGAGACAGCTGCGAAGGGGAGTCAAATGCACGCGCACGCCCTCATGGTCTTTCCCGGCCGCTTGGGGTTTCATCATGTTTCCGCTGCTAATTTGCTGTAAGTCCTGCTGCCTCCTGCCCTACAGAGAGGCTTGTCCGGCTCCCAGCTACCGACCAATTAGCCCAGACAGGCAGGAGGCTGAGTGTGTAAGAGGGGACTTGTCAGACCCTGTGAAAGGGACACCACGGCAACAGGGCGCCCCGAGGCCCGCCCCCCTCGTCTGCCGAGCCCAGCACGGCTGACAGGGCAGCAATTAGCAGCCCGTGGCCTTTGTCAAGCTCCGGAGCTCCGCACGCCGCTGCAAGGCGGTTTCTGGGCGACGGCAGGGCCTGAGAACCTGCCACGGAAACTCTGCCAGAGGCCACTCGGAGAGCCACCGCCGGCGTGCCCTGCCCATCTCCAAGGTCCCCGCCCTCCAGTCCCACCGTCCCTCCCGACAGCTCCCTGGAATCCGGGCTTTGGGAAATGACCTCCTGTTTATATGTTTCCCAGGGCAACACACACGCGTTGTCGCCCAGTCCCGGGGGCTGCAAGTCCATGATCAGGGCTGGCTCCTCCTGAGGCCGTGAGGAAGGACCCGCCCAGGGGCCCTGTCTGGGGGGTTGGACCTGTGTCTTCACTCGGTCTCCCTTCTGGGGGTGTCTGGGTCCAGGTCTCTCCTTTGTATAGGACGCCAGTCCCAGTGATCAGCCGATGTGGCTCAGTGGGTGAACATGGACCTATGAACCAGGAGGTCACGGTTCGATTCCCGGTCAGGGCACATGCCCAGGTTGTGAGTTCGATCCCCAGCGTGGGGCGTGCAGGAGGCAGCCGATCCATGACTCTCTCTCACCATTGATGTGTCTCTCTCTCCCTGTCCCTTTCTCCCTGAAATCAATAAAACTATATTTTTAAAAAGACCCGCCCTAGTGACCTCATTCTAACTGGCTTACCTCCACAACGACCCCTTCCCCAAACCATGCTGAGGCTCGGGGGTTAGGACGTCCACATATGGGGGGGAGGGGGGCACACAATTAACCCCATGGCAAGGCTGCTATGGCTCTGCTCTCAGAAAGCCCGAGGGTGGCCTTCAGGAACGCTGGGCTCTGGACGACGGGTCCAACCTGGGATCAGACGCCGGGACAGACTTCTTGCAGATGTTTTGACTGACAGCATTTAGCTGTCAAAACAACAAAACAACAACTCCAGGGCCCCGAGAAAGGTTTCCCAGGTCCACGGCAGCCTTGTTGGGACAGTTAAGGCCGACGCCAGACACGCCCAGGAGAAAGGGCTCACCCCACACCCCCCAACGGTGCTTAGCGATCAGGCCAAACACCAGCCCAGGGACAGAGCCAGCGGAAATCTCTGCCTCTTAGCATCATGACCTTCCGGCCGCCCCGCGTCCCCAGCGATGCACGGAGCTAGGCGAGGCCTCCCGGCCCTGATTCCTCGGCGTGGTCTCAGTGCGGTCTGCATCTCTGTCCGGTGGGAGAAAATGTCTGCACTTCCCCTCCCGGGAACCCGGCCCTCCCTCCCACCCCCCAGCTCAAGCAGCCTCTCAGAGCGAGCGTTCCTTTAAGAGAGACAAGTGCTTGCTGACATCTCTCTTTCGAGAGTTCCATCAAAATCCTGCACCTGCCCCGTGTCCTTTCCTTGGCCGCCGGTTACCAAGGAAACGAGGTGCTATGGCAACACAAGAAGGAGAGGAAGAGGCACCAGGGCCCTTCCTCACTCACGCTCTCCTCTCTCCTGAAATCGAGGCAGCCACCAGGGCGGAGAGGACGTCGGTTCTCAGCTGCCAGGGGGAGGGGACAGAGCACCCACATGGGCGGCGCTGACCCCAGAGCACCCCACTCCCCAACCTGAAGACGGTGCCCCTCCCCAGGCCCAAGGGCCCTGCCCACGCGGGAACCTATCACACAATGTCCAACGTGCGCGATGGAAAGGACACAAAGATGTTTATTCAAATGAGTGAGCAAGAGAAGCAAGGCCACCGGCCGGCCTGGCTCAGTGGGTGAGCGTCCACCTATGAACCAGGTTCAATTCCCGGTCAAGGGCACAGGCCCGGGTTATGGACTCCATCCCCAGTAGGGTGTGTGCAGGAGGCAGCCAGTCCATGATACTCTCTCATCTCTGATGTCTCTCTCCCTATCCCTTCCTCTCTGAAATCAATAAAAATATTTAAAAAAAAAAAAAGATAAGCAAAGCCCTAAACACACCGCAGTTACGAATCACGACAAAATCGCCACGGGTCTGCGCCATCGTCAGCAGCGCTGAGTCTGAATCGGTCTCTTGGTTTCGCCTGCCTCTCTGCCCCGACCTCCTGCTCCCGGTTCAGCCCCCGACCATCTCTGTCTCTGCTTCGCCCAGGCCCTCCTCCGGGATGTTTCTGGTACCCACCCCTCCCCCTGCTTCTCTCCATCCCCCCCTCGTCGCCTCCCTCCTCCTAACCCGCAGCCCACCTGTCACTCTCAGGACGGAGCCGCTGGGAGAGAAAGAGTCCCGGTGCTGGTGCCACACGGGCTCTGCCCCCCGCACGCCATGCCGTCACCATCACCCACTCCCCGCCACCTCCCTGTGGACAGGCACGGTGCCAGCACAGGGGCCCTCGGGGTGAGAGGACCGAGACCTCTGCCCGCAGGCGGTCACAGTACCGGCCGCCGTGGCCTGTGCCCTCCAGGGAGGTGCCCTCCATCACCCAGGGCGGTGCCAAGGGCCGGGGAGACCTGCCCTTTCTCCCCATCTCTTGTTTGCTGAATCTCCTACAACCTCAGCGTGTGCTCCTCGGGCTCACGGGGATCCCTCCTCACCAGAAGCCCCTCCCCTTCCCCGTCTGACTTCTCAGCTCCGGTCCCCTCCCTTAGAGCAGCAGTCCCCACGCGGACCACGCTGCCAAAGTGTTTTGAACGAGGACACACACCCCCCATAAGTGCGCGTGTTATCTGTAAGTCGCATACATGTGCTACTCTGTTACTGTTCTGTTGGTGATAAAAATACCCACAAAGCCTGGAATTCAAAAGGAAGTGACGGGATGATATCGTCTCTTTCTTCCCTTACCCCAGCGGACTATGTGCACCCCACCTTCCTCTGCTCTGTCCCTTTAAGTGACTGGGGACCTGGCTTTGTCCCTCCCTGGCTTGTAGGCGGGTCACCCTGAGTGGCACCTTCCCCTTCGCAGGGGGGCCTGGCTGTGCATGTGGCTGTCCCCCACCCCCACCCCCGTCTAGATTCCCTTCCTTAAAGGACACAGTAATACAGGGCGAGGGCCCACCTGATGGCCTCATCTCCACTGGATCTCAGCTTGACCATCCTGTTTCCAAATAGGGTCCCTGCTATGGCTGGACCGTGCCCCGCCCGCCACGAAGGTCCAGATGCTGCCGCCCTAGCCCTCCCCAGTGGGACGCCATAGACACATTGGTCGCTCACCTCCCACACAAGCCCTGACAGGGGCCAGGGATCAAACCTGCAACCCAGGTACGTGCCCTCGACCAGGAATCAAACCGATGACCCTTCGTTTCTTGGGCTAATGCTCTGACCACTAAGCAAACTGGCCAGGACTGGAGGTAGGGCCTTTAAAGAGGTGATGCACGTTAAACGGGGTCATAAAGGCAGGGCCCTAATCCAATACGGCCTGTGTTCTCAACAGATCACACGAGGACATAGGGTTAGAAGGCGGCCGCCTGCAAGCCCAGGAGAGAGGCCTCAGGAGAAACCAGCCCTGCCCACACCCTGATCTTGCGCGTCCAGCCTCCAGAAATGAGAGACGACATTTCTGTTGTTTGACCGTCCCAGTCCGCGGGCTTGTGTGACATGAGCCCTATTCACAGGTCCTGGGAGTTAAAACTCCGGCATCAGTGAGGGACACACAATCACCCCCCAGCCGGGGCTGCTGGGAAGGGGGTAGGAAGCCAGGCCATTAGACCCAGCCGTGGGCATGAAGCTCCTCGGGGGGCGTGGGGGGGGGCAGGTTGGAGCATCCGGAGAAACAGGAGGAGCCCCCGGGGCCAGGCTGCCTTCACCTGCAGACAGGTGTCCTCTCTGAGGGTGACAACCCCCAGACGGGTCTACCCCCGGGGGTGGGCTCCGGTCAGCCACCAGTTCCAGAAAAGTCTCTATTCCCCAAAGCAGTCACACGTTACCTCCTGCTCCACGGCACCCAAAACCGGTTGCGGCCGTTTTTCTAGAAGAAACCCCGGCGTGTCTGCATCAGACACAGCGGCACGGACCGGCTGCTCCGGGAAAAACACAGACAGACCCGCCCGACGCCGGCTGACAGCGAGCCAGATCGGGGCGGGGGGGTGGGGAGGGGTGGAACAGGGGGGGTGTTTTCCAAACAAGAATTGAATGTTTGTCACTTTTGCTATTTAATTGTGACCCAAGAGGGTCGCTAACGCTGCACATTCTGTCGGCAGCGCCCGTTTAATTTCGATATTAAAGAGACACGCTCTCTATATAGTTACCGAGGAACAAGTGCTTAGGCCTCAATAAATAACATTTTTTAAAATAATAAGGCTCTGAAATGCATAGATCCCATCTCCCGGCTCATCCTGGAAGAAAAACATTTTAATTATCTATTGACACGTATGGCACACAGAGCAACCGTCTTCCTCAAAGATAAATGGGCGTATGGGCGCGTCGGGTTAATTAAAAGCCAGCGGAGTATTACAAGTGTATTTGCGGGGGAGCCGGCGCGGTCGGAGCGGCGCGGTCGGCACGCCATTGTCAGAATTCTGCGAATGTGTTGTTTAATAACCACTTGGCACTTAATTAGAGCGAGACGGCGAGAGCTCCCTCCCCGCTCGGGGCGCATGGCAGCGCCTCCTCCCCCCGGCTCCCCCGCTGTGACACCACCGTCCCCCGGTCAACGGCTGACCGGGGGCTTCCCAGGACCACGCACCTGCCCTGGGTTTATTTATTATTATTTTAAATTCTCCCCCAAGGATATTTTTCCATTGATTAGAGAGAGTGGAAGAGAGCGGGAAAGAGAAACATCGATGTGTATGAGCCCGACCAGGGCCCAGGCTGGGGAGGAGCCTGCAACCAAGGTATATACGCTAGATCAGAATCGAACCCAGGACCTTTTGGTCCACAGGCCGATGCTCTATCCACTGAGCCACACCGGCCAGGGCCCTGCAGTGAGTTTGGACACCAAGAGGGGAAGTTCGGACTCCGCTGCAGAGGTGCGGCCGATTCAGAGGCAGGGCTACAAGAAGAAAAGGCCCCATCGTGGCCTCCAAGGCTCTTCGCCGACCTCCTCTTCCACCTGGGCCACCCCCACCCCACTCACCTCTACAACCCAGGGTGGGCCGCCCCAGCCCCATTGCCCCTGCCACAGGAACACATGCTCCAGAGGCGCCGCAAACCACCCATCCTCCCCTCCACCTACCCAGATGCCCCCTCTTCCCAGAAGCCCTCGGGGATTGCTTCAGTCATCCCTGTCCCTCCGCTCTGAGGTGGACTCCTCTGCCAGAGGTGCCCACACAGACAGAGGTGGGACAAGTAACCCACAGGAGTGGCCGGCCAGGGGGCGGGCTCCCTGGCTTAGGAGGGAGGACTGGGGTGATGCTCTCCTGCCTGGGGCCCCACAGACCCCATGAGGCTGAAGCTGTGTGGCTCCTGGGGCACCCGGGGCCCTCGACAAGCCGTCCCCTTCTCCCCCAAGACCAGGGAGTTCCGGACCGGTCCCTCCTCCAGCCGCTCGCTCCCACACAGGCCCTCACATCTGGCTCCCCCTCCTCCAGGGAAGGAAAACAGAAAGTTCTGGAAGTGCCCTGAACCACTCACGGTTGGGGACAGAGACACTGAGAGCCCAGGAGAAGGAATGAGCCGACGCTGATTGCATTGCCCTTGGCAACCACACGTCCCCACGGGCCCAGTCAATACGGCGGCCTCCCTGGGACGCGGCTCCCTGACGCTCGCAGAGGAAATCTATCTGGTTCTCAGGGGCAGCCAGCCCTTCTGCAGGCCGCACCTCCCCTCCCGTCTGCGGGCAGCCTCATGGGACACGGCCCAGCCCTGACAGCCTGACGGCCCTGCGGCGTCTCCCCTGAGCGCTCTCCCTCTCGTCACCCCCACGGCCGGCGCCTCTCGGCCCCAGCACTGCAATCACCCCCAAAGTGAGTTGCGATGTTTGCTTCGGTCTCGCTTCTTCCCAAGGCCTCCCAGCACTAATCGCTCAGCTTACAGGCCCTTACCAAGTGCCAGGCTGTCTAGCCGGCGCTTTACCCGCGTTCACTCATCTCGTCCTCAGAGGGTGCCCTGCCGTGTGGAGTAGATGTTATGCATAGGGCCACCTGTCAGCGGAAGCGTCTGATCTCAGAGCAGTTAAGGAGTTCTCCCCAAGTCACGGAGCTCACCCATGGCGGCAGCAGGCCATCCGGCCCCTGTGCCTCCCCGCCCCTCCCAGGGAGCCGTCCCACACTCCCAGAGCCAAAGGGCAAAGGCTTTGGAACCAGACTGGTCAAGGTCAACATTTCAGTTTTAGTCCCTGAACCAACTGCCCAGACTCTCGGAGTCTTTCCCCTCGTCTGTGATTGGATACGGTGGCAGCAGAGCCTATCTCATGGGGCAATTCCAAGTGCTCGGTGAGACGACCCCTCACCACCCCCTCCCCACTGCCCACCTGCTCTCACCACTGGCAACGCCAAGATATCTCATGGCCCATCAGTGCTCTGCATGTGTCTGCTCCCTCTGCCTGGAGTCATCTCCACCCTCCTCTTAACTGGCCAGCTCCTTCTCGCCTCTCATGTCTCAGCTGGGTGCTGCCTCCTCCGAGAAGCCCTCCTGACTTGCAATCCCACACTGTCTGTCTCCTCGGTGTTCTCCCGCGGCCCTGCATCTCCGTGCCATGGCCCCCATCATGCCCGACCGTAACATCCGGGGACCAGTCCTTCTCCTCCTCTGGGCTCTACGCTCTCCAAGGGCTCATCCCGTCCGAACCCACGGTGCCCAGCACGGTGCCTGGAATAGGGCGGAAAACGTGTGCTGTACAAATGACCAAACCAACATTGTTACCAATGCTTATGCTGCTCCTTCGTCCCTCCTAACAGAGGGCAGGTGTCTGACAGCAACAGCCACACTTTGCTGTCGGCGCTGAATTCCTGGCGCGCCTGGCGCACAGAGACAGAGCTGGGACGTGAAACGCAGGAGGCACCCGCTCAGCGCGGTGCACGCGTGGTCGGCACAGAAGGCCCTCCACGAACAGCATCTGATTCTAACGCGGGAGTGGCCCGCACTGGGGCGCCCCGTCTCCATCTCTGTCCTCGGGGCGTTCCCAGGCTCAGGGTGGTTGATGTTCATTATCCAACACACAGCCCGCCTCCCAGCCTCCCTCGGGCCCCTGTCGGGACCACCCCCTCGCCTGGCACGGGGCCGGGGACCCGCACACGGGCCAGGCTGGGGGAGAAAAGCATGTTTGTGAAGACCAAGGGGAAGGGGCCCTCGAGCCGTGAGGGGTGGGCTGAAGTCAGACAAGCAGGGCGTGGGGGAGAGGAGAACGTCTCAGGCAGAGAACTGGGTGAAGAAGAACGCCAAGGTCATCAGGGGCCCCCCAGAAAGTCATGTGATTGGGGCTCCGCCTCGATGCCAAAGAGCACAGCCAGGGTCCAACCAGCACCCCTCGCCTTCGCACACGGCCTGCAAAGCGCCCGGCCAGCGCTTCATTCACTGCCTCCTCCCGTTTTTTTATTGTTATTGTTGGATATATAATAGGTGTCCCCCGTCTTCCCCCCACTGCTCCCCTCCACCAGGGCACCACCCTGCCCGCCCCAGGCCTTCCCCACCCCATCGCCTGTGCCCATGGGGATGCATAGACGCATGTACATTCTCTGGTGAACTTCCTCCTGCCTCCTCACCCCTTCCCTCTGAGCCTCATCAGTCCGCCGGGAGAAAGCAGAGCCAGTGGCATGGAAACGTGGGGCGCCCATTCTGTTGGTGAGAAAACAGGTTGTGACACCCAGTGACTCGCTCAGGCACCAGCTGGGAAGGTTGGGATTGAAACCGTGTTTAGCGACGCTGGCATTCCCCACGGTCACAGCTTGGGGGTGACACCCAGCGCCCAAGTCCCCTGAGCCCAGTGTCACACGGCCCCTCCCACAGAGTGTCTGTGGGCCCTGACGAGACAGACTCCCTTTGGACGTGGCCGGGCAGCACTGGGGACGGCCACTCTTCTCGGAAGCAACTGCCCAGAGCTCGGGGGGGGGGGGGGGGTCCGGGGGGGCAGGGGGGAAGGGCCTTGTTCTGTTTTCCTGGCTTCTCGCCTGCCCAGCAAATGGAATAAGAAGGCCTCCGAGGGGGGCTTTGGCTGAAGTGAAAGCAGCGATTCCAAGGCTCCCGGCAGACAATGTGGACAGCGGGTCGCTGCTCTCCGATGTGTCATCCAGACCTTGATCCATTCAGCCGCCTTTGTCGGCGTGGACACGAGAACAAAACAGGATGGATTAGCTAATCCCCCGCCGGCCACGAGATGGGAACCTGAAATTCAGCTCCGTGGACTCCGGGACTCCGGAGGTCAGGGGGGTCGCCGTGTCCGGGGCCAGCCCTGCAGGGCTCCCATCGCGGGCAGCTGGCCGAATGGGCCGCCTGGGCGGGGGCGCCTCCCTGCGGGCGTCTTTCCATTCTCATCCCATTGTGCAGCCAAATAAAGCCAAGACGCCCCGCTCCCCACCCACCGGAGACGGCGGCGGCTTCAATCATGTCTTAGGGCTCACAGATTGTTCAGAGGCGTCGGGCATCCTGCCACCTGGGGACCGGCCTTGGCTGCCGCCGCGATCAGTCACCGCTGGCCGCCCAGGGGCCGTGCGAGGCCCCGGGCCCCCTCACGCCTTTCCGATCGGGCTCCGGCGTCTCGGAAAATATTGCTTGAATTTATTTCTATAATCGCGTTAGGGAGGCCGTGAGTTATTGTGCGGTCAGCATTCTCCCGGCTCCCTCCCGCTAACCCTTTGTTTAAGATTCTGCTCCGAGGACCGAGATGACTAATGCAATCACACGCTACCTGGGAAAGGGTAATCCGCGAAAAATGAAACCCCCCCCATACTGTACTTTTCTCCGGGAGCCCCCTTCTCCTCGAGCCTAGGGCGGGCTTGCGCCCAGCAGCCCCTGATTTGCTGACACCCGCATGGGAGAAGGCACGGCTTTCGACGCCGCTCTCCCGGGTCCTGAAGTCGTCCTCCAGGTAAACGCCGCCCTCGTTGGGAGCACCAGCCTTCAGGCATCTCTGGGTAAAAGCACACACTCTGAACGGGAATCACAACAGAACACGAGGCCGCCTCTCCTCTGGACCTGCGTGTGGGCAGTGTGGGTTTTCTCTCCTATCGCTACCACCGAAGGCTCAGGCTGACTGACTCCTTGGCATTCCTGGGCCCCTAACGTCACGGCCTCTCTCTCCCGCCGGCCATGGGGCGTGTGTGAAGATGAGTAGAAGGGGGCGCACACTCCGGGAAGACTCTCCCTGCGGGTGCAGGAGGCATGCGATCGAACCTGCAGGGGAGGGCCGCCCTCCCAGGACACTGCTGGACAGAAACACTATTGTAAAAATCACCGACGCATGATTCATTGGACGCCAACGTTTAGCTCAACCTATAGACAAACGGCACAGCCTTGACTGTGGCTACGGAACACAATAGACAGGGTCTGGGACTGGCCGGTTGAGACACAGCTGTGCCTAAATGATCTTATTAAGACACATGGGAGGACCAACCCCAGAAGCCATGTAAGCAGCTGCTTCAAGGCGGTCTATGGTGTTAGAGGTCAAGATGGCGACTAACTTTGGGGGTGAGGACAGTGGCTTCTGGGGTGCTGGCCATGGTCCATTTTTAAATATATATATTTTTTCATTGATTTCAGAGAGGAAGGGAGAGGGAGAGAGAGATAGAAACATCCATGATGAGACAGAATCATGGATCGGCTGCCTCCTGCACACCCCACACTGGGGATGGAGCCCGCAACCCGGGCCTGTGCCCTGGGCGGGAATCGAACCGTGACCTCCTGGTTCATAGGTCGACGCTCAACCACTGAGCCACGCCGGCCGGGCTGTGCTCCGTTTCTCGATCTGGGTGCTGGTTATGAGGAGTCCCCTGGCCCCAAAAGACAAAACTCTGAGTAATACCTACTACCTACAGCCTCCTGGGCAGAGGAAACTAGTGGATTTGGGGAAGGGCTTTCTCCACATCAAAGCCTCCAACGGGATGGGTGGTGAGTTCGCGGTCACTGGAGACGCTCAAGTCAAAGATCAGGAAGACACTTTGCCCAGAGACCATGGAGGCGGTGTGTTAGTTGCTGAGCCAGCCACGCTGGGCCCTTTCAGACCCTGGCTTCTTAGGCAGCGGCAGTCTCCCCTGTGCCTCGGTTTCCTTGCCGGTAAGTCTGTGGAACAGAGGTGTGGCTTTCTCTTTCCACGCCCAGTTCAGAGAGCAGAGAGGGGTCCTTGAGATTATTATGTCAAGCAGGGGTGGGGGACCTTTTCCTGCCCAGGGCCATTTGCATATTTATAACATCACCCGCAGGCCACGCAAAATCACCCACTTAAAAAGTAGCCTGTTTGCCCTAACCGGTTTGGCTCAGTGGATAGAGCGTCGGCCTGTGGACTAATGGGTCCCAGGTTCAATTCTGGCCAAGGGCACAGGCCCGGGTTGCAGGCTCGATCCCCAGGAGGGGGCGTGCAGGAGGCAGCCGATCCATGATTCTCTCTCCTCATTAATGTTTCTCTCTCTCCCTCTCCCTTCCTCTCTGAAACCAATTTTTAAAAATAAAATAAAATAAAGAATTAAAGTCAAGAGGGAAAAAATTAGCCTGCTATATTGGATCAAACATTTCACTCACTCACCCCTGATGCCTTGGCAGGGCCAGACCAAATGATTCCTTGGCCGTTCATGTCCCCAGGGCCCACGGTTCCCCACCCCTGATGTAAATAAACATTTGGAATAGTTCCCGGCCTAGAGAAGTGGACGCCAGGCAATGAACATTGTCCTGGGGGGGAAAGTCCTGCTACAGATTCACAGGGTCTCCGAGCTGAGGAAAGGGCTGGAGTCTGCGGCCTGTCCGTCACCAGAGCCCCGAGGCGGTGCCGATGAGCCGGGGGCAGGCGGCAGCTTATTGGTTTGGCCAAGCCGATGACTTATTGCAGCGGCCTCCCGCCAGGGAATAGCCAAGGAGAGGATGAGAAATCATCGCATCGATTTTCCCAGCACGTGAAACCAGCCATGTATTTCCAGATCCAACCTTCCTGAAGTTAAATTAAATAAAGTTGAGCTCAGTTTGTCCATTTGTTGAAAAATCGTCTCCATCCGGTTTTCTGCTCTGTGAGTGAAGGAGGCGGCGGAGGGCGGGCTCCCCCGTGGCACCGGGGAAGCGAGGGGCTCTCGGCGGCGCTCTGGGATTTAGGAGCTTGGCGACCCCGCGGCGGCCATTTGCACGTGCATTTCCATCGCCGTTAGGTGGACGTGTAACACGTGGGCTGCGGCGAGAGGCCTCAGGGGAGTGACAGCGGCCGCAGGACCGGACGCTCGTGTTCGGAAGTGACCGTCCCCGCGGTGGGAGCGTTGCCCGCCTGCCCCCTAGACACATCCGGGAAAAGCCAGACGCCAACTCCTCTTTTACTTCAGTGAGATTTTCCTTTCCTTCAAAAACAATACATGTGCGTTCTTCCGGGTGAGAAACCATCCCCTGGAGACCCCTCCGGGAGCCGCCGTGTTCCGAGCCCAAACCCGCCCAGGGGAGGGGCTAAGGGAGGGCCAGGCAGGGCCGATGGAGTAATAAGGGATCTGTCAGTCATCCCACCAGCCAGGCCTGGTCAGATGGGCTTGGGGGAGACCACACACAATTAACAGGCGGGAGGGGGGTTCACAGACACACATTCCGTACCCCGGGTTCAGTGAAGAAGGCTCAGGAATTAACCGCCACGCTGCCCCCACGAGCCCTGACCGCCACGCCTGGCTCTGCGACCCTGCGCTTAGTGTGCCTGCGTCTCCGTGTGTCTCTCCCTCTCTGCCTCCGTCACCCCAGGCCCTTCTGTTCGAAAGCAAAACTCAAGCCTATTTGGTGCGGTTTGTTCCCTGTAGTAGTAGACTTTCTCTTCCCTGCCCTTAACGTTAATAAGCTCACAAGGAGAAGGCCCCCAGTCGACAAGCAAATCGCTGGCCTCCTGAAATTGCTTTTTCCTTTTTTGAGCTTCGGATCGATTTCAGGAGTGTGGGGTGAGTGGAACACGCCCCCAGCCCCGGGGCGGACTGTGGGCTGTTCATGGGGGGATACTGAGGGCAGGGCACACACACACACACACACGTGTACACATACACACACACGTGTGTACACACACACACACAGGACGGGTGCTGGCAAGAACGGGCCTTCCCCATCACGCATCCTCCCGACCACAATGGCAGGCGGAGAGCCGGGGGAGAGAGCACTCTCTGAGTCTCATCGTTTTGAATCCTGCTCCTGCCTCTCTTCATGGAAGCCAGCAACTCTCCCTTTCGCTGCCGCATTGACTGGGGGCTGGAACCAAGGAGCAAACCAGGCCCGGCCGCTCCGGAAGCGCCCACTGCGGGCGGGGCGGCATTAGGGACCGGGCTTTTATTTTGTTTTCTGTTTGCAGGCGCGGGCCGGCCCCACGCCACCGCCTCCATCACGCGGGCTGCTTCCTGCAGACAGAGGCTCCTGCAGGACGCCCTTCCCCGCTCATTAGCAGGGATCAGGAAACCCCGTGGCGTTCATTAAAACGTTTCCGTGCTGTTCAGCAACATTCTTCCCTTTGAAGGCCAACTCCAGCGGCTGCGAGGTCAAAGAAATATGTAACAATTACGAAGAGGGTCCTCTCCCGCGTCCCTTTCGCTCTGATACGTCCCGGGCGGGCGGTGATGTATGTCCCCCAGACCAGGAGCCTCGCTGGAATACAGGCTGGGTGTGGGCAGCCCCACGCAGGCGCCTGGCCGGGGACGGGGCCAGAGAGCGACAGCCCGGCACACAGGAGCCCGTGACTTCCGACCCTACCTGGGTGAGCTGTTATGACTTTCATATCCTTGAAGTTATTTAAAAGAAGATGAAATATGACAGGTGCTGGGGTTGGCAAAAGCGGCGAGTTGATTGCATTCCGGGCTGCCAGTGGGATCCCACCGCCCCCGCCACCCCCGGACGCCGTCAGCACATTTAGAAGTGTTGGGCTGGTTGCTGTCCTCTGCACTTCTCTCTGACCCGCAGAGCAAACTTGGGGAGCTGACAGGTGGGGCTGGGCATGTGTTTCCTGTGGACCCGCCTCTCTTTCAGGGACATCTCCAACCCTCCCCCTCCGCTCCCCCTCTCCCCAGTCTCAGTGTGTGGAGCTCAGACAAGTCTGACTCATTCCCACTCCTCCGTATCCAGTGATGGGCGTAGCCAAGTCTAGCCAATTGGAGCATATCTCCCTGCCTGAGTGATTGCTTCAGGAATAGTCATGTGACTCACTCTGGGCCAATGAGAGCCTTCCCTGGGTTTTTTGAAGGAACTATGAGAAAGAGGTTCCCTCCTTCACTGTGGCTATAATCAGGCATGATGTAAGCCTGGGGCCACCCTGTCTGTGGTGGGGAGAGCCTGCATCCTGGTATGATCCAACTTAACAACAACTCAGGGCAGAGATGGAAACGAAACTCTGAGGACGTTGTTTGACACCTGGATGCAGCCCTTCCTGAAGCCCCTCTTGGAGTCTTTGGTTAAACTGAGGCGACACGTGTCTTTGAAGTGAGTTATATTGACTTGGGTTTCTGACAATGAAGGCAGGTGCCTTTCTCCTATAGCCTGAGGGGCACAGGGACTATCCCCCGACTGTAAGGCCTGCCCCACAAGCTCCCTAAACCCACACCAAACCCCGGAGTCTGCCGTTAGCTTCTTGTTTCTCCTGAATGCCGTCCCTTAAACTCTCATTGGCACTTGAATCTGTGTCCCAAGGTCTGCTCCTTGGGACCCCAAACTAAAAGCCTGAGGATTAAACGAAAGGACTTGTGGGAAGCATTTCACACGACACCTGGTTCATCGCGTCTGCTGGCTACTATTCTTATTGCTGCTGTTGTTATTACGCTGGAAGAAGAGCTTGGACCAGGATACAATTTCCCGACACCCAATCCTGGGCCCTTCCGACCACCCCAGAGTCCAACATGTACCCCAGTTGACCCCCAACACGATTTCAATTGTTAGGCATTCGTAATCATTTTTTAAAGTTATGACGTTATGGCCATGGAGCGCTGTTTTCTATGTATGGTCATGGTGATAAAGTTTCTTTAAAAAATAAATGTCTTTGGGTTCTAAATCTGAGTCACCTTTTTCGAGTCAAGGATAACCCAAGCTTTAGGCAGATATGGCCAACATCGTGGTGCTGGTAACTAACAGAAAATTCTGAGCCACCCCGCTCAGCCCACCAGCCCTAAATGTCCACGCACACGGCTTTATGGCCACAGCACAGGTCATGGGGGACCCGGGCAGAAACGAGCCATGACCCAGAGCGCCCCCCGTAGCCGCTATCGTGCCCCTAGACTCGTGGCTCCGTGGTCACTGGACAGAGGGAAGGGGTGAGCGGTGGGCTGAGAAGAGACTTGTGGCATCTACTTCCCAGGGCAACTGACCTAAGACGACAGGGGAAATCGCTTTTTCCAAATTCAAGTTTATTGATGAGAAAGTAATACTAACACCCCAGTTTGCATGGCTCAGAGGTTGAGCATCGACCTATAAACCAGGAGGTCACAGTTCGATTCCCGGACAGGGCACCTGCCTAGGTTGTGGGCTCCATCCCCAGTAGGGGGCGCTCAGGAGGCAGCCGGTCCATGATTCTCTCTCATCATTGATGTTTCTAGGTCTCTTTCTCTCTCTCCTTCTCCCTCTCCCTCCCTCTCTCTGAAATCAATAAAAAAAAAAATTAAAAATAATCCTAGCACATTCAAAATATTTGGAGGAAGAGAATAAAAAAAGAGAACTATAAATATCATGCTCCCACACTAACATAAAGCACATTTCACCGTGGATTATTCAACGCTGGGGAAATGGGTGGCAATTCCTCCCGTGGCCATTGGCTCTGTCTCTCCCAGCCTCCTTGATTGCACAGACATTTTTCATCAACAACCGTACACATGCCGTTGTCATCCTGCCTCGTTTGCTCAGTGCGAGTATTACGCACGAGGAGTCTTTTGAAACATGTTTAATGGCGGAGTAACCACCCGTTGAAGGTGACTGTTGGCAGACTGTCTCCCTAATGATACACACGGAGCCCGATTCGGGATTTTAAATGAGGAGTTATGCCGTAAGCGGGTATCGCCTTTTCCATATTTAGAATTGCTTCCCTCGGCTACCTTTCCAGCTAGTAGTGTTATGAATGGAGTTAAACGAGGCTTTCCTTCCCCCAGGACTTCCCATAGCGGAAATCAGATGGACCCGTAATTCTCTCCCACCCGCAGCAACTTCATTAAAATCCGTCTTCGTACGGAGAGCAGAGCAGAGCAGGGCTGGGGGGCCGGGGGCCGAGGCCAGGTGGCCGGGGGCTGGCAGGAGCTTCGGGGGTCCAGGGCAGAGCACCTGAAGCAATGTGAGTGCCGGGCGTCTACACTCATCCAATAAACAACTTGTTAAAACTAGAACATTCCGCCTGGCCTGTGCCGATCAGTGGATAGAGCGCCGGCCTGTGGACCAAAGGGTCCTGGGTTCGATTCTGGTCAAGGGCGCGTACCTCGGTTGCGGGCTCCTCCCTGGCCTGGGCTCTGGTCAGAGTGCGTGCAGGAGGCATCACATCGATGTGTTTCTCTCACATCGACGTTTCTCTCTGTCTTTCCCTCTCTCTTTTCCACTCTCTCTAAAAATCAGTGGGAAAATACCCTCGGCTGAGGATTTTTAAAAAGCAGAAAGGGAAAGGGACTTGCCTAAATGTGTAGAACCTGTAAGAGGCAAAGGGCAGACAACTCCATGCGGCCTCGGCCAAGGAGGTCAGGGGCAGAATGCGGATGGATCTGACTCGTGGGGCAGTGGGGGTGGGGGCGCGGGGCAAGGGGAAGGGATACCCCCTCTCCCAGGGGGTCCTGGCCTCAGCAGCCCCTGTGCTGCCAGCACGCACTGACACCCCCAACTGCTCCCAGCTAGGTGGGGTGACGCAAGCTCCCTTCCGCGCATAAGCAGCTCATCAGTTACCGAGGCGTGATGGTCTCTCGGGGGGCGGGGGCAGGGGGCGGGGGGCAGCAGGCGCCACCCGAACTCAGACCCTGGTCTCCCCTCCGGACAATCTCGAAATCCCGACTCCCTTGGGACCCGCGGGCGGCCTTTCCCCTCCGTCGTCCCCAGGCCTCCTTGGCTTGGGCAGCAGACTCTGACGCCCCCACGAGAGCCCTGCTCCCCCAGGGCCTCCCGGCAGGGAAGAGCCCTAGCTGCCTGACACGTGTGCGCCTGACCTCGCCGCCCTCCCTAAGGAAAAGCCCGGAGGCGCAGCAGGAGTGTTGGGGGGGCGGGGAAGGGCAGGGGGTGCTCTCCCAGCAGCCCACAGGGGTGCGGGTGCGGGTCCCTGTCCCAGAGGCACACTGTCGTTTCAACCCCAAACTGGGAATCGCTTTCCGAGACCAAGGCACGTCCTCCTGAGGAATCCCCCAGGGGCAGTGCCCTCGGGGTCCCCCGATCGGTCTCTTGCTTCAACGGTGTTTGGATGAAACGGACCCAGGGACCCCCTTCTTCCAGCCCTCGACCACCCTCTGACCTCTTTCCAGTCGCCAACGTCAGAACCAGCTCAGCCACCCTCGGCCTCCGAGACCAGCCAACACCGTTTCTGAGCGAAACTCCTCATTGCCCAGCAACCAGGAGCTCCCAGCTGCGCAGCATCATCCCACCAGGTGGAGGCCCCGCCGCCGCCCGCCCTGCCCGCCCTGCCCCGCGCCTCCGCACCCACCTCTCTGCCCGCCCTGCCCTGCGCCTCCGCGCCCACCTCTCTGCCCGCCCTGCCCCGCGCCTCCGCACCCACCTCTCTGCCCGCCCTGCCCTGCCCCTCCGCACCCACCTCTCTGCCCGCCCTGCCCCGCGCCTCCGCACCCACCTCTCTGCCCGCCCTGCCCCTCCGCACCCACCTCTCTGCCCGCCCTGCCCCGCGCCTCCGCACCCACCTCTCTGCCCGCCCTGCCCTGCCCTGCGCCTCCGCACCCACCTCTCTGCCCGCCCTGCCCTGCCCTGCCCCTCCGCACCCACCTCTCTGCCCGCCCTGCCCCGCGCCTCCGCACCCACCTCTCTGCCCGCCCTGCCCTGCGCCTCCGCACCCACCTCTCTGCCCGCCCTGCCCTGCCCCGCGCCTCCGCGCCCACCTCTCTGCCCGCCCTGCCCTGCCCCGCGCCTCCGCACCCACCTCTCTGCCCGCCCTGCCCTGCCCCGCGCCTCCGCACCCACCTCTCTGCCCGCCCTGCCCCTCCGCACCCACCTCTCTGCCCGCCCTGCCCTGCCCCGCGCCTCCGCACCCACCTCTCTGCCCGCCCTGCCCCGCGCCTCCGCACCCACCTCTCTGCCCGCCCTGCCCCGCGCCTCCGCGCCCACCTCTCTGCCCGCCCTGCCCCGCGCCTCCGCACCCACCTCTCTGCCCGCCCTGCCCTGCGCCTCCGCACCCACCTCTCTGCCCACCCTGCCCCGCACCTCCGCACCCACCTCTCTGCCCGCCCTGCCCTGCCCCGCGCCTCCGCACCCACCTCTCTGCCCGCCCTGCCCTGCGCCTCCGCACCCACCTCTCTCTGGGCTTCGGGTCCAGCGACGGGTGGCTCTGGAGGCGCGGCCGCTTCTGCCCCGAGCTGGGAGCTGGCCGAGGAGAAGCTCGAGGGTCCCAGCGGCTCTTGAAGAGGCAACACCGGCCTGGCAGCCGCGCCCTCTCCCAGGACGCGCAGAGCCGCCCCCGATGAGGGTGACATCAGGGCGCCAGGGAGGCCGCGTGGGCCTGGAGAAGAGCCTGCCCCAGGCCCTGGAGGACCCGCAGGCCCTGGTTCTGCCCGCACGGACCCTCAGCTCGGTGATTCCGGGAGAACCCCTTCCGGGTGAGGAGGTGAACCTCGTCAGGAAGATGGGGGACACCTGCCTCCCTCCGCTCACCTCCGCAGGCTGCGGCCCAGGTGGGGCCGGGCGAGCGTCTCTTCGAAAGGCTCACCCTCAGGCACCACCAGGAGCCCGTGGCGCCCAGAGGCCTCCGAGGGGCCCCTCTGCGTCCCCCGGGGTCCGGCTTCTGCCTGACCTCTCCCTGCAGCCTCTAGGCGGCCTTTCAGCCTCTGGAGTCCTCTCCCGCACAGTGGACCAAATGGAAGCAAGAGAGCTTTTTGCAGCGAAGGAGGAGGAAGAAGAGGAAGAGGAGAAGGAGGAGGAGGAGGAGGAGGAGGAGGAGGAGGAGGAGGAGGAGGAGGAGGAGGAGGAGGAGGAGGAGAAGGAATTATTCACAATAGCCAAGAGGACACGACCTGAATGCCCATCCATGGGTGAATGGATTACAAAATATGGTGTGTTTATGCGATGGAATATTACTCGGCCTGTAACAGGAAGGAAATCCTGGCACGGGCTGCAGCATGAATGAGACGTAAGGACGTTACCCTCAGGGAATAAGTCCGTCACAAAGACAAGTGGTGCGTTAGGTGAGGTAAGCACAGCGGTCAGACTCAGAACAGACAGCAGACTGGCGGGTGCCAGGGCGTCTGGGGGTCTGCTGTGCAGTGAGGCCTGTGGCTGACAGCATCGTCCTGTCTGCTTGGAGGTTGGTGGGAGGATGACTTTCACGTTGCATGGGGTTGTCGTTGTCGTTGCTAAAATGAAAAAGGGCTCTCCTGTGCAAATAGTCCCACGTCAATAAATGCTAAATCGTCCACAAAAAGTGGTTAAGACGGGACGTTTTCTGTGATGTTTATTTTAGCACAATTAAGCATTTCGGAGTTTAAGCCGACGGGGAGATTAAAGGCTCCGTGGAGTTGCGCAGAATTATCCTGGGGGATAGACTTAGAGAGCGGATCCTGTGAAACCCCAGCGGCTAAGAAATGACTCGGTTGTCAGAAGAATACAGACACACAAACCACAGGCCGCCGCCCTGGCCGTCAGGGAGCCCCAAGAGGGACCGCAGGAAACTGGGGGGCTGGAGGTCATGCTTGTCCAGGGGGCTGGGCCGGACCCTCGGCCTCTCCATCCACCTTTGGACTCGGGCACACCCACTTGACCCTCTGTGCCTCAGTGTCTCCCTCTGGGCCCTGTCGGGGCTGGAGGGGTTCGTTGACGTTGAAGAGTCCTTAGTCACTCACCTTGTATGATTCCCGTCGCTGGGCTTTCTTGTCTCATCTCCTTTTTCCCTTCGTTTGTTTCGGGAAAGTCTTGCAAGAAATGAAATAAAACACCACGCACTTTCCATATGGTGCCCTCCTGGAGGCGGGCCAGGTCTCCAGCTCCCCAGGGCTGGCGGATGCATATGCATGGGCTGAGAAAGGCTGTCCGGCCTCCCGCGGTGCCATCACAGCCTGTCACCAAATGTGCCCATGCCAGCCCAGCCGGCCTCAGCACCACCCTCCTTCCCCTCCGTCCCCAGATCGCCACTGCCCTGTCACGCCTCGGAATGAGCTGCACTCACGGAAGGCCTCAAGCCCAGGGCACACACCTCCGACTGTGGCTGGCGTGGCCCGGGGAGAAGGGGGTGGCCGCAGGCTCACGGCAGGCCTCCAGCTCAGCCCCCACACTGTCAGTCACCAAATGACGTTCCCCACCAAGCCACAGCGATGCAAGACAACTCATACAAGGCCCTCATCCTGGCACCTGAACCCGGTGCCCACACCAGCTCCTCCCACCCGGCGTGCACTGCGGATTAAGTTCTTAAACAGAAATCCTGCAATTACCTGGTGAATAGCAAATGGCGCTGTAGGCCAGTGCCACCCGTGGCGGAACCCCGAACACAGAATTAAGGCCGGGGATTCTGAGTGCCAGCAGCTCTCTCTCATTCAGACTGTAATCGGATCGCTTAGCTAGTGGCATGCGGAGTCCCGAAGTGTTATTATTTTGCCATAAATGTTCTATCACTTTGCATTAGTCACAATGATTGCCTGGCCAGGTGGCTCAGTTGGCTGAGCGTTGTCCTGTGCGCCATAGGGTTGCCAGTTCGAATCCTGGTCAGAGCACATACCTGGGTTGTGGGTTCAATCCCCAGTCGGGGCATTTGCAGAAAGCAACCAATCGATGTATCTCTCTCACATTGATGTTTCTCTCTCTCTCTCCCTCCCTCCCTCCCACCCTCTCTCTCTCCCTAACTCTAAACATATCCTCAGGTGAGGATTTTTAAAAACAATTTATTCAGTCATATATTTTATGGGAGCAGAGCAGTCAATTATCGTGTTGTATTTGCTTTGGGGTTAAAGCATGACTTTGTTCAAAGAAAACATTGATAATATACAATTTTTGTTGCCCTGTTCTGGCATGTCCTGAGGTTTTTAACAAAGAGGAGGACTCGCTCTGTAGAAGTCACCCAGGTTTCTGTAATTCCCGACAGGCTCTGAGCACTTCCTGAGCGTCAGGCGCTGTCAGGGAATCGGAGTGGATCACACACGAACCTTGAGCTCACGGGGTGAGAGGGAGGCAGAGTGTCTACACAGTAGCCAAGACTCAAGGCAAAGTCAGCGCCGTGAGAAGGGTGGGGGGAGAGATCCTGGAGGCCTGCTTGGAGGAGGAGGCACTTCCGTTGAGGCTTGAAGGCAGAAACTAAACTTAGCTTGTAGGGGCTGGGAGCAGCCATGGAGGCCACTTACTCCAACCCCCTCTTCTGCATCAGCTGAGGCATAGAAAGAGGAACGATCTCTCCAAGTGACATATTAACGTCGAATTCGTAACTAATTAGACATGGGAAGTGGAAAGTGAAGGGCAGGGCAGCAGGGAGAGATGGCACGAGGCCATGATGGAAAGGCAGGGCTGTGGGAGCTGTGCCCTCGCCACTAGAAAGGACTGCTGAGGCCAATCCCCAGGGTCCTTAAGAGGGGCCCCCCCAAAGGCCCTGCCAAAGCCCCCAGCACCCCAGTAGGGTCTGCGTGCTGGCTGCCACCTCTGCTGGCCAGACGCAGGTCCCCGTCCAGCTGCACGACGCTCGGCCTCATTCCTGGATGGCTCGTTTGCCAGCAGCCCGCCCAGCTCTGGGCCTTGACCCCTGCCCTTCTCATGAGCACTCTGCTCCCTGGGGAGGGGGCCCCCTGGCCATGAGATGGTGACACCCCGTTGGGTAGGCTCCTCTCATGGCTCCCAGGACCGTTAAGACCAGAGGTGACTCTGGGGGGATCGGTCCAATCCTATCACTTGACAGACAGGGAAACTGAGGCCCACTCTGTAATCCCCCTACACCGTGGGTCTCCTACAACCCAGCCTGAACCCCGCCTCCGGCCTCCGGCCTCCTGCTGGAGCCTTCCGGAGGGGCTGAACCTCCATTTCCAGAGCTTCCTCCGTGCCCCTCTGTGTGGCTCTCTGTCAAGCCAATGCAGCCCCACGTGCTGAGCCGCGTCCCCGCCACCTTACCGACTGCGAGCCACACTCCGGAGCCCCCCACGCCCCCTCCAGCCTCCCCCAGCCCTGGCACCGCCTCTGTAAACCTGGTGCCCCTGGAGACTCTACCCCCCACAGGGCACATTAACACGACCCACCACCCACAAGTCACCCACCCACCCTCCCGCGTCATCGCATCAGCGATGGAGTGACAGCCGGGGGCCAGCGCCCGGCTCAGCCAGACAGGCAGCTATGGGCGCAGACACCCGCCTCGGGGTGAGCTCATATTTAAAACTTCCTTTCATATATTTTTAATAAAACAACTGATACAAATTCAAAACCAACTCCATAAATCAAACATTACTCCATGTCGGCGGCTTCAAGGTTCCCCGGTGCAGGGGGGCGGGGGGGGGCAGCTGGCCGCGGCGGGGAGGGGGGGGGGCTGTGCGGAGCTTGAGGTTCTGTGAAAGGTTTATTGGATTTCATCGTCCCTTAAGGGGAAACCCTTAAATGTCTGTGCAATTATACGTCTAATAACACTCCCAGCCCTTGGACACGGCCTTGACTTGACAGAGATAAGGAACTGGAAGTTGCTCAGTCAATACCAAGCTATTAATCTCTGTCGCCTCGCTGTCACCGCGGCTCCGGAAACAATGTCGGCGCTGACCCGGGCGAAGGCACGCGGCGATGGGGACCAGAAGGCCAGCCGCCCGTCATCCCGGGTTTTGTCATCCTCACTCCCTAGAAGAACTCCCAGATCTTTATCCGGCCTGAGCTGACGCCTTTCCAGTCCGCGGGGGTTCTTTGTCTCGGCCCAGGGTTAGGAGAGAGCAGCATCCCCAGCCCCTCACCATCCCGCGTGGAGCCTTTAAGGAGAAAGTGTTTCCTGGGGAGGAGACTTGGCAGAGCCAAGGAGACCTGCAGATGCATGGCCATCGCAAGGACAGTGGGAGCCGCAGAGGCGATGTTTGTTTACCTGTGCAAATGAGGGTGATTGTTACCCTGTCTCTGCACCAATTGGATGGGGGGGGGCGCTCCCCCTCCTTCAGTGGCATCCTCCTCGACCTTGAAAGAAACCCAAGGAATTATGTGAAAGAGAAGCTAATAAAAATCCTAACGAGAAAGAATCGAACCAGGGGAGAGTGAGGTGGCCAGCCCTACCCTTCCCGCAGCAGGGACTTGGGGGGGGGGGGGGTGCCCACGCCCATGCTGATGGGCGCCCGCCCTCCAGCTCAGGGTGCCATCGAGGCCCAGGGAGTGCCTGGCAGGCTGCCACGACCTGGCTCTGTCTCGGGCACCGTGTCCTCAGCCCGGACTGAGCCGACCGCTGCCCTCCAGGGCCTTACTCTGCTGGGCGGCAGGATGGACAGGCCTCGGAACCTGCGCCTGGCACCAGCTTCCGTGCGCAGGGGGCTCCTTCCCGCCCCTCCTCCCGGGTGAGCAGCCACCGAGCCTCCTCCTCCCGTGGGTCCCGCAGACGGTGGCCCAGGAGCTGGCACCTGAGGTCCTCAAGCAACTGCTCTCGGGCAAACAGTGACTCCATGAAATATAGGCGAGACGTGCAAGGGCCGCGTTGTGCAACATGGCAGCCACCAGCGCGTCAATGAATGAAAATCCAATTAAAAATTCAGCCCACCCAGCGTGGCTCAGTGGTTGAGTGTCAATCTATGAATCAGAAGGTCACGGTTCGATTCCCGGTTCGATTCCCGGTCAGAGCACGGGCCCCGGTTGCAGGCTTGATCCCCAGGAGGGCGCGTGCAGGAGGCAGCCGGTCCATGATTCTCTCTCATCATTGATATTTCTATCTCTCCCTCTCCCTCCCTCTCTGAAATCAATAAAAATATTTTTTTAAAAAAAAATTCAGTCCCTCTATCACGAAAGCCACACGTGGTCCAGGTAGAAACCATCTCCATCATTGCAGGCGGTGTCATGGGCTGTGCTGACCTAGAACGTATGACGGGAAAGGGGATAATATTCAACTAGGACTCAGCCTCCTAGACACATCAGCGCCCGGACCTTCGGATCCTGTCTCGGAGACAGAGGGCACAACCGGCGGAAGAATCTGTGGAGACTGTATTGGTCCAGATGGTCCTCCATGCCTTAAGCAGCGGTGGCGAACCTTTTGAGCTCGGCGTGTCAGCATTTTGAAAAACCCTAACTTAACTCTGGTGCCTTGTCACATATAGAGATTTTTTTATATTGGCAACCATCGTAAAACAAAGACTTGTATTTTTGATATTTATTTTATATATTTAAATGCCATTGAACAAAGAAAAATCAACCAAAAAAATGAGTTCGTGTGTCACCTCTGACACGCGTGTCACAGGTTCGCCATCCCTGCCTTTAGGGGTTGCCTCGAGTCACAGGGAGCGAATGACTCACAAAGATGCGATGAGCCACACTTCCCGCTCTCGCTCGCTCCTCGTGTGGCACGTTTTGATGGGCAGGTGCCAGGAGGAAGGGCGCCATCAGGAGGGCCCAGGTGGGTGAGCGCCCACTGTAGCTCCTCCCCCACCGTTACCTCGGCCTCCTGTCCTGGGAGCTCTAGGCACCATGCCGTCTCAGCATCCCTCCAACACCGAAGGCACAGAACCCACTAGTTCTCTGCCTCCAACAGATGCTGAAGCCACCTGACCAGGGGGAGCTCCAGGCTCATCAGGGTGGCGGGGGCGGGGGGGGGTGGTGTGTGGAGACTCACGCTGTCCCTGTGCTGTTACCAGGCCCCTGGTGGCGGGAAAGAGGCCCTGGGGGAGTTAGGCAGAGGGCTTCCGGAGGCCCGAGGGTCTCCGTTCTGCACTAGACCCACCTCGAAAGTAAATGCGGACCTTACTTCTAACGTGATGCAATACCCCACCTTTGTACAGAGGTCTCGCTTCTGCGGAAACTTCTCCATGGACTGACTCCCTTCTTTCAAGAGCCCTAGGATGTAACTGCGATCCACCCGCCATCTTTCCAAAATGTAAGGATCGGTTTGAGGAAAATCCCCAACTTAAGTTACGTGGGTAGGCATTCAGCCGACTCCAGGTTAACGGGAAATTTGTCTTTGAGGGAAGATAATATTTCTAAACAATACCACTCCTAGGCAGCCCTTCTCACACATGCGTTAGCCGCGTGATGCACAGCTGAGCATCCACACACACCATCTCATTTATGTCTCACCACGACCCTACAGCACAGACACGGGGAGCCACCCCATTTCACAGACGCAGAAACTGAGGCTTAGAGACGGTCGACGATTTTGCCCGTAGCCACCCAGCAAGTAAGCAGGAAAGACAAAGACCTGGTCCGATTTGTCATTAGAATGTGGGTTTATAGACCACAGTATGGGGTCATAATCTTTGTGCGTTTGAATGAGGGAACTGGAAATTCAGTAGAAAAATGTCAAAGAAGAAATTAGCTTCTATAATAACTTCTAAATGGCTCACCTGGCAGCGCTCCGAAGACTCGGGTGATGAAAGACATGGCTGGTGTTTCCTCGGGCCATGGGAAATGGCCTCTGTCTGCGGAAGCATTTTCTCTCCGATCCCTGGGCCGAGACCAGGGCTGGGCGCCTGGTGGGAGACACTCCGATGCGGGCCTGAGAGGGGAGTGGGTAAGGCGTCTGGCCCGGTAACATGTCAGCCCCTCTGGCATCCATCCCCAAGTGACAGCCCTCGGGGAGCCAGGCCAGGCGGCGTCGCCTGCTTCCAGCAGCAGCTGCGGGGGGGGGGGGGGGGACCCAGGCCGGGCTCCCGTGCCCACACCCCATAAATCAGCCCTCAGCCTGCTCCACATTGCAGTGCATCTCCTTCAAGCAACTCGGAGGGAAAATGGCTCCATCTGCTCACTGCAAGGTCATAAATAACATGGAATAGGAGCAAATGGATGGAAAGCAATTTCTGAAAGATGAATTTCTGAAAGGATTGGCCACCATTTGTGCACCTCTCCTGGTGCTGGAAATGGCTGCCTGAGACCCTGCCAGGCCTGAGGGCTGGAGGAGCCATTAATGGGGAGGGAAGGAGGGAGAGAGGTAGAGAGAAAGGGAGAGAGAAAAAAGAGAGAGAGAGAGAGAGAGAGAGAGAGAGAGAGAGAGAGAGAGAGAGAGAGAAATACTTCTTGGTGAAGGGCTGGTCAGGAAAGGGCTCTTGCAAAGGACTTCCCATTACTGACCCTCCCCTTTCTTCTCTTTGACCTTTTCCTTATCTTCTCCATCCCCAAGTTCATCACCACCATCATCATCACCATCACTATCACCATCACCATCATCATTACCACCATCAGTACTATCATCATCACCATCACCATCATCACCATCATCACCACCATCACCATCATCATTACCACCACCATCATCATCATCATTACCACCATCAGTTCTAACACCATCATCACCACCATCACCATCACCATCATCATTACCACCATCAGTACTATCATCATCACCATCACCACCATCACCACCGTCATCATTACTACCATCATCACTAACAGCACCACCACCATCATCACCCCCGTATGGTTGATTGGGTGACTGCCTTATGGAGGCTTCTGAGGTATCGGCACGGTGCTGAAATCTCGGTTTCTTCCTGTGAATCACCTTCTTTCAGGTCTCCTTGAGGTCTGCCCTGACCATACTACGTAAGACTGCAACGCCCCCCCGATGGCCTCTCAGCCCCAGCCTTTGTTTTCTTGTCCTCCACAGCTTGTAGCGCCTTCCCACGGAGTCAGTAATTCCCTTTCCTGGCTATTGTCTTATCATCTGCCCTCCCCGTCTAGAACAGGTGCTTTAGGGGCATCTCTTTGTATATTTGCCCCCAGCGCTGGCCAACAGAAGACACTCAGTTCATCATTTGTTGAATAAGCGGGTGCATAAACGAACGAGGGGTCCTCTGGTTTCCTCGCCATCCTGTGAAGCTTATCTGGCCTGTGCCTCCCTCTCCGCACTCATCTCCTGCTTCCGGCCTCACGACATCTCGCACACACGGTCACATCTGGGCTCTTGGCCTCGCTCCTCGCTGTTGCGTGCTGTGCCCCCGCCCGACATGCTCCTCACACACCTTCCCAACGCCCCCGGCTCTTCCTCCGGGTCCTCTCTGGCCACCAGGAGAGCCCCCTTGCTGTGCTTCTGTTCCTTCTTCGTCCTCATGGACTGTGTGCTTGTTTATTTACTTGGAGGGAAGAGCATCTGCCCGATTTAGCTTCTCTCAGCCACCTTTGCTGGCCTCAGAGCCCAGCGTGGGGCCTGGCACAGCGCAGATATTAAAAAAAACATGCTGAACCCATTTATAGATGCGGAGTCGGGATTTGATACCGGCTCTAAATCCAAAGCTCACACACGTGGACACCACCTGTGCTGTTCTCTGGGTTTCTTCCCTTCGTGGTGGTATCAGCCTTGTCCGTCACTGGCCCTGTCTCCCAGGGAACCGCCCTCAGCCCCTTCAGGTGATGACGTTGGCTTCTGTGCTTTCTGCGAACGTGTATCAGGCACCTGGGCCAGGTGCCATTCTAGTAGGCATGGCCGACTTCCTCCTTCATGTTCTCCTTCCCGTATGAAAAGGCACAGGTGCCCGGCCAGCGTGGCTCCGTGGCTGAGCATCAACCTGTGAACCAGGAGATCACAGTTCGATTCCTGGTCAAGGCACAAGCCCAGGTTGCGAGCTTGATCCACAGTGGGGAGGCGGGGGCGGGGGGCGGGTGCAGAAGGCAGCCAATCGATGATTCCCTCTCATCATGGATTTCTCTCTCTCTCTCTCTCTCTCTCTCTCCCTCTCCCTTCCTCTCTGAAGTCAATAAAAAATATATATATTTTAAAAAGAAAGAAAAAAAGAAGCACAGGGGAGACTGGAGTGGAGCCTTGGTAGCAAGTGAGGTGAGGGATGGGGAACATTGTTGGACATTGAACATTTCAAATGGCTTTTGAGAGGTATGGAGACATCTATGCTGTAATAGCTTCTCTCTCTCGCTCTCTCTCCCCCCCCCCCTTAGTCTGGGCCTGGCACCTCCCTGGGGTGAACTTTTGAGTCTGGGCTCCATGTAAATATCAAGCATGCTGGTGACGGCCCCCTTAGTCCAGGGTCCCCACCTCGCTCTGCAAAGCAGGAGGAGATGGTCACAGACACCAAGCGGGGCTGGAAGCTGAGACCAAATTATAAGATGTTTATTTCCAGCCCGATGAGGCGAGCCACGCTTCGGGAAAACAGCAATTATAACTTGACGGTAACAGAGTGGAGGTGCCGTTGCCACTGCTGCGCCCCACAAACACGGTGGCTTCCTGGGCGCATCTCCTCCGGGGCCCAGCAGCCCGAGGAGCCCAGCTCAGGCACAGGAGGCAGCCCATTCTCTTCTGCTTTATTTTTTTCTGAAGTCTTTCTCGCCCTCTGACTATATTGTATCTATTCCTTGTTTATTGTCTGACTCCCCAACTATATTATAAAATCCGTGAGAGCAGGGAATTTGTCTGGTTCCCTGTGAAATCCCCTGGGCCTGTGAGTACCTGCCACCTGGTTGATGCTCAATAAATACTTCTTGAAAATGAATGAATGAATGAATGAATGAGCGAATGAATAAATGAATGGATAGGTGATTGAATGAATGTATGAGTGAGTGAATGAATGAATGAATGAGTGAGTGAGTGAGTGAACGAAAGGAGGAAGTGGGAATTGCACCCAACTTCTTCCTGAACACAGTGTGGAAGGTTATCATAGTAACCGCCCCAATGAAACATGCCTCGCTGTATTCGTGACCTTGTGGAGGCGCCTCCCACATTGAATCCGGGCTTGGCCATGTGACTGGTTTCGGCCAGTGGAACGTTAGCAGGAATGACCCAAGCATCAGCGTGTGCACCGGGGCTTGTCTACTTCTCGCTGTTTTGGGACACAGCCACCGTGTGAATAACAATAATCACCCTAGATTCCAGGATCCATTGCTGGGAAAATGGCTCAGCTGACAGCCAGGCCCCGTCACAGGAGAGGAGGTCTCAGACCAGGTGGCACCAGCCAAGCGGCTGGATGATGGCAGCCACGGGACCCACCTCGAATCGGTGACTCACGGGATCCTAAGCAAAGAAACGACGACGATCGTTGTAAGACGCTGAGGTCGTGAGTCGTTTGTCATGTGACAGCATGCATCACTCTGGTCCCGTCCATCCTGCTGGCGCAAGACACCCCACAAAACGGACCCCCAAACTATATCCTCTCTTTTTCTCAGCAGGATTTAAACTCCGACGTCCAGGAGAATCCACACAGCCAAGCACCGGGTCCCCAATAGGCCCTGCCCAGCCCTTCTGAGCGGGTTCACTGCCACAGCCCAGACCCACAGGTCCGATTTCGTTCACACGTATTGAGTGGGAAATGCCAGAGGCAGGCGTGTCCACGGCAGGGAAACCTGAGGCCCTGTCCAGCCCCCCTTTTCCCCCTAAGAGCTCCCCAGTCGACAAGATGGCTCGGGGCCCACCCCGGAGCATCCTCCTGCAGAAGGCGGTGCCCGGATGAATGCCAGGCCTGCGAGCATTCGGTCCACCTGCTCTACACTCAGGCCGGGAGCAGAGGGACCCAGGGCAGGACTGGCAGGAAGGCAGGAGGCAGGCTGAGGGGGCTCTAGTACCACTCCAAGTACTTGAATTTTTTTTAAATTTTAAATATTATATCACCCAACCGGCGGGGTTCCGTGGTTGAGCGTGGGCCTATGAACCAAGAGGTCACGGTTTGATTCCCGGTCAGGGCACAGGCCTGGATTGCGGGCTTGATCCCCAGTGTGGGGCGTGCAGGAGGCAGCGATCCATGATTCTCTCTCATCATTGATGTTTCTCTCTCTCCTTCTCCCTTCCTCTCTGACATCAATAAATAATAATAATAATAACAAGGAGGAAGAGGAGGAGGAAGCATAGGCAAGCGAAAGAACCAGTCGGACTTGGGGTTGAGGGAGGGAGTCTGGGTGACTCACCGAGACCCCATGTCCCTCGGAGAGAGGGAGCTGGGGTTCCACTGGGAAGGGCGGGTGTGGGGTGGGGCGTGAGCAGCCTCCCTCCCTGCTGGCCGCGCAGCTCGGGGGAGATAATTGCACCAAACAGCTTGGCTCCGTGGACTCGGGGGGAAATTTACGTCCTGCTCTGTGGGGGGAGCCGTGTCGCTGCCAGCCTGTGTTGGCAGCAGCATAAACCGGCCCCCAGCCCGCACTCTGCGAGGGACCCATGCCGCCTGTAAACGCCCGCATATGTCCCCACTGTGAGTCAGACGCAGAGCCCAGTGCGGAGCAGGTGGGTGGGGTGCAGGGAGCCGCACCCAACATCCGAATGCTGCCTCCTGGGGGGGGGGTGGGATTTTGGTCTAAATAACTGAGTGTGGGCGTTTCCTGGGGAGTCCAGTTCTCAGAACGCCGGCGGGGGGGGGAGGGAGGGGTGATCAGCTTTGAAGCCTGAGGTGAAGTACGAGAAACCCAGGAAGGAGTGCCCATTAGAAGCCGCCACTTGGACGTGCGAGTGGGAGGGGGAGCGTGGCCGGCGGCGTGACCACCGAGGCGGGTCCCTGCGGGTCCTTTAGAGGCGCCCATCGGGGTGACCTTCCTAACAGCTTCCCCTGTGGTCACTGCTCTGGCCTCTGGATAGTGCGCCGCCTTCCGCAGGGCAGTGTGCTCTGGGCGGGCAGGGCCGGGCCGGCTCACAGGGGAGTTCGGTGAGCTCCGTGGGCACGGGAATAAAGCCCGGCCGAGCTGTGGGCCCGGAGGGTGAGACCGGACCGCCCGCCGGAGTAGGGGAGCTGAGCGGCCGGCGCCGGGCCGTTGCTGTTCCGCTTTCTCAAACCGCACAAGGGGCCGCGGCCCTTGCCTGGCACCGAGACTGGGAAATGGCCAGTTTCTTCGAAGGGTTTGCTTTGCCTTCTGGGTCCCCGCCATCGTTTCCAAAATGGTGCCAAACCATCCCTCTGTGTTGGGGGCCCCTGGGGGAGCCCAGACAGACATAGGAAGGAAGGAGACAGGGTCCACAGGGCCCAGCGATCCTCCGGAAGGTTCCGGCGCTGCCCGCTGCCCGCTGCCCCGTTTGACGAATCACTTGCCAAGAGCCCGGCCCGGGGGAGCGCTGACCTTGCAGAGGAGCGATCTGTCTTCATGGAAACGCTGTCATACGCGCACGTCTCAATCGGGCCTGGGCAGGCGCCGGGACGGGGCTAAGGAGGAAAAATGGGTGGCCCGTTCAGGGGCGCAGAAGCAGCTCCCGTGAGCCAGAGGGACCCTGGAGAGCGGCCGGGGATCAGCGCGTCGTCCCCCTCCCCCGCCCCAACCCTCCCCCAGTGGCCGTGAGTCCTCAGCAAGGCCTGCCTAACCGTCACCCCTCCACGGGGAGCGAGCGGGCCCCTCACCCCATCTTCGGTGACCAGGCTCCCCGTCTGTCACAGGACAAGCGGGGCACGCCTTTGGTTTCTGGGTCCCTTACAGCAAAACACAGACAGGCCCCTGCTGCATCCTCAAGGTCAGCGGGTGACCCCTCGGGGGTTGGGGAGAGGGTGGGGGTGGGGGTGGGGGTGGAGATAACTCGGCATCTCCAGGTCCCCTCTCAGAGGCCGGAGGACCAGGCCGAGCTGCCCACTGTCTGGGCTGACAGCTCCAGGGGCGGGGGAGGCCCGGGGAGTTATCCACCAGGACCTGGGGTCACCCTGGAGGCTGCCGGCTCCTGAACCGGAGGCCAGGCATTGCTGGTGCCGGTGCCTTATTAAAGGAGGGGATGGGCAGGGAGGAGGGACTCGGAGTGCCACAGGGCAGGGTATTATGGGATGGCTGGGGCAGGCTATTTTGGGACGAATTGAACCAACAGCTAATGTTGGAGGGGAGAAAATGAAAGCCAGAGGTGCCCGGAGAAGCTGATGGCGGCAACTGACCCAGAGCCACTGGCCAGGGAGGGGAAGGCAGGCAGGGGCTCCTGGCCTTTCTGGGTTCCAGACAGTAATTCTACGGTAATTTTGTGGGGTTTTTTGATTTTTCCATCTCAGGGTCGTGGAGAGATAGTAAAGGGAAGAGCAGGGAAGGAATTTAAAGCAACAACAACATAACCCGGGGCTGAGTCCCTTCTCTTATAAAAGTGCGTAGATGGGCCCTGGCTGGGTGGCTCAGTTGGTGGGAGCACCTTCCCATACACCTTGCGTGTTCGATTCCTGGTGGGTACACGCTTAAGTTACAGATTTGATCCCCCAGTCGGGGTGCATGTGGGAGGCGACCAATGATGTTTCTTTCTCACATCAATGTTTCTCTCTCTCTCTCTAAAAATCAGTGAATAGTCCTAGCCAGTTTTGCTCAGTGGATAGAGCGTCGGCCTGTGGACTGAAGGGTCCCGGGTTCAGTTCCGGTCAAGAGCACATGCCCCAGGTGCGGGCTCCATCCCCCGGAGGGGGGCGTGCAGGAGGCAGCCGATCCATGATTCTCTCTCATCATGGATGTTTCTATCTCTTTCTCTCCCTCTCCCTTCCTCTCTGACATCAATTAACTTTTTTTTTTTAATTTCTAAATGTTTAAAAGTAAATAAATAAATAAAAATCAGGGAAGACACCCTCAGGTGAGGATTTAAAACAAGCACTTAGATGAGCCGTGCGGTGCCTCAGATGCCATAAAAGGGCACAGGTCGCGGTGTGAAGGTTCAGTGACAGGTGGGTTGGGGGAGCGGAGCAGGGAGGACAGGGCCGGCTCCCCCGACGACAACAGGGCTGCGGGCCCCCTAACACCAGCACCCGCCCGAGACCTTTGAAATGGCAGTTCCTTGTTCTGCAAAGACTCCCCTTGCACCGGCTGACCGTGAGCAGTCGCTGACCCTCTGAAAAAACAGGTCCGGAGGCCACGCCAATGGATGTACTACACGCCGATCGATAGCGCGGACCTAGCCCCTCCCGTGGACGTGTAACTCAATCAGCGCGGGGAGGCGGGGGCAGGCCGGTGCCCCCGAAAGCCTGCTGTGAGCAGCAGAAAGTGTGGGTGATTGCATTATCCGCGATGGCGTTGTCATATTTCTGCTGAACCGGGGGATAAACTGAAATGAATATTAATAAACCAGCACCGTGGCCAGCGCCGCAGAGCATCCGGGCCGCCCCCCAGCCGTGGGCTCCCTCCGGGTTTGGTTCCGGACACAGTCGGGGGCCCCGCGGCCAGGAGGGGCCCCAGAGGCCAGGCGTGTGCCACCCCCCAAGGCCGTCAAACCCGGGGGGCTTCCTGGTCCCCAGAGGAGGTGGAATCCTTGCTTTCCACCCCGTCTCACAGAGGAGGGACCTGAGGTCCCGAAAGGAGCCACGACCCCTCGAGTGGCCGGGGTGGGTGGCAGGGCTGGGGGCGGGGGGCGTCAGCCCTTCTCAGCGAGGATGGGGAGCGGGGCGGCCAGGGGACTTTTGACAAGAGGAGGATCAAGGGACACTTTTTGGGTCTTGGCTGTGCCCTGGCAGGGGGGGTGGCGAGGGTCTCCCGGGGGTCCCTGTGTGGAGACGGGCAGGGACAGAGCCGGGGCCACTGCAGCGGTTTTCCCAGCTCCCGCCGGGCCCGCAGCTCCCCAGGCCTGAGCGCCCACCGTGCCCGCTTTAGGTACCGTGTGACCCCCGCCCCCAGGCCATCGGAGTTTGCTCCCGGCACCAGCAGCTCTGAGGCCACGTTTGCTCTGGAATGCTAGAATTCCGTGAAAGCAAGAGAGACCGTGAGTGGGGGAAACGAGGAAAAGGGGCAGGAAAGGAGAGGAGAGCCGTGGCGGGGGGCTCGGTCGGTTGGGAACCTTGTCGGGGCACCAATAGGCTGAGGGTTTGGCCCCCGGAGAGAACGGGCCGAATCCAGGTGGGTTGCGTCCACGTGTCCCGTGCCATGGCTCGGCGCTAGGTCATGAAAGGAACCCCCATGGTGGCCAGGCGGGCACCGAGCCTGCAGCGATTGTCCTGTTGGCCCCGGCACCCAGCGTCCGCCCGCCCCCTCCACGGCCGGAGGGGCACCCGGGTCTGCGAAGCCGCGTCCCCATGCGGAGCCCCTCTCCGGAGCTGCCGCCGGAATCCCGGCCCAGGGCCGTGGGGACTGACCTTGTCACTGACCTCGGGGACATCCTGGTCCCTGCGTGTTCAGAGCCGTGCGTTCTCTCCGGGGAGGGGACGAAGGGGACACCGACGGTGTTAAAAGGCCGCTGACAGGCCCGGCATCACCGATCGGCACGGCACGGGCTTCACAAAGACGGCCCCGCGGAGCCGGTCACTCGCACGGCTCGTGTTTGGGAACCTGACAAACCGGAGACGCGGGGCTGGTCCAGCCTCAGGGTGGATCGAACCCATTTGCGCCGGAAGTTGGCCGATGCCCCAGAAATCGCGTGGAGGAGACGCCGTGGGAGCCCCTCCCTCCCACCCACGAAGCCCCCTCCACCCGCGCCGGACCCTTCGAGGCGGAGACCTGTTGCCCGTGCGTCGGTTCCATTCCCCTCACGTCGGTTCCATTCCCCTCACGTCGGTTCCATTCCCCTCACGTCGGTTCCATTCCCCTCACGTTGGTTCCATTCCCCTCACGTCGGTTCCATTCCCCTCACGTCGGTTCCATTCCCCTCACGTAGCCACTTTCCGTTCCCGTCCATGTATTTTAAGCAAATGGTTCAGCCGGTTGACAAGCATGAGAAAGCAGGACCTGCACTGGGCTTTTCAAAAGCGATTTTCCCCTAACGACGGCGCAGGGAGCTCTGACCGCTCACCGCGTTTTACCAGAGGCTCCAGGCCAGCTCTTAAAAGGACGCTGTCGCCAACACCGGTTTGGCTCAGTGGATAGAGCGTCGGCCTGCGGACCGAAGGGTCCCCTTGTTCGATTCCGGTCAGGGGCATGTACCTTGGTGGCAGGCACATCCTCAGTGTGGGGTGTGCAGGAGGCAGCTGATTGATGTTTCTCTCTCATCAATGTTTCTGACTCTCTATTCCTCTCCCTTCCTCTCTGTAAAAAATTATTAAAATATATTTTTTTTTAAAAAAAAGGACGCTGTCCACTCCGCTGCTAAGGGCTGATGTCTGTGACTCTACGCTGTCAGATGGCTCCCTGGCCAACCTGCACTGGAAAATCCCTCCTCCGGGAGCTCTGAGAGATGCCCAGAGGGGCCCGGTAGCGCAGAGGGGCCGGGAGAGGGGGTTAGGAATGCAGAAAGCCTTCCCCGGCGGCACCATCTGAGTGGGGTTTGGATTGAAGAAGAGTGAGCCAAGCAAGGTTCTAGGGGGAGAGCATTCCAGCAGAGGAGATGGGGCTCTCCGTCGCTCCTGCCGTAGATGCCACCAATTAAGCGAGGTCAAGCTACTGCCATTATATAGGGTGCACCCCCAAATGTATACACACTTTGAGTAATTTTTTTTTTTAGAGAGAGAGGGAGATGGATAGAGACAGAAACATCAATCAGCTGCCTCCCGCTGGGGATTGAGCCCACCACCCAGGCCTGTGCCCCGACTGGGAGTCAAACCAGTGACCTCTTGGTTCCTGGGTCAACGCTCAACCACTGAGCCACGCCAGCCGGGCACACACTTTGAATAATTGTTCGTTTCAATGGGTTAAATCTGGAATGAAAGAAGCATCCACTGAGCTGTCCGCTGTGAAGTGTGTATACATTTGGGGGGACACCCGATCGCTCTGTCCCACCGCTGCCTCCTGGCGGGATCTATAACATCACAGGCCATTGTCTACAAAAGGGGAGGAAAGCATAAAGGGGCCGCGTCCTCCCCGTGTCCCTTTGCCTCTAAATTAGAGTCAGAGCTCTCGTGACTCCATTCGCCGGCCTCAGTCCCCCGGCGGGGCCCGGGCTCGTGGGCATCTGATTGGCGCTGCAGTTAAGAGCCCCTCACACAGACACATTTCCAGAAGATAATGGGCCGCGTCGCGCCAGCTCTAATTGTCGGACAGTAGATGAAGAGCAGTGCATGTAAATAATTCATCCGGGGCCACATCAAAGAGGAGTCAGTGGTGCCCCCGCTGCTCAGGCCCTGCCCTCGGCCCCTGGGCTCCGTCATGGGTCTCCCGGTGCAGCTGGGGTGTGTGTGGGGGGAAGGGGGGAGGGCATTGTCAGGGCCTCGCCCACATCAGAACGGAGGGCTCCGGAGAGAATGGCTTTCAGTCTCGCCTTTTTCCTTCCAGGCCCTGCTCCTTTTTCTTTTTCTTTTTCTTTTTCTTTTTTTAAAATATATTTTTATTGGTTTCAGAGAGGAAGGGAGAGGGAGAAAGAAACATCCATGATGAGAGAGAATGAATTATGGATCGGCTGCCTCCTGCACGCCCCGCACTGGGGATGGAGCCCGCAACCTGGACATGTGCCCTGCCCGGGAATCGAACCATGACCTCCCGGTGCATACGTCGACGCTCACCCACTGAGCCCCGCCGGCCGGCCGGCTGTCCCTTTCTTGACCCCCCAGAACGAGGAAACGAGGCAGGGTGTGAAGGAAAACCAGTCTGAGCCCAAGAGGCCAGGCCTGGGCATCGCTCGAGCTCAGACCCAGCCCCGTTGAAAGCACATCCTCCTCGGACGGTTCCATGACCAGAGCCACACGCCTGTTTGCAGCGGGTTTGCTGCCATCGCACCCGGAGAGTCCTCCCCGGGACAGACTCCACGCCGAGGGCCTCCCAGACCTTCCCCGCTGCCCCTCGGAGACCAGGAGTCCAGGGGCCAGGAGCAGGGGCGCCCGCGGAACCCCCAAGGACCCGGGAGCTGGCCGTCTACGGATGGGCCCTGCCCTGTAGTTACCTATCGGCCCACCACTTCCAGCAGGAGTTCCAGAAGGCTGGGCCCGAGGCAAGACTTTCCCCGAGTTCCCAGGGCAGCCGGACATGCCCCCTGGCGCCCGGGGACTGCGAACTGAAGCCTGCTTCTCGCCCGCATCACCCGTCAGCGTCGCACTAGCGCCGGCCCGAGAGACACGGCGAGGCCGCGCTGGGCGTTTGCGTCCAGGCGCGTCGATGGCAATTGGATTGAGATGATTAATTTCCCCACCAATTGCCATTTCTTCCTGATGTAAGTCAGAAACTAAATAATACAAACTGACGGAAATATCATTGCAGGATCAATAAAACATCCTCCACAGATAATTATGGCGTTAATGCACTTACTCTCCGGCAGGGGCATCCATCACAGTTAATGCGGGTTCGTTGAAATGACTTTAATTAAAGCGCTGGGGTTCCTCTCAGGACACTGAGGCGTAAAGGCGGGAGGAGCCGAGGAGCCAGGGGTGTCCGTGTCCAGGGCCTGCAGGGACCCGGGGACCTGAAGACGTGCATCTGGGACGGCCGTAGGGAGAGGCGGGCGGGCGGGCGCTGAGTGTCAGAAGCCGGGCGTCTCCCAGCTCGTTTCAAACAGAACATCGCTGAGTATGAATTTACTTTTTAAAGGTGGTTCAGGCTGCAGTCGGAATAAGAAGAATAAAAAAACAGCGGGAGGAGAGAATGCGTTATAAGCCACCGGTTGGCGTGGCTCCGTGGTTGAGTGTCGACCTATGAACCAGGAGGCCACGGTTTGATTCCTGGTCAGGGCACATGCCTGGGTGGTGGGCTCGGCCTTTGGCCCACCACCCAGGAGGCAGGAGGCAGGAGGCAGCCGATCCATGATTCTCTCATCATTGATGCTTCTATATCTCTCTCCCTCTCCTGTCCTCTCTGAAATCAATAAAAACTATTTTTTTAAAGGTCACACAGCCAATAAATGATGGAACTGGCATTGATTCTAAGCCAATTCCAAAGGCTTCACCCTTCACTATACTCTTTTTCAAAATACGTTTTTATTTATTTTTAGCGAAAGAGGAAGGGAGAAGTAGAGAGAGAAACAGCGATGATGCGAGAGAATCATCGGCTGCCTCCTGCACGCCCTCTGCTGGGGATCAAGCCCACAACATGGGCACGTGTCCTGGCCGGGAACCGAACCAGTGACCTCTTGGTACATGGGACGATGCTCAACCACTGAGCCACACCGGCCGGGCAACTGTGTTCTGAATACTCCCAACACGTCACGGGAGCTCAGAGGAGCAAGCGATGACTCCCAGAAAGAGGTCGAAGAGAACGTCACGGGAGGTGGAACCTAGTCTCCGCCTTAACACACGGATAGAGCCTGGACTTCAGGAGGTGAAAAGGGACAGAGAGAGGGGCCCTTGAACACCTAGGAAAGGCAGGTGCCATGGGCCATGGTGGGCAAACTGCGGCTCGCGAGCCACATGCGTCTCTTTGGCCCCTTGAGTGTGGCTCTTCCTAAGCCTTAGGGGTACCCTAATTAAGTTAATAACAATGTACCCACCTATATAGTTTAAGTTTAAAATATTTGGCTCTCAAAAGAAATTTCAATCGTCGTGCTGTTGACATTTGGCTCTGTTGACTAACGAGTTTGCAGGCCACTGGCCTGGGGGATGCTCCCCGTGAAGGAAGCATAAGGAGATGCGGCCGGAGAGAGGGATGGGGCCATGTACGTGGAGCCACTCACAGGCCATTGAACAGGACGTGAGTAGAGCTCAGTTTGGGGCAGGCTTCCTATCAGGCCTTCCTGAGAGGTCAGAGGTCAGGGGTAGGGGGCGCAGAGAAAGACCAAAAACAGGTAAAGGCCAAGTCCAGGCCTCCTGGACAGACGGACCAGAGCTGAGTGCAGGGCCCAGATCCGGGCATCGGGCCATCCCTGCAGCACGTGGCCTGGCCAGGCTCACTCCTGTCGGCCCCGCCTGAGGCTCTCGGCGGACAGGGGCCCCAGACTCCGCTGTCATCGCCACGCGTCCGGCGGCCAGGTTTCCATCGTCGCCCAGAACCGCGTCCGCCCGCCACGGCCGTAAATCCAGAGGCCGATCCTATGGACAATACCTCCGCCCCCCCAGGACCCGCGTGGCTCAGGCCCGATGCCAGCGGGCACTCGGGCCCCCGGAGCCTCGGGAATCTGCTCCAGTGAAAACCCGGAGATTCTCTGACTCCCTCGGACCCTGATGGAGAAAGCACACGGCCTCGGGTTCGGCAGCGGCATTGAGGCCGTGCACACCGGAAAGCAGCCTTCGGCTCTGGGCAGAAGTGTCACTGAAAATCAACTTTAAAATAACGAGTAGCTCGCCCCGGCCGGTTTGGCTCAATGAATAGAGCGTCGGCCTGCGGACTGAAGGGTCCCGGGTTCGATCCTGGTCAGGCCACGTGCCTGGGGTGCAGCTTGATCCCCAGTAGCAGGGGTGCAGGAGGCAGCCCATCCATGACTCTGTCTCATCATGGATGTTTCTGTCTCTCTCATTCTCCCTTCCTCCCTGAAATCAATAAAAATATATAAATATTTTTTAAAAGGTGCCTCCTCTCTGGGAAGCACAGAACATTCATCTTCATAACGTCCTAGGAAGTCCCTGGGGTGAGGTCTCTCCGGAACAGACACCCCCACAGCAGCTCGGACCACCGCCTGCCACACACACACACACACACACACACACACACCCGCCCGAGAAGCTGGAAGGAGAGTCTCCACTCGACCGGAACTCCAGGCTTTAGGTCTCGAGGTCTGGCTGTCCTCGCGCACGGCCCGCAGAAAGGTTAAAAATAGGCCCTCGCTATGGAAATCGCTCCACAGCTTGCAAATTGCTTTCACCGCCTCAATCCCTCCATCGCATCGGGTCCTCGGCGCAGCCCTGTGACGAGAAAACTGAGGCCCAGACAGGTGGGCGGCACGTCTGAGGCCCGCAGGAGGCGGGAGGGGGAGGGCGCCCGGGCACAGGTCTTCTCATCAGGACGCCCTCCTCTCCGCACAGCCCGCCCTCCCTTCCTCCACTGCCACCGCCCGCCGTGGCCACGGGACCCCCGCCGACACCATCGCCACCGACAGCCGGAGAACACGTGTCGTCTCCCTCCCTCATCCAGCCGCTGAGAGGCCCGGGTCTCCCCGCCCAGCGGGTCTAGCTGGGCCTCTCTCCACGCCGGCCAGCCGGGCCCTGCGGGCGGTGCCGTGAGCGTCAGCTCCTGAGCCGGGCGCACAGCTTGGCTCTGCCACGCCCTCACGGGCGACGTGGGCAAGTCTCTTGCTTCCTCTGTGTCCCTTTCTTTACGTTGGGAACCATAATAGCAATGCCCACGGCGTAAGGTTTCCGGAAGGAATCAAGGAAGCAATGCACCGTGAATAAATAATGAGTCTGAAGGGTCCGACACGGTGCCTGATCCAGTGCGACTTCGGCAGGTGGTGGTCCTCGTAGTCGATACGTAACAACAACGACGGAAGAAACAGGAAGGCCTGGAGGCTACGCCCAGTGAGCAGGGCCAGCTGCTCCCGAGGGAGGCGGGCACCTCCGTCCTGGCATCTGGTCGCTCCCCGAAGGTCTTTCCATCGAGGGAGGGAGCAGAGCATAACCCGCACACGCACACCCACTCCATTCATCAGCCCTAACAAGGCCTCTGCGTCAGCCCGCATTTATCAGCGTGGGGCGCGCACATGCGGGGGGCGGGGGAGTGGGTTGTGTGGGTGTGCGATTAGTCATGCTAATGACATTTATTATCCGACGAGTAGAACTAATTTGCAATAATTTAATCACCCACAAACAACCTGCAGGAAGGAGAAGCCAGGTGGTCGGATCGGCAAGCACGGGCTCCTGGGTAAGCGGTCCCGTGTGACCCTGAGCTTGAGGGATTCTCAGGGCCAGGCCGGGCCGGCGACTCGGCAGGTCTGCGAGAGCGATGGCCAGCACGTGCCCACAAGCCCTGAGCTCGCGGAGGACCCGCAGGCCCGGAGGTTCATTTGACCCCCGGACAACCTTCCACGGGAGTGCGTGTTGGAGCTCGACTTACGATGACAACCTGAGGGTGGAGGTGAGAAGGGCGCTAGACAGGACTCACGCCCCAGCCTTCTGACTGCAGGGCTCGCACCCGTCTTTCTAAGCCGGAGGTACACCTGGCCAGTGTGACCCAGTGGTTGAGCGTTGACCTAGGAACCAGGAGGTTCGATTCCTGGTCAAGGGCACAGGCCCGGGTTGCAGGCTCGATCCCCAGTAGGGGGCATGCAGGAGGCAGCTGATCCATGCTTCTCTCTCATCATGAATGTTTCTCTCTCCCTCTCTCTCCCTCTCCCTTCCTCTCTGAAATCAATAAAAATATATTTTTAAAGTAAAAAAAATTAAAAATCTATAAAAAAGATTTTAATGCTTAAAAATCCAGAACGTATACAGAGACAAAACAACCTGCTCCCGGGAACAGAGCGCTCAGTCTCCGCCCAAAGATCGCCCACAGAGCCCCAGGGGGTCCTCTTCCCACCCATTCCTGCAGCTGCCCTGCCACCACCGCCCCCCTGGGGGCACAGACTCCCCCACACACACTCCTCTCCCCCCAACCCCCGCCCGGAGGAGAGCTCCCAGACTGGGTGTGTTGGTGCTGTTTGAGAAAAACAAAAGGGTCAAATAAAAGGCATTCTCCTTAGCTAGGGAGTCCCGGGCACGCTCCCTGTAGCTGAGACACATGCGTTCAAGATATTCCAACCCTCTGGCTCCTGGGGCTCAAGAAAGGCCCTTTGGAGGTCTCCCCAACCTTCACCTGACTCGCTGAGGCTCCTGCTGGCCCTGTCCTGGATCGGCCCAGCCGGCTGATGACCCAGACGCGCGTGTGGGGAACAGTCGGGGCCGCGGTCAGAGCGGTGACGTGGCCAAGGCTGGTGGCCAGAAGGCCTCGGCAGCCGCGGGTGCCGACATTAGCCTGGGCTTCTCCCCCTTTTCAAGCCAAGCAGCTCTGTCCTGTGAACTCAGTTCCCCTGACCCACACCCCCGGGCAGGACCAGCTCCCTGGGCACAGGAGGGCCCCCCTCCCCCGAAAGCCAGCGCAAACGCCCCCGGAGTTCATGACTCAGCTCACTGCTGCGCTGGCACCTCAGGTCACCGAGAAGCAGGGGCCAAGGCGTAGGTGCCCTCACTTGGCGCTGGAGGGAAGGCAGTCTGGCTCCGGCCCGTCTTGCGGAGGCTCCAGCTGTCACGGGGCAGCTTAATGAGCGGGTGATGGAGAGGGAAACGGTCCCTCTTCTTAACCGGGGGCTGAACCGGCTGCCTAATTGCACCCGCCGCTCCACGCCCTCCCAGCCCGGTCCCCCTGCCGGCCACACCGGGCAGGTGCGGGGGCGGCCAGCTAATGGTCACAGAGAAGCCGTGTCACTCGGCTCGGTGGCCCACAGATGCTGGCCCGCCACCCAGAAGCCCCACACCAAAGGGGCTCTGCCTCGGAGAAGCACATGGTACTTTAAAATAATACACAATCATGTTGTTCTGGGCGACTAAAAACATTTCCTTCAGAAGATTTTTACCTTAAAAAATATCTAGATTTCTGGCTTCCTAGCAAATCCGAAGATCTAGCCACACAGGCCCATGTTCTGTGTGTTACTCATCAGCCAGCAGCTGTGTGCACTCAGTCCACCGCACTCCCCACCACCCCCTATTGCCCTTGACACTGGAGCCAGTGAAAACCTTAGTTTGTGCCCGGCCGGCGTGGCTCCGTGGTTGAGCATCAACCTATGAACCAGGAGGTCAGGGTTCGATTCCTGGTCAGGGCACAGGCCTGGGTTGTGGATTCGATCCCCAGTGTGGGGTGTGCAGGAGGCAGCTGGTCAATGATTCTCTCTCATCACTGATGTTTCTCTCTCTCCCTCCCTCTTCCTTCTTCTCTGAAATCAATTTTAAAAAATATTCTAAGAAAGAAAGAAGGAAAGGAAGGAAGGAAGGAAGGAAGGAAGGAAGGAAGGAAGGAAGGAAGGAAGGGAGGAAGGGAGGAAGGAAGGAGAAAGAAAGAAAGAAAGAAAGAAAGAAAGAAAGAAAGAAAGAAAGAAAGAAAGAAAGAAGACCTTTGTCACCCCTGACGACTGTTCCCTGACCTGGGTTTTGGTTTTTTTCATCTGTGTGTGGACAGGGGTGGACAGGGGTGGCCAGAAGGGATGCCGTGGCCATTAGGAAGCCTGGAGAGCTGTGTGCAGAAGAGCCAGGGTCTGAGAACCAGGCTGTTTACCCCTTGGGGAGCCCCTCCATCACTGCCCGCTGACTGCCCCCACCTTCCAGCCAGCCCAGCCTGGGGAGCCCCATGCTTTGCAGCCCTCACAGGGGCTGGGGTTTCTTCAGGTTCCGCCTGCTCTACCAAGGGGGCCACCCACCCCTGCCACCCCTGCCACCCCTGCCACCCTGTATTGAGAAGAAATCAGGCGTGGCTCCCTAGGGAGGGGGCTCGGGGTGCACTGGAGGGCACTGGCCTGAGCTCATCAGGGCAAGAACACCCAGTCAGGGCCAGATATGCTCCTGCCCCCCCTCCAATCGCACACCCCATTTCAGCCGCTCCGCCCGGCCGATCCGCAGAGCAGCCGGCAGTTAAAGATTGCCAGGGCGACTTTGTAAGGAAGCGCCTCCTCTTTGTCTGTCCTTGCGCCAACAGCAGCAGAAGGGACCCTAATTAGAGGGTGAGTTATTAGCTTCCCATGGTGCACTGCGGGGACATTAAAAACGAGGGGGCTTCGCCGCCTGCCTCTTGGAGGGTTCGTCTGGGTTTAATATATGCGTGTTTCTAGGTGAGCAGCAGGGGACAGTTTCTATGATTATAATTGTTGCATAATTACTGGCCTAAGGTTGCCTATTGTTAAATAAAAATGCTGAGGCACTAATGTTTTATTGAACAGAACAAGGAGGTAAAACTGTAATCCCTTTTCCTGAGCAATTGAGGCTGCTCCTTTGCAGCCCAGGGACAGCCCAGTAGAGTCACCTTGTGGGACGGGGGGGGGGGGGGGGGGGGGGGGGGCGGGGTCTTCCGGGGGTGGGGGCGGCATCAGATGTGAAGTACCCACTGGACGGGGAGAGAGAGCAAGACCTACACATCTGGACAGTCACACCCTCTCCCATCCACTTCAAAGTTTATTTTTTCAAATACCAGATGTACCGGTTAATAATGCGGATTTTTGTCAATAGATGGAGTTACACCTATGTTGATATACATGCGATTTGATATGTATGCTATTTTGTTGTATTGACAACAAGCTTCAAAACTTCATATGTCAAATTTTCTGAAGGTGTTAACATCATAGATATGTTTACACTTAAAAATGCCGAATTTTGTGCCAAAACAAAGAGCATTTGTGGGAAGTTTTAATTCATTATTTTGAAGAAAAAGTTATCGTATACTTCAGGAAGCTTATGGTGAACACGCTCCATCTCAAGATGCTTGTGGACGCTGGTTTAAATGCTTTAAAAGTTATGCTTTCGACGTGAAAGACAAAGAACGTCCAGGTCGACCGAAAAAGTTTGAAGACCAACAATGACAAGCATTATTGGATGAAGATGAGTGTCAAACTCAGAAACAACTTGCAGAAAGATTAAACGTTGCCCAGCAAACAATCTCCGATCATTTACAAGCAGTGGGAAAGATTGTAAAGGGAGGAAAATGGGTGCCACATCAACTGAACGAAAGACAAATGGAAAACCGAAAAGTCATCAGTGAAATGTTGCTTCAACTGCATGAAAGAAAGTCTTTTTTGCATCGAGTTGTGACTGGCGATGAAAAGTGGATTTATGTTGAGAATCCCAAACGCACAAAATCATGGGTTGACCCAGGTCAACCATCAACATCGACTGCAAGGCCAATCGCTTCGGAAAGAAGACAACGCTCTGCGTTTGGTGGGATCAGGAAGGTGTGGTGGTGGTGTATTACGAGCTTCTAAAACCAGGTGAAACCGTTAATACTGATCGCTACCGACAACAAATAATCAATGTGAACCACGCTTTGATCATAAAACCACCAGAATGGGCCAGAAGACCCGGCAAAGTAATTTTGCTTCATGATGACGCACCATGACACGCTTCAAAACCATTTAAAGACACGTGAAAAGATCTTGCCTGGGAAGTATGAACCCACCCGCCCTATTCACCAGACCTGGCTCCCTCAGATGACCACTCGTTCCAATCGACGGCGCACGCACTTTCTGAGCAGCACTTCAAAATGTACGAAGACGTGGGAAATTGGGTCTCTGAATGGTCTGCCTCAGAACAAGAAAAGTTCTATTGGGATGGTCCCACAAATGACCTGAAAGATGGGGGAATGTGTAGCTAGCAATGGACATTACTTTGAATAAAGCACTTTTGATGTTTCTCTTGAAATTATCGTGTTTTCTTTGATTACAAAATCCGCACTATTAACTAGTAAGGGGTCAATCCGCATTTTTAACCAGTATCCGCACTATTAACCGGTACAACTGGAATTCTCAGCTGAGACAGAAACACCGCTTGCCTGGCCAGCATGGCTCAGTGCTCGGACGAGAAACAAGCCGGGTCAAAGTCCCGTCATAGACTCGCACACCGGAGCCGGCCTCCTACAAAGGGGGGGCCGTGGCTGGTTCCTCTCTGCACCCCCCGCGCGGACACGGCGCCCGGCCCCAGCTGACACGCAGCCACCGCCATGGCAGGAAGGTCACAGCGAAAGCCAGAGGCACATCTCACTCGTGGAGGAAACCGTCTCGGGGTGCCTCCCTCCCGCCTCCTCCTCCGCGCTCGGACCCCCCTGGGCCGGGCCGGGGCCGGGATGGGAGTCGGGGAGCGGCTGGAGAGAAGCGGCGGGAAGCAAGGTCCCCGCGCAGCTTCCGGGCGAGCCTGAGTGACAGTGACCCCAGCCGGGCCCCCGCGTCCTTCCTCGGCCCAGTTGGCTCGGCAGCCAGATGGCACGGCCTCTCCCGTCCGGCCGCCAGGCAGGCTGTGAACAGGCTCCGTCAAGCACGGTCCCCGTCGGCAGGCCCCAGGCCCCAGCGCTGCCTTGCTCGGCACATGACGGCTTTTTAATTTCCAGCCCGGGTCCCTGGTGAGAGGTGCAGACAGGGGTGAGGATGGCATATGGATCCCGCAGAATCTGAGCGACCTTGGCCGGGAGCGACCTTCAGAGGCGTCTCCCCACTGCCTGGCCACAGTCTCTCCTTTGTCCGGGCCCAGCCAAGCCCACCTCTTTCAAGAAGCCTTCCTGGACTACCCCGGCCTAAGGCTGGTGCCCTCTCTCTCTCTCTCTCTCTCTCTCTCTCTCTCTCTCTCTCTCTCTCCCCCAAACACTTCCAATGACTGTGTCGTTCACAACCCATCCGGTGAAGCACTGAGCCTCGGAAGCAGACACTGGGGCCAGGCAAATACATTTGATTTGTCTCGGTGTTGATTCTCACAGTGGGTGAGCCCTAGCCAGTAGCTCAGTTGGTTAGAGCATCGTCCGGATACGCCAAGGTTGCAGGTTCGATCCCTGGTCAGGGCACATACAAGAATCAACCAATATAAGTAAGTGGAACAACAAATCAACATTTCTCTTTCTCTCTCTCAGCAATAATTTTTTTTTAAAAAAGATTCTCACACGTGGTCGGCGTGGCTCAGTGGTTGAGCGTCGACCTATGAACCAGGAGGTCAGGGTTCGATTCCCGGTCAGGGCACAGGCCCGGGTTGCAGGCTCCATCCCCAGTGTGGGGCGTGCAGGAGGCAGCCGATCTCATCACTGATGTTCTCTCTCTCTCCCTCTCCCTTCCTCTCTGAAATCAGTAAAAATACATATTTTTAAATTCTCACAGTGGGTGCGTGACCTCGGAGAGACCCTGGCCTCTGATCCTCGGTCCCCCGACTGCTCAGAGCATGGGCGGTGGGATGAGGCCATCGGGAAGGAACGTCCCCAGGAAAAATGATCTGAGAGGAAAGGCGGGAGGCTGACTTGCTACCGTCCTGCCTCCCAGCCTTCCCTCCTTGACGGCCTGGCCCCTGAGAGCAGGCACTCGCTCCTGACCTGCCAGGAAACCTGACGTTGGGACTCCTGGAAGGCGAGGATGCTTGTCTCCTAGCAACAAGCGCAGGACTCTCCCCACAGAAGTTGCTCAGTGAGAGCTGTGACCACGGGGCCCCGGGGCCGTGACGCAGGCCTTGACCCCGGAGCCCAGGGGAATCTCAGTTGATGGGTCCGGGTCTGGGTGAAAAGACACTGACGTCGCCGGGAATCTGAAGTGAGGGGCCACTTCCGCTTGCTCTCTTTGGGCCCAGTTTTGGAGACTGAGTATTGGGGGGGAGGCCTCTGGAAGCAAAGACGCTGCGTGGGGGGAGCTGGGGGAGGCAGGTGGGCCGCAGGGCTTAAGGGCAAGCATGGCGGCCCCGAACCCTGCATTCAACCTGGGAATGCGGGCTCCCAGGGCTCTGGCTGCGGGTGGGAAGGCCTGGTGCGAGGGGCCTGGGCTGGGCCCTCAGCCACCGCCGGGCACAGGCAGCAGGCGAGTTTGCCTGCAGAGCCGCCCCGCTCGGTGGCAAGGAGCCGCTCCTGCAAGGACCCTTACATAAGCCGCAGCGGGTCACGCAGTGAGCAGTGATTCTGCAAAAGCCAGAGCTCTCCCCCAACGTTCCTCCGCACGGAGGTCACCCGGGACTCTGGCTGCCTGTCCCCAGGGCCCTGGCCGGAGAGCGAGTGCGTGGCGCCGGCCCAGGGAGCTGAGCCAAGCTGTCAGCCGGCGCACCTCCTCCCGGCGCCCACACCCGGCGCCCACAGGGCTGGGCTGCTCGCCGGGCCCGGCTCTCTCGTGGCTGCAGCACTTAGGAATCGCTTGGTGGGGGGCAGGGAGGGGGTCTGGGACCCTCCTGTTCGTCCTCTTCCCTGCTCCTCGCCCTCCCTTGCCCTCTCCCGCCTCCCGGTGATGGCATGTGCACCAAGTGGCAGCGACAGGAGACATTCGCCCACGGCCTCTGGCGACTGAGTCTGGGCGTTCTGGTTGGGCTCTTGAAGGGGAGGGGTCTGAGCAGGCAGAGGGGCCGTCGGGTGTTTGGGGAAAACTTCAGGGGGGGACCGTCCGCAGAAGCTACAGACCCTCGAGGGGGGCAGATGGGAGTGTGGGGGTCGGGGGGGACGCGAGAGGGGGCTCAGAGACACGGGCAGCCTGCACAGGGGGGCCCGCCAGGGGCACGTGTGCGAGGCAGACAGCTCACGCCCGCTCTCCACCGCACCCCGAAGCTGTTAAGGAGCTCGGGGCCTTAATGAGCCCATCAAGCCAGGGCGCACTGACTGTAACGTCTCAGCTAATTGGCCGCAGCGTTTGCTTTCCATCACGTCCCCTCCGGCCTCCCCACTCACCATCCCCCTCTTCCCAGTCACCGAGCATCATGAAGAAAGCCTGGCCCTGAGCGGGCGGACACGTCCCCTCGGGCGCCCCTGGCACTTCCCTCCTTGTTTCTAAAGTCAGGGAATCAGACCTAATGAACCGTACAGACGGGTGCCCGTGGGACGGAGCCAGCGCCCACGGGGACGGGCAGGCGCCGTCCTCTGCACCCCGTGCACAGGGCTGACGCCATTCCCGATCAGCCCCGCCCGGAGCCCAGAGCGCCATGTCGCTGTGCCCCAGGCCGGGGCATGTCTGTTGACCCTGGTGGAGGTGGGCAGAGTGCCACCTGCACACCCCGCTCAGCAGCCCATGAGCTCCTACCCCGAGGCTGCCCGTGCATGCTGCTGCCCCTGGAATGCCCGGCAGGGTGCCCGGCAGCGTGCACATGCTCGACCCTGGGCCAGTGTTCAGCACATTATCTGCAGGAGCATCGGACGGAGCTGCTCAAAGGAGGTCCAATGAGTTTCATGAAAAGCCCGAATTTCAGCTGTTCAGGCTGCTTTTCCTGGGAGCCCTCCCCCACCCGGGCCAGCAGCCCAGCCTCCTGTGGACACGAGGGCCAGGAGCACTGGGTCCTCTGCGGGCTCTGGCTCTTTCTGGCTCCCTGGTCTCCACGCCTTGGGTTCCCCATCTGTAAGGAGAGGATTGGACTGTGACCTCCACAACCTTTCCCAGAATTCCCATTCGGCTGGAAGGACAGCTCCACTGGCTTAAGCACTGCCTTCAGTTCACCGCAAGGCACAATGGCTGGTGCCTCTCCCTCCCAGCTCTGGCTCTTCCATGTTAGATTTTTTCTCGCCTGGCGTCTGCCTCGTGGTGGCAGAATGGCTGCCCGGAGCCCAAGGCAGTCCCAACGGAGAAGCACATGGAGAGTCTTCCATAGGCAACTGAAACGAAGTTCTGAAACCCAATCTCAATGGGGAGATCTGGTCACGTGGCCTTCCCATGCGTCATCCGATGCTCTGATTGGCCAACTGGGCCCAGGTCCACACCTCCCTGAGCTTCCTGAGCTAAGAGTTGGTTCTTCAAAAGACATACTGGAGAGCGACGGGTGCTGGGCTCTCTGACAGTTAGGCACAGCCCCCAGAGCCCCTGAGAGGCCAGAAGAGGCCACGTGAGGCCATGTTGAGTTCGGATATATTGAACTAAGCAAATAAAGGCCAAGAGGTGGTTAGAAAAATGAAGAGATACTCGTATACTTTTAACCAACACACCAAGGAACTACAGTTGGCCCTTGAACAGCACAGGGATTGGAGCGCCAACACCCGACTCCATCGAAAATCCACATATAACTCTTTGTTGTTGTTCATTCTCACCCGAGGATATTTTTCCCATTAATTTTTTAGAGAGAGTGGAAGGGAGGGAGGGAGGGAAAAGAGAGAGAGAAACATCAATGTGAGAGAGACATAGCCATTGGTTGCCTCCTCCATGCACCCCGACCAGGGCCTGGAATTGAACCTGCAAACAAGGTGCATGCCCTTGACTAGGGATCAAACCTGTGACCCTTGGGTCCTCAGGCCGACGCTCTAATCCCTAGGCCAAACCAGCCTGGGCCACATATAACTTTTGATGCCCCAAAACCTTCAGGGATTGGTTCCAGGACCACCTGTGGACATAAAAATCCGAGGCTGCTCAAGTCCCCTGCATAAAATGGCACAAAGCAATGTGGACCCACACAGTTCACACCTGTGTTGTTCACGGGTCAGCGGTAATAGAGCGTCATGGTGCTGATTGCAAGATAAACCCAGAGCTGATTGAAGACATGAATCTGCAGAGCCCAGCCAGCTCTGCTCCTGAGTGACACGTAGGCCCCTGAGGGCTGGATGGCCTCTCTCCGCGCCCCGGGTGGACCTCGGACCCTGAGCCAGGCTCCCTAGGGCACCGGGGGTAGACCCTCAGCTACGTGGATCTGCATGGTTTTATCACAACTTTGCCGACAGCTGGCAGCAAAGAGGCTTGTGGGAAGGGGCCTCGCCTATGTGGATTCACTGCCTTTGTCAGGGGGCAAGTCCGAAAGTCTAACTGTGGGCCCTTTTGTGAAAGTGAGGCAGAGGCCAAGCCGCTCTCTCGTTCCCGTCATCACACACAGACAGCGAAAGTCCTAAAGACCAACTGAGAATGCGGGTGCCCGGCTGGGGTGGCTCAGGAGTTGAACATCACAATTCCATTCCGGTCAAGGGCACAGGCCCAGGTTCCAGGCTTGATCCCCAGTGGGGGGCGTGCAGGAGGCAGCCGATCCATGCTTCTCTCTCATCATGGATGTTTCTCTCTCTCCCTCTCCCTTCCTCTCTGAAATCAATAAAAACATATTTTTAAGAATAAATAAATAAAGGGGACAGATTCAAAGACCGGGATTTGCCCTTTCGGAAGGAATGGCGAGCAGAAACCCCATTGTAACAGCCGTGTTTCCCCCAGTGGGCGCAGACAGAGCCCCTCGGGAGGGTGGCAATGCCTAGGGCAGGTGTGGGGTCTCAGGTGGGAGCATCCAGCCCGCGCCCAGGGGGGCCTCTGCCTTCCATGAGCTCAGGGGGAGAGAGAGTGGGGAGAGGGGCAGGCTGCCACAAGGAGGGGCCATTCCTCAAAGGTTTGGGGGGGGATAAGGGGGGGCTGAACGGAACGGCTCCCTCCTCTCCTCGGGCTCTTTGCGTTTCTCTGGCTGCTGTGGGCGCCTGGTGCTGACTCTCTCTGACAAAGACTCATCCCCCAGGGGCTCAGATGAAAGCGTTAACAGTGACCCAGGAGGGCCTGAGTGTGATGCTGCTGACAGGATCCTGATTCTATGTGAAGGCTCCAGAGGGTCCTCCCACCCCCCACCCCCACCCCGTAAGCAATTACCCAGCGCCCTGAGTGCTCCTCTGCCCCCTGCAGGGGAGGGGGGGAAGGGCGGTATATGAGATGGGGAGGGGAGGGGACGGGGACCTCAGAAATGCAGAATCTGCTGGAGGACCAGCGAGTGGCAGGGAGCCTGGGGAGGGAGAGCGAGGCCTCCTGAGTCCTGGAGGGGCTGCAGGTAAACGGGGAGAGCAGGGCAGCCCCCCTCCCCCCCTCACAGAGGAGAGGATGGGGAGGGGCTAGGAAAAAGCAGAGGGGAGGTCGGGCGAGGGAGGAGTGGGCAGGGCGCCACCAAAGAGGAGATGAACTGTGGGGCTGAGAAGGACGAGGGAGAAGAGGAGGGGCTGTGGGAATTCAGCAGCATCGACCGTCTCCCCGAGTGGGATTGATTCTGGGCGGGGCGGCCATCCATCCATCCGGCCACCCCCCACTCTGACTGGGGACACAGCGGCGCTTCCTAGCTGCCGGCGAGACCTGGATAAGTGGGAGCAATTGGGCTGGGCGCCTCCGAGGCACAGCTGCCCCGCACGCGGTGCCGGGCCCAGCTCAGCCTCAATTAGGGCCCAGCGTCTAAATCGGCCGCGTTCACCGCTGAGCATGTCCGGCGCCTCCTTTACCGCCACCACCTGCCCAGCCAGCTCCCCGCAGCCCCTGAGGCGGCTGTGCCACCGGGAGGCTGTGCCACCAGGAGGCGTGGGGAGGCAGGGGCGTCGGGGAGGGCGCGGGCCCTGCAGCAGCGGGTCAGTGATCAGCTTGCCCTGCGGCCAGGCACCGGCCGGGACCTCGTAGACAGTGACTTAGCTCTGAGGGCAGCCTCTGCCCGCTTCCCAGCTGAGGAAAGCTGAGTTTCAGGCGGGGAGGGACCTTGCTCAGGTCCTAGCTGCTAAGTGGGGAGACAGAGACTTGAACCCAGAACCCGGGCTGCACTCCCAGCCGGGTCTGCACAGGCCCACAGGGGGAGGGGACCTCGTTCAGTTCCCAGCAGCAGGGCCGGGAGAGAGGGGGGAGAATTAGGGTGCCTGCCCTGTGGGACCAGCCAGGGAGGGGAGGGGCTGGCTTCCTGTGAGAGCCAAGGCCTGGAGTCACAGCTCAGCAGAGGGAGTTGTCAGAGGCAATAGAGTCCCTCCCTCTCGTCTGTCAGACAGGGAAACTGAGGCCCGGGGAAGCCGAGTCGCGATTGGAACCAATGGCAGGTGGTTACCACCCTCTCGTGCTCTCAGGCACCAGATGCTGCTCACCTGGGGGGGGGGGGGGGGCGGAGCCGAGGGCCTAGGCCCCTCCATCCACTGCAGTGGGTCCCCCAGAAGGGGAGCTGGGAAGGCCAGTGGGCTGGGCCCTGAGCGGGGGGCAGGAGGAACTCGGGGTGCCATGGCCCCTGGGCAAGCTCCTTAGCTCTCTGTGATCCTGGGTTGTGGGCTCGATCCCCAGTGGGGGGCGTGCAGGAGGCAGGGGTTCCAGATTCTCTCTCGTCACTGATGTTTCCATCTCTCTCTCCCTCTCCCTTCCTCTCTGGAATCCATAAAAATATGTATTTTTTAAAAATGACTGGAGAGAATCATGGATCGGCTGCCTCCTGCACGCCCCCTACTGGGGATCGAGCCCACAACTCGTGCATGTGCCCTTGACCAGAATTGAACCCTGACCTCCCGGTTCACAGGTTGACACTCAGCCCCTGAGTCACACCGGCGAGGCTGTGCTTGGACTTTATGCCTGTAACTGCCGTCACCTGAGCTTGGTGCCCTCAGAACAGCTATCTGGGGACCTCGCCCCCATCCCCCTCTGTTTGGGGTACTGCCTGTACCAACAGGAAGAGACCACAGAAGTACCCAGGCATGTGCCCTTGACCGGAATCAAACCCGGGACCCTTCAGTCCGCAGGCGGACACTCTATCTGCTGAGCCACACCAGCCAGGACTCACCCCCTCGCTCTAAAACTCTGTGGCGTCCAGCAGATTACGGGACCACTTTGTGCCTCAATTCCTTTGTGTACAGACTGAGGTCAACACCGCCTAACGCCGTGGAGGGTTTAGGACAAATCACACGCACAGAGCCCTTGGCACGCTGCCCAGCAGGGGCACTCACGGGGTCCCAGCCGCTCCGCGGGTCCGGCCCTCCACGTCCAGCAAGTAGGTTCCTACTCCCCGTCCACGTTCCGCGTGCAGAGCTGCCTCATCCGTGGGGTGGGCCGGGAGCCCGAGACGGCGCCCCTCCTCCCTCGACTCATCCGGTCACCTGGGAGGCAACAGAGAAAGAGCCTCTAAGAGGGACACGCAGCCCGTGGGAGAGGAAGACACGCAGCCGGGAACAGACACAACAGGACGGATGGTGTCGCCGGACGCGAGAGCTCTTGTCAGGCGCGAAGCTTGGCCTCAGGAGCTGGAGGAGAGGGGCTCTGAGCACCATGTCTGCGGCTTTCGCGGGAGAAACTGTGACTTACGTTCCCAAAGATCATTCTGACCAACCGGCCGAGGCCGCCCGGAGCCCTGGCTAAGCATGAGAGGCCGTGCCGGGGCCCGTGGGAAAGAGGGGTGACCCCTGGACACGTCCTCCGGGGCCCAGGAAGCAGGGGGGCTCCGTGCAGAACATGCATCTCCTGGCCCTGCTCAGCCTCTCGTGTTTCACTTGGAGAAACTGAGGCGCAGAGAAGTAGAATGACTTGCCCAAGGTCACTCAGCTGGGGGTGCTTAGTCCCTTTCGCCTACAGTTTCTTTGTTCGGATTCCAGGACGGAAGGCGTCAGGAGCCATAGCAGCGAAAGTCAGGTTCTAATTGATTCCAAAGATCGGGGTACCGGGGGCTTTGCTCAGAGCTGCCGACGTGGGAGAGAGAAAGAGGAAGGCAGAGGGAGAGAGAGAGAGAAACATCAATGATGAGAATCATGGACCGGCTGCCTCCTGCAGGCCCCACACTGGGGATGGAGCCCACAGCCCGGGCCTGTGCCCTGACCAGGAATCGAACCCTGACCTCCTGGTTCCTAGGTCGACGCTCAACCACTGAGCCACGCCGGCCGGGCCTCTCACAAGCTTTAAATATCTGAGACGCGGAAGGAAGGCGGCCGCCGCTGAAGGTGCGGGGTGGTCTGGAATATCAGAGCCGCAGCGGCCAGCTCACTGGGAGGTCAGCGAGGGGGCGGTAATCTATGCACAGATCTATCCACGTTTGTTTGGGCGAACGTCTCGTCCAGGAGTTGACTGAATGAGAAAACGTTCTATTTTTAACTCCATCATACTCATCCGAGCCATTCCATAAACACTTACTTAAATATTTGCTGAGTTCTCTCCTCGCATCAGCCTCCTCGTGGCAAAAGCCAAGCGAGAAGAACTGGGGGGAAGCCATCCTGCCGGGGGTGGGGGGGCGCGGGAGGGAGGGTACAGGACGGCTCCTCCCAAGGTCACGGCAGCAGGCAAAGCACGGCTGGTCACGGAGAAGAGACAGGGCTTGGAAGCTGTGGCTCCCAACTCCATCGACTCCCAGGACACTTGTGGCACGTGCCCCGCCCCCACGAAACAGGATTTGGGGGGAGATGCATATTGTATTAGGGCTTTCCAGAGAAATAGAACCAATAGGAGGGGGGAGAGAGAGAGAGAGAGAACCAATAAGATATATTTTTAGCCCTGACCGGTTTGGCTCAGTGGATAGAGCGTTGGCCTACAGACGCAAGGGTCCCAGGTTCAATTCCGGTCAAGGGCATGTACTTGGTTGCAGGCACATCCCCAGTAGGGGGTGTGCAGGAGGCAGCTGATCGATGTTTCTCTCTCATCGATGTTTCTAACTCTCTATCCCTCTCCCTTCCTCTCTGTAAAAAATCAATTAAAAAAAATATAGATCTATATCTATCTATGGATTTATATCTAAGGTATAGAAGATCAATATCTAAAGATTTTACTGGCTATGTTCTCAGAGGGGCATGTATATAATTTAGAGAGATTTATGATAAGGAATTGGATCATGAGATTCTGGAGGCTGAAGTCCCAGGACCCGCAGTCAGCAGGCTGGAGCCCAGGAAGGAGATGAGGCCAGCTCCAGTCTGCCTGAAGCCGAGGACGGACGAAGCCCCACACCCCCATTTAAAGATGACCAGGGCCCCAGCCAGGGTGGCTCAGTGATGGGGCATCATCCCATGCACCCATGCACCGAAAGGTCACTGGTTCGCTTCCCTGTCAGGGCACATGCCCCGGGTGTGGGCTTGATCCCCAGGAGGGGGTGTGCAGGAGGCAGCCCATCCACGATTCTCTCTCATCATGGATGTTTCTGTCTCTCTCTCCCTCTCCCTTGCTCTCTCTAATTAATTAATAAGACCAGGCAGCGAGAGCCCCCAAAGGCTCTTAGCTTCTGCGCCTCCTTAGACGTCTCGTCTCCAACCATGCGCTTCCTGTGTATGTCCACGCTTGGCTCATCCAACCCCCTCTGAACCAAGTGGACACATACAGCAGCATGAGGGGGCACCACTCAGAACAGAGCCGGCATCTCCCTGAAGAGCCAGGCCTGGGCCCCGAGCTCCCAGCTGTGGGGGGCGGTGAAGCCAGGGGCCGGGGTGTGGAGTCATTACACTCCAGGACTAGGGTGGGGGAGGCGGCTGGGAACTCAGTCCCTAGGCAGGAACAGGGACCCCAGGGCGTCCTGTGAGGACCATGTACAGAGGGGCCGGACCAGAACTCTGATGACGGGCCAGAACTCTGCACCCACAGGGCTGATAAGCAAAGGCTGGTGAGGTGGCTGGAGGGGCAGGGACAGCCCACGGTCACGGGTTGGAAACGCCATCCATGCAGCACGGGAGGGGAGCGTGGCCAGTGGATGAGCTGGTCGCAGGCTGCCCGCCCCGAAGAGATGAGCGCGGGGAAGAGGGAAAGTACGGCACGTGCACACACGTGTACACATGTGTAAACACATGCACATATGTGTATACACGTGCATATGTACACGCACACATAGACACGCATACACCACCCTGCACTTTTCTTCTCTCCCCCTTTCTTTTGCCCGTGGCCCTGGTGCCTGCTCTTCACCCAGCAGACAGCACTCCGTCCGTCCGTCCGTGAGAGCCGGCATTTCGGCCCCAAGGTTAAGGACAAGGTCAGGCTGCTTTGTCACTGCCTGGGCCACCTCCATCCTTCTCCCTCTGAGAAACCGCTTAGGAAACGCTGTGTGAGAAGGTGCTTGGGGTTGGCAAGCTGCTATTTTTCTCCGGAGGTTAACGGCCTGGCCTCCGGCCCCGGGGGCCCGAGGATGGATTGCGGAGCGAAGGGCACAGCACAGCCTCCCCCGGTGTTTCCTCCCTGACATGGGCGCCTCGTTTGTGTTGTGCGTCCCCAGCTCATCCGACCGCAAGGCACTCGGCTAAGGAACAAAAGCAGGAGAGTGAGAAAGCCTCAGAACAGAGGCCCAGCCCAGCCGAGGCGGCTCCGGGGCTGAGCTTCGACCTAGGAACCAGGAGGTCACGGTTTGGTTCCCCGTCAGGGCACAGGCCCGGGTTGCAGGCTCAGTCCCCAGTAGGGGGCGTGCAGGAGGCAGCTGAGCAAGGTTCTCTCTCATCATTGATGTTTCTGTCTCTCTTTCCCTCTCCCCTCCTCTCTGAAGCCAATAGAAATTCAAATAAATTTAAAAGAAGAACAGAGAGGTTAAGGACTTTCCCTGGGGTCACACAGCCGGTGAGAGTCAAAGCTGGGGTTTGAGGCCAGAGCCTCTGCCCAGCATACGTCCCCCTGCGCCTCCTTCGGACACCCTGACTGCTGATTATGAAAGAGAAAGCTGCCACCCACTCGCCTTAAATTCCAGTGAAAGTGAAGGAAATCGCAACTTGTCAGAATGAGGATTAGGATACTCCGGTTTCACACCACTTAGAGACATGTGAAATGTGTCGGCAAAAATGTCATGGACCATGAATTGGACGTGACCCGGGACATACAGTCTCCCGCCTTCCTTCCTCAGACCGGGAAATGGAAGTAGAGCGCGGAGAAGGAATGCAATGTCCCCAGCAGCGCCGCCTGGGGCTCCAGCCACGGCACCCAGCGCCCACTGGACACTCGCACCCAGCGCCAAGACAGCAGTGCGCCGGTTACCCCAGCTAAGCTCCTCAGGCCTCGGGCAGCAGACACCATTAATCCCCCCCTTCTCCATTCCCCTCTCCATCCCCCCACCCTACCCCCCACTTACAGACCGGGATGCGGGGGCTGAGAGAGCTCGAGTAGCTTGCTCAAGGTCACAGGGTTGGTAAGAGCAGAGGCTAGAGTCAGGCCAGGTCGGGCTAACCTCGAAGGTCACTCAAGGTCGCGCTCTGCCGTCGCTGCCCCACCCGGGAGTCACGGGGCTGCGGGAAGTGCTCTGCACGGGGCAGACTGCTCTGAGCCAGGTTCCACCGCTTCCTACCCCGACAGCGGTAAGCTACTCAGCTTCTTGGATGTTCCGTTTCTTTGTCAGTGAAATGGGCCTCATAACAGCACCCTGCGGGGTTCTTGTAAGGACGGAGACGGCCTGTGTCCGTCACCTGGCCCAGGCTTGGCCTCAGCAGAGCAAGTTCGTTCTCTTGCTGACTGGTTACCAGTGTGTGTGTGTGTGTGTGTGTGTGTGTGTGTGTGTCCATCCTGTGGACCAGCCCCCAATGCCTTCTACCTTCTGAGAGTCACATCCTGGGCACATTCCTCCCAAATGTACCGGCCAGTCTGTGTGACCAACAAAATTTAGCAGAAATGGTGTACGTTTCCAAGGGCAGGGGTAAAAGGCAGTGCCTCCCACTGTGGTCTGTCTGTCTGTCTATCTACCTACCTATTTATGTACCCATCTATCTATCACCTATTTACCTGCCTGCCTATCCACCTACCTATCTACCTATCCACCTACCTACCTACGTACCTATCTACCTACCTACCTACCTATCTACCTACCTACCTATCTATCTACCTACCTACCTATCTATCTACCTACCTACTATCTATCTACCTACCTACCTACCTATCTACCTACCTACCTACCTACCTACCTACCTACCTACCTACCTACCTATCTACCTACCTACCTACCTACCTATCTACCTACCTACCTATCTACCTACCTACCTATCTACCTACCTACCTATCTACCTACCTACCTACCTACCTACCTACCTATCTACCTACCTACCTACCTACCTATCACCTACCTATCTACCTACCTACCTACCTATCTACCTACCTACCTACCTATCTACCTACCTACCTACCTACCTACCTAATACCTACCTATCTACCTACCTACCTATCTACCTACCTACCTACCTACCTATCTACCTACCTACCTATCTACCTACCTACCTATCTACCTACCTATCTACCTACCTACCTACCTATCTACCTACCTACCTACCTATCTACCTACCTACCTACTACCCTACCTATCTACCTACCTACCTACCTACCTACCTACCTACACTACCTATCTACCTACCTACCTATCTACCTACCTATCTACCTACCTATCTACCTACCTACTACCTACCTACCTACCTACCTATACCTACCTATCTACCTACCTACCTACCTACCTATCTACCTACCTACCTACCTACCTACCTATCTACCTACTACCTACCTATCCTACCTACCTACCTACCTACCTACCTATCTACCTACCTACCTACCTACCTACCTACCTACCTAACTACCTACCTACCTACCTATCTACCTACCTACCTACCTACCTATCTACCTACCTACCTACCTACCTATCTACCTACCTACCTACCTACCTACCTACCTATCTACCTATCCTACCTACCTACCTATCTACCTACCTACCTACCTACCTACCTATCTACCTACCTATCTACCTACCTACCTACCTCTACCTACCTACCTATCTACCTACCTACCTACCTATCTACCTACCTATCTACCTACCTACCTATCTACCTACCTATCTACCTACCTATCTACCTACCTACCTACCTACCTACCTACCTACCTACCTATCTACCTACCTACCTACCTACCTACTACCTACCTACCTACCTACCTACCTACCTACCTATCTACCTACCTACCTACCTACCTATCTACCTACCTACCTACCTACCTATCTACCTACCTACCTACCTATCTACCTACCTACCTACCTATCTACCTACCTACCTACCTACCTACCTATCTACCTACCTACCTATCTACCTACCTACCTACCTACCTATCTACCTACCTACCTATCTACCTACCTACCTATCTACCTACCTATCTACCTACCTATCTACCTACCTACCTACCTACCTACCTATCTACCTACCTACCTACCTACCTATCTACCTACCTACCTACCTACCTATCTACCTACCTACCTATCTACCTACCTACCTACCTACCTATCTACCTACCTACCTATCTACCTACCTACCTATCTACCTGACCACCTGGGGATGCCAGCAGCCATGTCATGAACGGCTCTATGGACAGGAATACAAAGCACAGAACTGAGGCCCCTGGCCCACAGCTCGCGGGACACGGAGGCCACCCAGCAGGCACGTGCGTGAGCGAGGAAAGGGCCCCTCCAGCCCCAGCCCAGCATTCAGGTGGCGCCCCAGGCGACAGGGCGGCCACAGCTCCTGAGAGACCCTGAGCCAGAACCACCCAAGCGAGCAGCTCCCGCTTCCTGACCCTCCGAAGCCAAAGCGTGCGAAATCGTCCGGGTTTCTTGACCTTAGTGTGGGAGTTATTTGTGACACGGGAGTGGGAGAGGGGTACCCCCTCACTGGATTGGTGTGGGGGGGGTGAGGATGGTGTCCCGGGGCCTCGGGCTGAGCCAGGTCTGCCCGCCGCACCCTGCAGGCTCCTCCCGCCCTGGCTGCGGCACTGGGTCCGCATTTAGAAGCTGCTTCCCAGCGTCTTTAAGCAGAATCCTGTTCCAAGCCATCGAGCAACAGAAACAAAGGTGTTGTCATGGGGAGAAATAAAAGCCTTTTTTTTTTTTTCATTTACATGTCAGCCAGGAGAGAACGTGAAAGCATTTTGCACGTTTTCTTGAATCAGGGCTTCTGTTTTGATTGTTTTTAGGTGCAAATCAGCATCCAAGCTCAGACCTTGAGTCGAGAAAGTTAATTGGAATGTGGGATGTTTTACATACATTTCTTTCTTTCTGCTTAAAACATCATTGAGCGGGGACGCGAGAAGAGGAAAAAGGCCTAGTCTGGAAATTTAGCCCCGAAGCAGAAGCAGGGGAGCGGGGGGGGGGGGGGGGGGGGGGTGCTGATACTGACCTGGAACTGGGGGTTCTTTGTTAGGCCGAAGATGGTCGTGTATCAGTCAGGAAACTGCCATCAGCGTCCAGCCCACGTTAGTCACGGGGACACTCCCAGATGCCCTGATCCCCCTCCTTCGGGGCACAGGCCAGGGTTTCAATCAACTCTCGACCTTTAAAGTTACGGAGGGCCACGTGACTTGCTCTGGCCAATGACGAGCAGAAATGAGGGAAACTTTAAGAGCTAGAGCTACAGCCCAGCTGGCGTGGCTCAGTGCATGAGCGTGGATCCATGAACCAGGAGGTCACGGTTTGATTCCCGGTCAGGGCACGTGCCCGGGTTGCGGGCTTGATCCCCAGTGGGGGGCGTGCAGGAGGCAGCCAATCCATGATTCTCTCTCATCGTTGCTGCTTCTGTCTCTTTCCCCTCTCCATTCCTCTCTCTGAAATCAATTAAAAATACATATTTTTAAAAAATAATTTAAGAAGGAAAGAGGTTAAGTCACTCGCTATGAATTACATAACCAATGAGTTGGGAACCTAGGCTTTCAGCCAGGCCCCTCTGAGTGCTGTGTGCTCTTAAGCACTGTCACGCTGTCGCTACCCCAGTGATGAATGAATGAGAACATGCCCTCACCGGTGTGGCTCAGTGGATAGAGCGGCAGGCCATGGAATGAGAAGTCAGGGTTCGATTCCGGTCGAGGGCACGTACCTTGGTTGCAGGCTTGATCCCCAGTAGGGGGCGTGCAGGAGGCAGCTGATCGATATTTCTAACTCTCTTTTTTTTCACTATATTTTATTGATTTTTTTACAGAGAGGAAGGGAGAGAGATAGTTAGAAACATCGATGAGAGAGAAACATAGATCAGCTGCCTCCTGCACACCCCCTACTGGGAATGTGCCCGCAACCAAGGTACATGCCCCTGACTGGAATCGAACCTGGGACCCTTCAGTCCGCAGGCCGACGCTCTATCCACTGAGCCAAACCGGTCAGAGCTATTTCTAACTCTCTGTCTCTCTCTGTAAAAAGTCAATAAAAATATATTTTTTAAAAAATAAATGAGGACAGAGATGAAGAGTGCGTCTCTGACGTTTCCCAAAGCAGCGGGGACACTGATGCGCACAAACAATCCCAAGGCCGGTCCTCTGAGCCGGCGGCGCTGGGAACGTCTCCCGGGGAGCGTGACCTTTGAGCTGGGGGCCGGAGCAGGACCAGTGCAGACCAGGAGAGGGCATTCCTGGCGAAGAGCATGACCTGACAGCATCATGACAGGCCTGAGAAACCCTTTGTCCGAGAAAGTCCTCCGCAGTGACGAAGTAGCCGGGGTGGGAGGAGGCGAGTCCACGCCCTGCTGGCCGCCCATCCCGGCTACAGACCTTCACGGAGCCTCTGCACCCAGCCCGGCCCGGGGCCGGCCCTGGGGCTGCCGCTCTGGGCGGCTGGGCCTTGCAGCCCTGAGCCGAAGGCTGAGCCCCCGCGGCCAGGCCAGGCTCAGGGAGAAACCCCAGCGGATGAGTGACCTCGGGGAGGGTTTCAAACAGGGGCCACCTCCCAGCCTCTTCTCAGCCAGCCGTGTCCCGGTGCAGACCTGGACTGAGCGTCTAACTCAACGCTCCATCCAGACGCGTCCTCACGCCCCCGGCCTAGGCCTCTGGGCGCTGCGCTCTGCTGGGGAGTTTTCTAAAAGTCCCGGCAGCAGAATGCCGGGGCAGCGGCAGGATGGGCTGGCTGGCGGCACGGCTTTGGCGGCCGCGAGAGGATCAAGTGTCCCACGAGCTGGTGCTTGGCCCTGCTCCCCGGCCCCCACATTCCTGCCGGAATTAAGGAGAAAGACGCCCTAGAATCCTCCCCACTCGGGGTGCGTGAGGCAGACGAGCCGCTCACGTGCCACCTGCCCTGCTACCATCGCGCTCTCTCCCGGGGCTGAGCTGGACCCGGCGTGCTCTCCGTGGCTGCAGACTGCGGAGCAGGTGCGTCCAAATCCGCATCAGAGCCCCGAAAGCTCAGAGCTCAGACCTCGCCCCGGCCGGACTCACCGCTCAGAAACAGACCGATTCGCCAAAAGTCATTTCGTCCAGAGCTAACTGGCACAAGAACCAATTTTCCAAGAGACGAGCGGACAGTAAGAGCCTCACCCGGTGAGGGCCTGTTTCTGGACGCCCCTCCCCCTCAGTCGGCTCCCGCCCTTCAATTATGTGCCTTCAAATTCTTACCTAAAGGGTTCATCCACCCGGCTCAGTGGCTGAGCGTCGACCTAGGAACCAGGAGGTCACGGTTCGATTCCCGGTCAGGGCACAGGCCTGGGTTGCGGGCTCAGTCCCCAGTGTGGGGTGTGCAGGAGGCAGCTGATCCATGATTCTCTCATCATTGATGTTTCTCTCTCTCTCTCTCTTTCTCTCTGAAATCAATCACAATATATTTTTAAAAAATCAAATAGATGATGCATCGGCGAATGGGACGCTCGGGGACCTGGCCCTGCAGGCTCACTGATAGCTTCCAAGTTCAGCCGGCAGCCCTTCGCCTGGTGGGCACTCCCCCGCCCCCAGGCAGCATCTGACAGCACCTGTCAGAAAAGTCTCCGTCACCTGGCTCCGCCGAGCGGGGGACATCGTGTGTGAACACGGGAGAGTCGTGACCGTCCTCCCCACACACACACGCACGTGGATGCGATGCCCCTCCCCAGAGTGGCACGAGGCCTCCGTGTTGGAAACTTGCCCCTGATGGTTTCCTTACATCGGGGCACCTGCTCTGACCCCGCGGGGAAATCATCACGGAAGAGCAGGCTCTTGGCAGGTGCCTACAAGCGACGCGACGCACTTTAAAACAACACCTCGTGCAAATGCGTTCCTGCCACAGGGTGGGAACCGCGGTCGCAAACTGCATGCTTATTACCACGGCGTCTGATGGCCGAGGCGACGCTGACGCTCCGTATCATGTAGCTGAGAGGCAGGACGTACCCACGGAGCATGAAACATCGTCACTTTCCCTTCGCGGTGACACGATCTCTCTTGGTTCCGAAGTCAAAGCGGGAAGGAGTCCCAAGGCCCTTGCCCGGCCGTCCATCCCACGGGGAGAAGGCTGAGGCTGGCCAGGGGTGACGTCAGCCCCAGGCCACTGGACAGAGGCTGGCAGAGCCGCTGCCTCCGCACAGCCCACGGGAGGAGGCGCCGTGGCCCTGTCCGCTTTCTTTATCGAGTCTGTGAAGACAGGATTCCACTTGAGTCCACTCCCCGGCGGGAGCCAGGGGACACTCCAGAGGCAGGAGACACTGGCGGCCACTGCTGCCAGGACGCCCGTATATGAGCCCACAGGCGAGATACCAGGCCAAACCCTGCCTCCGTGACCTTAGCCAGTCATTCATCTCACTGGGTCTCGGTTTCGTCTGCGAGGTGGAGCTGATGTCACCTATGAGACATCCTATGTACGATGATTGACCTAAGGTGTGTCTAGGAGGCAACCGGTGAACTGATGGCTGTTTCTCTCTCATATCTCTCTCTCCCTCTCCCTCTCCCTCTCTCTCTCTCAAATCAGTAAAAACAGCCGGGTAGGCAAGGCTCAGTGGTTGAGCATCGACCTATGAACCAGGAGGTCACAGTTTAATTCCGGGAAAGGGCACATGAACAGATTGCGGGCTTGATCCACAGTGTGGGACGTACGGGAGGCAGCCGATCCATGATTCTCTCATCATTGAAATTAAAAAATAGATGAAATAAATGAAAACATATCCTCGTGGGTGAGGATTAAAAAAGAAAAGACGACCGGGCTGCCTCCGTCGAGGCAACAGCGAGTCCTCGGTGCCAGGAGTGGTGCCGCCCGCCCAGCTAGTGTGGGATATAACCTACCAAATCAAAGAACGGACGTGCTGTTCCTTCTCGGGGCTGAATGCTGCCATGCCCCATCTGAGCTAAGCTTTTTTTTTTAATATTTTTTTTATTGATTTCAGAGAGGAAGGGAGAGGGAGATAGAAACATCCATGATGAGAGAGAATCATGGATCAGCTGCCTCCTGCGCGCCCCCTCCTGGGGATCGAGCCCATAACCCGGGCCTGTGCCCTGACCAGGAATCGAATCGTGACCTCCTGGTTCCTAGGTTGATGCTCAACCACGGAGCCACGCTGGCCGGGCCCACGATTCTTAACCATGGAGTCCTACTGCCTTTAAGTCAGCACATGTGGGCTCTGGGTGATGAACCCAGGCCAGAGCGAGAGCCACAAGGTATGCCTTCCCAGAAAGTGGGGGAGGTCCAGCTCCTTCAGCCTCAGCGCCCTTTACATGTCAACACAAATGTCGGCGGTCTGGGCACACGCAGATGAATCGCTGCACAAGCCCTGGCGCTCGCCGACGTCCGCTGGAGGCGAGAGACGGGTCCGTGTCAGCTGCACCGCCGAAGACGGAAGACTTATCTGTTTATTTTGATACATGTAAATGAATTCTATTACTTGTCAAAACGTTATCAAGACCCCAATGAAATGAGCTCCTTTTTTTTTTTTCCTTCCTTTTCAGGGTGAAGGGAGTGACGGGGAGAGAAATGAATGCTCAAGACAGATTGCTTTGATTTGAAATGAAAACAAACAACTCCGGGGGGGGGGGGGTTAGAGGGGCGCTTTCATTATTTGGGAGACCTTGGCATTCTTGCAGATACAGTCATGAATTAATCATTAAAATCCTGAAACGGGGAATAAATCATGTGGTTTCAATGCCAGCCCACAATCAAGGGGCCTCCGATTGGTATGAAGACACGGGGCCCTAAGCGGTGGCTGCCGCCCGGAATGACTTTTCTCCAGGAATCAAGTGGATGGCGCATGTGTGTGCGTGTGTGTGTGTGTGTGTGCGTGCGTGTGTGCGTGTGTGTGTGTGTGCACACGCACGTATGTCTGTGTGAGGCAGCCCTGGGGTCCCAAGCTGGAATTGTGTGTCACCACGAAGTCCCGCTATGAAATACCTGCTAATGGAGTGACCCTGTCTGCCACCGACAGCAAGCTCAAGAGGGCCTCAAAGCTTTTAAATTATTAGCACTCATTAGGCAAATCAAAAGGAGGAGGGCGAGGAGACCCGAGGACGGACGCGTTAGAAGGAAGGCGAGGGGATCGCTACCCACCTCGCCCTGTCAAGATGGAGAGACCAAACAGCCAATTAGTGCGAGCGGAGAGAGGGGGCAGGCCTGCCCGGGCAGACGCAGGATGGCTTCATTACGGCGACTCCCTAATTAAAATGTAAAGGTTGCTGATTATTGCATAATTCAATAACGCGGCCGGCGGTAGGAGACAGCCATCCAGGAGTTTCTAGGCCTTGCCTCGCGCCATTAAAGCCGCCTCCTGGCCTCAGGCCCTCCCGCAAGGCCGGCGGCTGGGGCTGTCCGTGGTCCTGACGAGCACCGCCCGCTGAAAAGCCCGTTAGGACCAAAGTGCTTTGAAGGGGGCCTTTCTCCTTCCTACCCTCCGCCACCCCGTTACCAGCCCCGAGACTCCTCTGACTTTCCCCATCACCCGTTTGCAAGCTAATTGCTCGGGGGGGGGGGGAGAGGATGGGGAGGTGGGGAGCGGAGAAACCAAGTCCAATTAACTCCCGCCGCTGCCATCTTCACATCCAGCTGCTGAAGCTGAGGTCGTCCGCTGCCGACGTAACCTTTACCCCTCATTCCTTATTCTTTTTCTTTTTCTTTTTTTTTTTTTAAGCTGCCAGGAAGCAATGCTGTTTCCTTAAGGGCTGGATTGGCAGCTGAGCTCAGGTTTGACACCGAACCTCGGGCTGCCGGATCTACTCAGAACGCCCGCAGGGGTGAGAGGTGAGAGGCTGGTGGGCCAGAGGTGCCGGTGCCAGGCCAGGAAAGTGTCTTTCGGCATCACAGGCTGCGTGTGGTGAGTTCCGGGAAAGTCGAGCTAGGGAGTCTTATCTGCTGGGACCTTTAGGAGTGACCTTTTTAAAAAAAAAAAAAAATGTTTTTTAAATGATTTCAGAGAGGAAGGAAAGGGAGAGAGAGATTGAAATGTCGATGATGAGAGAGAACCACTGACCAGCTGCCTCCTGCACACCCCCGCTGAGGATGGAACCCGCAACCCGGGCACAAATCGAACCCGGGACCCTTCAGTCCACAGGCCAACTCTCTACCCACCAAGCCAAACCAGCGAGGGCTAGAAGTGACCTTCTTTAAAAGTCACCTCGTTTCCTTCCCTGTGCCCTCTCCTAGGGTACTTCCTCTCTCTTCTTCAGTCTCTCTTCTTGCTTCTTTATCTTCTCTCTCTACTTCTGCTTCCTCTTCTCTGTCCTCGCCCAGCTCTCTTCTTTGTCTTTACTTCTCCCTTTCCCATGCCCCATCTTCCAATATCATATTTTCACCATAACTAGGACAAATGTCAAGTTTTTTGTTTGCTCACTCTTTGATTTTTACTGTAGATTCCTTATTTTGTTTTTATATGTTTTTATTGATTTCAGAGAGAGTAAAGGAGAGGGAGAGATAGAAACATCAGTGTGCACACCCTATCTGATTTGGCTCAGCGGATAGAGTGTCGGCCTGCAGACTCAAGAGTCCTGGGTTCAATTCCAGTCAGGGAACATGCCTGGGTTGCAGGCTCGGTCCCCAGTAGGAGGGGTGCAGGAGGCAGCCGATCCATGATTCCCTCTCATCATTGATGATTTTATCTCTCTCTTCCTTTCCCTTCCTCTCTGAAATCAATTAAAATATTTTTTTAAAAAATCAATGATGAGAGAGAATCATGGATCAGCTGCCTCCTGCCGGCCCCCACTGGGGATGGAGCCCACAACCTGGGCCTGTGCCTTGACCAGGAATCAAACCGGTGACCTGGTTCATAGGTCGATGCTCAACCAATGAGCCCCGCCGGCCGGGCAGACGCTACATTCTTAGCATGACGCCTGGCACGTGCTAAGGCCTCCATAGATGGGAACTGTTGAGACGTCCCATCTTTTCCATGACCTCTTTCCCTTTAGCGTCGTTCCCAAGGGCTTGCTCTAAACCCCCGCCACCCAGGGGAGCTCGTTATCAAAGCTCTCACCGTGAACGGGAGTTCCCTGAGGTTTAGCTGGGTTGTTTGCTGGGCCCCGAGCCTAGCACAGTGCCTGGCGTAAGACAGGGGTTCGCTGTTATTATTCTTGAGTGACAAGCCCATGTCCCGAGATACACGCATGTCAAAGGGCCCGATGCATGCCCTTTCTCGACACGGAATCCCACTGCTTTGAGGTCATTCTCTGATTTTCCGTGTCGGTTAGTCTTGTCTTCCCGGGGAAATTGAATTCACGGGTCCTCGGAATGATCTTTTCAAAATGTAAATTGGATCCTTTTTATTCCTCTGCTTGATCCCCTCCCCATGACTTCTCATCACCCTTAAAATAAGCCCCAACTCCTCACCGCAGCCCGTAAGGCCCTGCAAGGCCTGGCCCTGTCCCGGTTCTCTCGTTTTATCCCGCGTTCCTCCTCCACCCCCCACCCCCACCCGCTTGAGCCGCACAGGCCTTCCTTCTGCGCCTTGACTTCACCAAGATTGTTCCCATCTGACAGACTTTGTCCTCACCGCCCCCTATTCCTAAGCTACTTTCCCCAAGGGCACCCTCAAAGCTGCCACCACACCCACACACACACACACACACCATTCAGGACTGAGCTCTATAGACCCGCCAGCGAGGCCTCTCCCGGAAGCTCCCCGCCTCTAAGCCTCTCCCATCACCCCTCACTGTGTGGGGCTCGGTTCTCCAGGAAACGGACTGAGGTGGGGACCTGTTTGCAGAAAGTTCCCAGGGGCCGCTCTCGGAACCAGCACTTGCAGGGCTGGGGTGGGGGTGCCAGGAACAGGACCCAGTGGAGGGAGAAGCTACGCTGAGATACACTCACACCAAGCCCTCAGCTGACCCCGCGGGAGCCCTGGAGCGGGGTGGCCCCTAGAGCTGTGCCACCCTGAGCCCAGGGGCCGGGGCTCTGAACATTGGCGCTGCTGGCCATCGGGTGCAGGCTGCCCCTGGGAGGAGACAGGACCTGGGGAAGGCAGCTCTCTCACGGAGGCGGCCGGGCACCAACACTCCCAGCAGGTGGGCAAGGGGGTGCCTGGGTCCTAACGGCTGCCCTTGTCTCCTCTCCGTTCTGGACTTCCCTCCCCCTCGTAACAGGCTGCTTTCTTTTTTTACTATATTTTTATTGGTTTCAGAGAGGAAGGGAGAGGGAGAGAGAGATAGAAGCATCAATGATGAGAGAGAATCATGGACCAGCTGCCTCCTGCACGCCCCACACTGGGGATGGAGCCCATAACCCGGGCCTGTGCCCTGAAGGGGGAACTGTGACCTCCGGGTTCATAGGTCGATTCTCAACCACTGAGCCACGCCAGCCGGGCATGCTCATCTAGTTTGAGTGTTGGAGAGAAAAGTCTTTTCTTCTTTAAGGAGAGAGACAGCGAGGAAGGGCGAGCACAGAGAGGTTTCCCCTAGAGACCCTCTCCGCACAGAGGACGGGGGTCAGGATGCTCTTCCACGGGGTCCAGAGGGCCTGTGCGTGGCCTGGAAGGGCAGCTCCAAATCCCTGGTGGTAACCCCTCCCCACCAGGTCACGGTCATGACCTAGGAGGTTTGCACGTGGTGTTTCCTCTTCCGGGACACCCTTCCCCACCTTGAACCCTCATAGCTCATCCTAAACATCACCTCCTCTGGGCAGTCACTCTGCCTCGGGGCCACAGGCACACGCAGGCACCACCTAACAGCTCATCTGACCGGAGCACCCTCAGCTGAGGGTGCACAGCCCTCCATGTGGGGGCTCTGCCCTGGCCCAGGCTCCCCTGGGTGACGCCTCATGGCGCCCCTTCAGACCGCAGACCGACAGACATCCTGGCCAGCGACGTCTGTGAACCTGGGAACGGACAGGTGCTGCCCGAAGGCTTCCCGTGCAGCTGGTCCCCATGGGTGCCCACGCCGTGCCACCCATTCACAGCCTGAGGAACCGGAGAACGGGGCCGCCAGCTCACTTGCCCAAGACCGCACAGCGCATGGGAAGCAGGGCTCAGATGTGAACTCCACCGACCCAACTCCAGAACACGGGCTCGTATCTCCACGCACGGGCTGGGACATGCTCTTGTATGGTGAAGACAGCCCTGGCTGGTGTGGCTCAGTGGATAGAGCGTCAGCCTGCGGACTGAGGGGTCCCAGGTTCGATTCCGGTCAGGGCACATGCCTGCGTTGCCAGCTTGATCCCCAGTGGGGGACATGCAGGAGGCAGCCAATCAATGATTCTCTCTCATTATTGATGTTTCTATCTCCCTCTCCCTTCTTCTCTGAAATCAATAACGGTATATTTAAAAAAAAAAAAGATAGTGAAAACAGATTTTGGTTTTGGTAAGAATTAAATATCACTCAAAAGATAGATGACAGACAGATAGATAGATAGATGATTTAGATGATAGATAGATAGATAGATAGATAGATAGATAGATAGATGATACATAGATAGATAGATAGATAGATAGATAGATAGATGATATAGATGATAGATAGATAGATAGATAGATAGATAGATAGATAGATAGATAGATGATACATAGATAGATAGATAGATAGATGATATAGATGATAGATAGATAGATAGATAGATAGATAGATAGATAAATAGATAGATGATAGATACATACATACGTATAGATACCCATATAGACGGCTGACAGATAAATGGACATCAGTCTGGTAAACAAAGAAAGGTGGAAGTCCAGGATCACAGCAGTGGTTAAACCCAGCTGCTATAGACTATGTGGCAACTGGCTGCTGTGTGAATGTCATCAACTGGGAATCCAAGGTCAGTGTGAATTCCAGGACTGGGATCAGACACTCCCTCTCAAAGCCCCTCTCAAAACGCTGCCAAACCCTCATGCCACCCAATGGCAAGATGCTACTGCAGCCCAGAGGGTGTGGCTCCGTGGTTGAGCACCGACCTATGAACCAGGAGGTCAGGGTTTGATTCCCGCTCAGGGCACATGCCCAGGTCGTAGGCTCCATCCCCAGTGGGGGGCGTGCAGGAGGCAGCTGGTCGATGATTCTCTCTCATCATTGACGTCTCTCTCTCTCTCTCTCTCTCTCTCTCCCTTCTTCTCTGAAGTCAATAGAACATTTGTGTTTAATCTAGTGACCCTGCTTCCCGTGGGTGTGAAGATTAGGGGATGTCGGTGGTGAACAGTGTGCCTGCCACAGAGCGGGCCTTCCATCCACAGTCACGGGGACTGTCAATCCGCCAGAGGTGGTCCTTGATGCTTACCCGTGGTCGGCAAACTGCGGCTCGCGAGCCACATGCGGCTCTTTGGCCCTTTGAGTGTGGCTCTTCCTAAACCTTAGGAGTACCCTAATTGAGTTAATAACAATGTACCCACCGATATAGTTTAAGTTTAAAAAATTTGGCTCCCAAAAGAAATTTCAATCGTTGTACTGTTGACATTTGGCTCTGTTGACTAAAGAGTTTGCCGACCACTGGCTTAGACCAAAACGCATGGAACGTTCGCCTCGCTGTCCCGACCTAGAGCAACGAGCCGATGGGGGGGCAGTCGGCGGGCCTGTGCGGGACGTACTTCCCGGCCTCCGTTCGGGTCAGGGCTCAGTGTTCATCCCTCCTTCACGCCCGATGCAGAAAGCCTCACGGCTTTTCACCAACGGACACTAATGTGCCCTCGAAGGGAAGTTACCCTCCCAGGGTCCGACTGTGGGTGTAAGATGTTAAGTAACAAATCACTCTGTGGGAAACAGACCTGTGTTGGCTTTTCAGTGAAGATGAGCGGGACGGAGTTCATAAGACACGGCCGTCAGACCCGAGCCTCGCTCTCTCTCCAGCACGTCAGTCACTGAAGCCCAGGCTCGCCCGTCTCCCGGCGCCTGGAGCGCACCGCGGTTCCCAGGTCCTGGAAAGGAGACCACAAATGATCCATTACCTCTCGGCGCCCAGAGTGAAAGGTTAAACTATTACTGCTCGCCGCCGCGGCTCTGACCTCAGGATTAATGCCATGAACAGGAAAAGGAAAAATACCCTTCGGCCTGGGAAGGTACCGGCAGCCAGAAATTACAAAAATTGCAAAAGGGAGATGGGGACCCCTGCTGGTAGCAACTAGAACCGGAGCCGGCCGTGGGTACAGGGAGAGCGGAAGGCGCACAGGTTCCCACTAGGAGCATTTCCACAGGGAGACCCACGCTGAGCGGGAGCAGCTCTGTGAGGAGCAAAGGACTGGGTCCCCCTTACCCTCCCACCCCTAACCCCACCCCATAGCATTGGAGCTGCGTTTGCATTTGCAAAACTGAGGCTGAATGGAGGAACTGCTGGGCCCGGTGTGAGGGCCCAAGGCTGCTCCTTTGGCACGTGGGGAGGTCGGCAGCCCAGGCCCCTCCCTGGTGCACCAGCCACTCTGATCCCAACGCCCACGGCACGTTCCCGCTCAGAGGTCCCCACGCGGACCCCTGTAGCGAGTTCCCGCGTGAGCATCAGAGAGGAGCACCCACCCCTTCGAGTGGCTTCTTCCCGAAGGAGAAGCCGTGACCCACTGAGCCGGCCCCCGACACCTGGGGCAGCAAGTCTGGAACGGACAGACACTTGGCCATGACAATTCTACACGGAAGAGAATCCATGTCCCGGTCACCGGGGTGAATGTGAAAAAGCCAAGCCCGGCCGGTGCGGCTCAGGGGCTGAGCATCGGCCTAGGAGCCAGGGGGTCACGGTTCGATTCCCGCTCAGGGCACAGGCCCGGTTGTGGGCTCCATCCCCAGCGGGGGGCGTGCAACATGCTTTTCTAAATTCGAAGAACAGTGTTCAAAGGGCTCCGCCTGGAAGGAGCCCTCCCTCCGGTGATATTTAATTGAATCATTTTATTTATTTATCTATTTTTTTGAGAAGCGGGGAAACTAAAGTGTAAGAAGTGGAGATGTTTCTTGGTTTTATGTCAAAACAGAGGCTTCCACATAGAGTAGCGGGAGAAGAATGTTCTATTTCTCGGGAAAGGAACATAAACAGCTCAGCCAGCGAGAGTCAAGGGCGGGCTTTGTCGGAGAGTCAGGGAAACATCTCCTCTGAAACTCTACCTTCAAGCCCCTCCCAGCTGTTCCAGCGCCTTCGCTGACAACAACCACTCGAAATCTCCCCCTCCTCTGGCATATAAACGCGAACATTCAGTATAACCATGTCTACCCAGCCTAACCATTCATCTATTTCATAAGATCTCACGGTACGGCCCACACCCTGTGGCTCAGCGGGTGAGCGTCCACCCAGGAACCAGGAGGTCTCGGTTCGATTCCCGGTCAGGGCACCGGCCCGGGTTGTGGACTCGAGCCTCAGTGGGGGGCGTGCAGGAGGCAGCCGGTCCATGGTTCTCTCTCATCATGGATGTTTCTCCCTCTCCCTTCCTCTCTGAAATCAATAACAATAGACTTTAAGAGGAGCCCAGATACCGCAGCCCCTCCCCTGACTCTACGCAGGTGACTGCGCTGTCCCCACCCTCCAGGGGTCAGCAATCCGTTTCTGCAAAGAGCCAGGTTGTAAATATTTCAGGCTGTGCAAGCCACGGAGTCCAACTACTCAACCTGCCAGCGTGGCCGGAGCAGCCACAGGCGTGAGCCGAGAGGAGTGGGTGTGGCCCAATAAAACTTTTTTTTAATATATTTTATTGATTTTTTACAGAGAGGAAGGGAGAGGGATAGAGAGTTAGAAACATCGATGAGAGAGAAGCGTCGATCAGCTGCCTCCTGCACACCCCCTACTGGGGATGTGCCCGCAACCCAGGTACATGCCCTTGACTGGAATCGAACCTGGGACTCTTCAGTCCACAGGCCGATGCTCTAGCCACTGAGTCAAACCAGTTAGGGCCCAATAAAACTTTTTTTAAGAAACACAGTGGGCCGGACTTGGCCCCTGGGCCGAAGTCCACCAATTCCCGCTGCAGTTCCTGGGACTGCACCCTCCAACACCCTCCCCCTCCATTCCATGGACGCTTTAAACCCAGCCTTGAGCCCTTTCGAACGGTAACATCGTCTCTCAGATCCAGAGATGATCATTACTGCATGAAGACACAACATCCCAGCCGGCGTGGCTCAGTGGTTGAGCGTCGACCTATAAACCAAGAGGCCACTGGTTCGATTCCCGGTCAGGGCACAGGCCCGGGTTACAGGCTCCATCCCCAGTGGGGGGGCGTGCAGGAGGCAGCCGGTCCATGATTCTCTCTCATCATTGCTGTTTCTATCTCTTTCCCCCTCTGCCTTCCTCTCTGAAATCAATAAAAACATATATATTTTTTAAGACAACCCGGTTTTGTGTGTGAACAGGAACAGGCAGAGCGCCCCGTTGGCAGGAGAGTAAATCCTTTGGGCACATGCACATCGCTGAGCGGATCTTCCCTTGGGGACAGGAGCCCGCTCCCTCCCGCCGGGGCTCCGCCCTGTCACACCTACAGTGGCATTTCTCCCCCCCCCGCCCCCCCCTACAGGATAGCATCCCACCCCCCCACCCCCCTGCAGGCGTGTCTGCCTGCAACACCCGGCAGCCGGCAGCCGCCTCCTCACGACAGCGCGCAAATGACTTGCCCTCGGTAACGGTCTGGCGCTGACAAGTGTCTGTCGTGATGAAAATTGGTCCCTTCCGTCTCTATCCCATTTGCCAACGATCCGAACGGAGCCGATCCCATCTCCCCACACCACCACGCACGGACTGCATGGGGAAGGGGACTTTACCATGAGCCCATCAGCACACGACTCCGGATTCACATGGAGAAAGACCCTCCCTTCTGGGAGACGTCCCAGCTCCACGGGGCCCCCCCGCCCGTGCGCCTGAGCTTTGGTGACAGGACCCCCAGAAAACGCATTCCAGGGGCCTCGGCAAACACGTGCACTCGCCGTGAACTGAACGAGCCGGGCAGTCACCCGCTGTGATTGCAAAATGTGCTGCTTCTCCCCCCGCCCCCCACCCCCCATTTTAAAGCAATCACAGAATCACAGTTATTTTGCAAATGGTTTTTGATAGTTTCTCAAAAGAGAGAGAGTGCCTGGCCGGCGTGGCTCAGTGATTGAGCATTGACCTATGAACCAGGAGGTCGGGGTTCAATTCCCGGTCAGGGCACCTGCCCGGGGTTACAGGCTTCATCCCCAGCTGGGGGTGGGCGTGCAGGAGGCAGCCGACCCATGATTCTCTCTCATCACGGATGTTCTCACTCTCCCTCTCCCTTCCTCTCTGAAATCAAATTTTAAAAATAAAAGAGAGAGAGAGAGAGAAAGTGTGCTAGCCACAAGCTCCAGCTTCCTCCAGGGGTGGGACGGGGAGTGGGGTGTCCCAATAAAACTTTATTTAAAAAACACAGTGGGCCCGATTTGGCCAGTGTTGGGAGCAGGAGGCAGGGGGCGAAGGCCACGGAGGAGAGAGGAAGGAAACAAAATCGCAAGGGGTCCCTCCTACGCTCTTGTCCTTGGGTTCCAGGCAATGCTTTAGGGGACCCCTGGTCTTAAGGGGGACCCCACTAAAGGTGGGGCTGTCCTTCGGCGCCCTGATCACGGCCTAGGACACCATGGCCTCCAGTATTCAGCTTATTACGCTACTGTTCTCAGCAACAGAGCCGCGCCCCACACTCTCCTGGGCGCCCGGGGGCTGAGATGGGCAAACCCACATCCCCCTCGCCCGCTGGCTTCCTGCCAGGTGCTGCTGATGGAAGCACTGAAGGGGGACCAGGAACTGGGGGAGAGAGAGAGGCTCGCTCCTACCTGGCGCTGCTTCCTGTTGGCGTCCCCAGCGATGGCCCTTCACCCAGCAGCACCCGTGGGTCCCGTTTTCCGGCTCATCCAGCTTCGCCGGGAATTACCTGGCCGCCTCCGCCCACCCGCCCAGATGAGCCGGCGCCAGCTTCCGGGCCGCCTCCAAGACTCTGGGTCCCTACAGCCTCCCCGCCTTAACTTGCTGCCTCAAGCCCCGAGCCACCCGCTGCTCCTGCGGTCACTGCCTTCTGATGCCTCAGCTTCTGTTTCTGCCTTTTAAGTCCCTTTAAAAGAGGTCATTTAAGACCAGCTGGTGTGGCTCAGTGGTTGAACATCGACCTATGAACCAGGAGGTCACGATTCGATTCCCGGTCAGGGCACATGCCCGGGTTGTGGGCTCCCCAGTAGGGGGCATACAGGAGGCAGCTGATCAATAATCATTGGTGTTGCTGTCTCCCTCTCCCTTCCTCTCTGAAATCAATAATACAAATATTTTAAAAATAAAATTAAAATAGCCTGAAAGTGGGGGGTCTGCCCCAGAAAGGGCTCCTCTTGCCGCTGCGGAAATACATCAAGACTGTTAGACTGGGGGCTAGCAGGAGCCTCACTGCCCAGGGACCCCGGCTCCTCTCTCTCTGTCCCCCAGCCCTGGGGTGCGGGGATGGCAAGGGCACCTCCTCCACACTTGTGTGTTTTAAATAAACGAGCCCGTGGGCAGGGCTGGGCCTGCATCCGGCAGATAAGAAGGCTCCATAAGACTCAGCTCCTGCTGCCCATCACAGCCGCCCTTCCCTCTCCCGCCTGCGGGTCCCTCTCCCGCCTCGCGCTTACAGCTGCGTCTGGGCGGGATGCCCGCTCCCGCCACAGGGTGGCACCCTCGTGTCTGGCCGCCCTTCCTGCCTGAGTCACTAAAGCTTCACTTCTCAAAACCCTCAGGAGGGGCCAGGATGGACGGTGGACCCAGAAAGAGCCGGCAAAGCCCGTCTGGGTGCTGCAGGGGGGGCAGCGTCCTCCCCGTCACCTCACAAGGGCAGAAGCTGCCTCGCTCCTCGTCTCCGCTGCCTCTTCTGTGTCTCCAAACCTGGGGGGCCCCAGGCCTCAGAACAGGCGAAGGGGCTGGTAAACTGGGTGGGCGGCCCCTGCCCCACACACCATGGCCGGGAGGGGAACGGGCCTGAGCGTCTGAGGGAGAAGGGTCATTGGAAGCAGGGCTTCTCGGACATTTTTTAAATCTGTCCCCGAGGATGTCCTCATTGATGTTTAGAGAGGAAGGAGGGGGGTAAGGGTGGGGGGTCGGGGGGGAGAGACAGACTAGCCCCAAATTCACAGTGCACAAGGACTATGACTTCTTCGCTGCAGGAAGAAGGCTAGACCAAGGAGTCCTCTGATGCCAGTGCAGTGGCCTGCAACCTTTGGAGGACCAGACTCAGGGTGCCTGTTAGAAACACGCCTGCCTACCCGGCCTGTGCGGCTGGTTGGTTGAGCACCGAGGTCGCTGGTTCTATTCCAGGTCAGGACACATGCCCGGGATGCGGGCTTGATCCCCAGTGGGAACGTGCAGGAGGCAGCTGATCATCCATGTTTCTCTCTCTTCCTCTTCCTCTCTCTCTCTCTCTCTCTCTCTCTCTCACACACACACACACACACACACACGCGCGCGCGCGCGCGCGCGCACATGCCCAGGGCCCACCCCAAACCCATGCACAGATCTGCTGGGGTGGGACCTGCGCACTCCTATTTGACCCGCACCGCCCTGCCTGTAGCTCAGAAAGACCAAAGCTAGACACCAACTAAGGCCTGGAGGGCGGGTCCCAGGAACACACCCCCGCTCTGCCCCCCCCCCCCCCCCAGCGGCCTCCTGCTGCAAAACCTAAGCGGGCTTGGCGCTATCTGTTCCCCGTTCCAGCAGGTGGCAGTGTCGGGGCGCAGGCGCCCGCGGGGCACACCGAACCGGCCTCAGCACGAGGCTGCGGAGAAAGAGCGCTCGGGGGAGCCGCCCCCCACGCGTGGGAGCGAGGGGCGGTGGACGGGGGGGTGCTGCCTGCACGAACCTTGGGCACCAGCGTCCTCCCCTTCAAACAGCAGAAAGAGGGCGCGGGTGCTTCACCTCATAGGCCGTGTACTGAGCTCCCGCCGCCCTGCACCCCCGCGACGTGGGGGGAGCGGACCCGGCGCCCCGGGTTGCCTGGAGCCGCCCGTGGGGAGCCCGTACGTCCGAGAAAAGCGCGGCTACGAGCAGCTGCAACAACTTGCCCGCTTTTTCCCGGTTCCCTCCGAGGCCCCGCCCTCCGTGGGAGGCCTTTCTGCCGATCACACAGATGCGCGCACTTGGCCTCCGCGCGTGGCCTGGCCATCTGCTCCCGAGAGATCTGCGTCCCGGATTTCCCGGGGACTTCACTGTCCCTGGGGGGCGGGGGGGCGGGGGCCGGATGGGGATCCCACCGGCTCCGGAGGCTGCACTGACGCCCCAGGGACAGCAGGTGGCGCCCCGACCTCGGTGGCCGAGACGGGAACCCCAGAGGAGCAGACTTTCCTAGAGAGAGGAGGTGTCCGGTGCGCGAGAAGTACGATCAATATTTGGTAAGGGAATAGGTGCGCGTGTGACACGGGAATCGTCTGCCATTACACTCCGCCTGCCTCCTGGGCTGGGCTCCAGAGCTGGCGGCGGACAGGAGGTAGTCAGCTGGGAAGGCTGAACCTCTTCTGGCAGAATGGGGCACCCCCACCCAGGCACCCACGGGGAAGGGCAGAGCCCGGACCCCTGACCTGCCGGGTCCTCCGCCCACCTGGAGGCGCCCTCAGACCCAGGACGGCCCTTCCCAAAGATGCGCGCTGTGGGCACGTCCCTGCCTAAGGGACAATGTACGGGGTGCCCAGCCAACCAAGGGAGTATCCCGACCCTGGAGTTTTTTACATAATAAAAGGCCAGCGACCATAACGGCGTAAGGACCAGAACGACCGATCGACCAGTCGCTATGAGGTGCATTGACCACCTCTCAGTCCCTCCCCCCGGCTGGCAGGCTCAGATCGCAATCGAGATCACTGGATGGCCCACGGGGAACCATGGAGAACTGGGGTGGGTGGCGGTGGGGTGGGACTGGGGACTGACAAGTGGGCGCAAGGCAGACCTTTTGGTCCCTCCCCCGGCCGCAGGCTCCATTGCTGGATGGCTATCCGGGAACCACGGGGAACCAGGGTGGATGTCGGTGTCGGGGCAGGACTGGGGACTGGCAAACCGGCGGAAGATGGCTGTGATCACAGGCTAGGCCTAGGGACCCTACTGCACACAATTTTGTGTGCTGAGCCTCTAATATATATACTAGAGGCCCGGTGCATGAAATTCGTGAACAGGTGGGGTCCCTACACCTGGCTGGCGATCAGGGCCCATCAGGTTCCCCGCCTCCCTGCCTCCTCCTTCCCTTGCCACCCGCGTCCGCGGCGACCCACCCCCAGTCCCCTGTCCCAGCCCAGGGCCCAGCCCCAATCAGGTGATCGGGACCTGCCGGCTGGGGGAAGGGACCAGGAGTTTAGCCAGCCGGCCCCATCAGCAATCGGGGGCTGGGAGCAGCTCCTGTGTTGAGCGTCTGCCCCCTGGTGGTCAGTGTGCATCATAGCGGTCAGTTGTTCTGGTCACTTATGCTTTTATATATATAGATGAGGGAGAGAGACAGAGAGAGAGAGAGAAACATTGATCAGCTGCCTCCTGCACACCACAAAGCAGGGATCAATCCTGAAATCTGGGGTATGCTCCCTGACTGGGAATCGAACCTGCGACCTTTTGGTGCACGGGAGGACTCTCCAACCAACTGAGCCACACAGGCAGGCTGATATTTTTCTGAAAACCAGCCCACTTTTGTTGAAAAGAGAAAAGGAGGAAGGAAGGAAGGAAGGAAGGAAGGAAGGAAGGAAGGAAGGAAGGAAGGAAGGAAGGAAGGAAGGAAGGGAGAATTCCTCCACAATGGAGTCATTTGCCCCCAGTCACTTGCAAACCCAGCATGTTGTAACCTCCACCTCTCTCTTCAGACCACCTGGAAGCTCCTGGTTAGCACTAGTGAGGCCGTCCTTCCGCCCCCCCCCTCAGGGCTAAAACAACCTTCCCTGCCTTTTGCTGAGTCCTCCCTGCCCACCCGCTAGCGGCCTGGGACACCGTCCTGTGTGGTGCAGCCCCGTGAGCAGCCCTCGACTTGTGGTGAGTGCCGTCCAGTTCATGGACTGACAAATCGGGTCAATTGTATCTTCACATTTACTCAATTCAGTTCTACTTCCTAACACTTTTTCAAGGTAAAAATAATCAAAAGGGGACCATTTCAGTGCTACAATAACGGGAGGCCCTGCTTCTGGTTTTTTGTTTTCATTTTTAAATCAAAACACAGGACTGTAAAAATAAATATATAACAAAAGTCTGGCCCGGCCGGCGTGGCTCAGTGAGTGAGCGTCAACGTATGAACCAGGAGGTCACGGTTTTATTCCTGGTCAGGGCACGGGCGGAGTTGTGGGCTCGATCCCCAGTGGGGGGCGTGCAGGAGGCAGCTGATCCATGGTTCTCTCTCATCACTGATATTTCTATCTCCCTCTCCCTTCCTCTCTGAAATCAATAAAATACATATTTTAAAAAAAAAAAGAACTTTGTAATTTAAAAAAAGCAAGTCTGGCTGTTTTCCGAGGAAAAGCATCTGCCATGTCCTGGGCGGTGAGTTTTCCACCCTTTGGGGGAACTGGGATCCAGGACAACCCCTCCCCCAGGAATTCGGAAGGCGGGTCGCCCAGAGGCGGTGCCGGGAGAGGGCGGGCGGCTGCGCTCTCACCCCGAGCAGAACAAAGGGGCCCGGGCTGGCGCTGGCGCTCCGGGGCTGCAGCGACCACACCTCCGGAAAGAGCCAGTGAGTTCTTTCCTCCGGGAAGCTGAGGCGAAGGGCGGAGGCTGGGCTCCCCGGCACCCGCCTCCCCCCCCCCTCCCCCCACCCCGGAGAGGAACTCCCGGCAGCGGCGGGCGGACCCCCCACCTCCTGCGGGGCCTCTGGTTGCCTCTGCCCCCTGCTCACAGCCAGCCTGGGAGGCAGCCACAGGGGCGGGGCGTGCCCTGAGTGGGCGGGGCGTTCCCGACAGTGGGCGGGGCGTAAACGGGGTGGGCGGGGCCGCGTGGTGGGCGGGGTCGCGGGGCGGGGCGGAGAATGGAGACAGAAGGGGGAAGCAGCCCGGTTCAGACCAAGCCTCAGCGAGCCTGTTATTAAGGAGGTTTGTCCGAGCTTAGTATTGTTTTGTTTTTTAATATATTTTTATTGATTTCAGAGAGGAAGGGAGAGAGAGAGAAAAACATCAATGATGAGAGGGATGCATGGATGGGCTGCCTCCTGCACGCCCCCCACTGGGGATGGAGCCCACCACCCGGGCCTGTGCCCTGACCGGGAATGGAACCTCGGCCTCCGGGTTCATAGGTGGACGCTCAACCACTGAGTCATGCCCACCCCAGGCCCAAAGGCGTTTTCTAACAGGGGGAGGCAGACTTTCCCTGTCTGTGCCCCGCGACCCTGGGACGTGGGGGGCCGTTTGCGCCCCCTTGTCCTACAGATCTTCAGGTCCAGAGGAGCCAGTGGCTGGTCCCGGGGAGCCGCTGTTACCGGAAGCCCGAGGCCTTTTCCTGCGTCTGCCCGTACGCACTGGCCCAAAGATGCCCGCACGCACTGGCCCAAAGAAGCGAGCCGGCAGGGTTTGCAGACCGGACATTTTAAAACCAGTTGAATGTGCAATGGGCCCACGCGGAGGTGGAGGGCGTATGCTCTGAGAAACCCGACTCCCTGATGGCACCTGGTTACCGATCATAGAGGGGCAGCCACAGGGCACCGGGTTCGGGGTGGGGAGGTGCTGGGAGCTCACTGCTTGGAGTGGAGAGGAGGGTAAGGAACCGTTTCTTCGGGTCTGAGGTCTGCTCCGGCATCTGTCTGTCCTCTCTCTCAGGAAAGTAGCCAGAGGGTGTCATTCCAGCTTAGGGCTCAGGAGCTGGAACTTAATTTATATCAAAATGTCCTCTTTAGTCCCAGCCGGTGTGGCTCAATGGTTGAGCATTGACCTATGAATCAGGAGGTCACAGTTGGATTCCCCGTCAGGGCCCAGGCCCAGGTTGCAGGATGGATCCCCTACTGGGATCCCCACAGGAGTCAGCCGATCCATGATTCTCTCTCATTGTTGATGTTTCTATCTCTCCCTCTCCCTGTCTCCCTCTCTCCCTCTCCCTTCCTCTCGTATATCTTTTAATGTTCTCTTAAGCCTGCAGAGGTCGGACCATGTGACCATTAGTCAGGCCCGGGCTATTGTCTTCTGCTGCCTCGGGGGTTGCTGATTAGGGGGGGGGGGCGGGGAGGGGGAGGCCGGGTCTCTGAGGGGTGTGTATATATAGAGATTTCTGGAGTAGGATTTAAAACTAAGTTCAATCGAAGGCACAGAGACCTTCAGTTTCATGCTGGACTAGCCTGGTACATGGTTGGCTATGAGAGAGTTCAAGTTCACCCTCTGGTCTTCAGCCTGCCGTGCAAGCCCTGGCTCCACCCTTCCTCGTGGAGGGGACTTCGGACAAGTTACTTAACCGCCCTAGGTCTCCGTTTCCTCACCTATAAAATGGGTGTGGTGCCTACTTCCTGTGGTTGTCTGTGGGGCTAGGTGAGCGTTTGCATAGAGTCAGCGAATCAGTACCTTCAGAGCACCCCCTGCTGTGTTTAGGGCTAAGTGGGCAGGGGTGTTTGGGGGAGCAATACCCAGAACAGAGAGGCGTATTTATAGGGTGCACTCCAGTGCCACCGCCATTCCATCCGATCCCCGTCCTGCCATGGTCTCTGCGTCTTCTAACCGCCCCTCGGAGCGTGACTGCTGTCCCCTGTGCTGGTGACAGCACTCCACCTTTCATCACGGACACTTTATCTTCCATCCCTTCCTCTTCCAGAAAGATAATCGGCGCCCACCTTCGTCGCCATGCCCTCCCTCGCACCCTGGCCAGGGCCCGTAGAACCCCCTGCCTACCCCAGGCCCTCAAGTGAAGCCTGTTGCCTGCAAGTCCGCTGGCTCAGACCCGAGATCCCACCGGCGGCCGGCTTCTGTGGGTTTAGCATCTTGTGGTGACAGCGTCTAGCCAGCCAGGTGCTAGACGGGTTGCAGCACACACAGCTGAGCTCAGGGATCTCACACCAGTTCCGCGTCTCACCCACGCGCATGGGCCCTCCGGCCCCTCCCCCAGCTCCAGCGCGCTCACCACAGACAGGAAACCTGACCACAAGGGCGCTCAAGCCCTGGCAGCCCTGTGGCTCGGAGAGTCTGCTTGCCAAGGCCAGTGACGACCTCCTCATGACGTCCCACCGCACGTAAAGCCAAGGCCCACGTCCTTCCAGGCCCAGGAGGCCCCCAGGCTCGGGCCACTGCCCTCCTCCGACCGCGACTCCTCGCCTGGCTCACCCAGCTCTGAGCACGCACAACCTTGCTTTTCTGCAAACACACGCACACGCGCTCTGCCCAAAAGGTCTTCCCCAGATGTCTCCACGGCTCCGGCTCCACTCCCATCCCTGCTCAGGTGTCAGCTCCTCAGCCGCCTTCCCTGCCCAGCCTGTCTAACAGTGCAAACAGCCCGGCCGGTGCGGCTCAGTGGTTGAGCGTTGACCTATGACCCAGGAGGTCACGGTTTGATTCCCGGTCAGGGCACATGCCCGGCTTGCGGGCTCGATCCCCAGGTGGGGGCATGCAGGAGGCAGCCGATCCATGATTCTCATCATTGATGTTTCTCTCTCTCCCTCTCCCTTCCTCTCTGAAATCAATGAAAATATATTTTTTTAAAAAAATAAAAATAAGTAGCACAAACACACCTCCACTTCCGAGTCCTTGTCACTGTGGGGACACCCTTTCTCTCCGTTCTCCACATTCCCACGTGGAGGGACACCCGCCCACCCATCTCTCCTGGACTAGCTCCCTCTTTCCGACAGGAGGACTGAGTGTCTGGTTGGTGAGGTTGGGAGCAGACACTCAGCTCCGTCCCCTTCTCCTGGGGAGCCGGCACACCTGCAGAGAGCATGGTCTGTCTGCTCTGCCTCCCAGGAAAGGGCCTCCCCACCTGCCCAGGAAGGTAGAGGAAGAGGGGGAGAGGAGGCCTGAGGGTGCAGAGCTGTTGGCACGGTCTCGTTCGAGAGCAGAGCATTAACGAGCCATGTCCCCTGAGCAACATTATCGGTTTTAAACACCTGCCTGGCTCCTGTGTGGGTCTGTCCACTGGTTGTGAATTTTTATCTACTGCTGCCTAACAGCTCACCTGAAATTCAGGAGCTTGAATGAACTATTAACTGTTGACTATTTTCTCGTCGGGCCTGTGGGTCGACCAGATGGTTCTTGTGCTCTACATGTTGTCAGCCAGAATGCCGGGCCGGCTGCAGAGCCTCCGCGGCTTCCTTCCACGGCTGCTGGTTGGTGCCGGCCACCAGCTGGGAGCTTCGGGGGGCTGTCCGCTCGGGGTGTGGGGGCCTTGGCTCCCCTCCACGTGTCTGTCTGGGCTTCCTCTCGGCTTGGTCACTGGGTTCCAAACAGGACTGCTCCACGAGCAGGTACCCTAAGAGGAAGGAAGCGGAAGCTAAGAGTCACCCTAACAATGAATCTTGGAGGCCCGCAATCTCAGAGCACAAATGAAACGGTGCACTTGCTGCTTAAAACAACCTGGGAAGGCTTCCCACTGCACTTAAGATAAAACACAGTGCCGGGAAGGGGCTCCTCCTCCCGGTGGGCACTCCTCCCCCGCCCACCACCACCCCCCCCCCCAATACTTCAGGCTCCATCCAGCCTCAGGTCACTGCCCTCAGGGGCTGACGGTCTGATGATAACTGGGATGGACACAATCAATCATGTCACACAAGCAAGCATATGTAAAGCTGGCCCTAGTGCTGTGAGTGAGAGGGCCCCCCCCACCCCCACGCACACGCACCTGAGCCTGTGACGAGGGGATTGACTCATCAGAGAGCCCAGGGAAGGACTCCTGGGAACAGTCCCTCTTGAACTGGGATCCGATGGATGAGCAGGAGTGAGGGAAGTGAAAGGAAAGCAGGAGGGAGGAACAGCATGTGCAAACACGCGAGGCAGCCGTGTAAGCTGGCCGGGTAGAGAGGTGGAGAGCGTAGGCAGGAGACAGGCCTAGCAAGGCCACAACCCAAGGGGTTCGGACTCTGTTCTGGGCCTAAGGAGACGCTCCCGGAGGGCCTCGGGCCAGCGCTGGCCTGGCGACATTGGCCGCGAGGCGCTGACTCTGGCTCAGTCCTGACGTGGTAATAACTGCTCGGACCTCAGAGCAGCTGCAGCTCCTGCAAGGGAGAGAGAGGCCGGAGAGAATGTGGGGAGACCCCACTGCCCCCGAGGGAGAGAGGACGGCGGCGCGGACTGGTGACCGGGGAGAGGAGAGACCGAGCTGTTGGCAAATGTACTAAAACTTGTGTGCGGCCGGAGCACAGCTGCATTCCTGTTTCTTGCTCTAAAGCCCTCGATGCCGTTGACGAGGAAGCCGGGGAGACACACCATCCTAAGGACTGCCGGCCGGGACGCGTCGGGTCTGTTTATCAGATTGGCCGGTGTATTAAGCAACATTACGTGTGCAAGTCCGTCTGCTTTTTGTTTGTTTGTTTGTTTAATATATTTTTTTATTGATTTCAGAGAGGAAGGGAGAGGGAGAGAGAGAGAGAATCATGGACCGGCTGCCTCCTGCACGCCTCCACCCTGGGGATGGAGCCCGCCACCGGGGCCTGTGCCCTGACCAGGAATCAAACCCTGACCTCCTGGTTCATAGGTCGATGCTCAACCACTGAGCCACGCCGGCCAGGCAGGTCCGTCCGCTGTGACAGCGTCCGCAGGCCGGCAGGCCCCAAGCGCTAGGGGGCTGGTCACGAGGACATATTGCCTCCTATTGCTCACTTTTGTGAAAGGGCAGAAAAGCAGGCTGGTTGCACATAAAGGGTTGTTGTCATGGCATCGCACGTGCCTGGATTCACATGCCTGTTCCTACTGCTGCCCTTACCAGCTCTGTGGAATGTTCCAGAACCTCTCTGTGCTCCTGTTGCCTCATCGTTGTCATGGGAGTGGTAATAGTAGCCACCGCTGCTGGAGTTGGAGTTTTCGGAGGCCAGAGAAACCCCTCTCCTGCCCTTCTGGCTTTCAGGACTGAGAAGCAAAAGCAGGTGCCAGACAGGTAGAGACCGAAATGCCACCTCTGAGGCGACCAGGCTGGACTGGAGGATGTGGTTGAGGTGAAAAGGCCTCAGGCAGCCGCGGACACAGAGAGCGACCGCAGACAGCGGGGAGGAACACGCCCTCGCCGGGGACAGGGGGTCCGGCCAGGCCCAGCGCCGAGAAGTCACCTGTGGTCCTGGGGAAGTGAGTGGGAGGCCATGGGACCATGGGACCAGTCGGTGCAGGGACCAGGCCTCAGAAACCCATCTCCCCCATGGAAATAGGAGGAGGAGGAAGTGACTCCCTCTGAAACCGGACAGCCAGGGGGTCCGGGCTGCCTGTCACTACTGGAGCGAACAGGGTTGAATCACCTGAGCGTTTATTCTAATCCTGCTGGCAGCGTGGGGGCGCAGCAGGTCAGCCACAGACATCTGCTCTGGCCCCCACCGTCAGCTGCTGCTTCTATTGGGTAGAAGCACAAAGGTTCCATGGAGGAGGGATGCCAAGTGGGCATTTACAGGTATTTGCGAGGCCTGCGGGTATGCAAAGGGCTGGGGGTCTTCAAAGGGCTGGCGATTCTGGCTTCTGCAACAAGGCTGTCCATCTTCCCATGGAAACCTGCATCTTCAGGGGAGCTTCCAAGCCCCAGGTGCGACTCCCTCCCGGCAGGTGAGAATGTGCCTTCTTTCATCGGAATAAAGACAGAGCCTGGTTAGTAGTTCTTACCATTATAGCTGGTCCCCCCCGCGTTCTCTTTCTGCCCCTGTCGCCTCCACACTGGCTCACAGGGTTGCTATGGAGATCAGACTCTGCAAAGCGGACATCCCTGGCAGCGGCCGTCCTGGGCTGGGGAGGCTGGCCCCTGAGGGAAGTTGTGGTTGAGCAATTGCATGAAGCAAGGGAGTTTCTTAAAAGGGGATTTCTCTATTTCCCCTTCTCCCCTGGTTCCCTTTACTCAGGAAATCTTGAGAGTTTCCTAAAGGGAAATGCTGACCAGATGTGAACTGGCAAGGCTTCGAAGCAGAGGAAAAACCCCGGCGTGTCTCGATGCGGGTGAATACAGTATCGAGGTCCGGCGTCCTTTCGGGGTGTATGCAGGCACTACCTGGTTGCTTGAGGGCGGGGTTCTGTTTGCGGTGGGGTGGTGGCTGTTGTGTGCTTTTCAAGGCAGCCTCCCCTCACCCCTGACAGTGAAGCAATTAGGAATCCCAGGCAGGGAAGCAAGCAGGTACCGCCCTGGGGAGAGCCCTGGCCAACCGCAGCTCCATGGAATGCCAGGGCAACGGGGAGGCAGGAAAGCGCCTGTCCACCCCGGGGGCACCCTGTCAGCAGGCCAGGCTCCCCACCTGCACGAACCGCCGGAGCCAACCTCAGGTCATCCGCCTGAAGGGGGAGGCTGCCGGCTGTGTGGACGCCCAGGGAATGCCCCCGGGAGCAGGAAAGGGTTGGTCCTGGAGGCCAGCGGCTCTCTTCCCGCTGAGTCATCCCCAGGCGGGGCACCAGGACCACACCTGCCTGGGTTTCTGAGGCTGATGGAAACCCCCAGCGCCGGCATCCCTGAGCGGTCTGACCTCGGGTAATCCCTCTACCATTCCCCGCTGGCATTTCCAGAGGCAACACCTTTCGATCCCCGCCTGTCCCTCCAGGGGAATCGGCACAGAGGGAGGGGGCTCCCTGGCCCCCACGCTCGGTGCTGCGGTTGCATAAGCCACACCGAGCTTTTCCGTGACAATGGAGCCTTAAGTAGACGGCTAATGGAGCAACAATCACAGCGAACATTTATGCAGTCATCGCTGACTGTGCCCAGGTACTGTTGAGTGGGCGTCAATGAGTCAGGGGCTTCGGCTAGAAATAAAGGGAAAAGATTTGTTCGAGGGTCTGAGGGTTTGCAAACCGGAAACACAACCAGGCCAGGCCCGGAGCATTCTGAAGAAGAGAGAGAAGCTGAGGGTTCGTACAGAAAAAGAGCACATTCCTGAGCAGACTCGGTGCTGCGTGTTAGCCTCTGGGTTGGTCTGAGATGCTCGCCCTCTCACCAGCTGGCGGCCTAAATACACAGCCTGTCATCAGAAGGCTCTCCGGGGCTCGGTGTGTGTGTATTCAGGCATTAACACGGGACTGGAAAGTTCTGACGTTTGCGTTCCGGAGCTAGTTAGAACAGGAATCGAACTGTTTCCTCGACCTACCAGAACCCTTGCTCTGAATTCTGACTGGGCCAGTGGTCGGCAAACTCATCAGTCCACAGAGCCAAATGTCAACAGTACGACGATTGAAATTTCTTTTGAGAGCCACATTTTTTAAACTTAAACTATATCGGTGGGTACATTGTTATTAACTTCATTAGGGTGCTCCTAAGGCTTAGGAAGGGCCACACTCAAGGGGCCAAAGAGCCGCATGTGGCTCGCGAGCCGCAGTTTGCCGACCGCGGGGCTGGGCTGAACTAAAACACCGATTTCAGCCATGTAACTGCTTGATGGCAGTGACTCTGATTTCTTCACTCGACTCCTGGGGACTGTACTAACTCTCACAACAATAGGAAGTCCTATTGTTAACCACATTTCACAGATGAGGAATTCAGACGTGTCTGCTCTGTCTACTACAGTTAGCCCAGAGAGAGGAAACCAACCCTCTGTCTCCCACCATCTGTTTCCGTGGACTCAGAGATTGCCGAGGTGTGAGAAGGACTTCAGAGATTGCCGAGTACAACCCTGGATTCACAGACGGGAACACAGAACTGGACAGGGCTCCCGGTGTATGTGCCCAAGTCCCACAGTCCAACCATGGCTGAGCCCCTGACCCCCGCGTTCTGTACCTCTCCTCTAACACACCCTCCTCCTTCCCTCCCCAAAGAAAGCGTGTTCCCGGATTTTTCTCAACCACTTGTTTGCTTTTCAATTCTCCATACTTATTATTTCCAGTTTTTTCTTCTGTTACCATTTTTTTAATATATATTTTTTATTGATTGCAGAGAGGAAGGGAGAGGGGGAGAGAGAGAGAGAGAGAGAGAGAGAGAGCGACATCAATGATGAGAGAGAATCATGGATCAGCTGCCTCCTGCACGCCCCACACGGGGGATGGAGCCCACAACCTGGGCCTGGGCCCTGACCTGGAATCTAACCGAGACCTCGTGGTTCATAGGTCGACACTCAAACACTGAGCCATGCCATCCGGGCTTCTGTTACCATTTTTAGTGAAGAAAAAAAGGGGGGGGGGAGATAAGAAAAGAGGAAAGAGAAAGGAAAGAAAAGAAGAAAGAGAGGGCCGGAGCCGGTTTGGCTCGGTGGATAGAGCGTCGGCCTGTGGACTGAGGGGTCCCAGGTTTGATTCCGGTCAAGGGCATGTACCTGGGTTGCGGGCACATCCCCAGTGAGGAGTGTGCAGGAGGCAGCTGATCGATGTTCCTCTCTCATCGATGTTTCTGACTCTCTATCTCTCTCCCTTCCTCTCTGTAAAAAATCAATAAAATATATATAAAAAGAGAGAGAGAGAGAGAGAGAGAGAGAGAGAGCGATGGGCGATGGGTAGGGGGAGAGAGAGAGAGAGAGACAGAGGAACGGGGGAACTGTTAACAATGATGTATTAGACCTTTGTTTTTGAGTTCGCCTAAGAAAATTCAGAGCAAGAACTCTGACGCAAGAAGTTTATTTAGAAAGTCAGAGGTGGAAGGAGTGAGCCGGCTGGGCCTCGTGGACTCGGGAAACAAGTTACAGAGGAGAGAAGGGCCCTGGGAGCTTAGGAGAAGGAAATCGAAGAGTCGGCAGCTGAGGAAAGAAGGGGGAACAGGGAGGGCGTGGGAGAGGAGAGGGAGCGAGTACATGGGGCCCTGGTCTTAAGGGTTTTTATCTATTTTCTGAAGGTGGGAATTTTAGGGGAGGTCTCAAGAGAATATTCATCAGCTTCCCAGGTGTGTCCTTTCAGGGCCTGGTCTCCACAGACGGACAGACGGACTGACGGATGGGTTGGCACTAGGGCAGGAGGTCGTCAGTCAGTGCAGCTGGGCCTGATGCCGGCCACGGCCTCGCCTTGTCTGGTTCCGCTGCTCTTCTGGGCCTGGAGCTGGGACACACTGAGGCCTAGGTGTTACCTCTCATTTGACTAAAACCCCGTCTCTGTGGTCAGCAGACCCGCAGCTCTGTTCCTCTGATGATGTGATGTGGGTCAGAACCTCACTGTCCCGAGGGCTCAGTGCTCAGGGGAGGGTCCTGCAGGGGCTTGTGTGGGAGTCTGTGAGGCTGTTCCCGGCCCCCTGTCCTCCTCGAAGGGGTCTACCACATGGCCAGCCACATGCCAGGGGAGGGAAGGCCTCCCGGGGGTAAGGTCCTAGCCCAGTGATGGCGAACCTTTTGAGCTCGGCGTGTCAGTGTTTTGAAAAACCCTAACTTAACTCTGGTGCCGGGTCACATATAGACAGTTTTTGATCTTTGCAACCATAGTAAAACAAAGACTTATATTTTTGATATTTATTTTATATATTTAAATGCCATTTAACAAAGAAAAATCAACCAAAAAAATGAGTTCGCGTGTCACCTCTGACACGTGTGTCACAGGTTCGCCATCACTGTCCTAGCCTGTTTTCCCAGTTTTGCCTGTTGCTAGGCATCCAAGACTTCCTGCCCTGCGGCCCTTCCTCCCTGGCCCTTTGTGCCTGTGCCTGTCCAGCTGCCCCCTCTGCCAGAACTCCGTGCCCATCCATTGATGAGAAGCTGGACAGCCCAACCCAATCTCCAGCGCCCTGGTGCCGGGGTCAGGATGTCTGAAGGCCAGCAGATCCCTGGCCTGCCCCTGGGTCAGTCCCGCCTCCTCGTTCGGAGCCTCAGTTTCCCCACCTGCAAAACCAGAAGTTCACCATCCAACAGGTCATCCGGAAGCATTTTTTGTTTGTTGTTTGTTTTAAAGAGTAAATTCTCCTTTATTTTTTATAAATGTTTTTATTGATTTTCGGATAGGGAGGGAGGGAGAGGGAGAGAGAGAAACATCAACAGACACGCCCATTGGCTGCCTCCTGCACCCCCTCCTGGGCGTGGAGCCCACACCCGGGCACGCGCCCCCACCGGGAATCGAACCAGGACCCCCTGGTCCCTGGGAGGGCGCTGCGTCCACGTGAGCGCGAGGTGCTCCCCAAAGAACGAGCCCGGGCTTTGCCCTCAACAAACATGGCATCGGCGGTGACGTCGCCTTCCGTCGCCTCGCGGCCCCCGCCCCCCGCCCCCCGCGGGCGGCGAGCCCCAGTGACGGCAGCGCGCGGGGCGCATGCGCGGCGCGGGCCGCGGCGACGGCGACAAGGGGCGGAGGCGGCCCTGCCCCAGTGGCCCAGCCCGGCGCCGGGCGCGATGGAGTAGCCGGGCCTGCGGGCGGCGGCGGGCGGCGGGCGCGCGGGGCGAGGGCCCAGGGCCGCGCCGCCACGGGCTCGGGGACAGCGGCCGCGCGCGGAGGGGGGTCGCCGCCCCGACCCCGGCGCCGCCGCGGGAGGCCGCGCCCGCCATGGCGGCCCGGCTGGTGCTGGACGAGTTCACGGCGCCCGCGGAGAAGGCGGCGCTGCTGGAGCGGAGCCGCGGCCGCATCGAGGGCCTGTTCGGCGTGAGCCTGGCCGTGCTGGGCGCGCTCGGCGCGGAGGAGCCGCTGCCCGCGCGCATCTGGCTGCAGCTGCGCGGGGCGCAGGAGGCGGTGCACAGCGCCAAGGTGAGTGCGCCCCCCGGCCCGCGCGGTCGGGGCCTGGGCGCCCCACTCCGCCTCCCGGCCCCGCGCGATCGGGGACCCAGGGCGCCCCACTCCGCCTCCCGACCCCGCGCGATCGGCGCCTGGGCGCCTCACTCCGACCCCCGGCCCGCGCGATTGGGGTCCCTGGGCACCCCACTCCGATCCTTGGCCCGCGCGATCGGGGCCTGGGCGCTCCACTCTGACCCCCGGCCCGCGCGATCGGGGTCCCTGGGCGCCCCACTCCAATCCCCGGCCCGCGCGATCGGGGCCTGGGCGCCCCACTCCGCCTTCCGGCCCCGCGCGGTCGGGGTCCCTGGGCGCCCCACTCCGATCCCCCGCCCACGCAATCGGGGCCTGGGCTCCGCCTCCGGGCCCCGCATGATCGGGGCCTGGGCGCTCCACTTCTATCCCTGGGCGCCCCACTCCGCCTCCCGGCCCGGCGTGAGGGTTAAAGCGCACCGACCTGCGTGTTCAGCCCTCGGGCCGTGTGACCTTGGCTAACGGTTTCATCCCGGCGCCTCGGTTTCCCCATTTGCGCGGGGCGCTGACGAAAGCGCCGACCTACCTGGGCTGTCGCGGAGCGAGGCCGGCCCTGAGCGCGCGCCACGCCGCTGCCTGTTGTTATGGTTCCCCCGCCCTCCGGGGTGCGCGGGGCTGGAGATGCGCAGGGCCGGTGCGGGGGGTGTGGGGCTGGGGGTGCGCGGGGCAGGTGTGGGGAGGGCGGTGGGGGTGCCCGGGGCCGGTGGGGGGGTGTGGGACTGGGGGTGCGCGGGGCCGGTGTGGGGGGGGTGTGGGGCAGGTGGCCCCTGGGAGGTGCGCCGGGCTGGACCTTTTGGGGGCTTCAGTCCCCTTTGAAGATCTGACTCAAGGCGTATGCAGAAGAGGTGCGGATGTTTGATGATAATGTTTAAAAACGGCATCGTTTCTTGTGATGTTAGGTAGGACTCGCATTTACCGTCTTGTTCTAGCACATCCGACATCGAGCTAAATGCACTGCGCACCTTACACATCCGATGAGGCCGATCTTATTCTCTCTTTACTAGTGAATTCACAGCTGGGGAAACTGAAACTTTTGAGGTGGTGACTCACCTTCTAGATCAGCGTTTTCCTCTTGTACCTGATGGGGGCGGCCAGCGGGCCCCTCCCTCCTCCAGCCCAAACCGCCAGGGAACGGCCCTCGCTGGCCCCCTCCCACGTGCCAGCTTCTCCAGGCTTTTCCAGAGTTCGCTTCCAGAGCCCTGGCTCCCAAGCGGGGAGCTTCTGGGGCTCGGGGAACCTTCCCGGGACTTCGGAAATGCCATGGCGCCTGAAGCCTCGCTGAGACGCCCTACTTTCTTGGATGGAAAAGCCGGCGGCTTGCTTTCCGCATGTTGAGAGGAGAGAACACTTAACTGTGTGAGTCCTCTCCGCAGCGCGGCTGGAAACGCAGCAGGTGTCGGAGCAGGCGTGCTTTCCTGCCCTGCCGTTTCTGAACCGTCTGTCTGACTCTGGACAACGGATCCGCCCTTCCCCGTCCCGGGGCGAGAGGTTGGCCTCGCGGAGCCCTGAGGTTCCTTAGGAAAGCCTGCCGCCTGCGCCACCACCTCCCCTTCCCGCCACCACCTCCCCTTCCCGCCACCACCTCCCCTTCCCGCACCTTTGCTGCAGATAAGCCCTCATTCTGGGCGGGTGCCCCCTGATCACTGCCTCACTCCCGTCCCCCTCTTCTCGTCCCAGCCCTCACAAAAGCTCCTCTCCTGCCCTGGGAACTCCTAGGGCAGCGGTTCTCAACCTGTGGGTCGCGGCCCCTTTGGCGGGGGTCGAACGACCCTTTCACAGGGTCGCCTAAGACCATCGGAAAACACATACCTAATTACATATTGTTTTTGTGATGAATCACTGTGCTTTAATTATGTTCAATCTGTAACAATGAAATCGGGGGTCCCCACCACATGAGGAGCTGTGTTAACGGGCCGCGGCCTTGGGGAGGCTGAGACCCCTGTCCTAGGGCCTCCGTGGTCTGTCTCCCTCCCTCTGAACCCCTCTGCGTTACACACTCCAGTCGCCCACCTGCCCCGTTCTGTGCCTCAGCCGCCCGCCAGGGAAACCTGCCCTGGGGTCTGTCGGGGGCTCCCTGGCTTGGAGCACTGCCCGCTCCAGCTCGGCCCGACTGGACTCACCCTGAGCGCGGAGAGTGCTTCTTGGGCACAACAGAAAAAACTGGCTGCCCTTCTCACCAGCTCCCCCCCCCCCCCCCGTCATACCCCGCCACCCCGTCCTCTCCCCGCCACCCCGTCCTCTCCCCGTCCCTGCCGCGCCGCTGGGCGTGAGCTCATGGGAGAAGGTGTGCCGCGGTGTCTGGAAGCGTGTGTCACCTGCCCGCTTATCTCTGAAATGTGTTACTCACGGTCCCACCCTCCCCTTTGCCAGAAATCCTTTTCTTGTTTGTTTCCCCTCGAGGCTCCCGGGAAGCGAGTACCACATGCAAGGGCCTTTGGTTTTTGCTAACTCGCATTGCAGTTTGTTTTACATCCTTTTGAGGGAGGGAAAACCATTGACTTGATTTTTGAAGTTAGGAACAGGAAAGCAGACGTCAGCATCTGCCGTGTGTCCCCTGAGGAGGGGGGAGGGGGGAGGAGAGCTGGAGGAAAGGGGTGAAAGGCTGGCTGCTGAGCGTGGTCACGGGGCGCTGCGGGCCACCGTTCCGGGCGCGTCCAGCGGCTCAGCACTTGGCTTTCGGGCTTTTAAAATGCCCATCCCCGTCCGCACAGGCCAGAGGGCAGATGGAGGCGGAGTTAGTTAGGGCCCAGGACTGGCGAGGTGAGGAGAGGGTGGCCCGTGGTGCCTGGGGCGGTCACCGAGGCGCATCGGCCCCGTTGTCAGAGGGAAGCTCATGGAGGAAGCGGCTTCAGCTGCCGGTGAAGAGCCTGGGCGATCCCAGTGCCGGTGGCTGGGAGCAGAGGCCTGGGAGCCAGGAAGCACGGGCGAGTGCGGCTCCGTGCGGCCCTCGGGGGAGCCGGGCGCCCGTTAGGGAGTCTGAGGGTCCCCACGGGGGCGGTTCTGTCTGACAATCTGTATTTGGAGGCAAGAAGACCCCTCTGTGGAAGGGGCATTGTTCCCCGTGAGCGTGAGCGACACGGGAGGGGGTGACACGGTTCTCACTGGGACCGGGATAGAGGACAGCCCTGGTGTCAGAAAAGATGGTGGGTGCCTTGACTGCCTGTTGCTTGGTGGAGCCCAGCAGCTGACATTTAAAGAAAATGTGTCCAGCCCGGCCGGCCGGCCTGGCTCGGGGTGAGCGTCGACCTAGGAACCAGGAGGTCAGGGTTCGATTCCCGGTCAGGGCACAGGCCGGGTTGTGGGCTCGATTCCCAGTAGGGGGCGTGCAGGAGGCAGCCGGTCCATGATTCTCTCTCTTTGATGTTTCTGTCTCCCTCTCCCTCTCCCTTCCTCTCTGAAATCAATGCAAATATATTTAAAAATAAAGCAATAAAGAAAGTGTGCCGAGAAGTGCACTCACTGTTGCCTCCTGACAGCTCAGCCGGGCGGGGGGAGACACTTGGAAACAGATCGCGCAGCGTGGCCCGCGTGGCCCTTTTCAGCGGAGAGGGGGGTGGTTCTGCCCAGCTGGGCGCCGGGGGGTGAGCGGGCTCTCCAGAGAGAAGAGCGGGTGCAGAATCACAGCGATGATGCGAGACTGCGGCTCCTCACAGGCCTGAGCGCGGAGGGCGGGAGGGGGAGTGGCCGCATGAGGGCCAGGGCACGAGGCCCTGGAGCCGCTGAGGAGCCGGGACTTGCCCAGCAGCCGGCGGTGGGAGGCCTGGGGGGCTGTGAGCGAGAGCGATGGCCTCACGTACCTCTCCAAGGAGAGGCCCGTCGCCCGCATTCACGTCCCGCCTTGCTGGCTGGGGTCGTACAAACTGGGGAGCGGGTTGAGCCTCCTGTGTAGCCACGCAGTGTCTCTGCCAGGGCCAGGGAGGCCGGGCCGGAGTGAGAGGAAAGCCAGAGGAGGGCATTGTCCGCAGGGCCCGTGGCGGGGGGGGGGGGCGGGGGGGGGGCGGGCAGACGTGCAGGCACAGACGTTTGTGGACGAACTTCAGAGAGGAAGTGGAGTGTCTGGGCTGTGGCCTCACTCAGGCCTCATTCACTCCGTCGTGGGATGGAAGCTGCAAAGCAGGTGGGACCCTGGGGCCAGGCAGTGGGGGGAGGAAGGAGGCGGGAGGGAGCCTGCCTGGCCAGCGGGAAGAGTTAGATCTCTTGCTTTAGACCAGAGAGCCACCAGTTGCGATGTTTCCCGGGTCCAGGTGGCTGCACTTGGCGGGCTGGCCGCGTGGGGAGGTGCTGGCGGGTCGGGAGGAACTGGGGGACAGGCACTCGCTGGTGCCCTGGGGGAGAGGGCAGGTGCCCAGGCCTCGTAGGAGCCAGTGACACCTTGTGAAATGGGCCCAGTGATGTCTGATCAACTGCACATTTTCTTTAAAAAGAAAAGAAACCAAAGAAACCAAACACATGCTGAGCGTCAGGTGGGCAGCCTCAGCTCTCGGCGGCCTTGGGGGGGAAGGGGGGTGAGGGGGCCTCCGTTAGGTAGTGGGCGAGGCAGGAGGGGTGGGCGGGTGCTTCCTTTGCGGAAGTGGGCACTGGGAGGCCCTTGGCCTGTCTCAGGAAGTGGGGGGGTCTGGGAGACGGGGGGGGGGGGCTGTGTGGGGCGATGCGGAGGAGGGGCTGTGGGAGTGCGTTGGGAAGAGTGTGGGAGGACGGGGGGGACGGGGTGGGGGGGCTGAAGGGAGGGCCACGGACGGTGCGATGGCTTGACTTCGGAGCAGGACTTGGTCCCGAAATGCTCAGTGGGTGGTGGTCGCCCACTGGGTGTTGGGGCGCCAGCCCACAAGGCAAAAGGCCCCGGCCCCGCGGGGTTTCCGAGAGGCCCGCCTCTGGGCTAGGGCAGTCCAAGCCCGTCCAAGGCTGACCACCTACGTCCAGTGACCTGGGCCTGCGAGGGGCGGGGGGGGGGCAGGAGGGGCAGGATGCAGGGTGAGTGGGGACCGACCTTGGCCTGTGTCCCCTCGGGCGCGGGAGTGGGGCTGAGAGAGGGCAGGTTCAGTCAGCACTGGAGACGCCGCCAGGGGTGGTGAGAGAGGAATTCGGGCTCAGAACCTTGGCCGTGGGGGATTCTGAGGGCCAAGGGGTGGGGGGGTGGGGGGGGGTTCCTTGGTCCTGCGTGAGGTGGACGTGTCCCTTTCCACTTAGAGAGGCGGAGAGAGGGGTGGAGGCGCTGCAGGGCCGAGGGCACCGGATCCAGCGTGGGCGTCGGTGCCAAGGGAGCTGGTGCGCCAGGACCCTGCCCTGGAGGCTCGCAGAGGAGCAGGAATTGGAAGCGAGTGGCCGGCTCCTGCGTGCAGTGTGTCCGGGAGCCGTAGGCGCTGAGCTTGCTGCCCCAGCCTCACAGCGAGGAGCCGGGGACAGAGCAGGGGCCAGGGGCCGGCCCGGAGCCCCAGCCTCACAGTGAGGAGCCGGGGACAGAGCAGGGGCCAGGGGCCGGCCCGGAGCCCCAGCCTCACAGCGAGGAGCCGGGGACAGAGCAGGGGCCGGCCGGAGCCGCCTGGAGAGCTTGCGGGAGAGGAGTTGGGAGGACCGTCGCCCTTCAGCACTAACATGACTGCACCTGGGAACGAGCTTTTAGTTTGTGAGGCAAAGCACACGAGGGGAGGGGGGTCTGAGGAAGAGGCAGTGGGTGTCCTTTCCCCACTCTGAGTCCTGACGGCACTTTTGTGCAGCAAGAGGGAGGGGGGGGAGGTGCGGCCTGTGGGGGGGCCTGGACGGCTCCGGCCGCAGGGGTCTCGTCTCCGTCCGCGAGAGCCTGGTGCCCGCTTCTCCTTCTGCTCACGCCTTTTCTGGTTGATTGTTTAATTTTTTTGGTCCCTGGTTTCCTGAATGGGTTCTTGAGCAGTGGGCCTGGCCGCGGCGGAAACGGGTCGATGTCATACTGGGCGGCGACGTCGGGTTTTTGTTTTGATTTTACCAGAAGGGAGGCTGGCGGCGCTTCTGCATTTCCAGGAATGGTATTTTTTACTCGCCCTGGTTGTGAAAACCGTCTTCTGAAGAAGCAGTGGTTTGTCCAGCCCTTGGTGGGGCTGCTGCTTTGGGGTTGTGCCAGCATGTGGAAATAAGGGGTTCTCTCCCTGAGTTTGCGGGGGGGCGGTGACTGCTCATGACTCGTTTCCTTCCCTGTCCGCTTACCAGCGAGTGTCCCGGGTTTTCATCAGATCAAGGACCACTGCTCCACGCCGCCTTTGCACTAAATTAACGGCCTTGCATACAGCTCGCAGGTTTGCGATCCAAGAACAAAAGGGGGGGGGGGTCCTTATATAATTAATTAAAGAACTTTTTTTAAACAAGGTTATGTCTTAGGGAAACAACCTAGGAAAATGCTTTTGTTTAAAGGAACGGGATTATTCCTTTCCGCTGTTACTTTAAGGGGTTCCTTTCCGCTACAGGGAGGTTTGGCTGGTCTGGGGCTGACACTTCGTGGTTCGCCGTGTTGCTGAGCGCGGGCTGCGTGGCCCCTCGTGTCCGCGGGAGCGGCGGCTGCGCTGGCGTCCGTGGCTGGGCCTCCCCGCCCGCCGGTCACCAGCATCCTCGTCCTGCCTGCGCCTGCACCTTCAGGTCGCAGTGTCTCCTGGTCAGCCCTGGTGTTGTTCAGGTGAAGACGTGAAGTTATCACTTTGTTATCATAGCCAAGGTAGTAACCTCAGGGGGAGGACTTCTGTTTTAAAATTAGCATTAAATTGATCAAATTCCATCCGTTATTCTAAGGGTTATTTTGAGGACATGAATAAAAATAAAAATGCTCTCGAAGCATCTGTTTCTGTGACTTTTGAGGTTCAGGGGGGGCGGGGGCGGAGTCCTGGAAGGGCTCACACGTCAGTACCAGCTGCATCGTTTCTTTATTTGCTGGGAATTCTAGGAACACAGAGCTAGGCCAAGGCTTGTTCTCTATGAGCCAGTTAGAACCAAGCTTCTTTAAGAAGCATCGTGCCCTGACCAGTGGCTCAGTGGATAGAGCATCGGCCTGCAGACTCAAGGGTCCCAGGTTCGATTCCAGTCAAGGGCATGTACCTTGGTTGCGGGCATATCCCCAGTGGGGGGTGTGCAGGAGGCAGCTGATCAATGTTTCTAACTCTCTATCCCTCTCCCTTCCTCTCTGTAAAAAATCAATAAAATGTATTTTTTTAAAAGAAAATAAACATCATAATCTAACTTATTAGTATCCCTTGAGACAGACTGTATTCCCACTCACACCATGAGAAGTAAGGCTTTTCTCTTTTTAGGCACAGACATGCAGAGAGCTGCGGCTTTCTTTGTCCCCCACAGTCTCAGCCTCAGTCAAAAGTAAATCCCGCTCCGCGCCCCCCGACCCCCAAAGCACAACCGGGCCCAGCGCTCCGGCTGCAAGGGCTTCCCTCACCCCCTGGGACAGGCGCCCGCACCGCGGAGAGCCCAGCCCGGTCCCTTATGGTCCCGTCGCATGGAGAACGGGTGGGTCCCTGTTCCCTGACAGGCGGATCCGCAGAGTCAGATCCCCGCAGGCTGGCGGAGGGGAGGCTGCCCTGGCCCCGTCCGAGCCAGGGAACAGCAAAGGCAGAGCCAGGAACAAGGAGCAGCGGGCAGTAGCGCTGTAGGTTCTCTTTCCGCTTGGGATCCGCTCGGCGCCAAGATGAAATGTGCTTGGGCTGCAGGGCCGCTGAGTGCTAGCTCCACGCGGTGGCAGATCCACGCGGTGACAGCTCCACGCTGGTGACAGCTCCACGCGGGTGACAGCTCCATGCGGTGGCAGCTCCACGCGGGTGACAGGTCCACGCGGCGACAGCTCCACGCGGCGACAGGTCCACGCGGGTGACAGCTCCACGCGGGTGACAGGTCCACGCGGTGACAGGTCCACGCGGGTGGCAGCTCCACGCGGGTGACAGCTCCACGCGGTGACAGGTCCACGCGGTGACAGGTCCATGCGGGTGGCAGCTCCACGCGGGTGGGCTCCACGGACCCTCCAGGTCCCTCAGAGCTGCCCACACTGCCCGGGTCAGCACTTGCTTTCGAGTAACAGGCATGACGCTCACAGGTGGTAGCTGGTGGGTGAGGGAACCAGCAGGAATGTAAGGCTCAGAGAGCGTTTGAGGGTCTGAGTGGTGTGTGTGTGTGTGTGCGCGCGTGTGTGTGTGGTTAATCCTCACCGAGGACACTTTTTCCTTTGCTTTTTAGAGAGTGAAAGGGAAGGAGGGCGCGGAGAGAAAGACAAGAAAAAAATCCATGCGAGAGAGACATCGATTGGTTGCCTCTCGCACACGTCTGGACAGGGACCCGGGATGGGACCTGCAACCCAGGTACGTGCCCTGGATCGGGAATCGAACCAGCATCCTTAGGTGCGCAGGTTCTAACCACTGAGCAACTGGCCAGGGCAGAGAATCCGAGTTTTATCAGAGAGAGAGAGAGAGAGAGAGAAAGAGAGAGAGGTGGGTTACAATTGCCTGATTATATACAAACTGGCTAGCACCTTGGAGACGGTGAAACCATGACCTTTGGGCTCTCTCTCCTCCCAGACCGAGGCCACGGGCACCTCTGCTGGACAAGCGCCCATGTGTTAGCACGTGGCCTCGCAGTCCTGGCCCAAAACAGCAACGAAAGGTGAGTCAGAATACGTTTCCCAGAGCATCGCGTCGTCTGGGGCGGGCCAGGCGTGCTCCCTGGGACAGAAAGGCTCCTCCCGCCTCCTAGGAGTTGGACCGTTTTCCTGAACCGCACGCACTCATTACTGGCGCGCACGCCTCTTCTCGCCATTTTAGCCCCTTTCGTAAACAGTGGCACCGCATCGTCAGTACCGAGCGGAGTCAGCTGGTGTTCCCCACGCTGCTGCTTTTATTGTTACATTTATTGGGGCGACATCGGTGAATAGGGTCCTATCGGTTGTCCCCACCTTCCGGTTCCCGCCTCAACGTGTATTTGTCAGGCATTAACGGCCAGGTGTCCCCACCGTGGCTCTGCCCACGGTTCGGTCAGAGGCACTTGGTGGTGGGGGCTGTGCCGGGCCTTGTAGGGTGTTGGCAGAGTGCCCAGCCTTACCCCTGAGGCGCCAGGGGCACCCCCACGCTGTGCCCTGACATGGCCAGTGCCCCCCGCAGAGTTCTCCCTGCTCAGGGCCCTCTCTGTCTGGTGAAGGTGCGTAGATGCTCTGGTTTCCGATGCCACCACGGTGGATCAGAGGTGGAAGGTCAAGGTCAGATCGGGCTGTGAAAATGAGCAGCATGTGAGAATGGAAACCACGAGGACTTGAGTGCGGGCCTGGGGGTCTCGAACCCCCATTGGCCTCAGCGGGGGCGTAGGGAGTGTCTGCGTGGGGAGTGCGACCGGTGCGCTGGCTCCCGGCGCCTAGACACTAGCCGGAGGGGAGCGGAGGGCCGAGCCGGCAGCAGAAAGACACGTGCAGAGCCGGTTCCTGTGGTCACGGAACCGAGGTCCACGAGGCCCCATGGTGAGAGGGGAGCGCCGATTCCAGGCCACAGCCACGGCCGCACTGAAGGGACTGGCCCCGGGGCAGGCGGGAAGCTGTGGGACCAGTGGGACCTGTGGGTTTGAGGCGCCTCAGAAATGCCGGGAGCCCGCAGCCTAGTGTGGCATCAGCCCAGTGTGGCATCAGCCCAGTGTGGCATCAGCCTAGTGTGGCATCGAGCGGCCGTGTTAGGGACCCCCTGCCATGTGCCGAGACCCTCCTGGCCTGTGTGGCTTCTTCCTCAACCGTCTGCGGTTGGCTCACATGTCTGCCGCCGCCTGGTGCCGGGCACAGCTCCCCTCCTGGCAGCCGCCCACGTCGGCCAGATCCGCGCTCATGACAGTGAGCGGGTCTCTCCGGCCTCTGACCTCCGGCTCGGTCAAGCTTGTTCTGTGCCTGTGCCATCGGGTGCTTCATGGGCCCCGCCCGTGCTGTTCTCGCCGCACGTCCAGGCGCCTGTCGCCAACCACACGTGGTCGGGGGACGAGCTGGCAGGCCCCTCCTGCCTGTGCGTGATCAGAGATGGGAGGTGGTGGGAGGTGGTGGGAGGAGGCGGGAGGAGGCGGGAGGAGGTGGGAGGTGGGGAGGAGGTGGGAGGTGGTGGGAGGGTGCTGAGTCAGCCTGCAGGCTCTCCAACGGCCCCGTGGGTCCCCCTGGTCCTAGCTTGCGGCCCTCCAGGTTCGTGACATGATGTGCGAGTTGAGAAGAGCTGAGACGGCAGAGGGTGGTCTAATAGAGACTCACCTTGCACATGAAAGGGAGGCTGTCATATGTGTTATATGCCCCCCCCCCTTTTTTCTTAAACTCCTGAGTAATGTAAACAACAGGAAGCCCTGGCCGGTGTGTCTCAGTGGGTGGAGCATCATCCCGTACAGGGAACGGTGGTGGGCTCCGCTCCCGCCAGGGCACAGGCCCAGGTTTCGGGTTCAGTCCCTGATGGGAGGCAACCAATCAATGTTGCTCTCTCACATTGATGTTCCCCTCCCTCCCTCCCTCCCTTTCTCTTTCTAAAATCAATTTAAAAAACAACAACAGTAACCCATAGACACAGATAGTAGGGCGGTGAGAGCCTGGGTGGGGGGTGGGAGGGCTAGAAGAGGTCAGTGGGGGGAAGGGGGGCATATGTAACACTTTCAACAATAAAGATTTTTATTTTTTATTTTTTATTTATTTAACATATTTTATTGATTTTTACAGAGAGGAAGGGAGAGGGATAGAGAGTTAGAAACATCGATGAGAGAGAAACATCGATCAGCTGCCTCCTGCACACCTCCCACTGGGGATGTGCCCACAATCAAGGTACATACCTTTGACCGGAACCGAACCCGGGACCCTTTAGTCCGCAGGCCGACGCTCTCTCCACTGAGCCAAACCGGTTAGGGCAACAATAGATTTTTTAAAACACGATATGAATATTGCAGGATGGGGAGACAGTTTTTGACTAACATTCAAATGATCAGATAGCAAATGCAGCCAAATGCAAATGATGGCTATTTGGGTCCACAGAATCTTTCTTGTCCGTCCACGTGACGGCCAGACGTCTCCTAGAATGGAATAATACTGTATATTTTATTGCTCACCTCTGAACTTGAGTAAAAAAATCAATTGTTGTTACTTAGTAATTCTCAAGAGTCAATTATTAATGAAAAAAATTGAGTAATTCTGAAGGGACAAATCACTCATGTCTTTTGGGGCATGCGCGCGCACACACACACACACACACAACTCAAAACTATGCTGTTCGCCCTGGCTGGTGTGGCTCGGTGGATAGAGCGTCGGCCTGCGGACTGAGGGGTCCCGGGTTCGGTTCCGGTCAAGGGCACAGGCCCAGGTTTCAGGCTCGATCCCCAGTAGGAGGCGTGCAGGAGGCATCCAACCAATGATTCTCTCTCATCATTGATGTTTCTATCTCTCCCTCTCCCTTCCTCTCTGAAATAATAAAAGTATCTTTAAAAAAAAACTATGCCGTTGGCCCTGGCCGGTGGGCTCAGTAGTTAGAGCGCCAGCCTGCAGACTTAAGGGCCCCAGGTTCGGTTCAGGTCAAGGGCACGTACCTCGTTCGCAGGCTCGATCCCCAGTCGGGGCCGTGCAGCAGGCAGCCAATCAGTGGTGTCCCTCTCTCACTGATGTTTCTGTCTCTCTCCCCTCCTCTCTCTAAAAACAAAGTCAATAAAAACATTAAACACACACACACACCCCAACTCTGCAGCTGGCATTGCAGCCCTGGTCTTGGTTGTTGGGGGCGACGCCAGACAGCTCCGCTGCGTGGGTTTCTCTGCCAGCCGCCCCCCCCCCCCCCCCCCGTCCCTGCCCCCCACTGTCATGGCGCTTAGGGATCCAGCATTAACTTGATTATTTTTTCTCCGAAAGACAAGAATCTAAATAGTATGTATCTGGATGCATCCCGGAGAGCATCACTTGCTGGAAAGGATTGTAGAAGCTACGTAAAGTCTTTGTAAATAACAGATCCGATCGGCAGTTTCAGGGTATTTTCTGTGGGTTCCAAGGGAGAACATTGACTTAAGGTGATAGAAACGGGGACTTCTGTGATGATCATGTGGGAAATCTCTGTACCTGCTCAATTCTGCCCTGAACCTAAAGCTGCTTTAAAAAATAAAGTCTTTTTTTTTTTTCAACTCAAAGTCGGGGTTTTCCACTCATCTGTGCAGTTACCTGTCTGCCTCGGCATCCAGTTTAATGTTACGTTTTCTGTGGTTGTGTAGGATCGAGGGCGTCCTAAACTGTATGGCTAATTAGCTACAGATGTGCTAGTCTTTGGACAGATCTTCTTGCAGAATACTCTTCAATTACACTAATCCAGAAAAGCAACAGAAATAGTAGAAAATAATTGTCTCAAAGATGCATCACCCGGTATTTCATAGCTGCTGGGGCTCCTCACCTCCAACAGGAATGGGCAGAACTTGAGGTCGGGGCCCAGCTGTCGCCACGGCAGCGTCGGGAATGCCGTGGTCTCCTCGCTCACTGCTTGTTAAAATTAGAAGGTGTGCCCCGGGTGCAAACAAGCGTCAGGTGGCTCCCAGGTTTCTGTAGTCGGAGCTGCAGTTTCACTGCTGCCCCCCAACCTCTAGGGGCAACTACACTTTACTGGTTCTAGCTTCTTGTTCAGATGGTTACCTAAATATTAAACAATCTACTGCTATTTCTTATAAAATATATATATTTATTTATTGATGTCAGAGAGGAAGGGAGAGGGAGTAAGAGAGAAACATCAGTGATGAGAGAGAATCCTGGATCGGCTGCCTCCTGCACGCCCCCACCTGGGGATGGAGCCCGCAAGCCGGGCCTGTGCCCTGACCAGGAATCGAACCCTGACCTCCTGGTTCATAGGTCAACACTCAACCACTGAGCCACGCGGCTGGGCTCACGATGGTTACTTTAAACCAGGGGTCCTCAAACTTTTTAAACAGGGGGCCAGTTCACTGTCCCTCAGACCGTTGGAGGGCCGGACTATAGTTTAAAAAAAAAAACTATGAACAAATCCCTATGCACACTGCACATATCTTATTTTGAAGTAAAAAAAAACAAAACGGGGACAAATACACTGTTTGTATTTGCATGTGGCCCGCGGGCCATAGTTTGAGGACCCCTGCTTTACACCCTTTGTTTGAATCACGCCCTGTCCCCAGGTATGCCTGCTTTCCCCTGTGCACGGCCGGCCTCTGGCCCCGTGCGCGGAGGAGCCGCTGTGAGCTGACCCTCTCCTCTCTTGCAGGAGTACATCAAGGGCGTCTGCGAGCCCGAGCTGGAGGAGCGCGAGCACTACCCCAAGGCCATGCACTGCATCTTCGTGGGCGCGCAGGGCCTGTTCCTCAAGAGCCTGATCCAGGACACCTGCGCCGACCTCTGCGTGCTGGACGTGGGGCTGCTGGGCATCCGCGGCAGCGCCGAGGCCGTGGTCATGGCCCGCAGCCACGTCCAGCAGTTCGTGAAGCTCTTCGAGAGCCGCGAGAGCCTGCCCAGCTGCCAGAAGGAGTCGGAGGTGAAGAGGGAGTTCAGGCAGGTCGTGGAGGCACGCGCCGACAACTACACCATGGACTTGCTGATCCTGCCCACGTCCCTGAAGAAGGAGCTGTTGGCGCTCACGCTCGGGGAGGACACCCTGTTTGAGGCGGGAGACGATGACGTCGTTGAGATCAGAGGGCCTGAACCGACGGCGACGGCGGGCGCACCGAGCGCGGCCGCGGGGCTGAGCGTGGACGGGGCGGCTCTGCGGGAGGAGGCGAGAAGCGGGGCCGGGACCCCCGTTTCCGAGCTCACGAAACAAATGGACACCGTGTTCTCTAGCGCCCAAGACGCGCTCTTCCCTCCCGTCAACGGCCTGGCCCCCGAGGACGAGCCGGGCCGGGGCCGGGCTTGCCACAAGCGGCGGTCCTCCGACTCCGAGGAGCGGCACACCAAGAAGCAGTTCTCTCTGGAAAGCGTGGAGGGGGCCGAGCCGGCGCCGGACGCGAAGCCGGCCGCCGCCGCTGTCCTCGCCGACCTGTCCGAGGCGCCCGGCGAGCCAGACGGGCTAAGCCCCGACGTGAAAGACACCACCGAGGAGATGGAGCACAACATCCTGGTGAACTTCTTCAAGACCATGGGCTACTCGCAGGACATCGTGGAGAGGGTCATCCGGGAGTACGGGCCGTCCGCCGAGCCCCTGCTGCTGCTGGAGGAAATCGAGAAGGAGAACCGGCGGAGCCAGGAGGAGCGGGAGTCGGCGCCTGCCACCGGGCACCCCGAGACCAGCAAAGCCAAACACAAGGGAGTTTGTAGCAGCACCAACGAGTTCACCGTGGATGCCACCCCAAAGAAAATGCAAGCTCACGCACAGCAAAATACGGTGAAGAAATTTTCTCCGCTGCCGTTCAAAGCGGAATCAAAACCGTGTACCTCAAACTGCAGAATGAACGCTTACAAAACGGGGCCGATGGAGCAGAGGCCGGAGCCCTGGGGGCCGCACCCCAACTACGGCGGGAACATGGACCTGGAAATCGATGGCTTTGCCCCCTCCGTCGCCCCCTCGAGCCCCAGTTTTGTTTCGAGGGGAGTGTCAGGTCACCAGCCCAGGATTCCGGTTTTCCCCGAGAATGGGGTGCAGCCGCACGGAGAGGCCCTGCTCCCCAACCACCTCAAGTCGGCCTGTGAGAGCCGGGCCGGCTGCCTCGGCTCCCCACAGTCCAGGCCGAACTGCCAGCCCCTCCCGGCCACGCCGCTGCCCCCGCTGGGGCTCTCGGCCGGGTTCTCCGATCACATCGACTCCTCGGTGACGGGGGTGCAGAGGTTCCGAGACACCCTGAAGGTGCCCTACAAGCTGGAGCTGAAGAACGAGCCGGGGAGGACGGATCTGAAGCACATCGTCATCGACGGGAGCAACGTCGCCATCACGTAAGTCCACGCGGCCGCCCACACTGGTTCCCAGCAGCACCCCAGGATTGCGTGCGTTGGGGGGACGGTCCTGTGTGTGTCTAGTCGGTCTGAGCTTCCCTGCAGGGAGCAGCTGGGTGGGAAGCCTTGCTGTTCCACCTTCTAGAGTCATCGCTTGGTCCACCTGAGGGCCTTGCATTTCGGGGGCAGGAAATGATGGAAAGGGTGTCTTTTCACATCGCTTTGCCACGTGATAAGCAGTGCAGAGACTTTTAATGAGTAGTTTTTTAAAGAATGTATTTTTATTGATTACAGAGAGGAAGGAAGAGGAAGAGAGAGATAGAAACATCAATAATGAGCCGAAACCGGTTTGGCTCAGTGGATAGTGCGTCAGCCTGTGGACTGAAAGGTCCCAGGTTCGATTCCGGTCAAGGGCATGTGCCCAGTAGGAGATGTACAGGAGGCAGCTGATCGATGTTTCTCTCTCATCGATGTTTCTGACTCTCTATCTCTCTCCCTTCCTCTCTGTAAAAAATCAATAAAATATATTAAAAAAAAAAAGAAACATCAATAATGAGAGAGAATCATGGATCGGCTTCCTCCTGCACACCCCCACCTGGGGATCGAGCCTGCAACCCGGGGCTGTGCCCTGACTGAGAATGGAACCGTGACCTCCTAGTTCATAGGTCGACGCTCAACCACTGAGCACCCCTGCCAGGCTCAAATATGTCATTTCATCCACAATTATTTTAATATCTATTTTTTTTTTTAAAGAGGATTCTTTTTATTTTTTTTGAATGAATTATTGATTTGTCCTTTGCTGTCAAAAAAATAAAAAAGGAAAGAGGAAAGAGCCAGCCTTGCACTCACAGCTTGAGGCGAGGCAGTAAAAAGATGCGTGAACGTGTCTGATTCCAAACAGTGTGTTTGCTGTCCTTCGCTGTGCTGTCGGCACTTCCTCCGGGGAAGCCCAGCGAATGGCCACAGCTGCCGCGTTATCTAAGGAAAGCGTAAGTGCGGCTGCAGCCACAGCCGCCAGCACCAGTTCCTCATTGTCTCAACGTTTGGAGCCAAATGATGACATAAAATGCAGGTCACGATCGTAACATTAATCCTTCGTCATTTTTCTGTATGTGGAAAGATCTCCCAGATTGCTGTTCAAAGAATAAGAAATGCAAATGAACCCAGGATAAGTGTTGATAACAACACTTTGTGTGTGTGTGTTTTGTTGATTTCCGAGAGGAAGGGAGATGGGGAGAGAGATAGAAACATCAGTGATGAGAGAGCATGATTGATCGGCTGTCTCCTGCACACCCCCTTACTGGGGATCGAGCCCGCAACCTGGACATGTGCTGTTTACCAGAATCGAACCTGGGACCCTTCAGTCCACAGGCCGGTGCTCTATCCATTGAGCCACACCAGCCAGCGCAATGACACGTCCCTTAAAACCTATTTGGAGTAGTAGTGCATCTCTCAGAGGGGCTGTTGGGGCTTGGAGCTGTGTGTGTATCCAAGACAGGACGTTGGCATATCTGGCCCCTCCCACTGTGGCCAGAATGCCTCCCCTCTGCCCCCGTCATGTGACAGCCCAACACACTCCCAGGGTTTCCCTAACGCCCTAGTGTACCCTCCTGCCCTTGAAAACCTCTGAATCAGTGCTCTCAGGGAAACCACAAGCTGACTTCTGCGAATTTTTAAAAAACTGATAGTTTTGGGAGGGTTTCCATTTTCTCTGAATTCACAAGATGTCTCAGTTTTTAAAGCACCATTTTCACAAAGAAGACAGACTTACAGCTTGATGTAGGTGGATTTGAAACTGTCAGTAATTAAAATTAACTTATTCTGGAGAGAAACGGCTTAACGGGTGGAAATGTTCTGGAACAAGATATAAGCGGTGGTTGTGTCCTAAACACCACAGAATTGTTCACTTTAAAATGATGGTTTTTTGTTGTTTATCTCACCTACATTTTTTAGGCGTTGGGAAAACATTCACCCTTATTCTAAATTAACTGCTTCACATGAAATGTGAACTATAGACTCCGAGTTCCATGAAGAAAGTGACCGTGTCTGGTCTGTTCTCCGAACGCCTCCCAAGGTCATGGTGCCTGGCACCTGACGCTGTCACAGGAAGAATGAATGAGAGAGGAGGTTGTTAACGATGAGGCTTCTTGGCCCTGGCGGGTGTGGCTCAGTCGGTTAGAGCATCATCCTGATATGCCAAGGCTGTGGGTTTGATCCCCGGTCAGGCCACATACAAGAATCCACCAGGAATGCATAGCTAAGTGAAACAACAATTTCCCTCTCTTCCTCTCTCTCTCTTTCCTTTCCTCTCTCTTTAAAATTGGTTTGTTTGTTTTTTTAAAAAAAAGAAAAGATTAGGACTTTTTAAGTGACTTTTCACCACCCATTTATAACTTGCAATTCCAGTTGCTATTTCAATAATCAATTCAGGTTAAACTTTGAGGCCATATATTTAATTTAACAAGTATTTGGAATCTTAAAGCTGAAACTGATATGTGTTAGGTACTATCATTTATCTTTTTTTTTTTAAAGTTTTTATGGGTTGTAGTTGTCGAGAGAGAGGAAGGGGGAGGGAGAGAGGGAGACATCGGTAGAACCTGCGACCTGGGCATAGGCCCTGGCGGGAATCCAGCCGGCGACCCCTGGGTGCCCGGGGATGACGCTCAGCCGGCTAAGCCCCGCCGACCAGGGCATGCACTTCTTTCTTTCTTTCTTTCTTTCTTTCTTTCTTCCTTTCTTTCTTTCTTTCTTTCTTTCTTTTTTAATTTATTGATTTTTTACAGAGAGGAAGGGAGAGGGATAGAGAGTTAGAAACATCAATGGCCAAAACCGGTTTGGCTCAGTGGACAGAGCGTTGGCCTGCGGACTGAAGGGTCCCAGGTTCGATTCCGGTCAAGGGCATGTACCTTGGTTTGCGGGCACATCTCCAGTGGGGGGTGTGCAGGAGGCAGCTGGTTGATGTTTCTCTCTCATTGATGTTTCTAACTCTCTATCCCTCTCCCTTCCTCTCTGTAAAAAAAAAAATCAATAAAAATATATTTAAAAAAAAAAAAAAAGAAACATCAATGAGAGAGACACATCGATCAGCTGCCTCCTGCACACTCCCCACTGGGGATGTGCCCGCAACCAAGGCACATGCCCTTGACCGGAATCGAACCTGGGACCCTTCAGTCCGCAGGCCGATGCTCTATCCACTGAGCCACACCGGTTAGGGCTGTACTTCATCTTTCAAAACAAACTTCACACCCGCTCTGTGAGGTGAAGATTACCCGGAATTTGCACAACATAAAGTGGCCTGGAAATCTTGTCCAAGATGACACAGGCATGAGATGCGGCCCCGACGGTCCCTGCCCTCCGGGCGCCCTGCCTCTGCCCGTGGAAATGGAGGCGGGGCTGGGGCCTGGGCAGCATTGGATGCTCACGGCGATGCTGATGCTCATGCTGACGCCCTGCCGAGCGCACCTCCTTTCACCCCGCCCGCTGGGGGCCTCGTTCACCAGGAAATCTGGGTCCTTAGCAACAGGGTCTTGGGACCCCACCCGTCGCCAAGCTTCTGCCCGCAGGTCAGACCCCGTGAGAAATTCCCAGCACCCTCCCGGGCTGCGGGTGACACAGATCTGTACCTGGTTTTTCCCCTTGGTCGCCGTGAGTGACTCAAAGGATGAGTCAATGGAAATCGCTGCGGTGAGTCCCCAGCATCGAGTGGGGCCGGCGCTGCTCTGCGGGGCGGCCCGCGTGAGAGCACCTGACTGCTGGGCGGGTTTTCCTCGGGGCTGCGGCCGCCCCCGCTGGCCGGCCGGCTGTGTGTGACCCTGTCCGTGCCGGTCGCCCCGCGGCGGGTTCCGGCTCTTTGCTAAGCGGAGCCACAGACGGAAGCGGCTCTCTCCGGGCCACTGGGAGAGGTTTCACTTTCCCCGCTGGTGCCATCGGGTTCCTTGTTGTTGTGTTTGATAATCCTGACCCCAGGATATTTTTCCCTTTGATTTTTTTTTTTTTTTTTTTTTTTTAGAGGGAGAGGGAGGGGGAGGGACAGCGAGAAACATCGATGTGAGAGAGACACATCATTGGTTGCCTCCCACACACGCTGACTAGGGGGCTGGGGACGGTGCCTGAAGCCGAGGGGCACGCCCTTGAACCGAATCGAGCCCGAGACCCTTCCGTCTGCAGGCCGACGCTCTAACCACTGAGCACACTGGCCAGGGCCCTTGTCATTCGTTTTCATCCCCCGTCACCCACCTCCTTCCTGCGTTGGACGCGTCCTGCTGGCTGGCTGCCTGCGACAGTGTGGGGACCACCAGGTGATACGTAGCTCGTTTCCAGGGAGGTGGCTGCCGGGCCTGGGCCTCCCCTGCGAGCCCGCACACCTGCCCCGGGCCAGTGCCCACTCCTTTTGCGTTTGGCACTGTGAGCCCTGAGCGTCGCCTTCTCTGCGGTCAGAGAGGGTCGCTGTGCCCGGCGCCTTGTCTGGGTCGGCGTGGCCAGCTGGTCTGGGTGCGCCTGTCCCCAGGCTCCGGGTGGCTGGCAGGCGGGCCCGGGGGCAGCGAGGGCCGCACAGAGCTGCCTGGTCGGGGCTCGGGGTGGGGGGTGGGGGCGGGGGAGGACCTGCTGTATTGCTTGCAGGACGGTAGTTTTGTTTTCGGGTAAGTCTGTGTGTTCTCCACCAAATGTTTCAGGTGCCCACAGGTGGTGTGATCTCGTTACTGAGGGTGACATTTTGGAAATTAGTTTAGAGCTAATGTTTCTAGAACTGCCTCCAAGCTTCCCCTCTGAGCCGTGAGGGGCCCGGGGCGGCAGAATGCCATCTGATTGTGTTTCCGGCCATTTCCTCGGTGCCCCGTGGGGTGGGCTGGGTCCCCTCCCTTCGGGGTCCCCGCTTTGCGTCAGGAGCCTTAGAGGCGAGGAGGGGAAGGGCTCCACACGCCTGTGCCCGAGCAGTGAGCGAGGGAGGGAGGCACTTTGCAGCCTTTGTCAGTGCCTTTCCCTAAGGTGCTGTCCTTCCCCGGGGCCCACCTGTACCTGGTTCTGAGGAGAACCAAGGGGTCCACGTAGCTGTGTTTTGTTCTGGCTGCGGTTGCCATCAGCTCTGGCCTTCCTGGCTGAAGTGACTGGGGTGATTTCTTCTTCTTCTTCTTCTTTTTTTTTTTCAGAGAGGAAGGGAGAGGGAGAGAGAGATAGAAACATCAACGATGAGAGAATCATGGACCGGCTGCCTCCTGCACGCCCCCACCTGGGGATCAAGCCCACAACCTGGGCCTGTGCCCTGACCGGGAATCGAACCGTGACCTCCTGGTTCCTAGGTCAACGCTCAACCACTGAGCCCCGCCTGCCAAGTCATTTTTTCTTTTTAAAGATTAAAAAAAAAGACACACACAGACACACACACAGACAGACACAGACAGACAGACACACACCCACACAGACAGACACAGACAGACAGACACACACAGAGACACACACAGACAGACACAGACAGACACACACACACAGACACACACACACAGACAGACACAGACAGACAGACACACACACAGACACAGACAGACACACACACACAGACAGACACACACAGACAGACAGATACACACAGACAGACACACACAGAGACAGACACACACACACACACACACACACAGACAGACACACACAGACACAGACAGACAGACACACACACACAGACAGACACACACAGACAGACAGATACACACAGACAGACACACACAGAGACAGACACACACACACACACACAGACAGACACACACAGACACAGACAGACAGACACACACACAGACACAGACAGACACACACACAGACAGATACACACAGACAGACACACACACAGACACAGACAGACACAGACACACACGCAGAGACACACATGCAGACACACACGCAGACACACACACACACAGAGACACACACGCAGACACACACACACACACACACACCTGTCCCGCTTCTATGAGAACTACCCGCAGCCTGTTTCCTGGAGCGAATGGCTTGTGGCTGCCTCCTCGCCGCCTGTGTGCTTCTGGACAGGCCGCTGCCGCCCTGTCCGGCCATCGCTCTGGCCGTCACCAGCCCGGCTGCGCGCTGTGGCTGCGGTGCCTGGGCCTCGGGCGTTTCTGAGTCGCTCCCGCAAGTGTCCGTGGAGTCTGTCCTCCAGCTGCAGGGGGTGTGCTCTGCAGCCCCCCACGGCACGGACCCCCCGCAGCAGGAAGCCCCGCCTCTGGGAGCCTTGGGGTGACCGCCTGTCACTCCCCCAGCCGCTGCCCACAGTCGCGCTTGTGTCCCCACAGCCACGGGCTGAAGAAGTTCTTCTCCTGTCGCGGCATCGCCATCGCGGTCGAGTACTTCTGGAAGCTGGGCAACCGCAACATCACCGTGTTTGTGCCGCAGTGGAGGACCCGGCGCGACCCCAACGTCACGGGTGAGCCGGCCCGGGTCCGAGTCATGGCCGCTCGCGCCCCCGTGGGCAGGCGCAGCTCTGGGGGAGGGGGCACAGAAGCCCGGAGAGAGGGCTGCAGGCGCGGGCGGGGCCTGGCGCCCGTTCTCGGGAAGTCACATTGGAGTTCATTATGTAGACGGAGGTTAGATGTCTTTTTTTAAAAAAAAAACTTGACCGTTTCTCTTTCGTCAGGCTGGGTTTCTGCCTCTTTACATATTATTTTTGAAAGTGGTCACTTGATAAATTTAGAGCCCTCAAATAGCATGTATATATTTTTTAAGATTTTTAAATTGGTTTTTAGAGAGAGGAAGAGAGAATGAGACATGGATGTGAGCCTCCTGCACGCGCCCGGACCAGGGAGCCCGCAGCCTGGGCGCGGCCCTGACCGGGGAGGGACGGGTGCGTGGGACGGGACGCCGCCCAGCCAGCAGCCACAGGGGCCGGGGCCGAGTGGCCTTTTAATGGTCTGCCTGGAGCGAATCACATCATTTCTGTGATCACACGCCCTGCAGGCCCCGCACCCAGGCTTGAACTTATAATCCTGAAATATCCCAGAGAAACTGAGGGCCGTCGTGGGAGGAGCCGGGAAGGGCTGACTCGGGCAGCTTCCCGCGGACCCCTGAGCACCTAGAAACAGACGGGGCGGGGGTGGGGGTGGGGGGCCTGAGGTGCCCAGCATCACACAGGAAGTCAGGCTTAGCCACTGTCAGGTGGGCGGTAAGTCCCAGCTCCCTCACTTGGGGCGCGTTTGTCCTGAGAGAAGGGTCTGGGGAACAGCGAAGCTGCTCGTTTTACAGCTGTTTTTGCGCTGGTTCCCTGGAGGGTCTTCTTTTCTTCTAATTTCCAGCCTCTCTTTATTAAAAATCTATTTTTATTGATTTCAGAGAGAAGGAGAGAGATAGGAACATCAATGATGAGAGAGAATCATTGGTCGGCTGCCTCCCGCACGCCCCGCTCTGGGGATCGGTCCGCACCCTGAGCCTGTGCCCTGACCGGGAATGGACCGTGACCTCCTGGTGCATGGCCGCGGGCCCTGGAGGAGTCTGGAAGGCTGTGCACGGTGCGTTCCGGGACAGCAGCGCGGTGACGGCGTTCCAGCAGGTGTGGGCACCCCAGGCCGGAGCTCTGGCCTCTTCTTCCCCGTCACTGGTTTTCTGCAATGTGGCTCGGCCCTCCGTCCTCCGGAGTCCCCGCACCCCTGACAGTCAGTGCGCATTCGCACCGACGGCCAGAGGCTGAGTCGGGTGCCCCAGAGGGAGACGGGGAGCAGCGCTCCTGGGGTCCCCTCCCCGCTCCCCGGGGACTGTGGCCCTCGCGCTCTGTGCTCTGCTGCGGGTAACGCGGCCGCGAAGTCCTGGGTGGTAGGGCTCCTCGCACACAGGTTTGTGGTTCACTCCTGTGCGTTTAAGCAGCAAACGAGCTGAACTTCTTTATGCTCAAAAATTGCTAAAGTCAGGCTCCACGTTGCATTTGCCTTCGTCTGTGCCTCGCTGGCTGTTTGTTTTCTTCCCGTGAGTCAGCACAACCGAGTGTCCCTGAGTCGGCAGAGAACAAGGTTTCCCGAGGCTCCGCCAGCGCGGCTTTGGGGTACGGTCACTGTGGAACCGTGGGGGGCGGCCCTGCTGACTGTGCCCCACTCCCTCCGAACAGAGCAGCACTTCCTGACGCAGCTGCAGGAGCTGGGCATCCTGTCCCTGACCCCCGCCCGCATGGTCTTCGGGGAGCGGATCGCTTCCCACGACGACAGGTAGGAGGTGCCCTGCTGGCTGGGTGCGCCCGGGGCGGGCGGGCCTGCTCCGAGGGACACTTCTCCGCCCTGGGCCCTCATTCTTTGTTGTTGTTATAGTTTTTCCATTGATTTGGAGAGGGAGGAGGGGAGAGGGGGAAATATGGATGCGAGAGAGACGCATCCATTGGCTGCCTCCCGGTTGGCTGCCTCCCAAGCGTGCCCGCGGGGAAGCAGCGTGGCACCCAGGTCTTTTTAAACAAAAGCCGGCGGATCCGGCAGGAAAGCCGCGTTGGATGGGGTGCTGGTGCTGGTGCTGGTGCTGTTGAAAGTGCGTGTTCTTGTCTCGCGCTGTCTCCTGGCTGTTGGGCCGTGACCTGCACCGTGATGCCCGAGCCCGTGTCTGTGTGGTGACCTGCCTGGGGGGTAGCCCACCATCGTCCCCACCTCCCGTAAGAGCGCGACCTGAGCATCTCCAGCAACGGAACAGCCTGCCCAGCGCCCGGCGCCCCCACCTCCCCGTCGCCTGTCTCTCCACAGCTGGGGGTTGAGTGAGTCTCTACTTGGACGAGGCGGCACGGCAGTTCTGAACATCGCTGCTTTTTTTTTTTTTAACCATTTGTATGTCCTAAGCGTCTATAGATGCAAGCGGCGGACCTTTTTAAATTAAATTCAAAATATCGTGGCAGTTAACTGGTTAAAATTGACTTTGTACAGAGAGAGGAAGGGAGAGGGAGAGAGAGAGGGAAACATCAATGATGAGAGAGTCATGGACTGGCTGCCTCCTGCACGCCCCCCACTGGGGATCCAGCCCGCAACCACGGCCTGTGCCCCGACTGGGAATCGAACTAGCAACCCTTTTGGTGCCCAGGACGGTGCCCAGCCAACTGGCCACAGGCCAGAGCTGAGCATCGCTCCTTAAGTCAGAGCAGAACGTGACCCTGTGGGGACAACGATGGCAAGGCTGCCTGTGCCAACCGGCTGGTCTTGGCACCAGAGCTCCCGGTGCACAGCCGAGAACCACAGGGATCCGCAGGTGGCTCAGCCCGGCCTGGGTGCCCCGCCTCGGCTCCCTGCCGCCCCCACTCACCCCCTCTACTCCCTGCCGCCCCCACTCACCCCCCTCGGCTCCCTGCCGCCCCCACTCACCCCACTCGGACCCCTAACGCCCCTCCTGACCGGGCGGTTCTCTGCAGCACGTGTGACTGTGGGTGTGAATGTGGCTGAGACCATTTTCAAAAAGAGAGTCAGGTTGTGTGAGAACCAGGCCCCTTTCCAATCTACTAGGCTCCTCAGAGGTACTCAGCGTCTCCTGGGCCCTCAGCTGGCCGGGCGAGGCCTCTCTGTCCCCGGCCTCAGCTGCGTCCTGGGGTTTCCTGTGAAGAGGGAGGAAGCCCTGCATCTGACTGCACAGCCCGGGGGGCCGGGGGCCGCCTGCCCTCTTAATCTCTGTCCTGTTACCACAGGTTCCTGCTACACTTAGCGGACAAAACTGGTGGCATCATCGTAACGAATGACAACTTCAGAGAATTTGTGACCGAGTCGGTGTCCTGGAGAGAAATTATTACAAAGAGGTAACGTCCCTCCCTGTCCTTCCTTGGCCACACGTGCTGTGGTTCATCCTTCGGTTCTGTTTGCTGTTTGTTTGTGCTCACCTTGCCCTGCAGAGAGCAAGACAGGGAGCCAGGTCCTAGGACTGTGCGCCCAGACGGTGAAGGGGGGCTGGGTGCCCACAGGCACCGCTCAGCCCGGAGCTCCCTGCGGGCAAGGGCACATCTGGGCGCTACTACTGTTAGCTGTGGGATGCGGCAGGAGTGCCTCCTCCTGGCTCCCCCCGATGCCCAGGTTGCTCCTGCAGATCACCGGCCTCACATGTTAGCCATGAAACATAAACGTTGCTGGTAAATTGGGTTCCCGAATCCAATTCCAATGCAGGGGAGAGGGGTGGGGTTCTCCCATGTCAACAAACAATTCTCAGCCACCATCATGGTGTCTAGGAATTCAACTCAATTCTTTCTATTTTACAAATATACTAGGGGCCCAGTGCACGAATTCGTGCACCTTGAAAGGAACTGTGGGCTGCAGTGGGCACAGGGGCGGGTCTCGGCCCCATCCTCTGTGCCCTCGCCCGGCCCCCCCCACCCCCCGCCACGGCAGCCCCACTCCCGCTGCCGCTCCCACACACTGACAGCGCCGGCCGCGCTTGCACCCACTGATGGCGCTGAGCGATTGGGGCCGGTGCCGGCAGCGGGTGTGTGCAGCGGCTGCTGCCCCGATCGCCCCTCAGGAGCAGGGGGAGGTGGAGAAGCCCTCGGGGCAATCAGGGCCGGAAGCCTCCGTGTGCACCCGCTGACGGCGATAGGGACCGGCGCTGGGCGCTGGCAGCGGGTGCAAGTGGTGGCTCTGGCGCCGGCCGCAGGTGTGAGCACCAGGTGGGACTGCAGCTTGTGGGAGCAAAGAGTTTTCAGTAACCACCAGAGGCTCGCCCCGATGACAGCGACCGGCGCCCCGCCTCGGTCTGGCGCCCCTGCTCACCTGCTCCACCATCCCCCTGCAGCCAACGCCCGCCCACCATGGTCTGCGCTTGCCCCCTGGTGGTCAGCGCACGTCAGTTGTTCAGTTGTTCCGCTGTTCGGTCTATTTGCATATTAGCCTTTTATTATATAGGATTTTTATTGACTTCAGAGAGGAAGGGAGAGGACGAGAGCTAGAAACATCAATGATGAGAGAGAATCATCGCTCGGCTGCCTCCTGCACGCCCCACACTGGGGATGGAGCCCGCAACCCGGGCCTGTGCTCAGACTGGGAATCAAATTGTGACCTCCTGGTTCATAGGTCGATGCCCAACCACTGAGCCACGCTGGCCGGGCAGAATTCAACTCAGTTTTGATGCTGTCTACCTGGAGGTGGCTCGGATCCCAGGTTCAGGGTTCAGTCCTACCAGATTGGGGGTCCCCCAAACACACACACACAGACACCCAGGACAGAGCGCCATCCGACAGCTACTTGACCAGTTACCTAAAGGAGCGGACTGGTACCTACACAGCTGCCCACGCTGCCCCACTAGGTGGCGCCTCGGTGGGCTCCCAGCTCCCACGGCGGATGTGTGTCCGTTGCTGAGCCATTAGGGGTCACAGGAAAATGGCCTGTCGCTGCCGAGGCCCAGGTGAGAGCGAGTGACTCCATGCCTGTGACCGTGTGTTGTTAAAAAGCTGTCGATAGCCGAACTGGGCTTTGACCTCTGGGCACAGTTCACGAGCCACGGATCTCCTGGGGCTAGTCCCTGCTGGACGCTGGCCCTGGGCCCGCATCGGCGTTTCCCGGACACTGTCCATGTCCACACGCAGCCCGAAGGCACTGAGACGTGTGCACGCCGGCCGATCGCTCTCAGCCCACCCGGGCCCAACGTCAGAAACACAAAACAAGGCCCGGACCCGGTCCAACAACTGGCACTTTTGTTTTCTCAAAAGTTGATAAATTAAACACAGCTAACCTCTGCTTTCACTTCGTCAAGTACATGTCTTTCTTTTGTATTGCTTTCAGAGAGGGAGGGAGAGGGAGAAGGAGATACAAGCATCAACTAAGAGAGAATCATTGATCAGTCGCCTCCTGCACGCCCCCTACTGGGGATGTGCCCGCAACCCAGGCCTGTGCCCTTGGCCAGAATCGAACCTGGGCCCCTTCAGTCCCCAGGTCGGTGCTCTATCCACGGAGCCACACCAGCCAGGGCTCACGGCTTCCTTTTTTAAAGGTGTCTTCAGTGGTTTGCCAGTGGACAACAGCTTTCACAGCTGAAATCTCGGGAAGAAAGGGTTTATTAGGCCATGAGCCCCCCAGAGAGGGCCAGGTCCTGGGCGAGGAGTCTGAGCCGCCAGCCGCAGGGCCAGAGGGAGAAGAGCGCGCAGCCCTGGGCTCCCCGGCGCTTCTGTGCGTCATGTCTGGGGGAAGACAGCCCTGCGTGGTGTGGAGGGGCGGGGCCCCGGGCAGGTGCCATAGGAAGAGCTGTTTCCTGCTCCCTGGCCGTGGGAGGCAGCCCGGGAAGCCCCGCAGGTGAGCAGCCCGAGCGCATCCAGGAACGTGTTAGCCCCCGCGGCCCTCGCCGCCGCTCCTGGCTCCACTCTGGGCTGTGGTTTGATTGAGGACCTCGGGGTCCCCCACATCCACTCGAATGTAAACCTTCGTCGGCACCCGCCGTGTCCAGGCGAGTCTGGGCGTCTGGCCTTGGGAGGGATGTTGAAAGTGAGCCCGCTGGGTGCAGCTGCCCCCGGGCTCAGACAGACACCGAGGTCTCGGCAAGAAGGGGGAGCTGCTGAGAGCTGCCGGCTCGGCTCCACTGGGGTCCGGGGGAGGCGCTAACGTGTGGGCGGGCCGCCTCGGCCTTCGGGCCTTGAGCGGCGCTAGGACTTTGGGGGCCTTTGTCTGCCGCGGCCCCGGCGCGCTCCACGCCCTCCACACCCCCCTTGCCCTCTGTTGCAGGCTGCTCCAGTACACCTTCGTGGGGGACATATTCATGGTTCCCGACGACCCTCTGGGAAGGAGTGGACCCCGATTAGAAGAGTTTCTTCGGAAGGAAGTCTTCCTTAGGTATTTCCTCTCCAGATGGCCGCGTGCTTACCCGTGTCTTTCCGGGCTTTGTGCAGGTTTAGAGCAGGCGTGTCCCGGGAAGCTAAACAGGGCTCCTTATTTCATTTCAATGGTCTTAGATTGAGTGCGGATCTTGTCTACGTGGAAACTAATCAAGCAAGTGCCCCCGAAAGACTAAACCTTCATTTGTGGTCCTTTTGGTTTTGGGGTTTTTTGGTTAGTCCTCACCTGGGGGTATTTTTCCATTAATTTTTAGAGAGAGTGGAAGGGAGGGGGAGAGACAGAGAAAAACATCCGTGTGAGAGAGACACATCGATTGGTTTCCCCCTACACCAGCCCCGACCGGGGATCGAGCCTGCAGCCCAGGTCCAAGCCCTTGACCAGAATTGAACCCGGGACCCTTCAGTCCTCAGACTGGTGCTCTGCCCACCGAGCCACACCAGCTCCTCGTGGAGAGCGGGGAGCCAGGCGCCTCCTGTGGGTCTGAAAGGACAAAGCAGGCACTGCGGGCGCCACATCCTAGCGAGTCGCCGTTCAGGTTGGCTCTTGTTTCCGTCGTTAACCACAGTGTTCTGTGTGCCTGACGCAGAGCCTCTAACCCAGCGGTTCTCAACCTGTGGGTCGCGACCCCTTTGGCGGTCGAACGACCCTTTCCCAGGGGTCGCCTAAGACCATCCTGCAGATCAGATATTTACATGACGATTCATCACGGCAGCAACATGACAGTGATGACGTAGCCACGAAAATAATGTTATGGTTGGGTCACAGCATGAGGAGCTGTATTTAAAGGGCCAGAAGGTTGAGAACCACTGACCCAGCAACGGACCTTTTCTCTTTAAAACTGAAACAGGCTGCACTTGTGTGTGTTTCCAGCAGGAAGGCGGTCAGGGGTTCGCTTCCATTTGCAAGGAGACCCTGGGGGTTCCCGGCTTGGCTGTGGGGGTGACTCGCACAGCGGGGTCGCCTGCAGGGCCAGGTGGTCCCCTTCCCGGCCTTGGGCATCCTTTCTCTTTCGAGCCCTTGGTGTTCAGGACACAAACGCGGGCTGAGCACCCACCTGCTCCACACCACACCTCTCGCACCTCTCACTTCCTTCCCGGCGTCCCAACTTGAACCCGAGGCCCGTGTGCAGGCCTCACTGGCCTCACGGTCCGCGGCCCAGCTGCCGGAGGAATGTTCTCTGGCTCCTCCCGCAGCCGGCGCCGCCCGCAGCAGGCTCGGCCGGCTGATAAGGAAGTTAAACACTCACCTGTGTGCACACAGTTGTGGGTGCCAGTGCCGCACCCAGACGTCGGGGAGAGCTGCCCGTCCACTCATGGGGGTCCCTTTTCTGAGGCCTGCCAGCCAGGGCCCCCCGTACAGCATCAGAGTCTCACCCTCCGTCCTCAGGCCGGCTGGACGCGCCCAGGCGGTGCCAAGCCAGACCGAGGGGCGGGGTCAGTCCTCCCAGAGCCGACCTGCAGATGGAGTGGCTCTTTTTAAAAAAACACACACACACTTTTTTTATTGAATTCAGAGAGGAAGGGAGGGAAGGAGAGAGATAGGCACATTAGTGATGAGAGAGAAGCACGGATCGGCTGCCTCCTGCACGCCCCACACTGGGGGTGGAGCCACTGAGTTACACTGTCCGGGCTGGAGTGGCTCTGAAGCGCTGTCATCCTGTCCCCACTAAGTCTGGAGGTGGCATGGGGACATCCCCGCCCCGCCCGCAGTCCCGCCGTCAGGCACCAGGGGGCAGCACCGGGCTCGGGGGCAGCAGCAGGTCCTTTCCAAGGGTCTCCTGTTCATCTCCTCACCCAGCTCACCAGGCCTCGCTTCGTTCACAGGGACCTGCAGCCCCTGCTCCCCGCCCTGCCGGCCGTGGGCATGTTCGACCCCAGCTTCCGGGGCCCCGGCACCCCGGCCGCCGGCACCGGCCACCAGCCCCCCGCCCGGGTCCAGGGCCCCCCGCCCGGCCACTGGCTGCCCCAGCAGCCCCGCTTCCCGCTGGGGCCCGGCCTGCCCGGCCTGCCCAGCGTGCCCCTGCCCGCCCAGCGGTCCTCGGCCGAGACCAGCGAGCTGAGGGGGGCCCTGCTGAAGATCTTCCCCGACTCGGAGCAGCGGCTGAAGATCGACCAGATCCTGGCGGCCCACCCCTACATGAAGGACCTGAACGCGCTGTCGGCCATGGTGCTGGACTGAGCGCGGCCCGCGCACTGTGAGGAGGCGGCCGGGAGCCGCTGCGCGCAGGAGGGGAGCGGACCCCGATTCGTGCATAAGCCCTGGGTTTTCAAGCCAGCTCTTTTCTACATAAATGATGCTGCTATCAGAGGACCGGTTCCTGTCGGAGGAGAGTCTGCATTCTCTGCCTGCTCAGACTGTTTCCTAGCAGTGACTCGAGTGTAATGACATTTTTATGTTTTTTAAACTATTTTCCTTAAAGCTGAAAATATTGACAAATGAATATGATTAGCCTTTCTAAATAAAACAAAACAAAACAAAAAAAGAGCTGCTTCCTTAGGGAAGCAAGATCCTTAAAGTATATTTTCTTGAGGTGACCGTCACGCCCGCCAACCTGGAGTGTGCCCTCCCCGCGCCTCTGCCTCCCGGGATTCCCCGCCGGAATCCTTGGTTAGAGAGGCCGGGCGCCACTAGAGGGCACCTCGTGCCTGCCTCGGTGGGGGACCGGGCTCTGTGCCCGCCCTGGCCACGCCCAGGCGCCCGCTGTGCAGGCCGGTGGGTGGGGCCGCCTCCCGGTCCCGGGCTCCGCTCCCGCCAGCACAGGCCTGGCTGTCCTGACCTGACTCCACGTCACGTCCAGCCCCCGAGGAGGACGGCGGGCGTGAGGACTGGCACAGCCCTCGCTGCGGAGGTTTTGTGTCCTCAGCCACGGGGCACGCCCCCTGCGACGCTGTGCAGCTTTGCCAAAACCCACCGGTGTCTGCTTTCCAGGCGACCCAGCCAGTCAGCACCAGCCGCTTCCGCGGGGCGACCCTGCCTTCACGTTCGCTGTTGTCTCTGTCCTCAGCGGCCCTTCCCGCGCGCCTTTCTCGGACTCGATAGCTTCGCATCGTGTGGTCAGCTGCCCAGTTCCTGTCGGTGACTTCTCCCGGCAGCTCCTTCCCAGTCTTGCTGTTCCCTGAACCCACCTTCAAAGGGCTTTGTCTTCTACACCCGTCCTCCCGGGCGCCGCGGTCAGGTCCCTGTGTCCCTGCGGACCTCCCTCTCCCGCCCCCGGAGGCTCCCCACCCCCCCCCCCGGGATGGTTTGTCCTTCCTGGTGAGGGGCTCTGCCGGCCACGGGCAGGCGGCGTGGCCCCCGGGACGCCCGCTCCCTCCGGTGGCTACGCTTCTTCCATCGCCTTTTCTCTTGGATGCCTTCGAGGGGCGTCTGTGGGGACTGTTGTCAGCTGTTGCTGTGGGGCAGGTGCCCGGGTGAGCCCCTTGAGGTGGGCCAGGCAGTGACTTCGAGCAGCAGGTGTGTGAGGTCTAGACCAGGGATGGCGAACCTATGACACGCGTGTCAGAGGTGACACGCGAACTCATTTTTTTGGTGGATTTTTCTTTGTTAAATGGCATTTAAATATATAAGATAAATATCAAAAATGTAAGTCTTTGTTTTGCTATGGTTGCAAATATCAAAAAATTTCTATATGTGACACGGCCCCAGAGTTAAGTTAGGGTTTTTCAAAATGCTGACATGCCGAGCTCAAAAGGTTCATCACTGGTCTAGACTGTCTGGCCGTGACCCTGACCTTCGAGGTCCAGGCTTGGCCCGGCGGCCTTGGCAATCCCAGATTTCTCTTCCGTTTCCCAGAAGGACCCGGGCGCACCTGGAAGGGGCGGGGCCTCCCTGCTGCCAGGTGGAGCTGGCTGCGCTCCTGCAGCAGCCTGACCTTTGACCTGTGGGTGATGTTTGGTCTGTGGGCTCCGCCTGCCCCTTTCTCGGGGGCGGGAAGGGAAAACGCCAGGCTGTGGAGGACAGAAAAGCACTCCTTAGGTGTCTTGATACGTCACAGCAGGAAAGACGATTCCCTGTCTTTCCGAAACCCATCAGGTTTCGTTCATTTTCGTATTTGAAACCTCAGTTTTCAAACCATTACAGACAGTCCCCACCTGTCCTGAGCTTCCCCTCGATCTCGGCCCGGGGTTGACGGGAATGTTTCTCGGTGGCCTGCCCGCCTTGGGGGCAGCTTTCGTGCCCAGCGGCTCTGCGTCCTGCTGTCCACAGCCGTCCTTCCCAGGAGTGGGTGCGAGGGCAGGACGCCATCCCCCCGCCCCCCAGAAGGCTGTCCGCTGCTCAGAGGGTGTGGGTGGTGCTGACTCCCGGGCGGGCTCTGCCCCAGGCCCCAGGCTCTCTCCCGGGGAGGGCGCTGGTCTGACCTCACGGCCTGTGTGCGAGACCCTTGAGGCTGAAGAGCAGGGAGAAGGCACCAGCCATCCCGCTGGTGGCGGCCGGTCAGCGCCCGCTGCTGTGTGGTGGGGACTCGCAGGTGCAGCCCCGGGGGAGGAGGGAGGGGAGGAGGGAGGGCCTCCGTCTGGCTCAGGCTTGTGGCCTGTGGATCTGATCTGCACCTGGAGGGCGCTGCTCTCTGGGATGCTCTGAGCACCCCCCGCCCTGCCACTCCCCTAGGTCCAGCCTCCCCGCCACACACACACCTCGGAGCTGGGCCTGCCTCTGGCAGCCCGTCCCCGCACCGCCCCGTCCTCCCTGCCTCGCTCCCTTGCTCCTCCTCTTGCCGGTCAGCATCTACCTCCTCGTGACCCTGCACATGTCAGCTCCTTTCCATGAAAGTAACAACCCGATTCCCTTGAAGGATCATCTTCGTTCTCCCCGCACCTCCCGGCTGCACCTCTGGCCCCGCCCACCAGGTGAGACTGGTGTGGGGTCCCTGCAGGGCCGCCCTTCCTCAAGCCTCAGTGACCGTGGCCGTCCACCCGCTGACCTTCTCGCTGTGAGCCAGGGCCCTTCCTGAGCCTCCTCATGGCTCCCCTTCTCTTCCCTGGGGCCCGGCCTCACCACCCTCTTTCCCCTCAGACTTGGGAGCAGGGGTGGGGCTCGATCGGGAGGGGCTCTCGCTGGCGGTGGGGGTGCCCGGGCACTGTCCCCAGGGCTGGGTTCCCAGGAGCGTGCCCCTTCAGCCCCTCCCCGGACGATGCCCAGGCAGGCGGCCCTCCGACCACATTTTGAGAAACTCGCCAATGTTACCTTAGGACTCCCCGCTCCTCCCTAATTCTGTGCCCCCCAGGCCCCGTCCACTCTGCCCCTTTCTTGCCATGTGACCACCAGCCGTGCCCCCGCGGCCCCGTCCTGGTTGGCTTCCAGAGGCAGCTCTTCCCGCCCAGGGCGCTCAGAGGCGCAGGCCAGCACCCAGCTCAGCCCCCCGCGTGCCTGGTGTCCCCCGGCCCCCGTGTTCGCCCACTTGGTACAGCCCCGCCCATGCCCGCTGCAGCCGCGCCTTCCTCGGCCTCCGTGGGCCCCGCCTCGGTGGGCACCTCCCCTCCCGATGGCCCCCCTCGGGCCGGAGCCCATGCTGTACCCCGCCCAGCGCTGCCCCGAAGCAGCCGCGTCCCGGGACCCGCCGCCCCGCCCGCCTCCGCACCTGCAGCGCCAGCTGATGTCACTGCCGCCGACTGTACGCGTCTCGCTCCCTCTAGACTGTGAGCTCCTCGCGGGGCAGGGACGTCTGTGTCGCTCTGTATCCCGGCACCTGGCCCAGTGCCTTGCACTTAGGTGCCCAATAAACGTCTGCTCCACTGAGGCCAGGCCCCAGGCTTCTTTTTTTATTGTTTAATGTGTTTTTATTGATGTCAGAGAGGCAGGGAGAGGGAGAGAGAGAAACATCCATGAGGAGAGAGAATCACGGATCGGCTGCCTCCTGCCCGCCCCCCACTGGGATCGAGCCTGCAACCCAGGCCTGTGCCCTGACCGGAATCGAACCCGGGACCGTTCAGTTCACAGGCTGATGCTCTACCCACTGAGCACACCAGCCAGGGCAGGCGCCCCAGGATTCTAAGTTCCCTGCCCTCCACCTTCCTCAGTCAGGAGTGGGGTCCACTCTGCACCACTGTCCTGCCCGAGCAGGAGAAATGGGGGGGCACCTCCTGTCGGAAAGACCCTGAGGGCAGTGCAGACACCCCCCCTACTCCCCACCCCGTCACACAGCGTCAGAGCCCCACAGCCTCAAACCAGGCTTCCCTTCACCTGGGCGCTCCCCGCCCTGAGCCTGAGCCTGAGCCTGACCCTGGGGGCTCAAGTTTCAATCCTCTGACCTCCAGGATCTGGGGCAGTCACTGGGGAAACTGAGTCAGGACAAGCTGGGGTTTGCCCAGAAATGGGGCAGAAGGGCCCACAGCCAGTGCTGGATCCGGACGCCCAGGGGCCCTGGAGTCAGCTCCCCCCGCAGGACTCCCAGCCCAGCCCAGGGCCTCGGGGGTCCTTCCCACCCCAAGTCCCCGGGGAGCAGCCCCGTGCAGGCCACACAGCCTGCAACCCAGCCCAGGGTCAGGCCTGGGCAGGCCCTGGAGGAGGAAGAAGAGGAGGAGGCGGGAGGAGAGGAGGGGGGGTTCCCCTGAGAAGAATGTGCTTGTCTGCCGGCCTGTCTGGCTCTGGGCTCAGGCTAGGGTTTCAGCCACCAAAAAAGGCCGCAGGAAGGAGAGGGCCACCCGCAGGCCGGGAGCTGCGGACGCTGCTTTGCTCAAACTGGTGTCCCCGAGGCCAGCAGGTCCCTGTGCCCTGGACAGCCCCTCGGAGATGGGGGAGGGGCACCCGTGCTCACCCCCATTCTGAGGGGGAGGCCCCGGGGCGCTCCTGGTGGCCTGTGCCCTGGATGTGGTGTTGCATCCCGCACAGCAGGGCGGGGCCATAGGGGGCGAGGGAGGAACCCACTCTCCCACCATATGCCTGTCCCCTCTGAGGTCAAGGTCACCCCACCTGTCCCCTCTCAGGTCACGGTCACCCGGTCTGTCTCAGCTCCTTGGGGATCCCTCGGCTGGGCCTCCCCTCGCTGGGTGTCGCATTCAGCATGTGAGACAAGCCAGTCCACCTGCCCCTGGCCCGCGAGGGAAGAGCACTGAGGGAGGTGGAGGTGGGGGACCGTCCCCCAGGCCCCAGCTTCCAGGAAGTCTCCCAGGCAGCAGCTGCCTCCTCCCCGCACACCAGCCCCTGCAGCTGGGGAGGCTTGGATTTATTGGGCATCTACTACGTGCCGGCCTGTGGGAACCACTCGCACGCAGGCTCCGTGTCCCCAGCACAACCGCCTCCGAGGATGCAGGTGTTCGCCCCAGAGGCCAGAACCCCGAGCCCAGGCCCAGGCAGGGCCTCTGAGTGCGGAGCTGCTTGGGTGCCCGCTGGGTCCGTCACTCCAGGGCTGACGTGGCCCCGGGAGGCGAGACTGTGATAAGGAGGGGTGACCCCCGGGGCCTCCAGGAACGAGGGGCTGCAGCCCGGAACCAGGTGAGGCCAAGAGAGTGTGAGCTGGGGCCCAAGAGCACAGCCTCAGACGGGGGTGGACGGGGATGGACAGGGATGGGAGGGGATGGACGGGGGTGGACACATGACATCAGTTTCTCTGTCAGTGACACTTAGTACGCTCACAGCGTCATGCAGTCATCAGCTAAGTTCTAGACCTTCTCATCACGCTGATGGGAAAGCCCATCCACTCCGAGCTGGCCCACCCCCCAGCCCCTGGGCATCAGTCGTCTGCCTTTCTCTTTTCTGCCTCTTTTGTTGCGGAAGGAATGATGCACAGAAGACGAGACAGACCAAGCAGCGCCCAGAGGAATGGAGTTACACCGTTTATTCGCCGGCGGCCGGAGGAAGACAACTCCCAAATGTCTGGGCAAAAACATGGAGGAAGCTTTCCCATTCGTATCTTCCCACCCCCTTGTCTCCCAAACCAGGGCTTTTCCGGACCTTACGTCAGGCGGCTGGCCTGCAAGGTGAGACAGCCAAGTTTATCTTCCCGATTGTTCAAGCAGCTAGAAAGCCAGGTTAATTCACAGAGTAAGGGGCCGCCTACAAACAACAGTTGACTCACAGAATAAGGGATCATCTAATAGCAGAGAGTTTCAAACAGTAGTTTTTACAAAAATAGGGGTTGCCTTCTCACTTTCACTTCACATGATTTTCCAGGGTTTATCCACTTTGCAGCTTGTATCAGCACTTCATTAATGTGTGTGTGTGCGTGCGTGTGTGTGTGTGTGTGTGTGTGTATTGCCCTGAGAGAGAGAGGAAGGAAGAGGGAGAAATATGGATGAGAGGATGAGAGAGCATCATGGACCGGCTGCCTCCTGCACGCCCCCCACTGGGGATGGAGCCCGCACCTCACTTTTGTGCTGAATAACAATCCATTGTGCGGAGGGACCACATGGTGTTTGCCCGCCCACTTGTCGTGCCGCCTTTGGCCGCTGTGCGTGTGAGCTGTGCGCACGCCTGGCCCCGTCCTGCGGGATCACGCGTTTCCGTCTGAAAGGTGTTCCCTTGCCACCAGGGGCCCCGGACCTGCCGTTCCCTCCAGCCGGCGGCACAGGAGCCAGCGGGGCGGCGGGAGGCGGGCAGGTGACCCCCGGGCTGTCTGGGCGATGCTGACAGCCCTCGGCCGGTGCAGGGGACTCTGCAAACCCCCAGAGGAGGCCGGAGAGGCGGCCGGCGCCCCGAGTTACCAACCTCGCGGATGTCACAGGGGCTCCCGGGCTCAGCACCCGCTGCACAGCGTCCTGGTGGCCAGGGTCCGGCCCGGGCTTGGGGACGACGGGGGTCTGGTGGACAGAGGAGGGATCCGCCACCGGCGAACGTGAAGGAGCCAAGGGCCGGACTAAATCGGGGGGCCCTGCCGACGGGGGTGTGTGAGGGGGAAGTGAGGGCACGGGAACAGACTCGGGGTTCCATGCCTGGAACACATGGCGCGCCCCTCGTCTTCACAGACAGCGTGAGGGCAGCTTTCTTCACCCCGACACTGTGTTCCCGCCTGGCGAGTCCCAAACACCGTTCGCTGGGACGAAACCTGGCCCGGGCGCCGCAGCCAGGCAGCCGGTGCGCCATGACCGTGGCTGCTGGTGAAGCAGGAAACCGCACAGTCTCACCCGCCGGCGGGGCTCCGTGGCTGAGCGTCGACCTGTGAACCAGGAGGTCAGGGTTCGATTCCCGGTCAGGGCACAGGCCCGGGTTGCTGGCTCCATCCCCAGTGTGGGGCGTGCAGGATCCATGATTCTCTCTCATCATTGATGTTTCTCTCTCCCTCCCCCTTCCTCTTTGAAATCAATAAAAATATATGAAAAAGAAGAACAATCGTACCGTTCCCACCCCCTCCTGGGAACGCACACACAGGTCATGAGTGTGTGGCCCCGGGTGCCTTTATTGGGGGGCATCTAAGACGCCCCAACAACACTGGTCCCCGTGAGCGGAAAGGAACGCGCCGGTGAGGGCAGCGGCCAGTCACGCGGCGGAGGGGGGCGGCAGGTGCTCTCCCCCCGACGGGCTCTGCTCGGCCGATGCCTGGCGCTCCCGCCTGGGGGTCACCTGTCCCAGCACCAGCGGTTTCAGGGGCGTCGGCATCCTGGCCACCAGGCCGGGCCCCACCCCTCCAGGTACTGGGCTCAGCTCCAGGCCCCCGGGAAGTCAGACCCGGTTCCGGCGGCGAGGGCCTGGTGAGACCGGAGCGTGCTGGCCGGCTTGTTTATTTGATTAAAAACAGGAAACAACAACAACAAAAACCCTCACTGCTACAGAACAAAGAGGGGAGCAGCCCCCCTGGGCCCGGGCCGGCTCCGCCAGTTTCTGTACATGTTTTATAAGGTTCAGGCCGTGGGGGAAGCGGCACTGTTGCTTAGCAACCGAAGTTAGAAAGCAAATTGGACCTGAAAGACCCAGGACGAAGCAGGAGGCAGTCGGGAGGAGGGTCCCGAAGGGCCGGGCCCAGGGCTGACGCCCCTGAGCCTCCACGTGGCCCCAGGAATCACCCTCATCAGCCTGGAGGGCGCTCCGTGGGCGAGGCTCCCCGAGAGTTCCTATCTCCTGACTCTCACCACAGCCCAGGGTGCTGAAGTGTGGGTCAAGGTCACACAGCCAGGGAGAGGCGTGTCCGACATTTGAACTTCAGTTGCCTCCTGCACGGCCCACACTGGGGATCGAGCCCCCAACCGGGGCATCGAACTGGGAATTGAACCCGGGACCCCCTGGTTCATAGGTCGAGCCACACCAGCCGGGAACAGATTACCTTCCTGGCCCGGTCCTTCTCTGCTGTAAATAATGCTCCTCCCACAGTCCTCCCGGGGCGGGAAGGGAAGGGTACAGGCCCGGAAGGGCGCTCAGCCTGCAAAGCAGCCTCATGTGGGCCTCTCCTCCCCAGAGCTGCAGTGGTGGGTCCCGGGGGCAGGAGGGAGTCTGCCGCCCACACTGATCACCCCCGCCCCCCCCCCCCCCCCAGCAGGCTGCCTTCCCCGGCTGGCCCACAGGACAGCCCCGTGCAGGCTTCAGGGGGCCAGGCATGGAAGGGGCCCTGGGATCCCAGGCTGCACCCTGGAAGCCTGTTTCTCCCAGAACCCTCAGCTCCCTCTTGGACGGTCCGAGGCAGGGGAAGGGCCACAGTCCAGCCCGGGTGACAGGTGCCCGCCGGGGCCTTGAAGTCTGGGCAGCCGCCTGCCAGCGACAGCCAAAGCTCTGAGGTCATCCCCCTGACACCCGAGCCTTGGCACCTGCCTGGACGCTGGGTGGATTAGGGTGCCGGGGGGGGGTGGGGCCCAGACCTGACGCCTCACACCCTGGCGCCCGGCAACGAGGCCTGGGAGGAGCGGCTTCCCCCCCCCCCCCCACCCCACACACACTCACCGCCCGCTGCCCATGCCCCGGCCCTGCAGAAGGGGCAGGGTCCACCCCGCCTGCGCATCAAGGCTGACCTTGGGCTCAGGGACACCCAGTTGGCAAGGAGAAGGGGGCCCCTTCCCAAGACCAGAGGCTCTGGAACGGGACCCAGCCCCACTCGGCAGCCCCGCGGTGGCGCCACCGCGGTTGCTAAGAGACGGCAGGCATCGCAGGTGGGGCAGGAGGGCTTCCCCAGCCCGGCCCTGGAGGCCTCCAGCAGCTGCCCCGGCCCTGGCCCTGCCCACATCCGTGGCCCCGGGCCACAGCCAGGAGCAGCAGCTTTGCTGAAAAGCCTCCTGCTTGGAGGGGTCCCAGGGCTCTGGTTCCAGGGAGACCACAGGGGCCCCAGCGGGGAGCTCACAGGCCCCCAGGCACCTACCCCTAGAGCTCTCGCTCTCGCTCCCACTGAAGGTTGTAACGTTGGTCCCCCCCCCCCCCCCAACGCTGCCACCTAAGGACAAATGAGCTACGAGGCCAGCGCCCAGCGCGTGTAGATCGTGTCGGCTGGTCACGACCCCTTTCTACAGCGCCCTCACCGCCCGCCGAGGTCCCGGCTTCCTGCTCCGCTTTCTGTTCCCATCGCCTGGCGTGGACGGAATAACGGTGCCGGTGACGCTGGTGTTTCCATCAACACCTTTCCACAGGCGACATCGTGAGCAGCCCTGTTTGATGGCCCCTCCATTTACCTCTCCTCCCCCTCCTCTAATATCTCTCTCTCTCTCTCTCTCTCTCTCTCTCTCTCTCTCTCTCTCTCTCTCCCTCCCTCCCTCCCAGGTGACTAAAATGGTGCAGGACTTTCTGACCTGGCTCAGTGAGGTCACAAGGAAATGGGGGAGCCTTACCTGGGGAACCCTCACAAAGGAGGTGCTGTTTGAGCTAAATCTTGAAAGAGCAGGGGCTGCTCGCCAGGGCTGGCTGGTGGGGTGGGGTGGGGGTGGGGTGGGGGTGGGGGTGGGGTGGGGTAGGGTGGGGTGGGGGTGGGGGTGGGGGGGTGGGGTGGGGTGGGGGTGGGGGTGGGGTGGAGGTAGGGGTGGGGGTGGGGTGGGGGTAGGGGTGGGGGTGGGGGTAGGGGTAGGGGTGGGGTGGGGTGGGGTGGGGTGGGGCGGGGGCAGGGGCATGAGCGGAGGACAGGCTGCTGAGCCGCTTGCCCTCGATGCTGCTGTCAGTGTCGCTGAGCGGCCGGTCAGGCCAGGAGCCCAAGCAGGGAGTGGAGAACGGCTCACCGCAGCCTCCCAATCTTGAAGAGCTGATTTGCACCCCCTGAGCCTCAGTCTCCCCATCCGTGAAGTGGGGACGCTGATAGTTCCTGCCTCAGGGCCCTGTGCCTGCCTCACAGCCAGCCCTCAGCGAGCGTCGGCTCGACCTGTTCTGTGAGCAGCTGGCTCTGTCCCGTGGCCTCGGGAATCTGGAGACACTGGCGGCAGGAACCGAGATGTTAAACTAAGAAGGCCCCGCGCGGGGAGGACGTGAGGAGGGAAATGCCGGGGGTCTCAGCCGCAGGAACAGAGAGGAACAGCATCGCCGCGGAACGGCAGCAGAGCCGGCACTTCCTGTCCGCAAACACGCAGCCCTTCCTGCCCGTCGTCTGAAGGATAAACAGAGCCCCCCCCCCCCCCCCACACTCGCCCCCAGGAGCACCGGGAGCCAGGCCACCGAGGGAGCAGGAAAGATCTGCTCCCAGAGCCTGGCCGCCCCCACCATGACCCTCTGGTGAGCCCCACCCTGGCAGGTCCGGGATGACTCGTGGGGTGGACCTGGGGACGGGTGGACTAGGGAGAAGCAGAGAAGCACCCCTTGCCTGTGGGTTTCAGAGGCATCCCTTCGGGTCCAGGGCTGGACTCGTCGTCTGAGTCCACTGGCTCCAGCCTTCGCCGTCTTCAGACGGCCAGCTTGGCTTCTCCGCCACTCATGGCTTATCGTCACCACCACCACCATCTCCACCAGCACCAGCACCAGCACCATAAGTATCATCACCATCACCATCATCATCACCACCACCACCATCTCCACCAGCACCAGCACCAGCACCATAAGTATCATCACCATCACCATCATCACCACCACCACCAGCACCAGCACCATAACCATCGTCACCACCACCACCATCATCTCCACCACCATCATCACCATCACCAGCACCATCATCTCCACCACCATCACCAGCACCAGCACCATCATCTCCACCACCATCATCACCATCACCACCACCACCATCTCCACCAGCACCAGCACCAGCACCATCATCATTACCACCATCTCCACCAGCACCACCATCTCCACCAGCACCAGCACCAGCACCATAAGTATCACCAGCACCACCATCTCCACCAGCACCAGCACCAGCACCATCATCATTACCACCATCTCCACCAGCACCACCATCTCCACCAGCACCAGCATCAGCACCACCACCATCTCCACCAGCACCAGCACCAGCACCATAAGTATCATCACCATCACCATCATCTCCACCACCATCATCACCATCACCAGCACCATCATCTCCACCACCATCATCACCATCACCAGCACCATCATCTCCACCACCATCATCACCATCACCAGCACCATCATCTCCACCACCACCATCACCATCATCACCACCATCACCACCATCACCACCATCATCACCACCATCACCATCACCACCATAATCACCATCACCACCATCATCACCATCACCATCACCACCATCACCACCATCACCACCATCACCATCACCATCACCACCACCACCATCACCACCATCACCACCATCACCACCATCACCACCATCATCACCATCACCACCATCATCACCATCACCAGCACCACCATCACCAGCATCATCACCACCATCATCACCATCACCATCACCACCACCATCATCACCATCACCACCATCATCACCATCATCACCATCATCACCACCATCACCATCATCACCATCATCACCATCACCACCATCATCACCATCACCACCATCACCACCACCATCATCGCCATCATCACCATCATCACCATCACCACCATCATCACCACCATCATCACCACCATCATCACCATCATCACCATCACCATCACCATCACCATCACCACCATCACCACCATCACCACCACCACCATCACCACCACCATCACCACCATCACCACCATCACCACCATCACCACCATCACCACCATCACCACCATCACCATCATCACCACCACCACCATCACCACCAACACCACCATCACCACCATCATCACCATCATCACCATCACCAGCACCACCATCACCACCACCATCACCACCACCACCATCACCACCATCATCACCATCACCATCACCACCACCACCATCATCACCATCACCAGCACCACCAGCACCACCATCATCACCATCACCACCATCACCATCACCAGCACCACCATCACCAGCACCACCATCACCAGCATCACCATCACCACCATCATCACCATCACCACCATCACCACCATCATCATCATCACCACCACCATCATCACCATCACCAGCACCACCATCACCAGCATCATCACCACCATCACCAGCACCATAAGTATCATCACCATCACCATCATCTCCACCACCATCATCACCATCACCAGCACCATCATCTCCACCACCATCATCACCATCACCAGCACCATCATCTCCACCACCATCATCACCATCACCAGCACCACCATCACCATCTTCATCTCCACCACCACCATCACCATCATCACCATCACCACCATCATCACCATCACCACCATCATCACCACCATCACCATCACCACCTCCATCACCATCACCACCATCATCACCATCACCAGCACCACCATCACCAGCATCATCACCACCATCATCACCATCACCATCACCACCACCATCATCACCATCACCATCACCACCATCACCACCATCACCAGCACCACCACCACCAGCATCACCACCATCATCACCATCACCAGCACCACCATCACCACCATCACCACCATCATCACCATCACCACCACCACCATCACCACCATCACCATCACCAGCACCACCAGCACCACCATCATCACCATCACCATCACCACCATCACCATCATCACCATCACCAGCACCACCATCACCACCATCATCACCATCACCACCATCATCACCATCATCACCATCACCACCATCACCACCATCATCACCACCATCACCACCATCATCACCATCACCATCACCACCATCATCACCATCATCACCATCACCACCATCACCACCATCATCACCATCACCACCATCATCACCATCATCACCATCACCACCATCACCACCATCATCACCATCACCATCACCACCATCACCACCATCATCACCATCACCATCACCACCATCATCACCATCACCACCATCACCACCATCACCACCATCATCACCATCACCACCATCATCATCATCATCACCATCACCACCATCACCACCATCACCATCATCACCACCATCATCACCATCATCACCATCATCACCATCATCACCATCACCACCATCACCACCACCATCACCATCACCACCACCACCATCATCACCATCACCACCATCACCACCATCATCACCATCACCACCATCATCACCATCATCACCATCACCACCATCACCATCATCACCATCATCACCACCATCATCACCATCACCACCATCACCACCATCACCACCATCATCATCACTGAGGATGGTGGGATGTAAACTGACGCAGCCGTATGAAAACAGTTTTTACTACAGTGTACACCTGACTCTAATATATGTCCGTTATACCTCAATTTTAAAAGACCATAAAATGCTTTTTCAACAACAACAAGGAGTAAATCTGGAGTGAATTCACACAGGGAGGAACAGTCGAACAGAGGAAGCCTTCATCACTGCCTCTTGTCAGGCAAAATTCAGGGGAGGCGGGCTACTTCCCACTCTTCCCTGCCCGTTACCTGCCTCAGTGCCGTGGGCCCACAGTCACCTCAGTAGTACTTGTTGAATGAATAAACGGATGCTTACCTGCACATGTACACGCCTGGCCTCTCTCCTACTGTACAACATAGTGCACAGTATGTGCTCTATAAACGCCTGGCAGTTAAACTAATGACTGGAATCGGTAACAATATGCATACCCCTTAGCCAATGACCAAAATCACCTTCCCATGGTCGCCATTACTATTCACTGGAAGCAGATTTGCTACAACCACACACCTGCTGGATTTCTTAGCAAGTTAAAAACAAAACAAAACAAACCCAGCCCTGACCGGTGTGGCTCGGTGGATAGAGCGTCGGCCTGCGGACTGAAAGGTCCCAGGTTCGATTCCGGTCAAGGGCATGTACCTTGGTTGCGGGCACATCCCCAGTGGGGGGTGTGCAGGAGGCAGCTGATCGATGTTTCTCTCTCATCGATGTTTCTAACTCTCTATCCCTCTCCCTTCCTCTCTGTCAAAAAATCAATAAAATATTTTTTAAAAAACAAACAAAAAACCCAGCAGCCCTGGCCGGTTTGGCTCCATGGCTAGAGTGTCGGCCTGTAGACCAAAGGGCCCCAGGTTCGATTCCCGTCAAAGGCACGTACCCGGTCAGGGCCCCGTGCAGGAGGCAACCAATCGATGTGTTTCTCTCTGTCTTTCCTCTCTCTTCTACTCTCTCTAAAAGCCAATGGAAACACATCCTCCGGTGAGGATTAACAACAGAAGAAAAAAGCAAAAACAAACGCTGGGGAAAGGTGGTCTGCACCTAAGTCCAAAAGACTCTCCGTGGGAGCTGCGAGTCGCCCCTGGCGTGTGCCCCTTGCCTCCTGCGGGGGCCGAGGCTGCCGGGGAGAGGACGGGCCCACGGAGGAGGCGCCTGGGCCAGCGGGCCGCTCGGGAAGCCTGGCCACCTCAGCGGGTCCGCTCCGGATTCGCCTGTTCTACCCTCCGCATCATCACCCGACTCCCCGGGACTTCACAAGCGCAAGGTAAGCGCTAGCACAGGCCCTTCCTCGCGGAAAGAGGCCATCGACGCGAGGAACGAGGCTGGTTCGCGGTGACGGGTGATGTTTGGACAAGCTGATCCCGTACAGAGTCACACATTCAGAGCCAGAAGGGGCGGCAGGGAGAAACCTCCTTAACAGCCGTTCTCCACCTTCTGGCTCTTTAAATACAGTTCCTCATGCTGTGACCCAACCATACCATTATTTTCGTTGCGACTTCATAACTGTAGTGTTGCTACTGTGATGAATCGTCATGTAAATATCTGATCTGCAGGATGGTCTTAGGCGACCCCTGTGAAGGGGTCGTTCGACCGCCAAAGGGGTCGCGACCCACAGGTTGAGAACCGCTGTCCTTAAGGAACTGGCGGTGGGGCCTGGCCGGTGTGGCTCAGTGCTTGAGCGTCGACCTAGCATCGACCTATGGACCAGGAGGTCAGAGTTCGATTCCCAGACAGGCCAGGTGCCCTGGTTGCAGGCTGGGTCCCCAGTAGGGGGTGAGCAGGAGGCAGCCGGCCCATGATTCTCTCTCATCATTGACGTTTCTCTCTCTCTCTCTCTCCCTTCCCTTCTGCAATCGGTACAAATATATATATATTTTAATATATTTTATTGATTTTTTACAGAGAGTAAGGGAGAGGGATAGAGAGTTAGAAACATCGATCAGCTGCCTCCTGCACACCCCCCACTGGGGATGTGCCCGCAACCAAGGTACATGCCCTTGACTGGAATCGAACCTGGGACCCTTGATTCCGCAGGCCGACACTCTATCCACTGAGCCAAACCGGTCAGGGCAGTCCAAATATATTTAAAAAAAAAAAAAAGGAAACTTGGAGATTGAAAGACCGAGACCCTCCGAGGGCGGGACTCCTGGTGGGTAACCCCCGTCCCCCCTGCGCCCCCCCCCCGCGCCCCCCCCACCCCCGGCAGGTGGGCGCCCAGGGTCAGGCTCGCTTCCCTCTTGCTCTCGCCTCGCAGGCCGAGCAGGGGGAGAGCTCTCCGCCACCAGCTCAGGAAGCTCTTTCTTGCTCCTCCTTCCTCTTCTCCTGGGGATATTTTCTTAAAAAAAAAACCACACTGAAAACGCGAAGATCAGCAAAGGCGGGCCGGGAGGCACTGGAGCCGCCTGCTGCGGGCGGTGCTGGCTGGAGGGAGCAGAAGGGAGGCCGGCTCCCCCTCTCCCGCCCCCGTGCGGGTCTCCGCGTCCTTGGTGTCCGCACTTCGGGGTCAGCCCAGGCTCGCCCGGCCTTCCTGTTTCCTGCCTCGTCCCGACCTGGGCTGTGGGAGACTCTGCCCCCATCTGCTCCCGGTCCCTGCCCGCCCCTCATTGTTCTCTGCGCCACAGGAAACCCGGTTCCCAGGCTCCCCGGCCCAGCGGCGACCGGATGGCTCTGTGCGAAGGCGGCGGCGGGAGAAGCCGGTGGGGGACTGGGGCGCAGGAAGGGCGAGGACCGGGCCTCCCTCCTTCCCTCTGGCTCTGCCTTAGGTGGTCCCTTCAGCAGTGGCCGCGGCTCCCCCGTGGCTCCAACACGCCGAGGACAGCCCTTCTGTGGCCCGGACGCCTTTGGACGTCCCTTGTCACTGCGTGGCCAGCTCCACGGGCAGCCCTGGCCCTGGTCTGGCTCCTGACAGCCAGCGGGGACCTGGGGGCTCGCTCCTTGGCCAGGGAGGGGCCCTCCTGCTGTCGCCACGCTGTCCCCTGTTAGCTCTGGTCTCTTCCCATCTCTGTGCCACCAACCCCTCGTGTGCAGTCCCTCTGGTGGGGGTCCGGGGAGCCTCTGGACCTGCCGATGCTGAGAAGCAGCAGGAGCTGTAACTGAGGGAGGGAGCCGCCAGGGGTTTACTGACAGACACAGAGGGGTTCTGCATGAGTCGGGGATGGGGAAGAGACCCCCCGCTAAGGCCCCGCTTCACCCGGTGCAAAACCCAGGCGGGAAGGAGAGGCAGGAGGAGGCGTGACCACCTGCCCCTGGGCCGCCAGACACCCACCAGGTGCTCCCAGCCGCCGACCCTTCTCCTTCCTCTCAGCGGGGCTGACTCCCTCCTGCCGGCGCTCTGGTCTGAGGCCCGTGAGCAGCAGGTGTGAAGGAGCAGAGAACGGGGTGCGAATAACCTGGAGCCACTGGAACAGGTGGATCTAAGAGACCTGCTTCCCTCTGCTGCTTCTGAAGGTGCCGCTGAGGCCTGGAAGGCTGTGGCTCCAGCGTCCAAGGGCAGGTGGGGGGGGGGGGTGCGGCAGTGGGAGGGGGAGAAGGTGGTGGGAACCCCAGGCTCTGCCGAGGAGTCTGGGGTCATTTTCTCCTTGGAATGGGTCAGAAAGGAGCGCGGGGGAGGCGAGAGGAGGAGAGAGCAGCCTGGGGTGCGAGCAGCCCCCCCCCCCCCGCTTTGCTGTGGGGTCCTCAGACGTCCCGAGCCACACACTGGGGCGTCCAGAAAGCAGGGCCTGCTCCACCGCCCATTTGGGACACACGTCTTTTATTGTTTAAATACATTCTTATTGATGTCAGAGAGGAAGAGAGAGGGAGAGAGAAACATCAATGAGAGAGTCATGGATCGGCTGCCAGACAGGTGCTAATCGGCACATTTCACTGGATCTGGTCACAGTCGCTGAGGTTGCTGCCGGTCGGACAGGCGGTGGCGCCCTGAATGGCTGCAGGTGCCCGGGCTGCACGGGGTTGGGAGGCAGCCTCCGCGGGTTCCCACGAGGGCAGGTCCCTGCACAGGTTCACCTGCGAGGTCAGCACGCTCTGCGGTAGGCTGCCTCGCCTCTGGAGGAGGGGAGAGAGGAGGGGAGGGAGGAGGGGAGGGAGGAGTGGGGGGAGGAACCAGAAGCTGCTGCACAGAAATGTCTGTGGGATGCAGGTGGAGGCACAGCGGGTGGCCGTCCCTCGGTGCTGGGGCCGGAAAAGGAGGCCCCGGGCCTGCCTTCCTCGTCTCAGTCCCTGAAGTGACCGTTCCAGTCGGGCGCAGACCCAGGGGGACGCCACTCGGCCATCGTGCCCCGCAGAGCTTGCGGTCCAGTCCCGCTGACCCCACCCAGCCCGCTCCTCTGTCTGCCGAGCTCCGGCCGGACACCGGACACCGGACACCGGACACCGGGGCTGGCCCTGCCGTGGGGCCTCTCTGCTCCTGGTGCCCCTGGGGTGTGTTCCCTGCAGGAGAAGGGTCCTGGCCTCCCAAGGGCTGCCTCGGGCCTCCCCACCGTCTGCACCTCCGCTCTCCTCCCCTCCCGGTGGCAGCGGCCGGTGGGCAGTTCTCTCTCACATCAATGTTTCTCTCTCTCTTTCCTCCCTCCTCTCTCTAGAATCAATGAAAATTGCGTATCCTCAGGTGAGGATTTTAAAGAAAATTAAAAATGAAAGTAGTTGCACTCTTGCAGACTCCCTAATTCCTCAGGGCTTTAGCCACAGGGCCTCCGGGAGGCGCCCCACCCGGTGGCCCTGCTGCCTGCCCTGCCCCAGGCCCAGAGCACAGTCCTCACCCCCTCCCCCTGCCCCCCCTGCCCCCCCTGCCCCCTCTACCCCCCCTCCTGGCCGGCTGGCAGCCCTCCCCGCGATGCTGCAATTCCTAAACCTTCTTGGAATCTCAGGCCGCCCCAGGTCTCCCGCGTGACTCATGGGGGTGTTTCCCAGGCCGGCTGCTGCTTGCTGGCCCGGCCAGGCACTGCCAGGGAGGGACACGGCGCCCTTCCCCTCCCCGGACCTGGCCAGTGAGCCCCTGGTGAGACACACGGGGCATCCATTCGGAGGAGGTGTTAGGAGGGACTCTCACTTTTTAGATTTTTAATTTAAAAAACATAACTTTCTGTATTATTTGAGTTTTTGCAATGTGCAGATGCTACTTTTGCAAACAACAACAGAAATGCAGGCACGGACAGTGACTGGTCAAGTCCCAGGACCGGGCCTGTGAAGCGCCAATTCTGTGTCCTGGGGGAGGTCCGGCCCTTAAGGTGAGTAGGAGGCCCTAGGGCCCACTTGTGACTCAGAGGCGTCAGGCAAGAGGGAGCCACAGAGGGTTCAGGTGGGAGAGCAGTGTCTGGTAGCGTGAGCACTCAGGTTCTTCTGTGGTTGCCTTGGCTTGCCGCAGGCACAATAAGCCGCAGGGACCCCTTACAAGGTTCCCAACTTGACTGGTCCCTCCATCCTGATCGTCCCGCCTCCCAGTAAAGAAACGAACCCTTCCAGGTGCTTAAGCGACCCCCCACCCCCACCAGTGTGTTTACCCTTCCTGTCCCCTCCCGAGGGCTCCTGGTCCCGAGGGCTCCTCCCCCTCCCCCTCCTCTCCACCCTCGAGCTGCGTCCACGCGCGCACACACACGCCCTCTCCTGGGTCCTTTGCAGCCTCTCCCCAGGCCCTGCCGCCCTCCCGCCCTCAGGGACTTAGCGGCCCAAATGCTCTTGTTCAGACACAAATCCGACCCAGTTACTCACGCTCCCAACCCACAAGATGGAACAGGCTCGCAGACGCACGCAGCCTGCGGGCTGTCCCGGCTTCGCCCAGCTCCCCGCCTCCTGGTGCCCCACCTGCCTCCCGCTCTCCCGTGGACATTTCCCGGCAAGCGGGTGTCTGGTTCCCCGGGGGCGGGGGTTTCTTCACAGGAACCAGCTCCCTCCCTCTGTCCCCCCCTCCCCAAACCGCGTCCACTTGACCCTCCCCTCCCTCAGCAGAAAAATCAAACTTCACCTCCTCGCCAACCCCCCACTCCCCCGTCCTCACTGGCCCGTGGACCAGGTCCGAGCCAACCTCAGGAGCCACCTCCTGTTTGAAAAGATTAAATCAAACACTTAAGTTCAGAACTTGCCAAATTGGGGGGATCATTTAATCCTCCCCTGAGGGTATTTTCCCATTGATGTTTAGACAGAGTGGGAGAGAGAGGGAAAGACGGAGAGAAACATCGACGTGAGAGGCACATGGTTCGGTTGCCTCTTGCACGCGCCCGGAGGAACCTGCAACAGATTTACGCGCCCTTGACTGGAATCGAACCCGGGACCCTTTGGTCCGCAGGCTGACGCTCTATCCACTGAGCCACACCGGCCAGGGCTCATTTGAGAACTCTTAAAGGGCCCCAGGAAACAGTGCCTGGGGAGCACCGAAGGGCCCCCAGGAAGGCAGTTCCCGCTGACCTCCACCATCTGACCTGGTGGGCACGAGGCGCGATGGTGGGAGCCGAGCGGAGCCGGGTGAGACCTGTTTCCGGAGCAGCTACTCACCCGCCCCGGGCCCTGGAGATCCGAAGGGCGAAGGGCGTGGGGCTAGGCAAGCGATAAAGCTCCTTCATGCACCCTCAGGCCTCAGGCCCCCACGGCCTCTCTGACCGGGTTCCCCTCACACACAACCCTGGAGCTGTTTCTTCCCTGACCCCACCCTGCGGGGTTGTTTCCCAGGAACGCGTGTCCTTCCCTCCGACCGCCCCGCCTTTGAGGACGGGCGGCAGGACGGCCCTGGACAGCGCCCTGTCTGGGGAGGTTGCGTCCTGAGCCAGGCCAGGCTGCTGTGGTCGCTAAGGAACCGTCTGTTTGTTTTAAATGTTTTTATTGATTTCAGAGAGGAAGGGAGAGGGAGGGAGAGAGAGAAACATCCATGATGAGAGAGAATCATGGACCCGCTGCCTCCTGCACGGCCCACACTGGGGATGGAGCCCGCAACCCGGGCCTGTGCCCCGACTGGGAATCCAACCCTGACCTCCTGGTTCCTAGGTCGGTGCTCAACCCAATCTCCTCGCTTTACTTCCCTCCTTAGCTCGGGGTCCCACGGGCAGGGACCAGTGTACGCCTTGCGGGGGGCTGGGGGGGGTGGAGAGGGGGGAGGTAGTCCTGAGTGTGGGCACGTGTCTGTAAGGAGCGTTAAGGAGGTGCAGAGGCCATCCCTGATCCTGTGTGGGTGCCAAGAAGGGGCAGGACCGGAGAGGAGCCTCCTGGCTCGGCCTCCAGCTCCGAAGGACCCCAGGAGAGCCCCCTGACGCCCAGGCTCCAGGACACAGGGACCCGAGGCCCCGGGGCCGAAGGGAGGACACACCCGCCTGCAGCCTCTGGAAGCCTCTGGAAGCACACAGGTCTCCCCGACCCCCGGCCGACCTGGCTTCGCTGCTGCACGTGGGTCATTGCGCACACACAGCACCGAGCTGACTCACGAGGGTGACTCACGGGCCTTTGGTGCAGGTGGGTGCTGGGGAGGCCGCAGGGGAGGGCGAGGGGGGTCCGTGCAGAGCTTTAGGCGTCTGCAGTCCACCCTGAGGAGGGTCCCTCGGTGCCATCCAACAAGCAGGCTTGCCTATTGGTTTTTGTTAGAAAAAAAAAGGAAGGAAAAAAAGAAGGAAGGAAGGGAGGGAGTGCGGGAGGGAGGGAGGAGGAAGGAAAACGGTACAGAAATAAAAGGTGACAGGGAGGCAGCGAGGTGTGAAGACGAGGACTTTGGACTCAGCCAGAGCTCAGTGTGAAGCTGCTATGAGCTGCTGCCCTCCGTGACCTTGGCCGGGCCAGTTACCTTTCCTGAACCTTCTTTCCTCGTCCATGAAGTGGGGGGACAATCGATGAAATGGGAAACTTCCTGCTGGAGTCGTGAGGATCATGTGAGATAATTAAGTGGCTGAGCCCGGCCCGTGTGGCTCAGTGGTTCCGTGTCAACCTAGGAGCCAGGAGGTCACGGTTGGACTCCCGGTCAGGGCCCAGGCCCGGGTCGCAGGCGCCATCCCCAGCGTGGGGCAAGCAGGAGGCAGCCGATCCATGATTCTCTCTCATCATTGATGCTTCTCTCTCCCTCTCCCTCTCCCTGCCTCTCTGACATCAGGACAAATATATTTATTAAAAAAATAATAAAGTGGCTGACGTGGTGGATGCACAGTTCACCTGGAAGGGCTTTGCTTTGTCCTTTTTTAAAATGAAACTATCGATGGAGTGTTTCCAGGCGACAGCCGCACATCACAGACGGGGAGACTGAGCGAAGGCACTGACTTGCCTGAGCTCCAGTGGGCGGTGGCCGGATGTCGGGGTCTCTCCCAGGTCCCTGGCCAGGGCCTGGCCCCTCCCGTGGGGCCCCTGTGACCCAGCTTCGGTGGCAGGGAGGGAGGAATCTGAGATCCCGGCTGGGGGAGGAGGGGAGAAACCTGACCTGGGCCTGGTCCCCTTCCGCCGGCTGCCTGGCCAATTAGTTTAATGGCCCCTTTGTGTGGCCCCAGCCGGGAGCAGGAGGGGACAGCGTTTATCTGCCTTTTCCTTTCACTACCTGGTTCCACAAAGGCGCATCCTCCTGTGGACCTAGAGGCCCTGGGTGCCGGGAAGTCGATGCTTGTCCATCCCCGTTGCCATGACAACGAGGTCCCGAAGGGCGCCGGTTGCATCACGTCCTGCCTTGTTCTTTAGTGCCCGGGAAAAAGGGACCACTAAGATCTTATACTCTTTCCGAGAAAAGAAAACAAAGCAAGCCCCAACCCGCGTGGCTCCGTGGACAGAGCGTCGGCCTGCGGACTGAAGGGTCCCGGGTTCGATTCCGGTCAAGGGCACATACCTTGGTTGCGGGCACATCTCCCGGCCCTGGCTGGAGCGGGTGCAGGGGGCAACCCATCGATGTTTCTCTCTGTGTGTGTCTCCCTCTCCCTCCACTCTCTCTAAAAATCAATGGAAACATATCTTTGGGTGAGGATTAAATAAATAAATATCCATTAAAAAAGAAAAAAAACACACAAAAAAACCAAAAAAACCCGCCAATGCTGGTTCCGGAAGCTGCTGAACGATTTGTTTGACAAGATGCTGACCTGCCCTGCCCTGGGCTCTAGACTCCGGTCTCGGCGCCTGATGCTCCTTTGGGTCTTGCACACTCATCAGGGGGGCGAAGGACACCTGGAGGCCGCTCTCACCCCCCAACACACTCACATTCACACACACTCACACACACACACATACACTCACACTCACACACTCACACACACACACTCGCACACACACACTCGCACACACACTCGCACACACACACACTCGCGCGCACACTCGCACACACACTCACACACACACACTCACACACACACTCACACACACACTCGCACACACACACACGCACACACACTCACACACACACACACTCACACACACACACACACACGCACACACACTCACACACACACACACTCACACACACTCACACACACACTCACACACACACACACACACTCGCACACACTCACACACACACACACACTCACACACACTCACACACACTCGCACACACACACTCACACACACTCACACGCACGCACACACTCGCACGCACACTCATACACACACTCACACACACTCACACACTCGCACACACTCACACACACTCACACACACACTCACACTCACACACACTCACACACACACACTCACACACACACACACACACACTCACACACACACACACTCACACACTCGCACGCACACACACACACACACTCACACACACTCACACACACACTCACACACACTCGCACGCACACACACACACTCACACACACACAGACACACACACACTCACACTCACACACATACATACAAACACGCACACGCACATGCACACGGGACACCATATCGGTGGCGGCTCTGCCACCATGCCCCAGGGTAGGGCTCTGGGAGGCCTTCAGATTCGGGGTGGGGGTGTGTGCCACCTGGGAGAATAGGACATGTTGGTTAATGGTCTGCTGGCTTGCTTACACTTTATAAGGACGAGGCACAGGCCTGGGCCCTCCTGTGTGCTCTGGGTCTGGGTCTGGCGCCACGCGGAGGCGGGCAGGCCTGTTGCTTCCTCTCTACCCAGAGCCTCACCCCCAGTCCAACCGGCCTCCCCGCCGCCCGGCTTCCTGTCTCCGGATCCGCCAGGTGTCTGCAGTGATGGGCGCTGGCTTGTCTCATCGCCGCCGTCCATCACAGTGGAAGCTGGGCGAACAGGTCTGTCTTCTCCACGCGGTCCCCAGCCACGGAGGGAGGGGCGCTTAATTGGTACCTGTCCGACGATTGGACGTGGACGGCAAAGGAGCGAGGGAGGAGAGGCCGGCCGCGGCCCACGCTGGCACTTTGCGGGGAGTGTGGGAATGCGGCCGTGTGAGCCCCGCCCCAGCCTTCCCCTCGCGGGAGAATTGGGAGTCCCTGAGGCCTCTTTGGGGTTTTAATTTGTTGGGACATGATTGGAAATGGGAAAACCCTAGTGGCTCCCGGCCAGGAGCTCCTAGTGCCGACTTCATTAGTTCCCTGCTGATGTGTATCGAATCCCTTCCGGGGCAGCAGCTTAAAACAACAAACAGAGGTTTTCAAGCCGCCCCCGCGGGCCGGGAGCGGGAAGTGGCTCAGGGGAGAGGGGTTCTGACTCAGTCTCTCCCCAGGTTGCCGTCCAGCTGTGGGCCAGTGCTGTCCTCCAAGAGCATGGCTGGGGCTGGAGGAGGCCCCCAACACTGCTCACTCACAAGGCGGGTTCCGGACACCCCGGTTCCTCACCGGCTGTGGACAGCAGGCCTTGGGGTGTGGCATCATCCTGGCCCCGGGCACTGGCCTATGGCATGGACACATTAGCTCCTGGGAAGTGCAACAAACGGCCGGCCGGCGTGGCTCAGGGGCAGCGCATCGACCTAGGAACCAGGAGGTCACGGTTCAATTCCCGGTCAGGGCACATGCCGGGGTTATGGGCTCCATCCCCAGTGTGGGGCCTGCAGGAGGCAGCCAGTCCATGATCCTCTCTCATCATGGATGGTTGTCTCTCTCCCTCTCCCTTCCTCTCTGAAATCAGTAAAAATATATATTAAAGAAGAAAGAAATTGTAGCAAATGGATGGGGTGTGGGGAGCGGCTGGGGAGACAGAGGGTCACACCCGTGCGGTTGCCCTTGAATCTGGGGTGGTCTGCGGGCGGCATGGGTGGCCTGGGAGACCCTGGGCAGGAAGCAGGTCTGAGCAGAGAGCAGCGCGTGGCCCCCGCGGCTGCCAGGCTGAGCGGGGAGGGGGGGGGGGGCGGGGATGGCGTCACCTGCCGGTTCTCCCCGGGCCCCAGGGAGCCGAGCTCCCAGAAGGGCCCCAGGATACCCATCGCGTGAATGTGAATGGGGCTCTCATGGGGCTGGCCGCTGGCCTGGATCACCGGCCCCATCTCGCAGGCTCACACAGACGGGCTTTGTCCTTCCTCTGAGGGAATCGCTGCCGCTCCCCTGCCCCTCCAGCCCCTCCAGCCCCTCCAGCCCGGGGAGGGCCATTGGAAGCGCTCGGATGACCGGGTCTCGCGGGCGGGCGAGGAGGATGAAGCCGGTGGCCCCCATCACCTCGGCGGCCCTGCACGTCTTCCAAGGCCTGCCCGGGAGGGATGTCAGGATGCCGGCTGGCAGGTGTTGGGTTCCCCGGCGCTGGCAGCGGGCAGCGATCGCGAAGTGCTTTGCAGAGCTCAGCTGTGACGAATCGCTGCTCTGAGTAAGAGGGAAAAAATAGACTCCCTGGCTCATCAGAGCTGTACTCTGTCGCGGAGGGCTTTTCTCGGGCTCCTTGGAGAGCTGCTCGTGTATTTATTATTTCTCATGGGACAGAATTCCTGCGGAAACCCTTCGAGGGCCATGGGCCTGAGCTGACGCGAAGCCCGGGCCGGAGAGAAGGCGCTGGGCCCAGGCCGACCTGGCCGCGCTCCCCTCCGCCCGGAGCCTGTGCCCTCCCAGGGCCTGGTCCTCTCCCAGCTTCCTCCCCCAGAAAGCGCTCCCTTCCTCATGTCCGGTTCCATTGCGGCGCCACAACTCAGGCTCAGTGCACGCTATTCTCTCAAGAAAGAGGAGCAGGTACCGGTCAGTGAGCCACGGGAGGCCTGCAAAGGGAAAACGGAACAGAGTTCTGGGAATTGAACCGGCCGGCCGGGCTCAGGGGTTGAGCGTCGACCTATGAACCAGGAGGTCACGGTTCCATTCCCGTTCAGGGCACAGGCCCGGGGTTGCGGCTCGATCCTCAGTGTGAGGGGGGTGCAGGAGGCAGCCGATAAGTGATTCTCTCATCATTGATGTTTCCATCTCTTTTCCTCTCCCTTCCTCTCTGAAATCAATAAAAATGTATTAAAAAAAAAATTGGATCCATGGAGTATGTGTGTTTTTGGGGGGTGGGGTGGGGACAAGGATTGTACAAACTGCATTTGAGATGACTTAGACCAGTGGTTCTCAACCTTGGCTGCACATTAGAATCACCTGGGGAGCTTTTTAAAATCCTGATTTCTGGGCCTCATTCCGGAGGTGATTCCCAGGTGATTCTGATGTGCAGCCAAGGCTGAGAACCACTGACTTGGACGGACCCTGGGAAGTAAATGCTACTATCACCGACCCCTACAGACCACTAGGCATTTAAAAAAAAACTAAATGATTTTCTAGCTTCTGGCAAAGTTAACCGGTGCCCTTTCCCTGAAGAAAGAGAGTGAATGTGCGGCCTCGGGGACTTTCTGCAGCCAGGCCCGGCCTCGTTTTGGGGCGCGCACGCTGCGTCTCCGCGCTCCTCTCCACCGCGTCCGTCCGGCAGAACTGGCTGGGGATGCCGCCGCCCACATTCACACATTCGCTGCCGGACGGTGCTGCTGGCCAGGGAAGCAGCGTCTCTGTCCTGCTCGGGCGGGTCTGACCGGGGAGGGGCCTGCCCTCCTTCCCAGGCTGATAGCATCTCCCGGAGGGAGGCGCCCTCCGCCTTCCCGCCACCAAAGGCTCTGGGTCTGGCTGACGGCAGAGCTGAGCTCAGACGCTGAATGACACACGGGGCTCCTGGCCGAACGCGAGAGAAGACAGAAGTCGTTTCTTTCTTCTCTTATTTCACATCTTATTTTTAAATTTTATTTATTTATTTACATATACTTTTGATGTCAGAGAGGAGGGGAGAGGGAGAGAGAGACATCAATGATGAGAGAGAATCAGGGACCGGCTGCCTCCTGCATGCCCCCTACTGGGATTCGAGCTTACAACCCCGGGCACGTGCCCTGACCAGGAATTGAACCATGACCTCGGGGTTCATAGGTCGATGCTCAACCACTGAGGCACACCAGCCGGGCTAATATCTTTTTATTGATGTCAGAGAGGAATGGCGAGAGGGAGAATCATAGATCGGCTGCCTCGAGCCCGCGACCCCCCCCGCCTGTGCCCTGACCAGGAATCGAACCCGGGACCCTTCAGTTCACAGGCCGGCGCTCTGTCCGTGGAGCTAAACCGGCCAGGGCCAGAAGGGGGTCTTAGGCCAGGGGTCTGTGTGATCGCTTAGAAACACACAGCCTGCGAGTGACCCAGGAGGCTGGGTTTGGTCTTGTGAGCTGGTCTGTGGCGAAACATGGACACCCGACCCTGGGAAGTCACCTGGGCAGCCTCCGCTCTGCCGACTTCCAGGGCGGCCTGGCTTGGGGCTGTGTGTAACCCTGGCAAAGGCCACTGCAGGGCAACCTGAGGGGCCAGGACCCATTCACCGGGCGGGTCAGGGACCTGGAGCAGGCTGGTGGGGCTGAGGTCTGAGAGATGGGCCTGGCCACCTTCAGGGGCTGCAGGGACCCCCAGGGGGAGCAGCAGGAGGAGGGCTCCCCCGCGCCCCGGCCGGAGGCCATTGGTGACTGGGAGGAGGGAGAGTCGGGCTGAGGTGGGCTTTGGGATTTGGGAGCATTTGAGAAGTCGCTGTTGCATTGCATTGTTGCGTTGGACGGACGAGATGGAGATTAGGTCTTACCTGTCTGAAATATACACATTAAATAGAATGAAGAAAATATAAAATGTAACACGTTCTTACTCATGTACAATTCGAGTTTATGTTTCTTCAATCAAGAACGCGGATGTGCGCACAGAGCTGCTGGAGAGGGGCCTGAGGGCTCTTCAGGCGAACGCCAGTCCCGTCGGGAAAGGCGGGGGAGAGGGGCTGTGTGCACGGGTGTGCGTAGGGGATTCCCGTGTGAAAGATCGTGTGGCCTCTCTCTGTGAAGACACGGTCCGTTGTTAGAAACCAGACCAAGCCCCGGCGGGGAGGCTCACTCGGTTGGAGCCCCGTCCTGTTCACCAGAAGGTTTCGGGTTCGATTCCCAGGCAGGGCACACACCTAGGTTTCAGATTCACTTCCCTGGTCAGTTGGGGTGTGTACAGAGGGCAACCGATTGACGTTTCTCTCTCACGTGGATGCTTCTCTCTCTCTCTCTCTCTCTCTCAAAATCAATTAAAAAAACATATCCTCGGGTGAGGATTTAAAAAATCATATTGTGATTGGGGGAGGGGCGGAGGTGGAGGAGAGCAGAGAGGAGATAAATGGTGATGGGAAAAATACAAATTTTCTTTTTTGTTAATCCCCACCCGAGGATATTTCTTCCCTTGATTTTTAGAAAGTGGAAGGGAGGGAGGGAGGGAGAGAAACATTGATGTGAGAGAGACACATCGATTGGTTGCCTCCCACACGTGCCCTGACCCGGCCGCCGGGAATGAACCTGCAACCCAGGTTCAGCCCTTGACCCACAATCAACCCCGGGACCCGCCGCTAGGCTGCTGAGCCACACGGGCCAGGGCTAACTCCATCACTTAAAACTCACGGGCCAGTGCAGGAAGCCGAAACGCTCCCTCCCAGCTCATCTGCTCCCACTTCATCTCTTGGTGAAGTCTCCCCGTGGGAAGGAGAGCCATTTGGGGAAGATGCCAGTGAGTGGGCATTCGACCTCTGACCGACATTAAATACCGAGAGCGAATGCAATTTCCTGTAGGAGCCCCCAGGACAGAGGCCATCATGGTGCCCGCCTCGGTCGTGAGGAAAGCCGGGCGCTGTCTCCGGAGACCAGCTGCAGGCCCAGCACGTTCCGTCCTGGGGAGTCGAGGGAACTGCCATTTGGTGCGACTTCAGGGGACCAGGAGGGCTCCCTCCCCTGACGTATCTTCCCCATGTGGCCTGACAATACCTGGCACCCACCCTGCATCCCACCAAGCAGAGCACCCGGTCATGGAAGCAGGGGCCTGCCTGGCCGGCGAGGGGTGTTACCCAGTGGGCTATTTTCCTTCAAGTGCTTACAATTTATTTATTGGTGTTTTTTAAAAAATATATTGATTTTTTACAGAGTGGAAGGGAGAGGGATAGAGAGTTAGAAACATCAATGAGAGAGAAACATCGATCAGCTGCCTCCTGCACATCTCCTACTGGGGATGTGCCCGCAACCCAGGTACATGCCCTTGACCGGAATCGAACCTGGGACCTTTCAGTCCGCAGGTCGACGCTCTATCCACTGAGCCAAACCGGTTTCGGCTATTGTTTTTTTTTTTTTAAATAATTTTTTTTATTGATGTCAGATAGGAAGGTAGAGGGAGAGAGAGATACAACCATCAATGATGAAAGAGAATCATGGATCGGCTGCCTCTTGCACGCCTCACACTGGGGATGGAGCCCACAACCGGGCCTGTGCCCTGACCGGGAATTGAACCGTGACCTCCTGGTTCATGGGGCGATGCTCAACCACCGAGCCAAGTGTTTACAATGTACAGCAGCGATGTTCTGCCCCACCCATGCCTCTCAGCCATTCGTCCGCCCACCCATCCGTTCATTCAGGAGGAATTAACTCAATCGGGTTGAACGCCATCTAAATCTAGTGCACCTTAACGGATATAAAATTAATGAGATCGTGTCATATAAAACGAAGCAGGCGAAGGAGGGATCCAGAGAGAGCAGGCGCACACAGCGCCCAGAGGTGAGAGAACTCCGGGGCAGGAATCGCTAAGCGGCCGGCGGGAGGGCCACACTCCTTCCAGACCCGCCGGGCGTGTGGCGCTCTGCCCCGAGCTCCCTACAGCCTCCGCCAAGCCACCCGAGCACCAGGCAACTCCCTGGCAGCGGTGGCCCAAAGGAGACCCACCGTCATGGAAACAACCTCCAAATGGCAGCTCTAAGGAGAACCCTCCTCCTTGGTTTTCCTCAGGGGCTCACCTCCTGGGTGGGCCCCTGTCCCCTGCCTCCGGGTGCTCTGACTCTGCAAACGTTGTTGGAGAAATGGTAAGGCCACCCATTCCTGCGCGACCCTGAGGAAGGCACCCAGCTCGCCCAATGGGCTGGGGGGTCAGCCTATCGGGTAGCAGAGCTCGTGGCTGCAGAACACGAGGCCCTTCACTCTCCAGACCCCAGCAGACACTGTGTGGCTTTGCTAACGGTCCCCGAGGAGGAAGGCAGGCAGGTGCTCGGGAGGGAGCAGCAGGAGCAGCAGCAACAGCAGCAACAGCAGCAACGCGGCCAAGGGCACGAGCAACAGGGTCAGCGCAGCCGGCCGCCCGTGGGCGGTTGGGAGGCAGCTGCGCGCGGCCCGCGGACACCCTGCTGCCCCTCTGCCCGCGGAAGCCTTCCTGGTGGCGGGGCTGAGACGGCGGGGAGCCGGTGCCCCGGGTGGTCTCTTCTCTATAAAAAGCAACTCTTGTTCGTCCCCACGAAGAATACTGTTCCCGCGGAGGGTTTCACGCGGCGCTCTCATCAGGGCTTGCAAGGGTCAGGCCCGGCGCCGGCGCGGGGCGCACGGCGGGTGTGGCCGTCCCAGAGGCGGGAGAGCCACTCCTTTCGGCGTCGAGAGGAGCAGCGGATCCCGGTGAGCGTCCGGGCGGGGGCCCCAGGCTCGCTTCTCAGCCGCAACAAACCTTTGCAACGAGTCCCGCTTTCTGGGGGGAGAACAGCTCGAACCCACGGGAGGGGCGTGGACCTGGCCTCCTCCGGGGCGGGGTGCCCGGCGGCCGCCGGAAGGGCAGCGGGCAGGGCCCGGGGAGGCGCGGAGCGAGCCCGGCTCCCGGGGCGGGAAACCAGGGTCCCGCGGCGGCCGTCGATCCTCGCGTTTGCCGGGCGCGGGGCGTGGAGCACGAGCACCCGCCGCCGCCGCCGCCGCCGAGGCCGCCCCGCCCCGCCCCGCGCCTGCGCCTGCGCACCCGCGCCCGCCTCTGCGCCTGCGCCGGAAGCCCCGCCCCCGGGCCGCGGGGCCGCGCCTCCATGGCGGCCGCCGCAGCGAGAGGTATTTAGCGGGAGCGCGCGGCGGCTCGAGGACGCGCGGGCGGCGGCGGCGGCGGCCAGGGGGGAGCCGGGCGGCCGTTGCGGGGCGCGCTCTCGAGCGGCGGCGGCGGAGGCGGCCCAGCGAGTCCGGCGGGTGTCGGCGCGGCGCGGAGGCGGGGGCTGCCCGCGGCGGCGGGGTCGGCGGCGGCGACGGGGCGCGTGTAGCCGGGGCCCGGGTCCCAGGCGCGCCCTCCGCCCTCAGGTGAGTGCAGCCCGGCCTGGCGGGAGGAGCCGCGCGGGGCCCTCGGGGAGCAGGCCCGGCGGGCCCGGCCGTGGCGGCGGCGGGAGGGCGCGGCGGCCCCCGGTCGGCCCTTTGTCCGGGCCCCGCGGCCGCCGAGCGCCGCCCCCCGCCCCTCCCTCCGCCCGCCCGCCCGCCCCCGCGCCCCGGGCCCGCCGGCGGCGGTGGGGAGGGGGCCCGCGCGGCCGGGAGGGCGGGGAAGGGCCTGCTCGCCGCGGGCCGGCCCCGCGCGCCCGGGAGGCGGGCCCGGCGGGGGAGGCGGCCCGGCGCCGGCCTTTGTTGCGAAGGGTCCGGGTGCGCGGCCAACATGGCGGAGGTCAGCTGAGCGCGGCCGCCCGCCGCCCGCCGCCCGGCCTGCATTGTGCGCGCGGAGGATGCGGCCGCCTCCCTCGTTTGTGGCGTCGGCGGGAGGTCGCGCCCGCCGCTCGCCGGGGAGGCTCCGGCTGCTGATCGTGCGCCTCGGTGTCCCCCTGCCGCGCGTCTCGGGTACTTTGGGGTCCCTCCCCGGCTCCCCCGGGTGGCGACTTGGGCAGGCGGGGTCCCTGGGCCGCGGGGCTGCGCGAGCGCCCCGTCCCCGCCCCTGGAGAGGTGCAGGGTCTGCGCCCCGGCGCCCGAGGTGTGCGCGCCGGGGAGACACGGTCGCGGGTCGCGAGCCGATGTGTCAAAGTCACCGCCGCCGCGAGTGCGGGTGTCGGACGGCGACGGGCTGCGCGGCCCGGGCGGTTGGACTCGGAGCAGCCTGGCCGCCTCCCGCGTGGCCCGGGTGGGAACCCTCCAGAGCACGGGATGGGGGCGCGGGCGCGGTGGTCGGAGCGCCCGCTGCGGCGCCCGCCCTGCCCCCCACCCCCCGGTGGGTGACCTTGGGCGCGAGACGTAACCTCGCTCTGCCTCCTTCTCCTTCCCCGAGAAATGGGTCAGGGCGGCTCCTCCTCCGGGACGGCGGGGCAGAGGGATGCGACGGGCCGAGGGCTGGGAGCGGCGGCCCGGGGGGCGCAGGGCGCGCGCGCTGCGGGGCGGCTGATACTGTTGCTAAACTTGGGCGGCTCTCCTGCCGGCGGGGCCGTGGGAAGCGCGTGAGGTCACGTTGTGAGCGGTTAGTTCCTGGGTTTTCCTTTTGGTGCCTTTTGTTGTCGGACACGAAAACAAGAGGCTGAGAGGACCAGGTTGACAGGTGCTTGGAGACGTGGGAGTTGAGGTTTCCCTGGGAAGCGGTGGGGACAGGGCCCCGCGCGCTGGGATGCAAGTCACATGGAGTGAAAGGCAGCCCCGGCGCCGCGCAGCTGTGCGTCCCCGGGGGCGGGGTGTCCCCGGGGGCGCCATCCCTTGGGGACGTTCCTGAAGAGCGGAGCCTGGGGACCCATGTCCGGGCCAGCGGGTGAACCCGGGAGGCGAGGGCTCAATGGGGACGAGGGGGTTCGGTCAGCCGTGAGGAGGACTCTGGGACGAGTAGATTCTGAGACTTAAAGTGGATTAAACAAAGGGTGTAGTTTGTTTTTGGTGGTGGTGGTGGCTCTGGAAATGAAAGATAAGACTTTTGTGACCTGGAATGGTGAGTTGCAACCCCAGAGTTTGCTTTGCCACATATTTCTTTATATTATAGCCTTGGTCTGCGTGATGCGTCTCGGCGCCTTTCCAGCGGCTTTAGCAGCACTAATATTTTCAGCCGAAGTAAATTAATAGCCGTGAAACTTCTCGGGATAAGTATTCCACAGACTACAAATTCTGAAACAAGTTTATTTCAATTTAGCTTCACATCGGTTGCCTCTAAGCTCTGGGAAATTCTTATAAAATTGCTGTAGAGCAATACTCTGCTCTCTGTCATTAAGAATATTGTAACCAGGCTAAAATTAATTGGAGTTACAAAGGGAATGTTTAGCTGTGGCAGCAATGACATAATTGAAGAACCGGCCTTTATTTTCCCTGTTTGAAAGCAGGTCTTACATAAGGAGGGCAACGCAGTCAGTTTAGGAGCTTTGCAGACTGACCGCTTCTATTTGAAAGCAGCTGATGGACTCAGTTTCTAAAGATGGGGTTTTCTTTCTTCAAGAAGCCTGTCGGACTTTTACTACAATTACGGGTTTTCTGTGCGCCCCTTGTACAGTGTTCTGGATGTTTCTGGTATAGACCTCACTACAAGCGTAATTACTATATGAAACCCTATCTCCCCCCCCCCCCCCCCTCCAAACAACAACCAGACAACCTGGGATCAATCTTCCTCTTCGCGACGCTTCGTGAACGTGTCCTTTCAGTGGCGATGTCTGCACCTCGCTGCGGGAGGTGGGTCCGGGGTGTCGTCTCGGGCCTCTGTGCAGAGGGCAGGGCTCTGCCTGCCGCTCGGTCGGACTCCTGTCCGTGTGCCGGGGACACTCGGGGGCGTGTCCCTGCTGAACTCGAGACTCACATGTTCTCTGGCCTGTAGGTCATCTTCTTTAAACGACTTCATTTCTAGGAGCAGTTTTGGAGGCGCAGCAGAAAAGAAGGGACAGATTCCCCTCACACAGCCGCCTGCTCGCAGCGCCTCCACCAGAGGGCTGGTTTGTTACAGTTGTGACTGCACCCACACACGTCACCCAAGTCCACGCCTGACACTGCTTCACGCGCAGTGTTGTGCGTTATGAGTTTCACACGTTTACCTATGATCCCACCTTTATGTATCAGGGCGCTTCTTCCGTCGGGTTATCTCAAACCTGGCGTTGCCTCCCCCCCCCCCCCCCCCCTTTACATTCAGCCCTTCTCTTCCTGCCTTCCGCGTGGGCTGCTGCGTTGGGTCTTAGCGTTGGGTCTCTGTCTAAGACAGCGGCTCAGAGCTGTCAGGATGAGGCTCCAGGCCCTCATGCGGACAGGGACGGACAGCCCCCTGAGCTGGCTCTCGTTACTTCCTGCCATTTCCCCGGGTGCTTGCAGGTGCCTGTGTGCGCCCTGTTCCCCTCTCCCCGCTCAGCTCTGTAACCTCAGCCTGGGCCCCCGTAGTTCCTTCTGGACTCCCACCTTGACTCAGGTGCCCTCTCATCGCGTGGCCCCTGTAGCGTGTATTCCCCTGAACTGGAGGTTTCTCTGTGCTCCCCGCGCTCACCCCCAATAGACGGCGGTCCCTGTGGGACCCTGTCTGTCCGGCAGGCAGGTGGTGCTCAGGAGGTAGTGGTCGGATGGCTGATGCCTTCACACTGGATTCTTTTCGTTTCTGGAACATCCCTTCGCTCGCGATTGTCCTCGGTCTCTCCGTGTCCATCGGTGCCCCTCGGGCGGGGAGTTGGCTTCTCTCCACGCCTTAGTGTCCACTGAGAGCAGTTCCACGTGTGGCCCCCACCATGTCCCCCGACAGTGGCTCCGAGGGTGAGCCCTGCTGGACTGGAAGGGCCTGTGGCTCTCACTTCCCAGTTTGTGACTTTGAGCCCCTGGAAAGCAGGGACAGTGCCTGCTCGGCATCTAAAGGCACAGTGCAAAGGAAGGGCTTAAATAATTCTAAAACCACTTGAGTAAGTGACTCAGTTTCTCTAAATATTACCACGCGTCCTCTGTGAGGGACGTGAACAGGAGTACAGTTGTGATGTGTACCACCCAGGAGACCTGAGGGGCAGGCGGGCCCCGGCGGGAAGGCCGGCGGGAAGGCCGGCGTGGCGGAAGAGCAGGCTGCTGGAGCCCTGGAGGGGAGAGCCAGGCAGGGGCGAGGAAGGGCACTGAGCAGCCACCGAGGTTTGAGGGGAGGAACCTCCCCCCTGTGGCTTTGGAGCCCTGGCTGCTTGGAGAACTGGTCAGGGAGGCGGTGCCTGCGCCCTGGGTGGGGTGTGGCAGGAAGAGGAGGGAGTGGGTGGGCTCGACATGTGTTTTGGAGGCAGAATGAACAGGACTTGCTGATGGTTAGATGTGCGCTGAGGGAGGAAGGATTCAGTGGTTTCTGGCATGAGCACCTGTGGGCCATGGTGCTGTTTACCAAGACAGGAAAGGCTAGGAGGGGGTGGGCCGGGGCAGAGACAAAAGCCTGAGGTTCTGATTTGTGGAGTTGAGGCCTGAGCCGTCTGGCAGGGGTGAGGCCGAGGCAGCTGTGTGTGGCCACAGACGCGGATGGGAGACAGCGGGTCGGTGTCAGCGAGAGGAACGCACAGGAGAAAGGGGAGCGGTGATGCCAGGGGAGGATGGAAAGGCTTGAGAGGCGAGAGGACAGGGCTGTGCGGGTCCCGTTGCGCCCCCTCCTGCTGCGGCTCCTGCCGGGGCACTTGTGGGTGGTGTCGCATCAGCTCCTCAGGTCCCTCCCGAGCCTGAGCCGGCCTTTCCACTCGCTGAGGAAGGCAGATGTTACCGACTGGTCCCATTTCTCAGACTAATCTTTATACAGCAGCTTCTCTAGCGTCCCCTGGAAGGAAACAGCTAAAAACCACCCGCTCCTGCCGCCCAGATAGCTGGCCCGGCCGTTTCTGGAGGCGGCTTCCTGCTCGCTCTCGCCCCTGCGCCTCCCCTGCAGGTCCTGTTGGGAACTTGCTGCAGGAGCCTCGCGACGCACGCCCGCCGGCCTGTCCTCCAGGCGAAGCCGACCTCGGAAGCCGCGGCGTTGGCGTCCTGCTGCCGCTGTCACATCACTTGCTCCCGGGCCAGGGCCAGCGGCAGGAGGCGGCCCTCGGAGGGGCCTGGCTGGCCGGCTGCTGCAGCGTTGTGGACGAGCAGGAGATGGCAGCACAGCAGGATGGTTATTGGAGGGGCCAGGCACGCGGCTGTGACTAATCAGAGAACTTCTTCCTCAGCCAGTTAATACAGGAGGCAGGTTCCCACATGAAATCGAGACTGACAGCCCATCTCCTGCATGTGGAAGGCAGAGCAATGGCCTGATGCTCCAAAATCGCTAGGACAACACTAAAGCTGAATCGCAGCTGTTCTTGTTGAGGTGAAACGCTGCTTAAACTCCGTCCGAGGGGCCGGGGGTGTTCTCTAGAAAGCGGAGGTGGCCAGGTGCTCCCGGGCGGCTGTGGCCTCTGCTTGCCTTGGCCCCTCTAGCGTGTCTTGGTGTATGTGGTTTGGTGAAATGTTAGGCTCTTTGTAAAGCCCGTGTCGGTAAGTGTTATTCCCAGTTGAGGAATCCCTTTGAGGTTCACTGCACTGGACATTAGTGACGTGGCGGCTGATCTTCGGCAAACATGGTGGTCGCCTGTGCTGGCGGAAGGCACCCCCATGGTCAGGCGGGACCTCTGGGTCTGGGGCTCCAGCGAGCTGAGCTGATGAGCCAGGCGGGTCACCGGCTTTGGAGGCCTCAGGTGAACCCTCTTTGGGATTTGGACCTCCTGTGATAGCCAGGTCCCCACCTTCCTGAATCCAGGCAAAGCCACCAAGCGGGAAATGTCCCCGTTTCACAGTTGGGTGGGGGAGGGGGGGTGAATGCAGGTGTAGGCGACCCTAAGCACTAAGCACTCTGCTGGTACTGCCCCGGGCGCTCGCGGAGAAGGCAGCCCCCGATGGACTGCGGACGGGCAGTGAGGGTCTGTGCGGGGCCTTTGGGAGTTGGGGGAAAGAGGGAAACTTTTTGCTCAAGGAACCAGCACTCCCTTTGCTTGTTTTACACCTTTGGGTTCTGCCTTGATTCTGCATAGAAAGAGCTTCCCTGCCTAAAGCACTGACCGTCTCCTGCCTTAGGAACCCGGGGCTGGTCTGACGCAGATGTGGGAAACAGACGTAGGCAGTAATGGCTTAATCTGCCGGCACCCTACAAGTGTGTTCTGCTCCGCATGTTTATGTCTCTCTGAGTAAGAGAAGCCGAGGTGGCCATGGGAGCTGGGATCTGATGGGAAAGTGGGTGGTGCCCAGGCCCTGCCCCAGGCCCCGCCCGGGGGTGGAGGCCTCCGGCTGCTCTAATGACAGGCTCCTCCGGCGGAGCTGACGCAATGCCAGCCTCGGGCTCTGCGGGGCGAGGGCAAAGCTGAGAACAAAACAAGCTGCTGTTTAACGAGGCCACTCAGGACGGCCTTCCCGGGCGGGGCTGAGTGGGAGTTTAACTCGGGGTGTGTGTGTGTGGGGGGGGCTGCTCGCACTGCAGTGTTGGGGGGGGTGGGGAAGTATGGGCCGAGGCAGAAATGGAGAAGCGAGTTAGAATTGAGGAACCGCCCGGTGCCCGGTGGGTCGGTAGTTACTGGTGGAGCGGGTGCGGGGAGGGGCTGTCCTCCCAGCGCCCATAGTCTGTGCAGCTCAGGGTGCAGCCACACGGACTGTGGCGCACGTGCCAACCTAAGTCTAAGCGAGCGGGGTCCAGGGACTGAGCCCCACCGGGTGGGGTGCGCGGGGCAGAGCCCTGGGCCGGTGGGCGGGGCGCAGCCAAGGGCCTCCCCCCACCGCGCCCCACCCTCTCCGTGGCCTGCCCCGCAGAGCCTCTGGGGCCGCCGCCGGCTCCCCCTCCCTCTTCCTCCCTCCCCCTCCTCCCGGCCGCCTCCAGCCCGTGCCTGCCTGCCCCGTGGGTCTGGGGAGGGGGCGCAGCGATGGCGCCCATGTTTGGGGACGCAGGCGAGTTCGAGCTGGGGAGGTGCGGCCACTGCTGGGGCCGGAGAGGCCGGCGCTCAGAGAGGAGCGGGTGCAGCGGGCACTGCCCGGGGCCTGCTGACCGCCTCCCGCCCGCCGCGCAGGAACAGAAGCTGCTCAGGGCGCTGCCGCCGCCCCGCTCCCAGGCCCGGCCATTGCCCCTCGCCCCGCCTGCACGGGAGGGGCGTCTTGCTCACCTGTTTGCCGGCCCGGGAGAGGAGGAGAAAAGGAGGCACAGCCTGGCCTGTGAGGACTGGGTTGCTGAAACCGAGCCGGGCAGCGGGGCAGCGGTGAGCGGGCCCTAAGCGGAGGGGCGCTGCAGCACCCTCGGCTCACTAGCGCCCCCTCCCGGTGCACCACGCCCTCCGCGGAGCGCCCGGCGCTGGGGTCCGCTGCCCGCGCAGGGGGCGCAGCTGCGGAGGTCCTGGCCGCTGCCTGGCTTCACGGACCGCGGCCTGTCCCCGCCTCACACTGACTAGGAGTGTAAGTCGTCTGGAATGACAATCGGCTCTATTGGAACTGAACCTGAACTATTGCTACGCCGTTGGAGGCCAAGAAGTGCCGGTCTTCCCTGCGTCCTGACATCGCGTGGACCACACGCCGTGTGCGGACCCCGCTGTGACCGGCGGCTCCGCTGGGCGATGTGCACGGCGCCGGCGGCCTACACGTCCCCCCAAGGAACCACTGTCCGTGACCCCGAGACTCACGTAGGTGAGCAGCGCAAGCGGCCGCAAAGCAGGCTCGTGCGCTCCTGGGCACCTGGGCGATGCTGCCACCACTGCTCACGCGTGACCTCCGCGCGGCCGTCGCGGGCACTGGAACCTCCTGGCACGCACTCCTGCCCGGCTGGGGCCTCAAAGAGCGCGGATCGCATGTCCCGACTCCACGTGGCGGCCGCCCATGCTGGGATCCTGCTACTCTTTTTTCCTTGAACTTGAGGATATTTTCGTGACAGTGGGCTTGATCTCTTCTGGCGCCCTCAGCCCGTTAAGGTGTAGAATTGGGTAACGTAGAGCCCGGGTTGCATTTACACGGTCACACTGGTAGCCGGCATTGTGTATTTTCCCCTTTTCTTTTAGCATTGTGTTTTCAAAGGTAAATTCTTTGCAACAGAATAACAATGATAATTGAGACATTAACTTGGAGGCATTAAATTTTAATTGTGTAGAAATATGGCTGATGTAGTTAATGGGTCTGCGCTCTAAGGCCTGAGAGTCTGCGCAGGTGGGTTCCTGGGGAAGGTGCCGTTTTATCGTCCACTTGCCCGAGTGTCGGTCACACTGCTGGTCATTTCTCCGGGTGACAGCTCTGTCTCAGGGCTTGGTGTGACGGGCGTTTCAGCAGCAGTGGTGGCCGAGGGCTCAGAACGCCTCACCTGTGGACACCCCCCCCCCCCCCCCCCCATCTTTCCTCTTGGACTTCAGCGACTTCGCAGTTTCTCAGTTGCTTGGGGTCCAAGTTGTGTTTCAGCCTTCCCTCCACCGGAGCAGCCAGGGCCGGATTTCACTTTCTTTAGTAAGAAAGGGAATTCTGTTGTGTTCTGGAACTTTTTGAAGAGATTTCATCCAGCGTATAACTCCTAATGATCAAAATGCATATTTTATGCAATTACGTTTTCTTAACCATTTGTTTCTCTTGTTCTGCTCACAGTAAAATTTGCATGAGCCCTGGCCGGCTTGGCTCAGTGGAGAGAGCATCGACCTGTGGACTGAAAGGTCTCAGGTTCGATTCCGGTCAAGGGCACATGCCTGGGTGGGAGGCTCGATCCCTAGTAGGGGCCTGCAGGGGGCAGCCGATCAATGATTCTCTCTCGTTATTGATGTTTCTCTCCCTCTCTGAAATCAATAAAAATATCTTAACTTTTTTTTTGCATGAACCACATGGCTTTAGGAAACAAGTTACGATGATCACTTTTCTCCTTCCTCCTCTGACTTTTCTGTTTCCGTTACAGAAATGAGCCGCCAGACTGCGACCGCGTTACCCACCGGGACCTCCAAGTGCACGCCGTCGCAGAGGGTGCCCGCCCTCACGGGCACCACCGCGTCCAACAATGACCTGGCCAGTCTCTTTGAGTGTCCTGTCTGCTTTGACTATGTGTTGCCACCCATTCTTCAGTGTCAGAGCGGCCATCTTGTCTGTAGCAACTGTCGCCCAAAGCTCACGTGTTGTCCAACCTGCCGGGGCCCCTTGGGCTCCATTCGCAACTTGGCGATGGAGAAAGTGGCCAATTCGGTACTTTTCCCTTGTAAATACGCCTCTTCCGGGTGTGAGGTCACTCTGCCCCACACGGAAAAAGCCGACCACGAGGAGCTCTGCGAGTTCCGGCCTTACTCCTGCCCCTGCCCCGGCGCGTCCTGTAAGTGGCAGGGCTCCCTGGATGCCGTGATGCCGCACCTGATGCACCAGCACAAGTCCATCACCACCCTGCAGGGGGAGGACATCGTGTTCCTCGCCACGGACATCAACCTGCCCGGGGCGGTGGACTGGGTGATGATGCAGTCCTGCTTCGGCTTCCACTTCATGCTGGTCCTGGAGAAGCAGGAGAAGTACGACGGGCACCAGCAGTTCTTCGCGATCGTCCAGCTGATAGGAACGCGCAAGCAGGCGGAAAATTTTGCTTATCGACTCGAGCTAAATGGCCATAGGCGGCGATTGACTTGGGAAGCTACTCCCCGATCGATTCATGAGGGAATCGCAACGGCCATTATGAATAGCGACTGTCTAGTCTTTGACACCAGCATCGCACAGCTTTTTGCAGAAAATGGCAATCTAGGCATCAATGTCACTATTTCCATGTGTTGAAGTGGCGATCAAACGTTTTCTGGCCAGTGTTTAAAACCATTGCGTTCAACTTCACAGAGAATAGGCCCCCTCTGCCTGCCCCCCGAGACTTTTGGTAGGTGGAGCTAGTCACATGAAGGGAAATAAATGGAAAGGCTGTTAAATACAGGAAGCGGTTGCATGTAGTAACACTAATATATTTAAAATAAGTCAACAGTAAACCACTGAAAAAATATATATATACACCCAAGATGGGCATCTTTTGTATTAAGAAAGGAAGCATTGTAAAATAATTCTGAATTTGTGTTGTAGATTGAGTGTACTATTGAGAAATACTGGGTTTTTGTTTCTGCGTGAGTGTGTGGGAGCGTGTGCGTGTGCTTGGGTTTTTTCCTTTAACTGACAAGCCATGTTGAGTGGTCTTGGGCCACTGCTTCCCCTCTTTTGAGTCAATACATAGTGCTGCTGTGTGTGTATATATTTTTTGTGTGTATTTGCTAATTTTTATTAATTCTAGTTTTTCATTAAATAAATTTGACTTTCTTTTCTGTAATTCAAGCTTTTCCCATTTTTTTTTGTACCTTTTTAAAGTTAGTGTTTTTTTGATATGCATAATTTGTTTATGGTAAAGTTTATACATGTGTGTTCCATACATGTTTTTTCTCCCCATTAATCAGTTCATTAGAAATACTTTATATTCAGCCTCTTGTGAAGACACGAGTTCCAGAAAGGAGAGGTAACATCGGAAGAAAGATCAGAAGCTACTTAAAGCAGCTAGAAGATGGTTGGTCGGTCGGTCTTTTTCTCTTTTTTCCAGTTGAGTCACGCCTTCAAACTTATTCTTTAAAAGGTAGTAGGATATACTGATTTTTAAAAAAATATTGAAAAATCCCCTCCCTCCCCCCAATATCTTGGACAAATCACATGTTTAAAATTTGTTCTCATATTTATTGGTTTTGCAAAAGAAGGCATCATCTCACAGTATTTGTAATTAAAAGCAAAGCATTTGTTTTAAAAAAGGCAGTTTGCAAAAAAATGTTTTTTGGTCTTTTATAATTCTCATTAAAAGAATATCTGGCAAATTGAAAACTCTTTGTGTTGCTTTAGCTCTAAGTTTGATTAAAATCCAAAGCTGTTTTCCTGTCCGATTCTGTGCTTTACAGCAGAGAGCAGTGTGCAGTTTTGAAATGCAAGAGTTTTATTGTCCAGTACAGCGCAGCGCAGCGCAGGCCCCGGCACAGGCACAGCGAGCCCAGGTCCGACGCGTCCTCCCGGAGCGCCGGCACTCACCAGCAGGGCCAGGCACGCCTGTAACTCGCAGGCCCCATTCTCATCCAAGAAACCGCGCAGCGCCCGACATACCTGTGCTTCAGTTTGGAAGAGCGCTCCGGAGGGGGGCACGGGTTGTCCGTCGCGTCCTCCGTCTCCACAGCCACACTGGCGTGGCAGGAAGGCGGGCGCTGGGTAAGGAAAGCTATGACCCTGGAAGCCCCAGCCTGACCTGCTGTCCTAACCCTGGGTGAGTCGGGACGAGAAGTGGAGGGCCCGCAGACGGGGACGGACGGACAGGGGGAGGCGGCGGGGCCCGGATAACGAGCGTGGGGACCAGCCTGGAAAGGTTGGCGGCCTCCCCCTGGGGACTGGGCTTGGTAAGGGGACAGGCGTTCGGGCCGGCGTGCTTCTGACTGACGTGTGCTCACCGGGGCCGCTCTGCCTGTGTGATGTTGCGTGTGCTGGGACGTGTGGGCCTCCTCACGCGGTACTTAACCTGAAACTTCACATCCACAGAGACTCACCGGCTGTGTTCTCAGCTTTGCCCACTGCCTCTCCCGCAGCGACAGGGGTCTGAGGTCATGGTCTCTACCTGTTGTCTTGGCCTTGCCTGGGCGTCTGAGTCGCCCGAGGCTCGGGGAACAGATCTGAGTGGGTGGGAGTCTCTGGTGGGGCTGGAGAATGGACGTTTCTAGCAAGTTCTCGGGGGGCAGGTGTTCTGTCTGGGGCCCCATGGGAACCGTGAGCCGCCTTCCCAGGGACAGACGATGACCAGAGACGGGAGTCAGTGCTATCCGTTTATTAAAATCTCTGTGGCCCCCGCGGCCCCGCGGTGAGGCCCGCGCCTGCCGACCAGCTCACCGGGGAAGGGACGTCTTGCTTACCCGCTGGTGTGAGCAGCCAGCCCGGCGGGCCTCGGGGCTTCAGGACGGCGCCTGAGCCGCGCTCCGAGCCTACAGTTTGCTATTTAAGAGGCCGGGCCTGGCCTTGACCGAGAAGCCCCCGTCGAAAGCGGCGTTCAGGACCTCGTCCAGGCAGCTCGCCGTGACGAAGCTCAGGTCGCGGCGCACGTTGCCCGGGATCTCCTCCAGGTCCTTCTCGTTCCTCTGCGGGAGGATGACCCGCTTCAGGCCCGCCCTGTGCGCGGCCAGCACCTTGTCTTTGATGCCGCCCACCTGCGGAGGAAGGCAGGCGGCGGCGTGACCTGGGGCCCAGCAGCTCCGCTGCTTTGCCACCGCCAGGCCACCGCCGTCCGGCACAGGAGCGGGGAGAGCCCGTGAGGAGGTCAGTAAGTAGAGAATTCTCTTCGCTTCAGTTAGTGCTCTAGTCCCGCCTTTCACGGGGGAAGGTGCCGGTTTTCTTCCGTCCCTGTTCCTGCCTGTTGTCAGGGTCTACACTTCAGTCTCTGCAGTCACGGCGCCTGCGGGCCGATGGGGCTGATTCGGAAAAAGTGATCGTCGACCTGACACCCGCCCGCAGAGCTCAGCTGTGCGCCAGGATGACCCCGCTGCACAGGTCAGAGCAGGACCGCTGGGCCACCCCGGGAGGACACAGGTCCCCACGGCCTCGGCTCCGTGGTTAAAAGATGTCCACAAAAACCCACACACACAAAGACATGGAGGCTGAGCAATGTGATCAAGGAAGAAAAGATATCATGAAACATGAAAATGAGAGCACAACCCAATCTATGGGGCACAGTGGAAGCAGTCCTAAGGGAAATTCATAGCATTACAGGCCTACTGTGAGCAAAAAGAAAGAGCTCAATGTAACTGTACACGGAGAGGAATTGAAAACAACAAACAAAGCCCAAAGTGAGTACAAGAAACAAGGAGCAGTAAACAAAAGGGAGTAAAAAAGAAAAACCGACCAGAAGACCCAGGAGACCAACAGCTGGTTCTCTGAGAAGACTCACAAGGGAAATCTTCAACCAGATCATCAGGGAAGAGCCCACATGAAGCCAGAGATGAAAGAAGTAACGACGACACCAAAGAAATACGGAGGGTGTACAAGGAAACGTGAACTATAGGCCAATAACTCGGACAGCCTGGACCACATGGATAAACTCCTAGAAACATACAATCCTCCAGAACTGAATCAGAGAATTGAAACAGACCAGTTACAACTAGTGAAACGGACGCAGTCATTAAAAGCTCCCGACAAACAAAACCCTGGACCAGGTGGCTCACAGGTGAGTTTTAGCAAACTTTCAAAGAACTGGCACCTGTCCTCACTCCCAAAATATGCCGGAGGAGGGAAGCCTCCCAGTTCAGTTCACCAGGCCAGCGGCACCCTAACTCCAAAACAAGGCGAAGACACTGCACGCGCACAGGATGAAGGACAGAAATCACAGGATCGTCAACAGGTGCAGGGAAATCATTTGATAAAACCCAGCGCACATTCACGATAAAAACCAACACGCAGCAAAGTGGGAACAGAAGGGACACACCTCAGTGGGACCGCCTCACACTAAAGCTCCTGTACAGCAACGGAGACCATCCAACAATAAAAAGACAAACCACTGGATGGAGAACGTATTTGCTGACGACGCACCTGGTAAGGGGTTAATAGCCAAAATTTATTTTAAAAACTTACCAAAAAAAAAAAAATTCCGATTTAAAAAATGGGCAAAGGACTTCTCCAAAGAGGATGTACCGATGGCCAACAGACATATGAAAGGTGCTCCTCTGCGTTATCATTAGAGAGATGCAAATCACCCGGTGACCACAATGAGGTACCACCTCACACCTGTCAGTGGCGATCATCAGTAAAACAACAGCAAGTGCTGGGAGGATGTGGAGCGGGAACCCTCGTGCACCTTTGGCAGGAATTCTGGTTGGTGCAACCATTGTGGAAAGCAAGATACAACGCCAATAATGAACGATCGGAAAGGGAAACTAAGAAAATAACCCCATTTACATGCTTAAAAACCCACAAAAAACCTAGGTACAATTAAAAAATATCTATATATGTGTTTATTGATTTCAGAGAGAAAGGGAGAGAGAAACATCAATGATGAGAGAGAATCATTGATTGGCTGCCTCCTGCATGCCCCCTCCTGGGGATCGAGCCTACACCCCGGGCCTGTGCCCTTGACCGGAATCAAACCTGGGACCCTTTCAGTCCCCAGGCCGACGCTCTATCCACTGAGCCGAACCAGGTAGGGCACCAAGGTATAAATTTAACCAAGGATGTAAAAGACTTGTACTTGCAAAATAAGAAACTGAACAAAGAAACTGAAGAAGATACAAGTGGAAGTATATACTATATTCATGGACAGGAAGAATTAACATCATTAAAATGTCCCACTACCCAAGCAATCTATAGGTTCAAAGCAATTCCTATCAAGACAGCTCTGGCGTATTTCACAGAACTAGAGCAAATATTTAAAAAAAATGTACGAGGAACCACAAAAGACTCTGAACAGCCACAGCAATCTTGAGAAAGAAGAACAAAGTTGGAGGAATCCTGCTACCTGATCTCAAACTATACTGCCAGGCCATGGCCATCAAACTGCCTGGTGCTGGCTCTCTGATCAGCCACCCACTGCAGCCCTCCTCCCGGTTTTCTGTGCCCCTGACTCAGCGTGTGAGCCGACGACTCCCTGTGTGCAGGAGTGACGTGTCATGGCTGCCGGGAGGCCTGTGCACAAAGCTCGCTGTGAATCCTTCCCCTCGGGGTCTGAAGGCGCTGCACCGGGTCCCCGGGGAGAGGGCGAGGCAGCTTTCGGGCCTGAGAGGTCCCCAGGATGGGACGCTTTCCTGCCGGGGGGCCTCCCGAGCTAAGGAGAGTCCCAATCCCTTTCTCTGAGCAGAACCCCCAGGAGTCAGAGGTCGGGTCAGCCTGACTGTTTCTGTGTTATTTTTCCTGAGTGGCCGGCCAGTTCGAAGGCCCTAGTTTTAAATCCGAGAGCTGTCTTGGCCTCGCCCTGGAGTCCCGTCTGGCCTCGGGTCCAGCCTCAGCGCTGCTGCCTGGCTGGTCCCTGTGACAGCGGACACTGGGCTCATGGGAGCCGCTGCGCCTCTGCTGGGTGTGCAGGGGAGCCCTGGCCCTGCTGCCAGCAGGCGCTGGGGAGGCCGCTGGGCCAGAGACCTCAGTGCCCTGGGTTTCCTCCCGGCTCCTTCCTGTGCTCCGGGGCCAGCGCTTCTCCCAGACGGGAGCTGGGACGCCGTCTCCCCCGTCAGGACGTCCCCAGCCTCCAGGCGCTGGCTGAGCTATCAGCGTGGGCCCCGCTCACTGCTGAGGGTCAGATGTGCTCCCTTATTCCTCCACCTCTGCACCTGGGAGCTGAGACTGGGTCCTGAAACCCGTGCTCGTCTGCATTTGGGCACAGTTGGCGTTACCGCCGTCACTGTCACCTTAGCTCCGGGGCGGCAAGGATGAGACCAGCCTCCTGAGTGCACCCCTCGAGTGTGGCGGCATCATCGGGCCCAGCATCTGACTTCTGGTGACTAAACCAGCTGGGGCTCCGAGAGCATCGGTAACGCTGGGATCTTACTGGGCAACCCTGTGACCTGCTCCCCATCACCGCCTACACTGACATCCTCTTTACTCCTCATTTGCTATGAACCTGGCAGATTCTGCTGTAGACGGTAACAGGCAGCTAATGACTCACAACCCGCATACTCCCAAGGGTCTGTATTTTATTGTTTCCTTAAAGCTTTTAAAAATATATTTTATTGATTTTTTTACAGAGAGGAAGGGAGAGAGATAGAGAGTTAGAAACATCGATGAGAGAGAAACATCGATCAGCTGCCTCCTGCACATCTCCTACTGGGGATATGCCCGCAACCCAGGTACATGCCCTTGACCGGAATCGAACCTGGGACCTCTCAGTCTGCAGGCCGACGCTCTATCCACTGAGCCAAACCGGTTTCGGCTGTTTCCTTAAAGCTTTTAAAAGAAAATGTTTTTATTGATTCAGAGAGGAAGAGAGAGGGAGAGAGATAGAAACATCAAAGATAAGAGAATCATGGATTGGCTGCCTCCTGCATGCCCCACACTGGGGATCGAGCCTGCAACCTGCGACTGTGCCCTTGACCAGGAATTGAACCGTGACCTCCTGGTTCATAGGTCAATGCTTAACCACTGAGCCACACCAGCCTGGCTTTCCAGTGCTTTTATGAGTAGTTTAAGCGACAGGCCCAGAATGTGTGGAAGTTTTTGGACCTAGCAGTGAGCCCTCACTGCAGTTCCCAGGTGTCATGCTCACTCATCTCCATGTCCACCAGCTCCGTCCGCTGACCTCTGGGGGAGGGCCGAGGCTCCCAGGAGGCCCAGAGGCGAGAACCAGCTGAGAGTGTCACACCAGCCCCGCCCCACCTCCCGCCTGTGCCGTGCAGTGAACACTTTGCTCGCTGAACAAAGCCCCGGATCTCCAGCTAAACAGCCCATGTCACCGACGACCACACTGACGTGCCCTTAGCAAGTCCTCATTCTTAGAAGAAAAAACATGGGAAAATTGCTTTGGAATTTGATGAAATTTAAAAATATGAATTACAGCTGTAAACATTTTCTATGTATTTAAAACTAAGGTGTTCATCGGAAGAAGGCAAACCACTTTTAAATTTAAACTACGATTATTTAAAACTGCAAAGTCACCCACAGAAGGGCTGGCCCTCAGACTCACCGGCAGCACCAGGCCCCGCAGCGTGATCTCCCCCGTCATGGCCACGTCGGAGCGCACCAGCCGGCCGCTGAACAGCGAGGCCAGGCAGGTCACGATGGTGACCCCCGCCGACGGCCCGTCCTTGGTGACGGCTCCAGCCGGGAAGTGCAGGTGGATGTCTGTGTTGTCGAGAAGATCGAAACTTCCAGAAGCTTACAAAGAAAGAAGGATGTTAATGTAGGAACTTACACCTGTTTTCTTTTTCTCCTAAAAAAGAAAGTCAAAAGTGATCAAAACAAACAAAACAACAAAACGCTCTGGGGAAAGGACTCCTTCACGATGCTAACGGCGGTGCGTCCGAGGGCGTCCGAGCCGTGTGGCTCTGCTCCCCGTGGGGGAGGACGGCACAGCCCGCACTGCTGCTGGGTCAGGCGCTCGCGGGCGGCCCTGAAGGGGGACCGAGAACTCCCACGGGCTCCCACGTCAGCGGCCGTCAGCGAGGCGCGGCTGACCACTGCTCGTCTCCGGCTCATCACGACCCCAGAGCCTCCGGCCGCCTCTGCAGGCTCGGCTCGGTGTGCCCACCCCACCCCGCCGCTCACCGTTGGTCAGGTGGTACTTCTTGGCGTTGCTGCGGAGCCAGCTGATGGCGAGGTGGGCGGACTCCTTCATGACGTCCCCCAGCTGGCCTGTCAGCGTCAGCTGCCCTTCGCCGTCCATCCGACTGGCCTCCACGAACATGAGCTCCCCGCCCAAGGGCGTCCACGCCAGGCCGATGGCCACCCCCGGCTGACTCAGGCGCTCGGACACCTGCGGGTGGGGGGGGGGGGGTAGGTGACGAGCGAGTGTGCAGGCCACGGACCGCACCTCCAGGGCCCGCGCCCACAGGACGGGCGTCACGCTCACAGCCTGTGCGTGGCTTCCTGCCGGGACACGCCGAGCTCTCGGGGCCTTTCTCAGGAGCCGTGTACCTAACAGTGTCTGATGACGTGGAGCCAGGAGCACATCTCACACTCCCGTCTCCCGGGAGCCAGCCGGTCTCGGCTGTCGGCCACCTTATCAGCCTGTGTCTGTAACGTGCCCGATCCCAGCACTCGCCGCCAGGGCTGTTTCAGGAAGCGGGAGCCTCCTCGAACCCACACTGAGGGAGTGGGCCTCCCTGCAAGTCCCGGCTCCTCCTCTTGGCTGTTACCGCCGCAGACCCCGAACCCCAGGCCCCTCCCTGGGCGCTGGGGGGCCTCCCTGCCACTGCAAACTCCACGTGCCATGCCGAGATCGTGGGCCTCGCTGACCAGCCCGTTAGGCAAACGTGTCCCAGCTACAAAAGCCCAGGGTGCGGGGGGCTCCCGCTGACCCAGGCCCTCTGGGCCTCGGCATCTCCCACCCACAGAGGCCACCGGGTCAGCGCGCTGAGCACACCGCCCTCCCCCCGCCCCTCCAGCGCATCGGGAAACAAGGTCGCTTTCTCAGGAGCAGCGGGCTGTGGGCTGAGCTGGGTAGAGGCCGGCGCTGCCGCTGACTCCTTCCCAGGGCTCAGGGGGTGCAATGCTGATTGTAAACGTGATTCTGGAGAATCACAGGGCAGCACGGAGGCTCCTGGCTCCGCCCCACAGGGAAGAGCAGATGGCGGGGGGGAGGCGGAGGGCATCGCCAGAGAGGTGCTCACCTCCATCTCGTACATCGGGGGCCCGAGGATGTCCTTGAGGGCGTGGAGGTCGATCAGAATCGGCATCTCGGGCGGGAGGGCCAGGCCGGCGGCGCCACTGTCACCGATGGGCTGGGGCTCCACGTCCTCTGAGCGCTCTCTGCCACCTGCGAGAGGCAGCTGCTCAGAAACCCTCGCACTCGCAGCTGGAGCGCGCGCCCAGCGGACGGCAGAGCCCGGCACCCACGGGCCAGCCCCCGTGGACGAGGCTCGGAGTCCACCGAGTGTCCGGGACTCGGGTAGAGGGGGGTCTCTCAGGAGCCCCTGAGCGGGACATTGTTGTCTGTCTCCCCATTAACGTGTGTGCACAGGGCAGCTACCCTGCCTGTCTTTTTTTATTATTAAATATATTTTATTGATTTCAGAGAGGAAGGGAGAGGGAGAGAGAGAGAGACATCCGTGATGAGAGAGAATCATGGATCGACTGCCTCCTGCACGTCCCTCCCCGCCCCCTGACTGGGGATCAAGCCCACAACCTGGGCCTGTGCCCTGACCGGGAATCGAACCGTGACCTCCTGGTTCCTAGGTCGCTGCTCAGCCACGGAGCCACCGGCCGGGCCTGCCCGTCTTTAAACACTAGATTCTAGATTCTCACGCCAAGAACAAGGCCTGGCTCCGTTCAGCCGCCGGCCTCAGAGCAGGAGAGTCGATGCAGCAGCCGACCTGGTGCAATTCTTAGTCACCAGGCCCCGGACGGTCCAGGCCCCTCTTCAGAGGTCCCACCGGGCGTCCGCCTCCCGACAGGAACGTGAACTTGAAAACGACGGAGCCCACAGAAGCAGCGCCTCCTTCGTAAACACAGCTCAGCTCTGAGACGCCCCCCCACCTGCCAGGGCTCCACACGCCTCCAGCGGGAGCTGACCCTCCCCTCCCAGCCCTTCTCCGGGCTCCTCAACAGTGAGTCGTCATCTGACAAGATGACCCTCCACCAGGAAGCAGAGAAGTTTAACTGAAAGCAAGACAGCACTGCCTGGCCCCTAAGAGAGTGACAGGAAACCAGCCTGGGCCTGACAGCGAGGGAGGCGCGGAGCCTCCGGGTGCTGCTCCAGGTACCGAGGCTGGTCCTGGGTCCACGGCCCGGAGAGGAGACTCACAGCCGCCAGGCTCCGCCGCCTCCCTCCACGCCCTTCCCTCCAGAGCCCAGCGCGGCCACAGGCTCACACGGTGCAACAGGCTGGAGGCTGCGCTGCACAGGCCGCTATTCTGGAGGCTGCGCTGCACAGGCCGCTATTCTGGCACTAAAACCTCTTCACGGAGTATTCTGAGCACATCCTTAAAGGGCCAGAGCTTTAAACAGGCTGAGAGGAAGGGGATGGAAACTAAACTGAGGAGCCTGAGTTGCTCGCGCCCCCCCCCCCCACTGTCCCTGGAGGAGGGGCTGCCGGGAGGGAGGGCGCATGCAGCTGACCCTGCCGGGCTCAGAGGCTCCTGCGGGCGCCTCCCTCTCCCGGGGCATCAGCCTGTGGGTCCCACCTGGGCCGAGGAGCCTGGGGTAGCAGGTGGGCAAGCGCCTGAGTGCCTGCAAGGCCCTCGCCCTGCGCACAGCAGATGGGGCTGCGGACGGGGCCGTGGCGCCTGCCCCACGGCGGCTGGGCCATCAGGAGGGATATTGCACAGCTGCCCCTCCTCGGAGGAAGGGCGAGGCTTCCCCAGCCGCTGCCAGGACCCCGTGGTCCTCCCACCGCTTTCCTCCCCGGAGCAAGGGACGCGAGGTGAGTGAGCGCAGGCCCCAAGCCGGCCCCGGGGAGCAGGGACAGAGGGCTACACGAGGGAGGCGAGGAGGAAGGACAGAGGGTGACATCTCGGGAAATCCAGGGGCTCCAGGCTGAGGAGGGGCTGCTGCCCAGACTGACTTTTATGGAGCACCGTCGGGGTAAGACACTGGCCCGGGTCCTCATGGGTAAAATGAAAGCCAGACACGTGACCTCGAATCTCCGCCCCATTTCACCCGGCGCCTTGGGCAGACGGGAATTGGCTATCCCACATCTCATTACACCTGCGGACAACAGGCAGGCCACCCAAATACTGATTACGACCTGGATCTGCCAAAAAGTTACTCAGTTTTTAACGTTTTCCATCAGTGAACGTTAATTACGTAACACAATTATTACTAACCGATTAACAATTTTCTTGAAAGTTGCATCGCATCCCACCAGGCTCCTGCAGATGGGGTGCGGGCTGTCTGCCTGGCGGGAGTGGGAGGAGTGTTACTAGGCCACTAACAGTTACTTGGCAGAAAGGCTGTGCGTGAACCCATGAGAGGAATACGGTCTACACCTTCACTCTCCAGCACGAGTGTGTATACATGCACCCGGCACACGAGTGTGTACACATGCACCCGGCACACGAGTGTGTACACATGCACCCGGCACACGAGCTTGTACGCATGGATCCAGCATACGAGCTTGTATGCATGCACCCGGCACACGAGCGTGTGCGCATGGACCCAGTCTGCTTAGGTGAAGAGAAAGACTGGCTGCATTTATAAAAACGACTGAGATTTTATGTTGTTTTGTTTTTTTCCGAAGCTGAATCTACGTAAAAAGTGGGCTGAGGGCTGAGACGTTAGTGGCTATTATTCTTACAGGACAGAGAGCATGTGCTCAGAGCCACTGGCCCGGGATACACTGTGTCTGAGAGCCCCTCCTGGGAAGGCAGAAAGAGAAAAAGTATCTGCAAAACAAATCGGGAAAACCCGAATGTTTCCACCGGCATCATCTGTGCTGTCAGTTCCAGGCTCATCTTTTCCAGAAAACCAGCTCCCAGCCAGGGAGCGTGAACTGCGGCGGACACCGGCTCCTGTCGGGGCGGCCGGGCTGCTGCCCTGCGCACTTTCACTGTTTTTAAGGAACTGGCTGTGGGTCGAATGCCCAGAAAAACCTTCAGACCAGCAAGGGAGTCTTTGACGTCCTTTCTGCCAATATTTTCTTCGTTATTCTGGGGGCGACAAAACAACCTCGACGTCACCAAGTGCGATTCCTATCGGCGGGAACCGCTGCGATCGTGGGGCACGGCGATGCGAGCCATCCTCACTGTCGGCGGGAGCGGCCTATTCACGACGGTCAGGAGTCGCGCTGCGTAAACATGAGGGCTCCGTAGGCCGTTCGCATGCAGCCCCCACACCGCAACCGCGGGGATGGCCGCCACGGCCCCCGCAGGCGGCCTCCCTCGGAAGCCAGCCCGACTTCTGGGCAGCGCGACGGGCCACAGCCAACAGCCCCGCATCTGGCCTGCGGTCGGGGTTCAGGGGCACACACAAACGGCTGTTTTGTTCTAACTCCAGCCCGGGGGGAAGATACGAGATTTGGGTTAAACTGTTGGAGGACTTTTATACGTAACTGGAAGCAAGCAACACAACATCACCCATCGTCCTCGCTTCACTAAAAACAGTGAACACGGCGCGTATGTCCCCAAAGAAAACAAACAAGAACATCAACACAACCCACAGGAACAGCTGACGGAGAAAGGCCACTTCCCTTGTTGCCAAAGCGCCTTCCTTCGCTGTGGGTCTCACTGAGCTGCCCCCCGAGGCCCCCACGGCTCCTCTCCCTGTTTCTGCAGCGCAGGCCCTTCCCCCACCATTAACCCCAACCCAAGGCTTTCTTAGACTCAAACTATGTCACCGCTTGGAAACGGGGGCTGTACTGATCAAAACGAAATGTATAAAAACCTTCTTTTAAATAAGCAAAAACCCCCACAAACCTGCCAGAGCCGGCCCTCGAGCTGGTCCCCGATGACCCTCCCTGCCAGTGCCCGCCTGTGCGGTGCCACAGAACTCACTGTCCCACGTGCCCGCTCGCGCCGCGAGTTCCTCGCTGTCCTGAGTGTGGGCCTGAGACCCGCACAGCAAGCCCGGGCCTCCGTGCTGCTTGGAGTGACACGTGAACAGCTTATGACATGCAAGACACCTCAGGAGTCAGTGTTGGGTTTGCGTTGATCCTGTCCTCTTTTCCGGACCAAGTTCTCAGGTGACTTCTCTGAGAACAAGAAACTAACATCTTGAGTGTCACCAAGTTGAATGTAGCTTCTCTGGTAAATACTATTATTTTAAAAACATCCAAGACGCCCTGGCTGGCGTGGCTCAGCGGATAGAGCGTCAGCCTGTGGACTGAAGGGTCCCAGGTTCGATTCCGGTCAAGGGCACAGGCCTGGATTACGGGCTCCATCCCCAGTGGGGGGTCTGCAGGAGGCAGCCAATCCAAGATTCTCATCGTTGTTCTTTCTAACTCTCTCCCTCTCTGAAATCAATAAAAACATTTTAAAAAATATAATAACCGAGACGCTCTGTGTCCTGAGAAACAGTACAAAGCCTTTGCTGAGGATGTTTTCCGAGGAAAGTCTGACTGGATGCCACGGGCGTACATGGTGCCCGCGCACCTGAGCACAGGCCCCGGGCCTGACGCCCCACAGGCATCCAGGTGTGCGGCCGGGGAGACGCAGAGCATCTGTCCTGCCCCAGGGCGGGCAGGGAAGGAGCAGAACAAAACTCAGCCACACCGGCCGGGGCGTGGCTCAGTGGCTGAGCATCGACCCATGAACCAGGAGGTCCCAGCTCGATTCCCAGTCAGGGCCCAGGCCCAGGTTGTGGGCTCCATCCCCAGTGGGGGGCGTGCAGGAGGCAGCCCATCAGTGATTCTCTCTCAACACTGGTGTTTCTCTCTCTCCCTCTCCCTTCCTCTCTGAAATTGATAAAACAACAACAATGAACACAAAAACTCAGCCACACACTCTTACCTTTCAACCCAGTGAACGCCCAGGACCGGGCGATCTGCATCCACTAACAACACACAGAGGAACCCAGCGGCGCTGCTGGTACTGCCCGCGTGTACAGAAGTGACCCAAACTGTAAATACTCGTCCCCCAAAGCAGCTCGGCCATCCCATCCCCCCTTACCCCCCACTCCCCCCCACCCCCCCGCCTGTGCGCCCCTGTTCTCTGCTGCTTCACGGCAGCTCAGACCGCACAGACACAGAGCCAGGCTCCTCCAGGGGCCGCCCGCCTGTCCCCAGGTCTGTGGCCTGAAGTTACTTCTCTTCCTGGCAGGCACGCCAAGTCCAGCAACATTTTTATCATTAAAAATAACTCCCGCATGCACTGCCTGACATTTCTAAAGCGACCGCTTCATTTTATACTGGAATCTTAGACAGCTCATCTCTTGAGGAGACGCGTCCAGTGACGAAGGCAGCCCCGGAGCTTTGGCACGGAACCCCGAGAGGGGCTTTTCTGTGGAATCCTCCGCTGGCTCGGCTGAGGTCAAGCACAAGGTCAGAGCACCGGGCAGAGGCACTGACAGCAGCTCGCGGGCCCTTACAGTAGGGAAACTGCCCGGAGGCCACATGCTTCCAATCAAAACGAAAACCAAACGCTCCTCAGAGACAAGGCGTTCCCCTGATGGCTTACTCATCTGGATGCCGCGGTCACGTCCTGACTCCCCCAAGCCCACTTAACTACGCTAGCGTGTAGGATTTTTTCTGCGAATCATGGATTCGAAAACATAACCAAATAAATGTTACCAGGAAACCCCGCGTGTTCTCGCAGCTCGCAGGCCGCCTAAGTTCCTGGATATTTCTGGGTTCTCTTTAAATAGCCACGGTGATCGCAGGCCTGTTCGGAACATGCCGATGGGCCACGTGAACAGCGAGCCCTGCGCCACCCAGTCTCCTGCCACAGCAAACCCCGAACGTTCATCGTCGAAAACACCATCAGCGCCCGGCGCGCAGTTCTCAAGGCGTGTTAACCAGACGCACTCGCTCACACTCCGCCGGACGGTTTCACAGCCAAGAGCAGGAAGACACACTCAGGGGCGTGAGGCTGGGCAGGGGGGCGTGCTGAGAGCAGGGGGGCTTCTGAGGACGGGCCCGGGGAGAGAGGGGCCAGGGACACGCAGCGGCAGCTCGTCATGCTCTGCTGGCCGGCAGCGGGGCCTCATGCTTATGTTGTTGTTTTCCGGGCTCTCAGAAATATTTTTAAAATTTATTTATTTAAATATATTTTTATTGGTTGCAGAGAGGAAGGGAGAGGGGGAGAGAGAGAAACATCCCTGATGAGAGAGAATCATGGTCCGGCTGCCTCCTGCGCCCCCGGGGAGCAGGGGATGGAGCCCGGGCCTGTGCCCTGACTGCACGTCAAAGACCGTGACCTCCTGGCTCATGAGCTGATGCTTAACCACTGAGCCACGCCGGCTGGGCTGACATCTATTTTCGATTATAGTCGACACAGGATTATGTTAGCCTCAGGGGCACAGTATTTCTCTACCTGACGAAGTGGTCCCCCTGGTAAGTCTAGAGCCCACACAGTGATCATGTGAACCACGTTCCCCACGCTGCACATCACACTTCCATGGCCCGTCTTATAGCTGGAAGCTTACAGTTCTTACCCCCCCCCCCCCCCCCCCGCATGCTGGACAGGCTGCGCTCACGCAGGGCCCTTTTACAAAATAGATTGTTAAAGTGGTGGTCCGAACATGCGTTTATCTTAAAGCTTCCTCTCCAAATCCTATTAAAACGACAAGGAGTTTAATAAAAGAAAACCCCACAAGAACAAAAGGAATAAGAAAGCAGCTAATAGCTGCGAGAGCTGCCAGCCGCGGCCTGGGAACAGGAAGTGGATGGGTAGGAGCTCGCAAGAAATGGGAGCGGAAAGCCTGGGGCAGGGCTCGCCCACAGATCACACACGCTCACCCTGAGTGCAGGGTCGGCTGCCACTAAATCTGTGCGACAAACAGCCAGAGCCTAAGGCCCCTCCCGGACCCCACGCTCAGGGCACTGCCCGCTCCAACGCCAGGGGGGTGGGGCGGAGGAACCCAGGGCCCGGCCGGGCCAGGGGAACCACGCTGGGCCCAGGAGGGCTCTGGGGACAGCTACATTTCTGCCCACACTGCTGCTAAATGCAACAGGACAGACACAGGGAAGAGGTGGAAGTTCATTCACCCCCAGCCCGCCACCTGCCATGGCTCCTCAGCCACACGCCTGGGTTCCTTTCCAGAAAGACGGTGGCACGGCAGGGCAGCTAACGCATCTCTCTCCAGGAGAGCGAGCGATATCCAGGTCCTGCCTCCGAGGCCCACTGCCAGAGCTCGTCTGGGCAGCCCGTGGAGCGGCCCACGAAGCAAACCACGGAGCGGCCCACGGAGCAAACCACGGAGCGGCCCACGGAGAAAACCACGGAGCGGCCCACGGAGCAAACCACGGAGCGGCCCACGGAGAAAACCACGGAGCGGCCCACGGAGCAAACCACGGAGAGGCCCACGGAGCAAACCACGGAGCGGCCCACGGAGCAAACCACGGAGCGGCCCAGGGAGCAAACCACGGAGCGGCCCACGGAGCAAACCACGATGTTAACTGGGTTCTAAAAAAGTCCACCTTTGGTTAATTCCAGTGACAGAGCCCTTCCCTTTCTTTCCCATCGCCAGCTCCACATTATATCATTTAAATGACATTTAAATCGTGTTGCTATCAAAGAAAATGGGCGAGAAAACCAATTTCTGCCGAGGACAGAGACCTGCCCCGTCTCCGTGGGCAGCGTGGATGCGCGTACTGTCCTAACAGCCTTCTAAGCTGTCAGCATCAAAAGACTGCACTGCAACCCGACCCCGAAGGAAAGCCCAGAACCGGCACGTCAGAGCCTGCAGGGCTGGAGCCTTAAAGCAGACTCTCACCCGACTGCCGCAAGAATGATCAACACGCAGCCTCCGGCTGTCAGCCTGCGGCCCTGACCTGCTCCCCCAGGCCAGTGGTCGGCAAACTCATCAGTCAACAGAGCCAAATGCCAACAGTACAATGATTGAAATTTCTTTTGAGAGCCAAATTTTTTAAACTTAAACTATACAGGTGGGTACATTGTTATTAACTTAATTAGGTAACTCCTAAGGCTTAGGAAGAGCCACACTCAAGGGGCCAAAGAGCCACACGTGGCTCGTGAGCTGCAATTTGCCAACCACAGCCCTAGACGGTCAAATACAAACATGACAGCGGTCAGCACAGCAGCCGTCCCTCTGAACGCCCCGTCCTGAACCATCAACATACAGGCCATGTAACAGCTGCGTCCTATCAGCCACCGCGTGATGAGGTCGCATCTGATTGGTTAACTCTTGGCAGCAGAGATCCTCATGTGCAGATATAAGGACCTGACTTCATAATTTTATTTTCCTGTTAATCCTCGCCCAAGGATATTTTTTCCATTGATTTTTAGAGGAAGTGGCAAGGAGAGAGGGGGGAGAAAAGGGAAGGGTGGGGGGAGAGAGAGGGGGGGGGAGGGAGAGAGAAACATCGACCAAGACTCAACCCCGTGACCCTTTGGTCCGTGGACTGAGGCTGCACCACTGAGCCATACCAGCCAGGCACCTGATCTTTTAAAAAAGTCACTTGGAGCGAAAAGGGTAATTACTATTATTATTACTATTATTATTACTATTATTTTTAAATATATTTTACTGATTTATTACAGAGAGGAAGGGAGAGAGACAGAGAGTTAGAAACATCGATGAGAGAGAAACATCGATCAGCTGCCTCCTGCACACCTCCCACTGGGGATGTGCCCGCAAGCCAGGTACATGCCCTTGACCGGAATCGAACCTGGGACCTTTCAGTCCGCAGGCCGACGCTCTATCCACTGAGCCAAACTGGTTTCGGCTACTATTATTATTTTTTGTAAATCAATCAAAATTACACCTTTTTCCCTGTCGGATCAGCAAAATACAGTATTCCTCTTGGTGCGCTGCAGAACGTCAGTGACCAGCTTATGGCGTGAGGGGCGGAGGAGGCCGACGCTGTGCCGTCTGTTGAAGGAGAGCCGGCGGCGCAGTCCCTCCCGAGGGCAGTCTGCCTCCCGCACGCGCTGCCAGGCATGAGCCAGCGCCCAGGACGCCCCGCCCCGCCCCCCCCCCCCCCCCCCCCCCCCCCCCCCGCGGAGGGCCACACACCTTCTGCCTCCAGCGCGTCGGTGCGCTCCAACTTGGCTCCTCTGTGCTGCCCTTCGGCGACCTTCACGGCTACTGCTCGGCAGATGGCCCCCAGCTTCCTGTCCAGGGAGCGCACCCCCGCCTCCCGGGTGTACCTGCCATCGGAGAACAGGGTTAGCTCGGGCTGCAGCCCCCCCCCCCCCCCCCCCCCCCCCCCCCCGGCAGACAGAGTGACCGGCAGTTACACCGCAGGCGTCCGCAGTGCACATTCTAACGCTCATTCCATTTTCTTGAGAACGGAGTCCCTCACATTTAAATTCCTTATAAAAGTCCCGTCATTTCTGAAATGGTGTCTTTGCAGCCACACCTTTCCCTGTACACAGATTCTCCTGACACACTGCCCTGGGCTACAAATGAATCGCTGGTTCTTCAATGTTACGTCGGCAGCACGTAAAACGGCATTTCTCTCTGAGAGGATGTGTGCGTGCTTTCTTCAACAAAATCAGTCACCTTAAGAGAAATCTAGACGCATTTATTACACTTCGAGTATTGCTGAAAAAATCCAAACCCCCAGACCTTCCACCTGCACTAAAGCAAGAACGATCGAGCACAAAGACCTCGCGCCTGCCGGGACGGTGAGCCCGGAGGAGGCCGCTGAGGCCGCGAGCTCCGTGACGGCGCAGCCACCCTCCGGGCGCCCTCCAGGGCCTCAGCGGAGCCTCTCAGGCAACCTCCACGTTCAGCTTCCATTCCGGGAGCCGCTGCACAAACCACTGCACAGTCCAGCCACTCTGGCCCGGCTTCGGGGGTGTGGGCAGCATGAGGCCTGCGGTGCGGTTTTCTGGAAGGAGCTGGATGTGAGTGGCAGTCAGACTATTCCAGACGCAGGGAAGCAGGCTTTAGCCCCGAGAAAAGACCCATAGAAGCTGCTGGCTACACGCACTCCCACCGAGGACAGGAGGCTGTCAGGTCAAGCCCGCGTTCTACACCTGCATAGAACCTCGTAAGGAAACAGGGAGGTGTCTACCGTAAACAACCAACACAACCACCACCCAGACCCAGTGCGGCCCCCCGACGGGCATCCGAGGCGGAGAGGGACTGAGGAAGCTGACGGGGAGCCGCACCGACGGCACACCCGGCCGCGGGAGCCAGGTGAGCCCACACCCCCCAGGACGGCAACAAGGAACCGCTCACGTGGGCGTTCTGAACAAGAGCAGAACCGGAGCCAGCGCACAGCACCAGGCGACACCGGCCGCAGGAAGCAGACACGCCCCTATTTGCCCTTTGACCCTGTAGAGGAAGTGTCGCTGGGTCCTGAGAACGGCCCGTCTCCTCCTCAGTGACCTGGTCATGGAGGTGCCACAGATGCCACGGAGAGGACACAAGCTGACGTCCTGATGGTCAGCGAGACGAAAAAACCAGTTTGCTACAGTGGCCGGGGGACCAGCAGGGACATCTACGCTCCCTGCGACCGCCACCCAGTGCGCACAGAACGGCGTCGGGGACCGGCAGGGACATCTACGCTCCCTGCGACCGCCACCCAGTGCGCACAGAACGGCGTCGGGACCGCAGGACATCTACGCTCCCTGCGACCGCCACCCAGTGCCACAGACGGCGTCGGGGACCGCAGGGACTCTACGCTCCCTGCGACCGCCACCCAGTGCGCACAAAAGGCGTCCGGGACCAGGCAGGGACATCTACGCTCCCTGCGACCGCCACCCAGTGCGCACAGAACGGCGTCCGGGACCAGCAGGGACATCTACGCTCCCTGCGACCGCCACCCAGTGCGCACAGAACGGCGTCCGGGACCAGCAGGGACATCTACGCTCCCTGCGACCGCCACCCAGTGCGCACAGAACGGCGTCGGGGACCGGCAGGGACATCTACGCTCCCTGCGACCGCCCAGTGCGCACAGAACGGCATCTGATGAGAAAGACCTCGCTCCCCAGGCGACACCTGGGAAAGACGGTGGTAACTTCCCGTCAGCCCCGATCCAGGTCCAGAGACGCCACGGCGACTCTACTCTCCCTCGGACAGCACCGCCGGCCGGTCAGCAGGCGGTTTCCTCCGGAGCGCCCCCCGGGGCCGGCGGCGCTCTGATGGGGCCGCTGCGGAGACCTTGGCCGACAAATCCCTCGCTTACTCTCCTGCGTCACCCACGCAGCAGGCCCCCGGCTCAGAGAAGGAGCTCCAGGTCAGAGCTGGTCTCACTGCTGGATCTGAACTTACACCGCCCTCCCAGCGGCCAGGGAGGCCACCACGCCGCCAGCTGGCTAATGCTAGGCCAAAACCCAGAACAGGGAGCCGCTTCTCCCGAACCACCGTGGTTCCCAGGAGGGGTTCCCGGGGGGGGGGGGGGGGGGACTGCCTGTAGACGCCACACAGCGGGCGGTGATGCAACCGTCCGCAAGGCAGACCCAGGAGAATGGCGAGGCCACTGCAGACAGCATTCCCAACAGGCCGCGCTTTCCACTCGGCACGCAGCCCGGAAACCAGGCCACGCAGTCGCCCAGCAGCTCCTGTGCTGCCAGCCGAGGCCTCAGCGCGGGAGCGAACGTGGGAAGGCCCCTCCCTTCTCTCCTGCTCCATGCCAATTCCTGAAGATGAACACTAAGGACTCAAGCCTCTCAGAAAGGGGAGGAAATGGGAAATAACTCAGGACAGGAGTCTGAAAGCGGCGGCTCCACAGCAAGAGGCTGAGCTCTCAGATCCGGGCCGGAAGCCGCGTCTCAGTACCTGCATGAGTTGGGTTCTAACCTATCAGAGGAACCCCTGACACGGCTCCGGGGGGAAGCGGCCATTCTGGCTCGAGTGGAGTCCTGTGCTATGAAGATGTCTCACTGCTGCCCCGATGGGCTCCTGCCTATCCCGAGCCTGTGCAAACCAGGGATCATGGAGATGCTCGCTGGCGACCCGCTGGCGGGAACGGATGCGGTCGGTCGCTTCATCGGACTCCAGTGTTAAAGGAGCCGCGGACCGTGGACTGACCTGGTGATGATGCCCAGGGTGGTGGCCGGGGGGATCTGCAGCTGCTGCGGGGTCAGCCCGTGCTGGTCCAGCTGCTTGGGGATCAGGTGCCGGTGGGCGATCTCGATCTTCTCCTCCTGCGTGTACCCTGGAGGAGGGCCGCTGTCAGTCAGGCCCGGGCTCCCAGGGCCACGCTTTTTTAGAACGGATGGGAGCGTGACCTCCACTCGGAGGAGGAGGAGGAGATCCTCTGATCAGAGTAAGGATGCTTATTCTCCGATCAACCACTGTTAAGACCTCCAACTTCTCCCCAAACAAAACAAACATCTGCCAAGCACAGCGTTTGAAATCTTCTGAATAAATCTGTCTCTCAAAGAGGAAAATATCTCTCCGTGAGAGCTCGGAGGCAATTACCTCCTCAGCTCAGAGCTGGGTTTCTATTCTATTATTTAGTAGGAAACGCATCCCTTTCCTTTACTATAATTTGAATCATAACTGAAAAGACTTAAAGCACAACAAGACTGAACTGAAGAAGCAGCGGGTTCTAGGGGAGGAGCCGCGCATAAATTTTAGCAACAAAACCGCCCAAACCAAGCTGCCCCTCCAGGTCGGAGCTGTATACGTAACTGACACATTTAAAAGATGTACACTCTTACTTATTTAAACGCCTCAATGAGTATAGGTTTACTTTGTCTTTAAACCTGTAAGAAAAGTTCCCACCAAACTAACTGCCCCCTCCATGGAACAAGCAAACATTAAAAAGATGAACTGAGCAGAGACTGGTGTGGCTCAGTGGATAGAGCGCCGGCCAGCAGGCTGAGGGGTCCCGGGTTCGATTCCGGTCACGGGCATGTACCTGGGCTGCGGGCACATCCCCGGTGGGAGGTGTGCAGGAGGCAGCTGATCGATGTTTCTCTCTCATCGATGTTTCTAACTCTCTATTCCTCTCCCTTCCTCTCTGTAAAAAATCAATAAAATATATTTAAAAAAAAAAAAGATGAACTGAGAAGACAGCTGTTGAGCAGGAAGAGGAAATAAGGGCCGGCAGGAAGGAGGAGCCAGCATACGGCCGCCCCCACACTCGCGGCTTACGGACTGTCTGCCTCAGTTGGAGTTCTAGGCAGTTAGTTACGTGACTTACTTGTTTTAGTCTCAAATATGCACAAAGCGATATTTCACTCCATCCTACTTTAAAACTATGTCCTGTTTTAAGTATAGGAGCGGGCAGGACTCACAGAAAACGAAGAAATCCAATGATCATCCACTTGGTAGAATTATATTTCAGATCGATATGAAATACACACTGAGCTTATATGAGAATCTAGATATATTTAGACTTAGATATGTTTAGATTCCACTCTATTTCCATTTTAACAAATGCCCACTGATATTACATGTCTCCCAGGGAGAAATGATTCTGAGCAGTTAAGATGGTGAAAACACTGAGATTTATTTACTGTTAGTAACTAAAGGAGTTTTTGCAAAAAAACCCCAAAGCCTATTGACGGCTGCAATGACAAGGCGCAGGCAGACCACCCCGTGGGGTCCAAAGCGCGGCCAGAGTGCGGCTCAGCGGCTCAGCGGCTCAGCGCCTCGCTGCCGCTCTTGCTCAGCGGGAGTGAGTGCTCACTTTCCCAGAGAAGGAAACGTCAAGCTATGACGGACAGGAGGCTAAACTGACCATGTGAAGCTCTGTTCTTGACTTACTTTGAAAAAAGTTGTTTTTTTCTGTAATTTTAGAAATTGCTTCAAAGGAAAGTGTCTTTTCATTAAAAAACGGATCATTCTTTCATGCCAAGTTCCATCTGAAATTGCTCTGCAAAATTTATTGCCGAGATGCCTTATCTGTCAGGGTGAAAGCAAACAAGTGCATGTCTGCCTTCCCGACTCTGAGTCAAACAGGAGCAGGTTCGCTCGGAGACTCGGACGTGGGAAGGTCACATGTGGGCAGACCCCACAGCTCCACAAGGGCAAAGGGCTGCGCTCAGAGAGGCAAGGCAGAATCACCCATCAGGCACCGCCCTGTGCCCCCGTACCTGGAACCTGGATGACCTCCATCCTGTCCAGCAGGGCCGCCGGGATGGTGGCCGTGGTGTTGGCAGTCGCGATGAAGAGGACTTGGGAGAGGTCGAAGGCCACGTTGAGATAGTGGTCCGTGAAGTTATGGTTCTGCTCCGGATCCAGCACCTGCGGGGAGGGCGACACGGAACCGTCGCGGCAGCTCCAGGGCACGAATACGGCCGCGGCAGCGAGGCCCTGGCTTTGCTCGGCGTGGCTGGTTGGGGAGGCCCGGGGGGAGCACTGAGCCCTGCACCCTCCCTCGCACGCCCACACTCTGAAGAAACACGCTGTGTCACACTTTGGAAGACATAAAAGCTCACAGCAGCACCAATGACCCTTTCAGCCTTATCCCTCCACCGATGTCAGCGACGCGGGCGGCCAGCACTGAGCTACCAGCCCGCAGAGCCAGTGCCCTCGGGGGGCGCCTCTCCCGCCGCGTGGGAGCAGAAAGGGAGTGTGCGCAGCGTTCTGAATTCGTAGGGGACATGGCGACGCGCACGCTCCTCCTCAGACGCTATCAGAGAGTCTGGGACGAGTTTCCGGTGAAAGGGGGACGCGGGCCCAGAGGAGCTGGTGAGGACGCGCCGGCCGCCAGCCTCGGACCCGGCACAGGACAGACGCTTAACGCGCAGGTTGTCAGTGTCAACGGGGACGTGTTAACTGGGCACGTCAGACAGCTGGGCAGTTAGATTCCTGGGACGCTGAGCCCTGGTCGTGTTCATGCTCCGAGGCCCCGGGACTGCGCAGCGGCCTGCACGAGGCTCGAAAGAAGGTTCCGAGCGGCCCTCGTGCTCCGGCCGCCCACGCGTGGCCACTTGCACTGCATCAGCAGAGATAAACCGCGCTGCACACGGGTTCAAAACGGAAGTGAAACAGCGGTGCCCTGAGGACGGACGAGCCGGCAGAGCCACAGCGCAGAAGAGGACTGGGCCCTGGCGGGAGGCGGGCTGCCTTTCTAATAACCTTGCAGAATTAGCGGTCTCTAAGCAAAAGGCAGGCACAAGGCTCTGACGAACTCTTTGATGCAAATAAACTAGGAAAAAATGAGAAGTCCTGGAAAAAGAAAGCTCTCTCAGACACTTTAATTTACATCTCGAATTGCTTCCGACTTCAGTCTGCACGGACCTGGTTCCGGGCCTAAGCCCCGCCACGCACGCACACACGCACATATGCACACGCACACGATCGGAGAGTCCCCTTGGTCTCGCCGGGGCGCGGGGCGCAGACAGCGATTTGCCCGCCTCACCTCGAGCAGAGCGGCGGCGGGGTCGCCCTGCAGGCTCTTCCCCAGCTTGTCCACCTCGTCCAACAGGAACACCGGGTTGTTCACCCCGACCGTCTTCAGGCCGTTGATGATGCGGCCGGGCATGCTGCCCACGTAGGTGCGCCTGTGGGAAGCAAGCGAATGGGTCCCGGGTGGCCGGAGGCAGGAGCAGGGCCGCTGGAGCCCAGGAGCCAGCACGGGAGGCAGCCAAGCCCTGAGAGGCCCACAGCATCCGAGTCACCGGGTCCCTTCTTCTCCAAGTCTGGTGCGAGCATCCACGGGACTGGAGCCACGGACCTTGTGCTGGCCACTTAGTGAAACTGAAAACATTACACTTAAGTCGCACAGTTACGATTCTTACTCCTGATTCCAAGATGCCCCAACCCTGACTTCAATCCCCAGGCCGCACCCTCCGGCACCCCACCCACCCCACCCCCAGCACGACATCTGCACAGGGACACGCTGGTATAGCCTCCTCGTCGTCATGAGGAAGTCAGAATCGGCGGGAGGAGCCACTCAAAATGCAGACCCCCTGGCCCCCCAAAAAGAAAAACTCCAAACTCCTCCATTTCAGAGGCAGGCAGCTGTCACTACTGGTAGTCAGAGGCCTGGGGTCAAGAGCATCCACATGGAAACCCACCCCTCCTGGCCACTGACTGGACTGCCCACCCTGCACGCTCCCTTGCACAGCCCAGCCCAGCGCTGCTTTGGGAGGCGCAACGATGTCACAGGCAGCTCTGCCACGTCAGAATGAGGGTCGCCTGTGTGACCCTTTTCGGGAAAGCCAGCGAGCGTCACTGCGCAGCAAGGCACCCCGTTTCATCGCGGCCTCGCGTCTAGTCAGGTCACTACTGCTCGCCCCGTCTACGATCTAAATGAAACCAAGCCTTGCTTTTTCCTCCCCATCTCCCACCTCGCGATCGCTGAACTCTTCGGTCACTCTTACAGTCAATTTCTAACATTAGCAGCTCCCTTCACACCCCCAGGCTGTGGCGCAGGCTGGAGCCCAGGCCTGGGGAACGAGGAGGGGCCCGCAGGCGGAGGGGAGAGCACAGAGCCGCTCTGTGTCCTCGGCTATTTTAAACCGCAGAACAGGGGCCTACTCAGCGGCAGGGAAAACAGGCCGCGAACCCGCCTGGGAGCACGTGACCACACTGGAATGCCAAGCTCAGGGCGTCTCCCAAAGGTCCAGCTGTCCCGTGGGGGGCTCCTCCCACCCACGCCACCCAGGTCGCGCTGATCCTGTCTCTCCTCTGTGGCCCCCTCCCCTTCCCCACCCAACCAGCGCTCTGTCCCAGGCGGGACTGGGCTCCCCGCCTCTCCTTTCACCAGCAACCCACCCGCCCTCCTCCCGCTCCCCACAGGTTTTCAAGTGACCTCCTCTCCAGGCTGCGATGACCCCAGGGCCGGCGGGCAGTGAGTCCTCGGGGAAACGGGCCGGTGGCCCTGGTGGTGAATGGACCACACGCCTGGTTGGTGATGGCGAGGGAGGGCGTGCCCGTGAGGGGCCCGAGAATCAGGCTTAGAGCTCACAGACCGAGCCCGACAACGCTGTGCGCCTCTCCCCGCAGGGACCACAGCCTCTATCCAGGCCGCACCCGAGAGCTCAGTTCCCGTGTTTCAGGCAAAAACACAACCTTCTTTTACAAAACAAGTTCTTCTTTCCTTCGGGTTCCGTTTTCTTAGGACAGTCACACAGGAAGTGTCTTCACGTGACACAGTGCGCGCAGGTGCTACCTGTCAGCGCCAGGAGCTTCCAGCGGAGGGTGAGCCCAGCCCCGTGGTCGGCAAACTGCGGCTCTTTGGCCCCCTGAGTGTGGCTCTTCCTAAGCCTTAGGAGTACCCTAATTAAGTTAATAACAATGTACCTACCTATATAGTTTAAGTTTAAAAAATTTGGCTCTCAAAAGAAATTTCAGTCGTCGTACCGTTGATACTTGGCTCCGTTGACTAACGAGTTTGCCGACCCCTGGCCCGGCCCATGTCCAGGAGGCGTGCTGAGAACCAGGCCCCCCATGCTGCCCACCACGGCATCATGAAAACACCCTTCCCCACAATTCTGCCCCACGAGTAATCACGCGAGAACAGGGCTATGGGGCACAGTTTACAAACCAGATTGGATTTTATGAAAAGCACACTGACACGTGCGGACCTGAACCGGCCCCTGAGCAGCCAGAGGTGAAATAGGAACAAAAGCTGTGTGATGGGCGCTGCCCGTTCGCCGGGCTCCGAGGGGCACTTTCCAAGCCTCACTGAGCCGGCAATTCCAGCCGGAAAGAAACGGGACGCGTTACCTGCCCGTGACTTTAATGTCACGTGACAACCCCACAGTCGCTCTCCAGCTCCCATCCAAGGCCGACGCACACGGGGCCACGGATGACAGGGAGGAATCACACAGAACCCCGAGCGCGCGCGAACCGCGGCCGGTGAGAGCCTCCGTGGCTCCAGCCTGGGCCCAGGAGCCAGCTTCCTACCGAGCCAACGGCAGCCTCTAGTGGCGCGGCGAGGGCAGGACAGTCCAGGGGACAAGCGTGTCCTTGACACGGCTTCCCTGCCCCACTGCATCTACTGAAGTCTTGGAGTGACTCTCCTTTCATGCAGAAGAGTTGCAAACAAGCAAGAAAAAGAATAAAAGGACGACTTTCATGCAAGTTCCTGAAGTTTCCTGGCCCAGCCGAAGGCCAGTGACCTTGGCAATGGGCAAATGGAAAAGGAGATGATGTAAAAGCAGCATATTCCCTCCCCCACAACCAAGTCCCACCCACACTCAGGCCGTCGCTGTGACTCGAAGCCGCCAGGGAAAATGGCATCCTTAACCACCCCCCGGGGCTGGTCTGAGGACAGAAGCTTCCCCTCCGCTCCATGCCTCTGCCGGGACGCTGGGCAGCTGCAGTTTAGCTGCAGAGTCAGGCTCCTGCGCAGGCCCCACCGCAGCCTGAACACGTCGCACGCGCACTGACGGCAGCCGGCCTGCAGCCGCGACGGCATGGACCCCACGCCCGCGGCTCACGTTTCCCTAGACGCCTCCCAGCCTGAGCGACAGAGAACAGACCGAACGTGACCGTAGCACCCAGTCTGACCCCACGGTCACATCGACCAGACTCAGGTCTTAGACTTGCAGGCACTTTTATAGAAAAAGTGTCAAAAACGCAAGGATCAGCCCCACAGTGACCCTAACCTTCCTCCTCATACCTCTTACCCTGCCGTCAGCCAGCATTCTCTTCTGAAAATGCATCTTTACTGTTGAACGTCTTGTAGACGTCCCCCTCTCTGACCCACTGAGCCCCCCCAGACCAGCCTCCTTAAAAGCAGTTTAAGCTGCCAACCTGACACATGGGCCTCTCAGGCCCCTCCCGCGGGGCCAAGCTGGACTCAGGGTGTGGTCCTTATCTATGAAACGCCACTGGCCCAAAGCGACACCAAGTCACCCCTGGTCACCACTAGTCACGCCACGGAGACCCCAGGGCGGAGGGTGCCCTCCGGCGAGGTTCCACGTCCTCCCCCTCATCCCAAACAGCCCTTTCAGAAAGAGAGGGGCGCTGCGCTGTGCTCTGGGGGGGTCTCGCCAACCGAGACGAAGGAGAAGAACAGGCGGGCGAGGGGAGACCCACCTGTGTCCCCGGATGTCGGACTGGTCGCACACTCCTCCGAGCGCGATCCGGTGGAACTCACGGCCCAGCGTCTTGGCCACGGACCTCCCCACACTCGTCTTCCCGACCCCGGGGGGGCCCACGAAGCACAGGATGGGGCCCTTCAGGTTGTTCTTGAGCTGCCGCACGGCCAGGTACTCCAGCACCCGCTTCTTCAGCTTCTCCATGGCGTAGTGGTCGTTGTCCAGGAGGACGCGGGCCGCGCGGATGTCCAGCCGGTCTGTCGGGTCACCCCCAGAGAGCGTCTGGGCACCTGGGATTCGTCAGTGGGAACCCCTCCCCAGGCCGGCGGGAGCCCGAATAGCTTAGAAGTGATGAGAGCATGGCTGCCTCCTTCTATGTGAGTCTCTGGGGAGCCTGGGACTGGGCTTTCTTTTGCTTAAGAAGATTCAGTTTCTCCAGGAGCAGTGGGCCCTGCAGCGGCGGGAGCTGAGGGCAGCCCTCCCCGCCCCCCGACCGAGATTTCACCCACCACAGAACCCCCTTCTCTCAATCAGGCCCAGGGACTCTCGGGAAGCCCGTGACCGTGGTGACACAGGCTCAGTCTGCGGCCGACCTGCACGGCGCGAAGGTGAGAGCAGGCCGCTCCGCGGGGCGCTGGGGGGGTGCGTGGCCGCGCCGCAGGCACACAGCGGGCTGGGCGGGGGCTCACCGGTTGTGCTCTTGTTCCAGGGCAGCTCCACCATGAGCTCTAAGTAGTTTCTGGTCAGAGCATATTCCGGCATCGACTGAGGCATTTTTTTGAGTCTGTGGAGAAAGAATACATAGCAAACGTGTTCAAGAATAAAGAATTCCATTAACACAGAAAAACCACGCTGACCTCCATGGCTTGGTCAGACATATCATATATACAGGGCGTCCCAAAAGATGTACACACGCACTTTGAATAATTATAAAGGCAGTGTTTATTAAAATACATTTCAGTTTTTGCCCTAGCTGGTCTGGCTCAGTGGATAGAGCGTCGGCCTGCGGACTGATGGGTCCCAGGTTCAATTCCAGTCAAGGGCACATGCCTGGGTTGCGGGCTTGATCCCCAGTGGGGGACTTGCAGGAGGCAGCCAATCAATGATTCTCTCTCATCATGGATGTTTCTCTCTCTCTTTCCCTCTCCCTTCCTCTCTGACATCAATAAAGATACATCTTTTTAAAAAAATACATTTCAGTTTCAAAACTGAGCTATCAGCGTTACAGTGTATGTACATTTTGGGGGGAACACCCTGTATTTGTTAAATAAATCTGAAAAAGTCTTTTTAAAATCTGGCTAACGACACATTTCTTTTGCTCTGAAGGAACGTTACAAAATTAAAGCAACACCCGCATGCTGGGGGGAGGGGTGGGGACCCCGCGTCTGACTCTGCCCTGAAAACGCGGCCTGGTCAGCGTAAGGACCCCCGGGGCCTCAGGTGGCACCACCAGGTCCTCCTCAGGGTAAGATCTAAGTGCCTCACCATGTGTTACACCGCAATTATGTATTTTCTCTTATTTTTCTTACTAAAGGTCCAGTGCACAGGATTCGTGGGGGTGGGCGTAGCCTGCGGGGATCGGCCCTCTGTGGGAGCTCACTGACCACCAGGGGCAGCTCCTGCACTGAGTGTCTGCCCCCTGGTGGTCAGTGCACATCACAGGACTGGTCGACCGGTCGTTCTGGTCATTCTGCCGTTCGGTCACTGGGCTTTTATTATAGAGAATTATCATTTTTTAAAATATATTTTTTATTGATTTCAGAGAGGAAGGGAGAGGGAGAGAGAGAGAAACACCAATGATGAGAGAGAATCATGGATCGGCTGCCTCCTGCACGCCCCCCACTGGGGATGGAGCCCACAACCTGGGCCTGTGCCCTTGACCAGAATTGAACCTGGGACCATTCAGTCCGTAGGCCAACGCTCTATCCACTGAGCCACACAGCGAGCGGCTCGGCGTCCAGCTGGGGAGGCTGCACGGGCCTCCCTTGTGAACGGGGCCAGCGCGCGGGCAGGCGTGGCGCTCACCTCTTGACCTCCTTGAGGCAGACGCGGCGGGCCGGCTCGGGCATGCTGGACGTGCGCACCTTCCGCTCCAGCAGGACCACGTCGTCGCTGTCCTCCTCCTCCTCCTCCTCCTCCTCCAAGGCGCCGGGGACGTGCGTGACCCTCCGCATGGGGCGGATGGCGATCACCTGAGGCCGAGGGCGGGCGAGGGAGCGGCATCAGCACCAGGGCTCCTCTCCCTCCTGCTCAGCGTCCGCGACTGCTGCTCCCGCAGGCCCCCCAGGGGAGGCCCCACTCCCACGCTCCCCTCCCTCCTGCCCGCACACCACCGTGAACCAGCCGCTCGAGGCTGCCTGCAGCCGGGCCTACCCTCCATGGAGTGTCATGTGTGATAGTGAAGGGATCACAAATCGATGGGGGGGGGGGGGGGTGAGGGGGTCAGTGGGGAAAAGAAGGGGCCATCTGCGATACTTTCAACAATAAAGATGAAATTTTTTAAAAGAGAGAAAATGGTGGTGTTGAGTCAAGTAAAAAGCTCTCTGGGGAAATGCAGTTGCTGTCTTCCCACTCGGAGGATGAGGACGCAAGGCTGAGAAGATGGAAGGTGAAGTCTGACTAAATGCAAATTGAAACATCAGCCAAGCCCTGGCCCAGCGTCCGGACCAGTCCTCGCCTGTTTTTAACATCACGCCCCGAAAAAGAGTTCAACCTACAGCAGGCTTCCGCTAATTTTCAAAGTATAGAAAACACACAATATTTGGCAAAAAAAGAAAACGGCTTGGTATATCATCCCCCCCTTTTTAATGTTTTTATTGAGTTTTAAAGAGAGTAACGGAGAGGGAGAGAGAGAGAGAAACATCCATGATGAGAGAGAATCATGGGCCGGCTGCCTCCTGCACGCCCCACGCTGGGGATGGAGCCCACAGCCCGGGCCTGTGCCCTGATGGGGAATTGAACCGTGACCTCTTGGTTCCTGGGTCGATGCTCAGACACTGAGCCACGACGGCCCGGCGACCCCATGTTTTTCTTCAACCAACCAACCCACCCACCCACCCACACGGCACCTCCGGGCCGATGAAGACAGGGCCCCTGAAGAAACGAGCTCCGAGGACACTGACCCGCTTCTCGTCGTCCTGCTTGTGCTTCCTGGTTTTCTGGAGCAGCTTCAGGCCTTCGATCTGCCTGACGAGCAGCGGTATGGTCGCCTTGAACCGATCCTCCAGGCTCACGGCGTCTAGGATCTGAAGGAGCGAGAGCGAGAGCGAGCCCGTTACTAGAAGCACGCGCTCCCCGGCCAGGCGGGCAGAGGCGCAGCGTCCACCGTCAGACACCTCCTTCCAGGGGTCACCGCTCCCTGCGGCCAACACCACCACAGTAACTGTATGAACTCGGCAAGGCTGTCTGGCACGGATCCCAGAACCCTAAGCAAGACCAAAGAGCATCTTGAGTTTCCATTTAAAAATGAGGCCACGTGTATTGTCCCAAGAGCAAGAACAGAACACACACGGTATGGCCACTCCTTCTGGGAATTAATCTCCGAAAGCCTAGAACGTGTCTGCACATCAGGTCTAAACAAATTCGAGGCTCAGAACACTGACGTTTTACACACACGAGAGACTAGAAGCACTTCCCGCCACCGTCCCCTGCCCGTGCGGCGGCAACGGACACATCAGGGTAACTGGCACCCTGCTCGCGCCCGAAGCAGGTGCTGGCGCTCCTGCCGCCGCCCGCTCCTACCGGGGACTGGATCCCTGCTTAAGCCCAGTCTGTTGGCGTCAGCTGCACTTCCTGTTACATCAGCTGGATTTAAGTATTAAATAAACTGATAAAGGAAGGAGGGTGATTTCAATAAAAACTAGTTCAGCCGGACCGGTGTGGCTCAGCAGTTGAGCACCGACCCAGGAACTGAGAGGTCACTGGTTGGACTCCCGGTCAGGGCACACGCCCAGGGTGTGGGCTCGGTCCCCAGTGGGGTGTGTGCAGAAAGCAGCTGGCCGATGACGTTTCTCTCTCATCGATGTTTCTATCTCTCTCTCCCTCCCCGTTCCTCTCTCTCTAAAAATCAATAAAAACGTATTTTTTTAAAATATAAATGAAAACTAGTTTAAAGGTTCTGGGAAGACTCAACAAAGCAGGCTGCTTAAAAATACTGTGAAAGTAAGTTTGCAAGAGAACTTTCACGATTTGGGGGAAAACATGCACATCTAAGATCTTGAACTTGATGATTTTTCAAGTGTCTTTAAAACTCATTTCTCTCTCAAGAAACAGAAATGGAAAATTACAGGTAACGCATCACGGTGTGTTTTACGTAAGAAACATCACGAATCCCAAGCAGCCCACGCAGGGAAAGGGCGCGGCTCCACGCGTTTAAAAACAGCGGACGGAGTATATTTATGTTTAAGTTAGATGAAGTATCTGCCTGTGTTACTGTTCTCTGCTTTCACTCTCTCCACAAGCTGACGAGTGAGGGTGCTGATGACGCGGGTAAAAGCCGTCACTTTTAGAGTCCCTCTCGCTCCTCCGGGAGCCGCCAGCAGCCTCGCTGAAGGCTCGCGTGTCCTCGCTCTCTAGACCCAGCGGAGCCGTGACCACCGGCCTCCGCCCCCGCGGCCCCGTACCTGCAGCTTCTCCTTGTTGCTCGTGCGGATGATGGACGTCAGGATGTCGGGGAGGGCTTCCCGGGGAAGGCTGTCCAGGAGGCGCCTCAGCTTCGCCACCGCGGGGACGGACATGTCCAGCATCTCCACCAGCTGCGAGGGGAGGGGGGCGTTACTGCCGCGCGGGCTTCAGGTGTGGGCCCCAGAGGAACATGCCAAACAGAATAAAAAGCAGAAAGGGCTCCAACGTGGATAATACTAATGTATATAAATCTGTGGTTTTATTTAGAAAAGAATTAAAATTTATTGGAAAGTTGCAATGGTACAATGAACTATATATTCTTCCCCTAAATTCACCAATTATTAACTTCTTGCCCGTTTGCTTTCTCTCTCTCTCTCTCTCTCTCTCTCTCTCTCTCTCTCTCTCACACACACACACACACACACACCATCACTGAGGAAGTTGCAGGCATCGCGGCCCCTGCCCTGAAGCACAGGGCACCCTCTTACGTCACCCAGCGGGAGGCCCAGCGCTGGAAAGCCGCACAGCTGAGGCTAACCTGCTAGCAAACCAGGAACTGAAACACTGCTTCTCAGCAGGACCCTCGGATTCTGAGAATCTGAGTGCTGACTGGGAATGATTTCTATGAGAGAATGGAGTTAGGGGCGCTTTCAGTAACTGGGGTCCACGGGCTGGACACAGGCCGCGCCCCCGTCTGGACGTGGCCGGGCTGCTTCCCAGCTCCTCTCACACAGACGTGGCTGTGAGCCCTGAGACACGAGGGAGCGCCAGCTGCTCTGGTGGGAGCGCTCAGAGCCGCGGGGGGGGCCACCGTCTCCTGCTCCGGACGTGGCGGGCCTGTCCCGAGCCCACCTCCAACCCGCGGGCCCCTCACTCAGAACCGCCACTGCGGGCTCATCGCCTCCTCCACGGTGACAAGCGTGACTTACATAACCTGGTGCCCAGACAGTCTAGTGACAATGGCAGTGCTTTTAAGTTTTAAAACGTGTTTAGTAACTGTCTGGTTTGGAGACACCAGAAGTTATAAGAAAAATTCTAGAAGTACTTTCAGGAAACATGTGAGAAAGGGTTGGCTAATGTGTCCTAGGAAGACTGAGGCACACCCCCAGAGGCGAGGCACACTGAATGCACACGTTATGGCATGTTATTAACTCACTCGGACACACGCAGCCCGAACACGGCACCCCCCAGCCAGCCCGTCGCAGCGCAGGGCAGCGAAGGCGCCGAAGGAGACGTGCTGAGGAGAAGGCGGGCGCTCACCTGCACCGCGTACTTGTAGAACTGCTCCGACAGCTCGCCCAGCTCCTCCCGGGTCTGCAGGGCGCTGGGGAACTCCTCCAGCCGGTCCAGCTGCTCCACCTGGGCCACGGGGTACGGCTTCTCCTTCAGCACCTGCACGATCTGGAAGCGGCACAGGCCCGTGACCAGCAGGGTGTAGTGCGGCTTCGGCCAGTTGCTGCCCACGACCTGCACGGCCAGCGCCGCCGTCCCGATCCTGCAACACACGCCACACGTCCCTCACACCTCCCGCCGGCGGCCCGAGGCGGGCACGCGGGGAGCAGGCACCGGCTGCCGCCATCAGCCCCGGGGTCTGGTCCGTGACGCCGGTACCGTCGCTACAGGCACAAGCAGCTGACAACTACATGGTGTCAGCTCATTCCCCCGCGCGGCAGGGGGCAGGCTGGCACCGGAATATTAGCATTCTAAAAGGATTTACGTGGAAACAGCAGGCGTGAGCCAGCTCCGAAGCGGGGCCCAGCACGGCTTTCTGCCGACACCGAGCCTCCCGCGGTCTGCGAGCTTCCGCACCCGCCTCCACACCAGGCACCGGACGGGGCTCACTGCTCTCGGATCCTGAGCCTCCAAACGCGGGGTGAGTGGCACAGGCCACGCTGTGTGGGACTGAGGACAGTCCCAGACCCACAGGCCCTGCCAGAAGGTGGAGACTACCTCTAGCGGCTGGTCACCCCCTAACGACAGCTGAAGAGCTGGGTTTCACCGCATCCAAACACAGTGCAGACCGAGCAGCATCCGAGCGTCATTCAGAGAGGAAGCGGCACCCAGATGAAGCCCACGGTACACTGCACGGGAGGCCAACACGGTACCTACACAGGAGGGCCAACACGGTACCTACACGGGAGGGCCAACACGGTACCTACACGGGAGGCCAACACGGTACCTACACGGGAGGGCCAACACGGTACCTACACGGGAGGCCAACACGGTACCTACACGGGAGGCCAACACGGTACCTACACGGGAGGGCCAACACGGTACACTGCACGGGAGGGCCAACACGGTACACAGCACGGGAGGCCAACACGGTACCTACACGGGAGGGCCAACACGGTACACTGCACGGGAGGCCAACACGGTACCTACACGGGAGGGCCAACACGGTACCTACACGGGAGGGCCAACACGGTACACTGCACGGGAGGGCCACCACGGTACACTGCACGGGAGGCCAACACGGTACCTACACGGGAGGGCCAACACGGTACCTACACGGGAGGGCCAACATGGTACACTGCACGGGAGGGCCAACACGGTACACTGCACGGGAGGCCAACACGGTACCTACACGGAAAGGTCAACATTCCAGGGACACTTTCAGGTCCCAAGGGAACTGCCCTTCTCTCTTTGGCCAGGGGAGAGGCTATGCCTTCAGGAAAGAAGGGAGGAGACTAGGGCTCCTGACGCCTGGGAAACAGCAACACAAGAGCCCGCCCTTGCCCCTCAGCGCAGCACAGACAGTACACAGGGCAGCAGAGACAGTACACAGGGCAGCAGAGACAGTACACAGGGCAGCAGAGACAGTACACAGGGCAGCACAGACAGCACACAGAGCAGCACAGACAGTACACAGGGCAGCACAGACAGCACACAGAGCAGCACAGACAGCACACAGGGCAGCACAGACAGCACACAGAGCAGCACAGACAGCACACAGGGCAGCACAGACAGCACACAGAGCAGCACAGACAGCACACAGAGCAGCACAGACAGCACACAGAGCAGCACAGACAGCACACAGGGCAGCACAGACAGCACACAGGGCAGCACAGACAGCACACAGAGCAGCACAGACAGCACACAGAGCAGCACAGACAGCACACAGGGCAGCACAGACAGCACACAGAGCAGCACAGACAGCACACAGGGCAGCACAGACAGCACACAGAGCAGCACAGACAGCACACAGAGCAGCACAGACAGTACACAGGGCAGCACAGGCAGCACAGACAGTACACAGGGCAGCACAGACAGAACACAGAGCAGCACAGACAGCACACAGAGCAGCACAGACAGTACACAGGGCAGCACAGACAGTTACACAGGGCAGCACAGGACAGTACACAGGGCAGCACAGACAGTACACAGGGCAGCACAGACAGTACACAGGGCAGCACAGACAGCACACAGGCAGCACAGACAGCTACACAGGGCCAGCAAAGAGAGTACACAGGCAGCAGAGTAGACAGTACACAGGGCAGCACACGACAGTACACCAGGGCAGCACAGACAGCAACAGGGCAGCAAAGACACGCACACAGAGCAGCACAGACAGCACACAGGGCAGCACAGACAGTACACAGCAGCACAGACAGTACACAGAGCAGCACAGACAGAACACAGAGCAGCACAGACGTACACGCACACAGGGCCGCAAAGACAAGAACCACAGGGCAGCACAGACAGAACACAGGGCAGCACAGGACAGACACAGGCAGCAGCACAAGGCGGCCAGCAACGACAGAACACAGGGCAGCACAGACAGAACACAGGCCAGCACAGACAGCACACAGGGCAGCAGCACACAGGGCAGCGCAGACAGCACACAGGGCAGCACAGACAGCACACAGGGCAGCACAGACAGCACACAGGGCAGCACAGACAGCACACAGACAGCACACAGGGCAGCGCAGACAGCACACAGGGCAGCACAGACAGCACACAGGGCAGCACAGACAGCACACAGACAGCACACAGGGCAGCGCAGACAGCACACAGGGCAGCACAGACAGCACACAGACAGCACACAGGGCAGCACAGACAGTACACAGGGCAGCACAGACAGCACACAGTACACAGACAGCACACAGGGCAGCACAGACAGTACACAGGGCAGCACAGACAGCACACAGACAGCACACAGGGCAGCACAGACAGCACACAGACAGCACACAGGGCAGCATAGACAGCACACAGACAGCACACAGGGCAGCATAGACAGCACACAGACAGCACACAGGGCAGCATAGACAGCACACAGACAGCACACAGACAGCACACAGACAGCACACAGGGCAGCATAGACAGCACACAGACAGCACAGACAGCACACAGACAGCACGCAATCGTCTCAGCGGCCCTGCCTGCCTCTGCATGTGGCTCACTGGAGCGCTGCTCACAGGTCCCTCCTGCAGGCTCGTGTGACCCTGGCTTCTGTCCACTCAGTGTGTTCTGAGCTGCACACCTTTCCCCACCACCGTTCAGCCCTGACCTGTGCACAGGGGTAAAAACCGATGTGAGCAGTAACTTAAACGGGACGGGGTGCGGAGCCACGGGCTGCTTCCCTCCCGCCTCGGGGCAGGTCCGCTCCCCTCGGGCCGGGGACAGGGCGCCACCCTAGGGCCTGAGCGCCCCGGCCCGACGAGCTCATGATTCCGGCCACGGGAATGGCGGAGCGGAGACTGCATCCCTGGCCCAGGGGTTTCCACGCTGGGACGAGGAGAGGGAGGCGGCAGGTGTATTTGTCTGGGCGGCGTCACCGTCACAGGTGAGGCCGAGTTTTCTCGAAGAGCAAACACGTACCTCCGCCAACCGGAGAGGAGGCGTCCGAGCTGAAGGCGGTGAGCGCGGGCCTGGCTCCGGAAGACAAGCCTGCCAAGGTTTACGGGCGTCACGGCTCTTCCTCTGAGCCCCTTACAGTGGACTCAAGCGCACCCCTTAAAGGGAAACGGCCTGGGAAGGGGCAGGGGGCCAGAAAGCCACCTGGGGAAAGACACTTGAGAGTCACACGCGTGTTTCGGTTTCCCGTGCGTCCGAGCGTCACGCTCACACTGTGCCGTGGTCTATTAAGCGGCGCAGCGTTAGGTCTTAAAAAACAAGGCAGAGGCCTCCGTTAGAAACCCTTTCCTGATAACAATGCGAGCCATCTCCTGAGCCGCCACGCTGCCCCTCAGAGCTGCAGCCCGTCCTCTCAGACCCCGCCGCGGCTTCAACTGCTTCCGGAACATTCTAAATCCTGTCCTCATCTCCATCTTCCCAGCATCTTCCCGGGCAGATTCCATCTCAAGACGCCACTCTCTTGGCCGTCCGCAGAAGCACGTCCTCAGCGGTCCCAGTCTGACCAGGAGATGGCAGCAGCTCGGCCCCCAATTCGGGCTCCACGCGGAACTCTAGTCCTCGTGCTTCCTCCACGGAGGCCCTCAAGGTCACCCGCGAGGGTGGGACTCGCCGGCTCCCAAACTCCCACCAATGCTGACATTGGGGCCTCTTCCCAGGCGGGTTCCTGGTGGCATCAGGTGGGAACCCCTTCCCGAAGGGTTTACAGGCACGCTGCCCAGATCCACCGGAGGAGCCACATCTACGCAAGGTGGTTCCTGAACAGTGAGCCGTAAAGGCCGACATGCCCCCTCGGCCCGGGGCTGCAGATGGGCGCGGGTCAGTGGCATGAAGGGTTTGCTAGCCGTGCCCATCAGCCTCCTGGGTGCCGAGGTGCACTGTCCATGAGGTCACAGGTGCCCGCAGCGGGCTTAAAGGGGGCGCGAACCCCGGTTGCACCCAGGGGTGCTGTCGTCCGCGCTAGGCCGCATTCCCAGGGCACGGGCGGAGGGGGTCTGCCATGAGTCTCAAGGGCCCTGGGGATCTTGGAACGGTAGGTGGACGCACACTGGCCTCAACTGAAAAGTCACCAGCGGCGTGAGCCCCCAAGGGGCAGCCTGTCCTGGCGCACAGAGGCCTGGCACTGCCTTCTCCCCTCTGGCAGAGTCCTGGCTGGCATCGTCTTCCAAGAGAAGGCTGTGTCTCCACTGACGACCTGCTGTTGACACAGCCACCCGCGGGGTCACCTCGGCCAGGGCTCCTGAGTCACTGTCGCCTCCGGCACCTTCATGACGGAGACGGCGTCTTCCCTGGACCCGCAGGAGCCCCCTCCGCCAGCTTTCACCTTCCTCGGCAGCCGCCTCCCTCCCAGCCCGCACGGAACGGAAGGCGTGAGGGCCTCGCTCACGTTTAGGCTCTGGGTTCGGGGAAGGCGGTGGCTGGTGTGAGCCCCTATCCGCCCCCTAAGACTTTCTCCGTCCCAGCAGGAGGGCTGGTTCCCTTCTTACCGTCCGTGTGTCCACTGGGGTCGCACTTTTAATGGAAACAGACAGGAGCGGCACAGACAGCGCTGACCCCGATTATAAACTGCACAGGCCCTTTCTCCACCAACATTCACTTTCTGCTGACAAATGCCACTGTGTGTTGTTTTGTTAGACAAACGCCAACGAAACGCATGTGGAGCCGGGGAGATGAAGCAGCGCCACACGATAAGGGGGGACCAGCAGGAGCCCACGTGGCCCACAGGGGGGCTGTCGCCGGGCTGAGGCCGCATGCACAGAGCCATGGCCTGACGGGGGGGGGGGGGGGGGGGGGGGGGGGAGCAGCCTGGGCGCATGGAAGGACAGGGCCCAGGAAGGGCTGAGTCAGTACCACTGCCACTCGGAGAACCAGCGCCCCTCAGGAGCCACTACCCGTGCGGGCCGGGTAAGCAGGTGTCCTGAGCTGGCCGGGGGCCAGGACCTACCCCAAGTTCTACCTACGGGGAGAGCCCCTAGGGCCAGGCTTGCGCACTGACATGCAAAAGAGGGGGTGGTGCAGGAAGTCAACACCTGGCCCTGCTCCCGCGGTGCGAGGAGCCCGGGGACAAACCGGCTTCGGCTGCTCCTTGAAGACCGGGCAGTGCCACCTGGACGGTGGGACGGACACACAGCAGCAGAGAGAGCCTGCGCCTGCCCCGCAGACCACGCCGCCTGGAAGAGCAGGTAACTGGCCGGGGGAGATATGGGTAGCAGCACAGAGTCATGTTAGCAACAACTCGGTAACTGTGTTATGGGAGGTTTTCATTTTTCAAAGGAAAGTGCGCTTTAAGGTCATATTAGAGGAAAAAGACACCGGCTGCTAATCTGGGGGAATGCAGGGGGGTCTCGCTACCCAGACTTTCCAAGGAGTAAACAGTATTTCTAGGAAAACGGCACGGTCCGGGGTGGGGCCCTAAGAATGCTGGGATTCTATAAAGAATGGTCGGTGTATGGCCCTGGCCGGTGTGGCTCAGTGGATAGAGCGTCGGCCTGCGGACTGAAGGGTCCCGGGTTTGATCTTGGTCAAGGGCACATGTCCAGGTTGCGAGCTTGATCCCCAGTAGGGGGCGTGCAGGAGGCAGCTGATCCATGATTCTCTCTTATCATTGATGTTCCTAGCTCTCCCTTTCTCGCTCCTTTCCTCTCTGAAATCAATAAAAACATATTTAAAAACAGAATGGGGGGGGCGGGGATGGTTGGGCTGTGTTTTCTAACTCGGACGATGAGGTCTTCCCAGGGCTCTCAGTGAAGCCAGGGCAGCGACAGGAGCCTCGGGATGAGCTCACCCACCACCTGAATGGATGGCAAGGGTGCTTCTGGCCGGAGAGGCTAGCCCAGGGGTGGGCAAACTTTTTGACTCGAGGGCCACAATGGGTTCTTAAACTGGACCGGAGGGCCGGAACAAAAGCATGGATGGAGTGTTTGTGTGAACTAATATAAATTCAAAGTAAACAGGTATTTTATTCATTACATAAAAGGGTACGGTCTTTTTTTTTTTTAGTTTTATTCATTTCAAACAGGCCGGATCCGGCCCGCGGGCCGTAGTTTGCCCACGGCTGGGCTGGGCTAGAGTAACAGTCACTGTCATTTCGGAGGGATTTGCACGGGGAAGGAAACACGCTGCCAATCTGCCAGCGTGATGCCAATGAGGGGGCACTCACACCTAAAATAGGACTAAATCCACTTAAAAACACCCCCCACCAGAGGATGTAGTTTTGGTGTTTGTTGTTGATTTGAGAGAGAGAGAGAGGAAGGGAGAGGGAGAGAGAAACATCCATCAGCTGCCCCAAGCTCCGACACAAACCCACAACCTAGGGAGGTGCCACGACCAGGAATCAAACCCACAACCCCCTGGTGACTGGGACAACGCTCCGAGCAACTGAGCCACCAGGCCAGGGCTGACTAAACCCCTGAGACGCACAGCCTGCCTGTGGGCGGTCACCAGGGCTACGCACGGTGGGAAGAAAAGGAAAAATCTGGTCATGGCCACACTGGGCTCAACAGGCGGCTAAGTGCCCGGGCACAGAGCGGGAAAAGCGGTGGGAGACGTGAGCGGAGCCCCGGGCGGGGGGGGGGGGGTCCTGGGGAGGGAAACCAGGCCCAGGGCAGCGTGTCAGCGCTGACCCTCAGAAAGTGCCCAACTCCACTCCAGCCAGAGCGGTCGGAGGGGGGCCAAGACGCTGAGAAAAGCCAGGCTGTCGCAATGTGGACTATGGGCTGGCGGGGTTTTTTGTTGTTGGTTTTGGTTTGTTTTGTTTTAGGAGGGGCAGGGAGAGGCTCCTTTGAGAATCTGAAGAAAGCTATGGAATCTCCTTTTTTTTAAAAAAAACAAACATTTCTTTTTATTGATTTCAGAGAGGAAGGGAGAGGGAGAGAGAGAGAGAAACACTGACCGGTTGCCTCCTGCATGCTCCCCACTGCCTGCCTCCCCCCCCCGTCCCACTTCACTGACCCACCTATGCACAACCTGGGCATGTGCTCTTGACCAGAATCGAACCCAGGACCCTCAGTCCACAGGCCGACGCTCTAGCCACCGAGCCAAACCAGCTAAGGCCGGAATCTCCTTTTAAAAATGTATATAGCCACCCGGTTTGGGATCAAAACAAGGCTTTCCTAACCCTCCCCAAATCCACTGGGCCAGGAACCCCCAGTTCTGAGAACGAGGGGCTCGAAGCTGAAAACATCTCGAGGGATTAAGGGTAGGAGGCAGGGGTTGGGAGGTGCGTCTGAGACAGCATTTGCCGAGAGCGAGCCGTGTACCCAGAGTCCAACAGAAATACAACGCGAGCCACACGCGGAATCTTAGCGCCCACGTTATAGAGTAAAAGGAAACAGGTAAAACGCTAATGTTTCCCTGAACTGCAAAGAGCCAAAACCGACACAAAAGGTGACCACTCAGTAACCGGCACAGCCACTTTCAGTCCAAGTTTTCAAAACCCCGTGTGTGTTGTGCCCTCCCGGCAGCACGTCAGGGCGAGGGCTTGTCTGGGACGTGGGGCTTTCAGTGCCAAGACCAGGAGGGTGCCCCGCACACCGGGGCCATCGGCCACTCCGGGGTCTCCATGCGACCGGCCGGTGCTCCGTGGCCACAGGCGGCTCCTGGCCACGGTCTGGTCGGCGCACCTGCCTATCACCCCCTTTGCCTTCCAGGCACACCTGCCAGGCGGAGGCTGAGCTCCCGGATCACAGGAGGGGACGGACAGACAGGCACAGGGGCCTCACCCAGATCCCGCGCTCGGCCCGCGGGGGCCCGCATACCAGCAGGAGACCAGGAGGGAGCCAGGGCAGCCCCGGGACAGGAGGCGGGGCAGGAAGGGCCCTTAGGGGGGGAAACCGGCAGCGAGGGGAGGCGAGGGGCAGGCGGGGGGTGGGAGAAAGGCCCCCAAAAGCTAACGGGGGTGGGGGTGCGGTGCAGGGCGGGATAGAAAAACACTAAAATGTGCGGGTGGCCGGTGGCCAGCGGCCAGCGAAGAGGTCAGAGTGACAGGGAGAAGGGGGGGGGGCGGGGAGGAGCGGCCTGGAGAGCTCAGACCTGGGCGCCGAGGGGGTTCAGGGCAACTCGCTACCATGACAGTTCGTCCGGCTCCCTGCCTCCTGGGTCCTCCCACTGAACGGCCCCCATTTCCCACGTTAGAGGCAGAACCGGGCCCCCCGTGTCCCGCGTTAGAGGCAGACAGCTGGCCCCCCGTGCCCAGCGTCAGGGGCAGAACCGGCTGCGCCCCCCCCACCCCCGCGCCCGTCCCGCCGCCGCCGCGACCCGCCGGGCCCACCTGTGCAGCGGCGGCAGGTCCTGCGCGTCGCTGGCCGGGTCGGGCGTGTTGGGGATGACGCCCAGGATGGTGCTCTGCAGCGACGTGCCCTTGAGCAGGCGGCTGCGCACCAGCTGCAGGTTGCGGGCCGAGTCCACGCTCGTGCGCATGGTGGAGCCGGGCAGCAGCACGCCCTCGTGCGTGAGCAGCAGCGGCAGGCGGCTGGGGATCTGGATGGGGCTGCCCGACGACATGGCGGCGGCGTCCGACTGAGCTGCGCTCACCGCTGTGCGCCGCCCGCGCGGCCGCCCCGACCTCCGAGCCGCCGGCGCGCCGGCACTTCCGGTCCAGCGCGACGGGCCGCCCCCGGGCTCAAACGCCGCCGCTTCGCGCTGCCCCCTGGCGGAGCCGCGCGGTAAGGCGCGCGCCGTAATGACGCGAAAAGACATGCAGGGCTCCCGCGCGCCCGGGCCTGCTCAGCACCTCAACTTTCCCTGGGACTCGCTCACACAGCGACCCCCACCCCCCGCGCTGTGTCGGGAAGGAAGATGGGGAAAACTACAGCTGCTTGGCATGCTTCTCACCTGCAGTGCGGACCAGCTCAGGTGTGCAAACGCGGGGCAAGGACATGGCAGAGAGGTCCCCACCCTCCGCCCGGCTTCCCCCAGGGGCTCACAGCATCCGTTCAGTGACAGCCACGGAGTTAGCGCGGCCGCCTGACCTACAGGCCGGACCTGAAAGTTGCCCGTTTCCTCCCTCATGTCCCTTTTTTCTGCTCCGGATCCGGCTTTCCCGTTAGTTGTGATGACTCCTCCATTATTACAGTTTGTTTGTTTGTTTTTTAAAGCCTGGTGCTTTCGGTGTTTCGATGCCTTGTTTTATGGAATGCCCCGCAATCCATCAGTGGACAAGGCTGCCGCTGTCATGGACCTGACCGTCTAGTGGGGTGGGACCCATATGCTCGGCCATGGCATGCTCAGCCCCAGGTGAAGGACGGAGGACAGACAGACAAGAGAAGAAAGCTGGGTCTGGGTGGGACGCTGCTCCCGATGGAGAGACAGCGCCACGGGCTACAAGCCGTGTCTTTATTTTATAGCAGATGCCACGGGGCAAAGTCAGGGCGTGGTCAAGATGTTTACAACGTTCTGGAGGGTTTCGACCCTACTCAGTTACATGCACCTGAACTCTATCGAGCCCACATCACTCAGGCACGTGGGGCCACGCGTTCGGACCACAGGTTCAAGCTCACAACTACAGCTGTTGGCTATGATTGTGCTGGGAGGGCTCTGCCCTCCAAGCTGGGATTTGCACGTGGCCACGAGAGGACTGTGCCCTCTCCTCAGTCCGAGGCTCGAACCTGTCCAAACACTGTGGCCGCTCCCCACAACAGGGGTGTGGACGGGGAGCGGAAAGTCCTTCCGAGGGTCAGAGGAGGCCCTGCGCTTGAACCGAGCTTCGCACTGCCAGGGGTCAGGGGTGGGGGCGGGAAGGGCACGACGCCAGGCAGGAGAAGCAACGCTTGCAAAGACCCTGTGGCTGGGATGCCGGTGGGATGTCTGGGGACCAGCTCCTGGATCTTGCTGAGCTACTCGGTCCCAAGGAGCTGGGAGGTCAGCGGGGTCAGGCTAGAGAGGGCCAGGACGCAGCCCCTCGTTTCCAATGGCAGGATCACATCGCCTGGCTTACGTTCTCAAAAGCTGCTGTGTGAGGAATGGCGTCGAAGGGCTGGAGAGGAGAGCAGGAGGTCAGTGAGGAGGTGGGGTGTGAGCTGAGGGAGACCCGAGGGAGTCTCGAGAAGGGGCCAGCTGTGCCAGACGCCGGCAGGAGAGCGCGGGGGGTTCGCCTTCAGTGAAGAGCCCGCGATGGCCCCAGAAGCTATTGAAACCAGCAGGAGGAAGAAGTTAACCAGCGGGGAATGGGCGGCCTGGACGGAGACGGAAGAGAAAGGGCTGATGTCAGCCGCCTTTGGGGCCTGGCAGGCGGCTTGGCCCCACTGCCCCCGGCACCTTCCCTGCCCTCCGTGCGCCTCTGGCTTGGACACTGGCCACCGTTTGCCTTGCTCCAGGGCCCCCTCCAGTTCCCAGGCCGTTTCACCATCTGCAAATAGCCCGGGTCTGAACCAAGTTCACCGCCATGACGCTGGCCCCCCGGCGATGGCTGGAGCAGCCAGGTGGCCTGATTCCCAGGCAAGTCCTGGTCCCACCCAGCAGCAGGGATGGCCTCGCCACTAATCACAGTGGATAAACGGGCAGCGGACCCCTGGTTCTCTCTCATCGTTGATGTTTCTATCGCTCCCTCTCGCTTCCTCTCTCTGAAATCAACAAAAGCATATATATATAAAGAAGTCAGTGCAGGAATGCTAATAACGCAGGTGAAATTGACACGTGCGTGGTGCCCACAGCCCCGACGCTGTGAAGAGACAGAAAAATGAGGAAGCATTCTCTCAATATCTGCAAACTGTTCCGCACAGGTACTCGGGAAATGGGCAATGAGTGAAGGTCCGACCAGCCTCCCCTTTGCCGCTCTGTCTCCTCTTCCCCGTCAGCACGGAGCAGGCTGTCAGGCCACATTCCTCCCTCTCTGCTGCCAGGAGAGGTCGGCGCCCCGTGCAGCCCGGTGCCAGCGCGCATGACTTGCGATCTGGAACTTGCTGACTCCACGCTCCCCACCCCCGCGCCCTCCGCCGGGAGCTTTGCGTAATGAGTAAACGGAAGAGCGGTACACGCGGGCCTCCCCAGGGCCTCTCTCTACGGAATCACGCCAATTTTCAATACGTTTTTATTGATTGCAGAGAGGAAGGGGGAGTGAGAGAGAGAGACACATCCACGATGAGAGAGGATCATGGGCCGGCTGCCTCCTGCACGGCCCACACTGGGGATGGAGCCCACAACCTGGGCCTGTGCCCTGGCCGGGAATCAGACCGTGACCTCCTGGGTCATAGGTCGACGCTGAACCACTGAGTCGCCCACTTTCTCTTTCCGTTCCTTCAGAAAGACTCCTCGTTACCATCCCTCTCCTACCCCAGGCAGCGGCTGCTCTGGGAGTGAGTGAGTCACACATTCAGAAAGGCGAAAGCAAAAGGCATATGAAATACACTTGGTGACCCAAGGCCCTAAGTGAGTGGTTCTCAACCTTGGCTGCACATGAGAATCACCTGGGAATCTTTTTAAAATCCTGATTTCCGGGCCTCATCCTCCGGGAATTCTGTTTCTTTGTTATGGGGTGGGGCCACAACATTAGTAACCAAGAAACAGAATTTCCGGAGGATGAGGCCCAGAAATCAGGATTTTAAAAAGATTCCCAGGTGATTCTCATGTGCAGCCAAGGTTGAGAACCACTGCCCTAGGTCCTGCCCAGACCCACTGCCAGAGTCTGAAAACCAGGCGTCAGAAAATGGCAACATGGTGTGCCTTCCCTTGTTTACTTAGCGAGCACCTGGCTGCCCTCCTAGTCCCAGGCCCCAGGCCCAGGGACTCGACAGTGAGCAAAGCAGGCGGGTCCCTGGCCTCCGTTTAGTGCCGGGAAATGAACGCGGAACAAACAGTGATCGACAGTTGAACAGTGAATCAAATTAAACAGTGAACAATTGACAAACAGTGAACAAACAGTGAATGTACAATTACAAACTGGGATAAGAGAAGAAGCATGATTTGTTTTTTCACAATCCTCCTTTGAGGATTTTTTAAAATTTATTTTATTTATCATTATTATTAAAAAAATATTTGTATTAATTTCAGAGAGGAAGGGAGAGGGAGAGAGAGATCAATGATGAGAGAGAATCATGGGTCGAGCCTGCGACCCGGGCCTGTGCCCTGACCGGGAATCGATCCGGCGACCTTTCGGTGCACAGGACGATGCCCAATCACCTGAGCCACCGGGCAGGGCAGAAGAGGCGTAGTTCTGTGGGCAGACTTGGTATATGAAAGGAGACTGGCCTGGCCCACGGGGGTGGGGTGGGGAGTGGGGAGTTGGAGAAGGGTTTCCCCAGATGAAGTCGGGCTGGGGCAGTGAAGGACGTGAAAAAGTAGGGAGCCTAGCCCGATTGGCATGACTCAGTGGGTGAGCATCAGCCTATGAGCCAGGAGGTCACAGTTCAACCCGCGCATGTGCCCTGACGGGGAATTGAACTGTTTCATAGGTCGATCCCCAGTAGGGGGCGTGCAAGAGGCAGCTGAGCCATGATTCTCTCTCATCATTGATGTTTCTATCTCCCTCTCCCTCCCTTCCTCTCTGAAATCAATATAAACCTATTTTAAAAAATAAAAATAGGGAGCCAAGTCCATCCCAGGTAGAGGGAAGAGCAGGGCCCAACCCCGTGCCCGGCCCCGCATGCTCCCTGCAGGGGGCCGGCCTCCTCTCCTGCCCGCGTGGGGCTGAGTCTAAGCCGCTCCTGCCTGTTGCTTTTTCAGTCTCTGGTTTTGGAAAACGAAGGATCTGCAGGACAACTGAAAATGCCCAGGAGGAAGATATGCTGGGTCCCCAGCTCTTCCGGCGGCGGCGTCGTGAATCTCGGCTTTGATGTGGGTGACGGCATGGTCTCGGGACTTAGCTACGTGAGTCCATCTCCTTCGCATCAAGGCCCCAGGGAGCTGCAGGGGAGGGTCTTCCCCATGGTCACCAATTATTAGCTCAAGGAATGCTGTCCCATATTTATTCAACCTTGACTTTTGCAAATGCACCTCACGCTTCTGTAATTAGATGAATCATAACCCTTGGTCATGACACGCCTTCGTGGCTCATGCATGTGCATGAATTCTCTATTACCTATTCATCTATGTATGCACTTAAAATAACACTAGAGGCCCAGTGCACGGATTCATGCACCAGTGGGGTCCCTTGGCCTGGCCTACGCCCTCTCGCTATCCTGGACCCCCTGGGGGATGTCAGAGAGTCGGCTTCAGCCCGATCCCCGCACGCGAGGCAGAGGGACCCTACCGGTGCATGAATCTATGCACCGGGCCTCTAGTCGGCATATAAGGTCTTTGGTTAATCTCTTCCTGCTCTCCCCCTCCCCACTTCCCTCTGAGATTCATCAGTCTGTTCCATGTTTCCATGCCTGTGGTTTCCACTCCTGCGTTGAGCATCTGCCCCCTGGTGGTCAGTGTGCGTCATCGCTGCCGGTCGAACGGTTGCTTAGGCTTTTATATAGAGACTAAGTGCCTCTGGACCCATCGCTAACACACCAGCTTGGCCCCTGACAATCACACTCAGCTGTTGGTCTCCTCGCCCTGAAGGCACCACGATGTGGAACCTTTTCCCCGTGGATCCTCTCATTTGTTTGTTGACTTATTTACACTGAGATGTAATGGACCGAATGTTAGTCTCAGGTGCACAGCATACCACTTGGTATTTGTATACGTTGTGAAATGATCACCACACTAGGTCTGGGGAACATCCGTCACCACACAGAGCAACGCCTTTCTTTTCCTTACGATGAGACGTTTTAAGATCTCCTCTCGCAGTAACGATCAAACATATAACCCAGCGTGACTGAGCGCAGTCGCCAAGCTGTGGCTGCCGCCCCAGCACCCCTTTACTTTGTAACTGGAAGTTTGTACCTTTTGACCTTCACCCATTTGCCCGTCCACCCACCCACCTTGCCTCCGGCAACCACCCATCTCTTTTCTGTGTCTATGAGTTCCCTTTTCTTTTTTAAAAGATTCCACATGTTGCCCTGGTTGGTTTGCTCAGTGGCTAGAGCGTCAGCCCTCAGACCAAAGGGTCACGAGTTCAAATCCCGGTCAAGGGCATGTACCCGGGTTCCAAGTTCATCCCCACCCCTATCCGGGCCCCAGCGAGAGGCAACCCATTGATGTGTCTCTCTCACATCGATGTTTCTCTCTCTCTCTTCCCCTCCTCCCTCCCTGCTGCTCTCTAAAGGTCAATGGGGAATATCCTGGGGTGAGGATAGGAAAAGGTCCCACATGCCAGTGAGGACGGGGGTACTTGTCTTTCTCTGTCTGACTCCAGAGCCGCGAGGAAGCTGATGTGGAAGGATCCGTCCTCCTTGGGCCTAACGCCCGCTCCGGTGGCATTTATGGGTCTGAAACGGACGCTCTTTCGTTTTTTCTTTCCCAAGAGAACATACACCCCTGAAGACGGTTACCCACAAATTCAGGAGCCTGAGCCGCCTGGGAGCGGAGCGGCCCCGCCTCGGGGGAAGCATGACACCTGGAAGATGCTGCTGCCCTTCCGCCGCAAGCCCGAGTGAGTCCTGCCGGGGCGGAGGGCGGAACCCACCCGGCACCAAGGGCAACGAAGGGCAGCTTCACCGTGGACACCTCCGTGCTGTTTCCCACAGAACGGACAGGCCGCACTGCTTTTCTTTATTCTAAATATATTGTTATTGATTTCAGAGAGGAAGGGAGAGGGAAAGAGAGAGAGAGACATCCATGATGAGAGAGAATCATGGACCGGCTGCCTCCTGCACGCCCCACCCTGGGGATGGAGCCGGCAACCCGGGCCTGTGCCCTGACCGGGAATCGGACCCTGACCTCCTGGTTCACAGGCTGATGCTTAACCCCTGAGCCCCGCCGGCCCGGCTCTTTCCTTTCTTTTAAAATTGCTCCCCTATTCATAGGCGCTGCTGTTGTTTCTGACGTTTGACTATCACACAGGTAACAGTCGCGAACGCACACACGTAGCAGTGCCTCTGGCTGACGGTGCTGTGGTTTGGCATAGCCGTGACTCATCATCTCAAAATCCTGCCCCGCCCCGCGTCTCCCCTCCCGCGCCCGCGTGCCCGCGTGACCACCTTGCCTGTGACTTCCAGGTTCCCGTCCCCTCAGCCCCTGGATGACGCCGGCCTGTTCTCCTACCTGACGGTGTCGTGGCTGAGCCCCCTCATGATGCAAGGCCTCCGGAAGCGCTTGGATGAGAACACCATCCCCCCGCTGTCAGCGCAGGACGCCTCCACCCGCAGTGCCCACAGGTACCGTCATGCTGGGCAAGCCGCGGGGCCGGTTAAGACCAGGTCTTGGTGGGGGGGATGGTGACCAGAGATGCTCAGAGAAGGGAAGGTTGGTCCCTCCTCAGACAACCAAGGACTGCGGGCTCTTCCTCTGTAGCAAGAGGCTGACCTCTAGTCTGAAAGCACTTTTTTATTTTTTAAATATTGTCTTATTGATTTCAGGGGTGGGGGGGAGGGAGAGGGAGAGAGAGAGAAGCATCAATGATGGGAAAGAATCATGGATCGGCTGCCTCCTGCATGTTACCTACTGTGGATCCAGCCTGAAATCTGGGCATGTTCCCTGACTGGGGATTCGAACCATGACCTCCTACTTCATAAACTGACACTCAACCACCGAGCCACACTATACACCAAGGCTGTGGGTTCCACCCCTGTCAGAGCACGTACAAGAATCAACCAACGAATGCATAAATAAGCGAAACACACATCAATGTTTCTCTCTCTCCCCCTTCCTTCCTCTTTCTAAAAATAAATATAAAAATAGAATAAATAAATATATATAACATAGTAGAAGCCCAGTGCATGAAATTCGTGCACTGGGGGGGCGGGGGTGTCCCTCAGCCCAGCCTGTACCCTCTCCAATCTGGGACCCCTCAGGGGATGTCTGACTGCCGGTTTAGGCCCGATCCCCGTCAGACATCCCTCTCACAATCCGGGACTGCTGGCTCCCAACTGCTTGCCTGCCTGCCTGCCTGCCTGATTGTCCCTAACCGCTTCTGCCTGCCAGCCTGATCACCCCCTAATCACTCCCCTGCCAGCTTGATCGATGCCTAACTGCTCCCCTGCCGGCCGGGTCACCCCCGACTGCCCTTCCCTGTCAGCCTGGTTGCTCCCAACTACTCTCCTCTGCAGGCCTGGTCCCCCCAACTGCCTCCCCTGCTGGCAATCTTGTGGTGGTCATCTTGTGACCACATGGGGGTGGCCATCTTGTGCAAGGGGGTGACGGTCAATTTGCACATTACCTTTTTATTATATAGGATGGACTTATTTGTACCTTGATTTGGCAAGCTAACTATAAACATGTATTTTTGAAATAATTAGAGAGATTTGAATACAAACTGGATATGCCATATCATTAAGAAATTTTTGTTACTATGTTAATAACTTGTTTATAACTATAGCTATTATTAATAACTATTGTTTTTATGGTTACTGTGGTGTTTTTCTAAAGGCTTATCTAGGAGAGATACACCCTAAAGCATTGAGAGATGAGATGATATGTCTGGGATTTGCTTTAAATAGAGAAAAAAAGAGAAAAAGTGAAGGGAGGAGAGATGAAACAGACGTGGGTGGTCCTCGAACCTGGGGAATGCGTGTTTGGGGGCGATGCCTACACTGCTCACTTCCTTATGTTTGAAAATTTCTGTAATGAAGCTGCTACAGGACCTGGGACGTCGGGGTGACACGTGCGAAGAGATTTCACGTGGCCGTTTTCCTCTTTCCCAGGCTCCGCCTGCTTTGGGAAGAAGAAGTCTCGAGGCATGGGTTGGAAAAGGCCTCCGTGTTCCGCGTGATGCTGAGGTTCCAGAGAACGAGGACCATTACGGACGCGATCCTGGGCGCCTGCTTCGCCATCCTGAGTGTGCTGGGGCCGGTGAGTGGGGCATGGTGGGAGTTGGGCGTGGCAGGAGGTGGGGCATGGTGGGAGTTGGGCGTGACAGGAGGTGGGGCATGGTGGGAGTTGGGCGTGGCAGGAGGTGGGGCATGGTGGGAGGTGGGGCATGGTGGGAGGTGGGCGTGGCAGGAGGTGGGGCATGGTGGGAGGTGGGCGTGGCAGGAGGTGGGGCATGGTGGGAGTTGGGCGTGGCAGGAGGTGGGGCATGGTGGGAGTTGGGCGTGGCAGGAGGTGGGGCATGGTGGGAGTTGGGCGTGGCAGGAGGTGGGGCATGGTGGGAGTTGGGCGTGGCAGGAGGTGGGGCATGGTGGGAGTTGGGCGTGGCAGGAGGTGGGGCATGGTGGGAGGTGGGCGTGGCAGGAGGTGGGGCATGGTGGGAGGTGGGCGTGGCAGGAGGTGGGGCATGGTGGGAGGTGGGCGTGGCAGGAGGTGGGGCATGGTGGGAGTTGGGCGTGGCAGGAGGTGGGGCATGGTGGGAGTTGGGCGTGGCAGGAGGTGGGGCATGGTGGGAGGTGGGCGTGGCAGGATGTGGGGTGTGGCCAGAGGTGGGCATGGGAGCTGTGGGGGAATGGGTACCAGTCCCCACAGGATGTATTGTCTCCCCACTGCTGCTCTGAACAGGACCCGCTTTGGGGGCAGGGGAGCTAATAATAAGTGTGAGTTGCGCAGCCAGGGCTTGGGTTCCAACCTCGCGGCCGGTGCCCCTGGGCAATGTGTCCACTGTCTCTGTGCCGGTTCGCAGTGAGCCCATGGCGCCTCGGTGGGACCGGCAGGCCTGAGCGAGCCCGGCTCCCGCGCTTGTTGCAGGCGCTGATTATCCCCAGGATCCTGGAATATTCCCGGGAGCAGTCCGGGGGCGTCGGGTACGCCGTGGGGCTGTGCCTCGCCCTGTTTGCCGTCGAGTGCCTCAAGTCCCTGAGCATGTGCGCGTGCTGGGTCGTCAGCCAGCGCACGGGCATCCGCTTCCGTGCAGCCGCCGCCTCCCTGGCCTTCCAGAAGCTGCTGCAGTTTAAGTCGCTGACGCACATCACCACTGGCGAGGTCAGTGCCGGGGCGGCCGGCCAGCGCTGCCCGGGGCCAGGGGAGGGAGAGGGAATGATTCCCAGGGGGGTGATGGCCATCAGCAGCCTCGCTGGGGTCCCCGGGCAGGTCAGCACTGAGCCGGGAGAGAGGGTCCCTCCATTGCTCCGCTGCAGTTACTGAGCCTGCTCTGGGGCGGCCTGCTTGGGCCCCCGGGGACGCCTGCCAGGGAGGAGGGTGTGGGAGGACTTCATGGCCCAGGGACGCCCCCAGGGAAGAGCAATCCCGAGGGCTCCCTGGGTGCCCACTCCCCTCGGTGACAGGGGGGGGGGCCTGGTCTTGCTCCCCTGGCCACATAAGGACACACAGACACTGACAGGGATGGGAGGGGCTGTGACAATGTGTGGCCCGTAGTCGTGGGGGACACTGGGATTTTATATATTTAACTAGAGACCCAGTGCATGAAATTTCCCTCAGCCGGGCCTGCACTCTCTTGCAGTCCGGGACCCCTCGGGGGATGTCCACCTGCCAGCTTAGGCCCGCTCCCGGCTGGTAGTGGGACATCCCTCTCGCAGTCCGGGACCTCTCACTCATCACCACCTGCCTGCAGTGGAGGCGGAAGAGGCTTGCACCACCACCACGGTGCTCGCCTGCCCTGAGACCAGCTTCTGGCTGAGTGGTGCTCCCACGGGGGGAGCGCACCGACCACCAGGAGGCAGCTCCTACATTGAACGTCTGCCCCCTGGTGGTCAGTGTGTGTCATAGCGACCAGTCGTTTTGCTGTTCGGTCAATTTGCATATTAAGGTTTTATTCTATAGGATTCCAATCTCCCTGCTTTCCTGTGGCTTGAGGAACATGGATGACTTTTTTTTTTTTTTAAGGAAGTCTTTTTCCTAAAAAATGAATTTTTATTGATTTCAGAGCAAAAGGGAAAGGGAGAGAGAGAGAGAAACATCAGTGATGAGAGAGAATCATGGACCGGCTGCCTCCTGCACACCCCACACTGGGGATGGAGCCCACAGCCCAGGCCTGTGTCCTGACCGGGAAGCGGACCCTGACCTCCTGGGTCCTGGGTAGACACCACCCCGAGCTACGCCGGCCGGGCTCACGGTGACTTTTTTGTTGAGGGCCACTGAGAGTGACGGGAAGGCGGCTCTGCTTTGGCCCCTTATCATCAAGCCACCCGCTCGGGACCTGGCCTCAGCCCCTCTCCAGCCTCCTCCAGCCCGAGATGGCCTCCCGCGCCCGCCTGGCCAGATGGCCTCCAGCCCTCAAATGCACCGGCCCACACCAGTCCCCACCACGCACACTTCTGGCTGCCCCCTCCTTCGAGCCCCCTCCAAAGACACGGACCTTCTCCCGGCCGGCGTGGCTCTGTGGTTGAGAGTCGACCTATGAACCAGGAGGTCACGGTTCAATGCTCAGCGAGGGCACAGGCCCGCATTACTGGCTGGATCCCCAGTAGGGGGCGCGCAGGAGGCAGCCGATCCAGGACTCTCTCATCATTGTTGTTTCTCTCTCTCTCTCCCTCTCCCACCCTCCCTGAAATCAATGACAATATTAAGAAAAGAGACAGGCCCGGGGCAACTGGAGAGGTGACCCCGAGCCTCGGGCTCGCTGTCTTCCAGGCCATCAGCTTCTTCACCAGCGACACCAACTACCTGTTTGAAGGCGTGTACTACGGCCCCCTCATCTTCCTGAGCTGCTCGTCGCTGCTGACCTGCAGCGTCGCCTCCTACCTCACGCTCGGACCCACCGCGCTGATCGGCACGCTCTTCTACCTCCTGATCTTACTGCTGATGGTGAGGCTGGCCGTTCCCCCGCGCGCCCGGGCTCCGTCATGGGGGTACCTCCGACCGGACACGTGGCCTCTCGGGGTTGTGGGGGGAGGGGGCACATTGGCTGCTTAAGTTGCAGGTGAAAACAAATTGGGCAAAACAGGAAGCGGTGCTTGGATGACACGTGCTCTGAGTCATGCAAACGGAGGGGTCTCCTCCCTCGGTCCCCGGAAAGGGGCCTGCGACTGTTAGAGGGTTGGGTTCCCAAAGGCAGAGCAGTCGGACTCTGCTGTGTCAGCCACAGCCTGGCTTGGCCCCAGGAGAGAAGGGCCCCCAGGAAGGACAGCGGGGACCGAGAGGCAGGGACCTAGAGGGGGCACCTCTGAAAGCCTTCAGCAGGGACCTAGCGCTTGGTCTCATGGGCCGCCCGGTGCAATTAACCAGCGATTCGTCCGCATCTGGTGTTTCCCATGGGAACCCTCGCCTGTCGCCTCTGACCGCCTCTCCCCGCGCCCCCCCCGCCCCCCCTCCGGCTGCAGGCGCTCCTGACCCTCATGTTTGTGAAGAGACAGAAGCAAACCTCTGAGGTCAGCGACCAGCGCATCCGGGTGACCAGTGAATTCCTCACCTGCATTAAGCTGATTAAAATGTACACGTGGGAGAAGCCATTCGCACACATAATTAAAGGTACAGAGCAACTGCTTCCTGCTCAGAGCCTATGGCTGTCCCGGTGGGCCACGCCACCCACCTTCTGGGCATTTCCTTCGTGCTCCGCGGGTTGTTCTGTGTTCCGTGGAGGATGTTCCCGTGGCTGACCATGGATTGTTCTGTGCGGAATGTTCTTGTGGCAGATCACGGATTGTTCTGTGTTCTGTGCAGAATGTTCCCGTGGCCGACCATGGATTGTTCTGTGTTCCATGGAGGATATTCCCGTGGCTGACCACGGGTTGTTCTGTGTTCCATGAAGGATGTTCCCGTGGCCGACCATGGATTGTTCTGTGTTCCATGGAAGCTGTTCCCGTGGCTGACCATGGGTTGTTTTGTGTTCCGTGGAGGATTTTCCCATGGCCGACCATGGATTGTTTGTGGAGAATGTTCCCGTGGCCAACCATGGATTGTTCTGTGTTCTGTGGAGAATGTTCCTGTGGCCAACCACAGATTGTTCTGTGTTCTGTGGAGGATGTTCCCGTGGCCGACCACGGACTGTCTGTGGAGGATGTTCCCGTGGCCAACCACGGATTGTTCTGTGTTCTGTGGAGGATGTTCCTGTGGCTGAACACAGATTGTCTGTGGAGGGTGTTCCCGTGGCCGACCACGGATTGTTCTGTGTTCTGTGGAGGATGTTCCTGTGGCTGAACACAGATTGTCTGTGGAGGGTGTTCCCGTGGCCGACCACGGATTGTTCTGTGTTCTGTGGAGGGTGTTCCCGTGGCTGACCACGGACTGTCTGTGGAGGATGTTCCTGTGGCCAACCACGGATTGTTCTGTGTTCTGTGGAGGATGTTCCCGTGGCTGACCACGGACTGTCTGTGGAGGATGTTCCTGTGGCCAACCACGGATTGTTCTGTGTTCTGTGGAGGGTGTTCCCGTGGCTGACCACGGACTGTCTGTGGAGGATGTTCCTGTGGCCAACCACGGATTGTTCTGTGTTCTGTGGAGGGTGTTCCCGTGGCTGACCACGGACTGTCTGTGGAGGATGTTCCTGTGGCCAACCACGGATTGTTCTGTGTTCTGTGGAGGGTGTTCCCGTGGCTGACCACGGACTGTCTGTGGAGGATGTTCCTGTGGCTGACTTCGGTGGGCTTCTCATTTATTCCCCAGACCTGAGAAGGAAGGAAAGGAAGCTGATGGAGAAGAATGGGTTTGTCCAGAGCCTGGGCACGGTGCTGTTGTTTGTGGCCCCCACCGTGGCCACCTTGGTGATGTTCCTCACGCACGTTGGCCTCCAGCTGGAGCTCACAGCTTCCCTGGTACGTGTCTGCGTGTTTTGTTTTTCCCTCTGAACGGACAGGAATTTTTCTCATTTGTCCTTTTCCAACGTGTGCCCCTCAAAGACTTCAATGGTTTGCAAGTAGGTACTAGGATTGGATTTTGGTTTTCCTTCCATGTCGACCCCTGTGAGGAACAGACATCCCTGTGGCCACAGCTGTGGGAGGGAGGGGTGACCATCGTCTGGGGGCTTAGGGAGCTGGAATGTGTCATTCACACCCCAGTGATTGGGAACCCTAAATGGATGCATTTCTCTGTGACCAAAATAGAGCCCCCCCAATACACTTTTAAATAACAGGCATGGTTCCTTCTGTCTTTCCCGTTGGGGCCTGACCCTGGCCCTGGGATGGAGCATGGATCCGTCTTTGAGGAGAGGAGGGCAGGGCCTGATCTTGGAGACGTGGGCTCACAGCGGGGGAGGCCGAGGCTGTGGCCAAAGCAGGAGGGCATCATGGGGGTTTGTAGCCAAGGGCTCACCCGTGCTCCACGCAGCAGTCTCCTCTGCCTGGCCCAGGCCTTGAGGTCACACAGTGCTGACAGCAGGCAGAGTCAGGCCAAAGCATGCCGGCTGGTTGGAGTTTATCATATACTATGTGTATGTGTATGTGTATGTGTATGTGTATGTGTATGTGTATGTCTATGTGTATGTCTATGTGTATGTGTATGTCTGTGTATGTGTATGTCTATGTGTATGTGTATGTATATGTATGTGTATGTGTATGTCTATGTGTATGTGTATGTGTATGTCTATGTCTATGTGTATGTGTATGTCTAATGTCTAATGTCTAATGTCTATGTCAGATCATATATACCAGGGGTCCTCAAACTACGGCCCGCGGGCCACATGCAAATACAAATATTGTATTTGTTCCCGTTTTGTGTTTTTACTTCAAAATAAGATATGTGCAGTGTGCATAGGAATTTGTTCATAGTTTTTTTTTAAACTATAGTCCGGCCCTCCAATGGTCTGAGGGATAGTGAACTGGCCCCCTGTTTAAACAGTTTGAGGACCCCTGATATATACACTTTAATCCTTACGTGAGGATATTTTTCCCCATTGATTTTTTTAAAGAGAGATTGGAAGGGCGGAGGAAGAGAGAGAGAGAGAGAGAGAAAGAGAGAGAGCGAGAAAGAGAGAAACATTGACATGAGAGACACATGGACTGCTTGCCTCCCACACGCACCCTGGCCAGGGCACAGGGAGCACACTGGCAACCCGGGCGCCTGTAGGAGCTCGTAAGCCGGGACCCCGGGACCCCAGAGGCCGAAGGTGGGCTGCTGGCAGCCGGGACGTGCTCTCGGGGGGAGTGAGGTGGGAGCCAGGCGATGCGGAGGGAGATTTTTCAGTAACAGAAAGAACATCTCAGGCAAAGGAGAAGGAAGATGACCACAGCAGCCATACAACCGTGCGGCACCTGACAGCACAAAGCCGCCGTGTCCCGGTGCTCCCGAAGGCCCTCCATGTAGGCCGGCTGGCACGGTGCCCCTGGGGACCCTGAGCCTGGGCGGGGGCTGGCCTGCCCACAGCGAGAGCTCCCCGTTGGCTAGGCGACGAGAGGGACCCGGCCTCCAGACTCAGGGACTCTCATAAGAGCGGCTCTTTTTCACCGGTTTCTCTGGTCTCCCCCAAACCAGCTGGGCCACTGCCCAAGGATGGACCTGCTGGGGGAAGCTGCACGGTCCGGCGCTGTGGCTCGAGGCTCAGGGATGGGGGCTCCCGGGATGGGGGCGGGGGGTCGGGCTGCCACCCTCACCACCTCTTCTCGTCCCCACCAGGCCTTCACGGTCCTGGCCATCTGGAACACCATGCGGCTGTCGGTGTTCTTCATTCCCTTCTCGGTCAAAGGCCTCACGGAGTCCAAGTCTGCGGCAGAGAGGCTCAAGGTCAGCGGTCAGGGCGGGCTGCCCGGCGCTTGGCAGTGGGCGTCACCCGCCTCCAGCCCCGGGCGTTCCTCCTGAGCGCGGGATAGTGGCTCCGGGGCGCGGACAGTGGGTCCCGGGTGTGGGTGGGGGAGCCTGGAGGGCGTGGAGCGTGAGATGGGGAAGGACCCATGGGCAGGTACAGACAGGGTATGGCTCTGGGGGTGGGGCTCATGGCTGCTCATCATGTTACTAAAAATAACTCAGCTCACAAACTAAAGGGCCGTGCAGTTCCCGATGACGACGATGGTGTCCCTTGGCCCTGACGTTGTTATTCATCCGGTGAAACAGGCCTGCGGCCCATGTTTTTAAATAATGAAGAAACAGACTTCCTCTCATTTCTTTTGAAAATAGCTTTTTAATTTAATTTTATTTTTATTTTTAAAATATATTTTATTGATTTTTTTACAAAGAGGAAGGTAGAGAGGTAGAGAGTTAGAAACATCGATGAGAGAGAAACATCGATCAGCTGCCTCCTGCACACTCCCACTGGGGATGTGCCCGCAACCCAGGTACATGCCCTTGACCAGAATCGAACCTGGGACCCTTCAGTCCGCAGGCCGACGCTCTATCCACTGAGCCAAACCGGCTTCGGCTTATTTTATTTTAGTAAAATGCTAGGTGCTCATTGTAAAAAGTCGAGGCGCCACCGACAGGCGCAGGAATAACAATGACTCCGCATCCGCTGCCTGGACAGAAACCACGTCCAGACCAGTTCCCACCCAGCCCTCACCCTGAGCGGGTCTCCGGGGACCCGCTGCGGAGGGATGCACTTCCCACCCCCCCTTTAGTGCTGAAGGTCACGTCGTTTAACGCCTGAAGTTTACACACAGGGCGCTGTGGACGCAGAGCCAAGGGACTGAGGAGTAGATGGCGCCACACGGCACCTCCCACACGGTGGTACCTGGGCAGACTTTGACCCTCTTTTTGTTCTTTTAATGCCGAGTCATATAGATGTCAGAGGCATTTCTTTTCTTAATTTCAGAAAGAGAGAGAGAGAGATAAAAATACCAATGACGAGAGAGAATCATGAACCGGCTGCCTCCTGCATGCCCCACACTGGGGATCGAGCCCGCAACCCGGGCAGGTGCCCCGACCGCAAACCGAACCGTGACCTCCTGGTTCATGGGTCGGCGTTCAACCACTGAGCCACACCGGCCGGGCAGACCTCTTGACCTTTACAAGTTATAAATGAAACAGAAAAACCACACGTCGGTACTATGACTCAACAGCTGCTGTCACTGACGATGAGGCTGGCATAGGTCAGGCTGTCGTCACTGTACAGTAGACTGGAGAGTGAGGAATAGGACGGGGAGTGTCCGAGGTGAAAGGGGCCCAGGGGTGTGAACTCGGGAAATCCACCAACAGAACTAGCCTCCCTCGCTGGACGGCGGCTCTTCCCACGCTCGCTGTTCATTCGTTCACAGACCAGCACCCGGGGCCGGCCGGCCGCAGGGGGACACGCTCCTCCTGGGCCGGCGGCCTGAACGCCTCTCCCTCCCCCTTCTCGCCCGGGCAGAGGTTCTTCCTGCAGGAGAGCCCCGTGCTGTACGTCCAGCCGGCCACGGACCCCAGCAGAGCGCTGGTGTTGGAGAAGGCCACCTTGTCCTGGCGCAGGGCCTGCCCCGGGGTGGTCAACGGGGCCTTGGAGCTGGAGAGGAACGGATACGCTCACGAGGGGACGCCCGGGGCTCAGCCCCAGCCAGGCGCCCTCGGGCCCGAGGACACGGGGGACGGCCTGGCCCCGGCGTTGCACAGGATCAACCTGGCGGTGTCCAAGGTAGCCCCCTCCTGCCAGGCGGGCGGGCCAGCGGCCGGGGGTGTGGCCTGAGGATGGGAGCCTGGCCTGGCGTTTCCTTGGCTAAAATCTGTCCTCCCCAAACCTCCCTTTAAGACGCAACCCATCTAAAACGGCGTCCACCCCCAGCTCTGATACAGTAGCTGGTTGCATGTGACTCCTCACCCTGAGAGGATGTGTGGGCTTCTTTATGGCAAGGTCTCTCCCCACCAGCATGAGCTGCCCGAGAGGCCTTGCCTTCATTCCTGGTGCACAGGAGAAACTCAGAGGACTCTCTGATGGGCGAATGAATGAATGAACGAACGAACGAACGAACGAACGAACGAATGAATGCGTGAACACTGGGAAGCTGCTCTGTGGCCCATTTCACAGATGGAGAAACAGGTGCAGGGAATACAGGCGGGTCTGGAATGGGCTTCTCTCCTAACAGGACCACCCACCACACCCCCTCCGCCATCGCCACTCGCCCGCCTTCCTCGGAGGCCGCCCCCTACAGACCGACCTCAGACCTCCCCTGGAGATGCGCTTGCCCGCGTGGCTGTGGGGTGTGCGTGGTTGTTTTGTTTTCTGTTGGCCATTTTGGGTTCAAACCCCGGACACAGCTGGGGGAGAGGGAGGGCCGTCTGTGCCGACGCCTGTCTGTGCTGGGCTTTCCAGGGGACCCTGCTGGGGGTCTGCGGCAGCACCGGGAGCGGCAAGAGCAGCCTGCTGTCAGCCGTCCTGGGGGAGGTGAGTTTTGAAGTTTCTCTCACTGAGAAGCAGGAAGAAAACCATCGATGGTCCGGACCCGTAGGCCCAATGACCAGACGCGGCAGGGGCTGCCGTTGGCCGCGTCTGCGTAGAACCATCTCCTGTGGCGCTGCCTTAAACGGCAGCGATGGTGGCCCTTTTCCACTAACTCTTTGGCGGTGACCTGTGCCGCGCCAGCACGGCCAAGGGTGAACCTGAGAGGGGGCGGCTGGAAGGCTTAGAAAAGACAGACAAGAGAATGAAAGCCGGGTCTGGGTGGGACGCTGCTTCTCTGAGAGACAGCGCCAGCGCCCACAAGCCGTGTCTTTATTTTATAGCAGATGCCACGAGGCAAAGTAAGGGCGTGACCAAGATGATTACAACATTCTCGTGGGTTTCAGTCCCACTCAATTACACGCACCTGAACTCTATCACTCAGGCACGTGGGGCCATGTGTTCGGACCACAGGTTCCAGCTCACAACTACAGCTGTTGGCTCTAATTGTGCTGGGAGGGCTCTGCCCTCCAAGCTGGGACTTGCACGCGGCCACGAGAGGACTGTGCCCTCTCCTAAGTCCAAGGCTTGAATCTGTCCAAAACACTGTAGCGGCTCCCCACAGTGACGCCCAAAACATGAGGCCCACGCCCCACCCATCCACGGCGACGTCCTCACGTTAGGAGCAGCTCTGGGATACCCAGGGCAGGTCAGGGTGGGCCCGGGCATTCCATCCACGCAAAGGGGCTGGAAACCAAGCGGGAAAAGCATGGGTGTCTTCCTCGCAAGCCCTGCTCGTCCCCGTGGAGAACATCCTGGTTTAGCTCCGCGTTCTCGGGGCCGCACCCTGACTCACGGGTGGGGCTGGAGGGAGCATGTTGTTCTTTTGTTTTTTAAATTCAGGTCCTTGTGGTTGTACAACTGAGGTTCCATTTTTTTTTTTTAAACATGCTTTTCAGAAAGAGGAAGGGAGAAGGAGAGAGAAACATCCATGATGAGAGAGAATCATGGATCAGCTGCCTCCTGCCCGCCCCCCACTGGGGACTGAACCGCAACCCAGGCCTGTGCCCTGACCGGGAATCGAACTGTGACCTCCTGGTTCCTAGGTCGACGCTCAACCCCTGAGCCACGCCGGCCGGGCAGGAGCATGTCATCCTAAGACCCATTTCATAGGCGAGCCTCGGGGTCCAGAGGCCGGCGGGGCCCTGGATGTCCCCTGGGCGCCGCCCTGAGGCTGACTCACGCCCGCAGATGCACCTGCTGGAGGGCTCGGTGGGCGTGCACGGGAGCCTGGCCTATGTGCCGCAGCAGGCCTGGCTTCTCACGGGCAGCGTCAGGGACAACATCCTCATGGGAAGCCAATGCGACCAGGCCCGGTAAGCCTCTGGGAGGGGCAGGGAGGACGTGGGGGAGGGGGTTGTTGGGGAAGGTTCCCCCATCCTCCCACCCCCCGCTGCGAGTGGCCACCTGAGAGCGGCTGGCACCCGCACGGGCTCCCTTCAGGCACCAGCACCGCCCTCCTGGCTGCGAGAGGAAGGCCACTGTCCTCTCCGTGTTCTAGGCCAGGCGGCTGAGGCCCCAAGAGGGTCAGTCACGTGCCCAAAGTTGGTGGGATTGATGCCGCTGGGCCCGAACCCCGTGGCTGTCAGCAATTCCAGGTTTCACTACTTTGGTCCATGGGCCTCCCCCTCCGAAAGGTTAGCTCCACGGGTGTTTGTATGAACCCCTTCCTGACCTCAAAGTCAGAGGGAGGTCAAGGGGGCGACGAGGTTGTCAATGTGGAGGAATCAGCTGGGTTCGTGGGGGGGGGGGGGTGACCTGCTCACACATTCCCCTGGTGACCACGAGTGGCTGTGGGGCAGAGGATTCGGGGAACTGTGCCCGCAGGCCACAGCTGGGCTCCGGTTCAGGGAACTTGGCCTCTGTTGACTTTGTTTGATTTTGCAACCGGCCCCTCCCCCTGAGTCACAGCCCCGAGGGCCCAGGCCTGGAGGGGTTCACACTGGCCAGCTCCAGCCGGCCAGGCCCAATGCCAACTGGTGAGCTGCTGGCCGGTCCCCGAGTTGCCCAATCGGTGCGATGGTTCTCCAGAGCCAGCCGCCTCCTCCCGCAGCCCCCTTCTCATTGGACGGCGCTGTCTCCTTCCATCTCTGCGCCCCTCTCTTCTCCGCTGGCGGCCAGCTCTGCGCTGCGCCCTCTGGCCGGGACTGCTCCCTGGCCCTGCCCCGGCGCCCTGGCTCCCGCTTCTCCCCGTGTCCACCCCCAGGGGCGTCGTCCTAACACAGCCCTCATCTGACCACCGCTCTGCCCGCACACCGATGGGACTCAGGGCCCTTTCGAAATATCTGTCCAAAGCAAACACGGGCTGGGCGCTGCTAGGCACGCAACACAGAGAATCTCACCGAACACGGAGACCTGTGCACACGAGTGTCCACACGGCACATGGTCACAGCAGCCACGGACTGGAGAGACTACCCATGTCCATCCTGGGGCACGTGACATACTCACGCCGCCGCCGTGGGCAGGGTGTGATGAGATACTCAGGACCCTTAAACCATGTAAGCTGCCCACGGGCCCACAGGAATGGGTTGTTCCTGAATAAATACATAAGAAACTGTAATGGCAGTTGCTCCTAAGAAAAGCCACTGAGGGGCCCTGGCCGGTGTGGCTCAGTGACTAGAGCGCCGGCCCAAGGACTGAAGAGTCCAGGGTTTGCTTCCGGTCGAGGGCACGTACCTGGGTCGCAGGTTTGACCCTGCAAGAGGCAACCCATCGATGCGTCTCTCTCACATTGATGCTCCTCTCTCTCCCTCTTTCCCACTCGCTCTAACAATCAATTGAAAAAATATCCTTTTGGGGGGAGGATGAACAAGGACAACAAAAAGCCTGAGGGCCACAGATGCCAGAGACGCGCTTCTCGCTGCGCCGTCTCCTTCCATTTCTGCTCCCATGTCCACCGCGTGCGCGCGAGATCCAAAGGGAAGAGGCAGGAGGACGCGGGCAGTCTCCTTAGCCGGCAGTGCGAGCGCTCCCCCTCCACACCTGGGGGGTGCAGGTCTGCCGGCGTGTCCCTCAGCCCCCCAACCTTGCAGGTACCGCCAGGTGCTCCACTGCTGCTCCCTGAACCGCGACCTGGAGATCCTGCCCTTCGGAGACATGACGGAGGTGAGGGGGAGGCGGGCAGCTCGCCCTGTGGGCCCCGGGCCCAGGCTGCCTCCCGGCACACAGAGCGGCCCCCACCGAGGCTGCCTCCCAGCCCCCCATCGAGGGAGGGAAGTCGAGAGGGGGAACCTCCCACGTGCCCCTGTGCGCCCCCCTCCCGTCCCTCGCTAGCCAGCACCCCCTCTTCAGGGGGAACATAGCCAAGGCCCCAGGACGGGAAGTCGTCCTGACGGCTGCGTTTCTGATAATTCGCCGTCGTTGGCCCCCGAGAGAAGGGGCAGTGCTGTCCCCACTTCACTGTGATCGCAGCGCAGCCCGTGGCCACGTTCCACGGGCAAAGCCCAGTCTAGCGCCCCGCGCACCTCGCTTCAGGTGAGGCAGCCCCGTCCTCCTGGGAGGCGCCTGCTGTCCTCCGCGTCCGCACTGCCTTCTTTATTGACTCGTTCGCGGCTCCTGTCTGACACCCGCGCGAGGGGAGCAGGCGGTGCTCGTCCGTCCCCTTATTTCGGGAGCCCGGCGCCCTGGAGCCCGATCCCGTGGCCGCGGTGGCCCGGGCCAGCCTTCCCAGTGAGCGGCGTTTCGCGGTGCCACGTGCCACGTCTGCTCTACCCACGCCGCCCCCGAGGGGCGCTTTCTCCCGCACGTGGGAGCACCGAGTGCTGAGGCCAGGGGTGCCCCATCCTTAGGTGCCTCGGGGTGCGCCCTGAGGGGTCCAGGCCACCCCCCCCTGCCCTCCCGCGGTGCTCACCCTCCGGCCACGGTGCCTTTGGTTGTCCGCCTGCAGATCGGGGAGCGGGGCCTCAACCTCTCGGGGGGGCAGAAGCAGAGAATCAGCCTGGCCCGCGCCGTCTATTCGGACCGCGAAGTCTACCTGCTGGACGACCCGCTGTCGGCCGTGGACGCCCGCGTGGGGCAGCACATCTTCGAGGAGTGCATCCAGAAGACGCTCCGAGGCAAGACGGTCGTTCTGGTGACGCACCAGCTGCAGGTGACCGGACGCCCGTGAGACGGGCTCCCCTGGCCCTTCCCTTCAGCCTAGACCCCCCACGCGGGGCGTGTGGTGAAGAACTTGGCCCTCCTCTCCTTGCTGTGAGAAGGAGACAGGCTGGCGAACACCCAAACCCAAGTTCAGGGTCCCCTTCACCTTCCACAGGGCAGGGGGGCCGGTGCTTTGGAAGGAAAACCCCAAGTCTCCCCTGAGAGCAGGGCGGAGTGGGCTGCCGGCCTCCCCTCTCCCCTGGACACTCATCCTTGGCGTTGGCCTCAGACACTGTCGCTATTTCTCCCTCCTCTTCTAGCTGAGCCTCACCATCTTTCTGGTATAAGAAAAGGCATAAGAAGCTTTAGGAAGGGTCCTGGCCGGTGCGGCTCAGTGGCTAGAACGTCAGCCTGCGGACTGAAGGGTCCCGGGTTTGATTCCGGTCAAGGGCATGTACCTTGGTTGCGGGCACATCCCCAGTGGGAGGTGTGCAGGAGGCAGCTGATCGATGTTTCTCTCTCATCGATGTTTCTAACTCTCTATCTCTCTCCCTTCCTCTCTGTAAAAAATCAATAAAATATATATTTTTAAAAAAGGCTTAAGAAGCTTTAGGAAGGGCCCTGGCCAGTGTGGCTCAGTGGATAGAGCATTCAGCCCACGGACTGCAGGGCCCCAGGTTCCATTCTGGGCAAGGACATGTACCGTGGTTGCAGGTTCCCTGGCCCTGGTCAGGGTGCGTGCAGGAGGCAGCCCATCGATGCGTCTCTTTCACATCGATGTTTCTCTCTGTCTCCCCCGCTCCCTTCCACTCTCTCTAAAAATCAATGGGAAAAATATCCTCGGCTGAGGATTAACAGCCACAACAAGGTTTCGGGGGCGATCTAGTGAAAACCCAGTGTCCAGCACCCCGACGACCCAATCACACGTGGACCCTCCGTCCCCTCCTGCCCTGCTGTGCACGGGGCCCGCCCACGCCTTCCTCCCCTTCCACATCCGGGTGACTCCTTAGACCAGGGGTGGGCAAACTTTTTGACTCGAGGGCCACAATGGGTTCTTAAACTGGACCGGAGGGCCAGAACAAAAGCATGGATGGGGTGTTTGTGTGAACTAATATAAATTCAAAGTAAACATCATTACATAAAAGGGTACGGTCTTTTTTTTTTTAGTTTTATTCATTTCAAACGGGCCGGATCCGGCCTGCGGGCCGTAGTTTGCCCACGGCTGCCTTAGACACAGTGAAGTCTCCTTCCCCATGTCCTAACCTGTACATCGCTGCTGCTTTACTTCCCGTGACCGGTGCTAACCTGCCTTTTCCCGCCACGTCACAGGGCTCCGATCGCCGATGCCCCAGGATTTATTCCCGAGGGTGGGCACGTAGGGCCTTCCCCCTCACTTTTCACTTTTACAAAAAACGCCTCAATGTACATCAGTCTGCGTGCGTCTATGGTCGTTTGAGATTTTTTTTTAGGATAGAGTTTTAAGGGGTTGAATTGTTGGTTCATAATTCTTCAGAAACCTTTAGTGTTACGTGACATTGTCAAATTGCCTTCCAAAGGAGTTGTGCCGATCTACCGCCCGCCCAGACATTTTACGAGTGTTCCCTTTCCTCCCAGTCACGGCCAGCACCTGGGGTTGTCCATCGTTTAATTTATGCCAACCTGGTAATCCTGTATAATAAAACCCTAAATATGCAAATCAACAGGAAGGCGGAACCACCGGTCGCTATGACACGTACTGACCACCAGGAGGCAGATGCTCAACGCTGGAGCTGGCCCCTGGGGGTCAGTGCGCTCCCACAGGGGGAGCTCCACTCAGCCAGAAGCTGGGCTCACGGCTGGGAGCGCTGCGGTGGTGACGGGAGCCTTTCCCGCCTCCGCAGCAGCACTAAGGACCCCTTGGGGGATGTCCGCCTGCCTGCTTAGGCCTGTTCCTGGCGCAAGCTGGACTGAGGGCCCCGTCCCCCCCCCGCCCCCCGCCCAGCACTGGGCCTCTAGTATAAAATAACATTGTATCTCGACTTGAACTCAGGTTTCCTGTGGAATAGTGAGGCTGAACAGCTCTTTGTGTGCTCACTGAAGATCTTATTTCTTCTGGCTCCTCAGTATCTGCAGTTTTGCGACCAGGTCATTTTGCTGGAAGACGGGAAAATCTGTGAGCAGGGGGTTCACAGTGAGCTGATGCAGAAGAAGGGGCGATACGCCCACCTCATCCAGATGATGCATGGGGAGGCCACACAGGTGATCCGCCCCCGCCCCCGCCCCTCCCCCTCGGGGAGGAACCCCCTCGCTCACAGCCCTGCTTCCCCCAGAACACACTCCAGGTGGCCAGAGAGCCGCAGGTGGGCGGCCCGGCCCAGCGCCCCCTCCAGGAGGAGCCTCTTGGGGACAGTGAAGGTGAGGACGCTGGGCCCGGCCCTGCCTGGCTGGGGTCCCAGCGGCTTTGGGGCAGCTGCCGCAGAAGCGTGTTGCTGCAGAGCACCTCACTGTCCATCGACGAGGACACAGAGAGGTTGCGTGACTTCCCCAGGTTGCACAGTATCGTGATGACAATTAGGAACCAGGATCCTGGCCCTAGGTCACCTCTGTCCCCTTCTCTCCAGCCGCCCCTCTGACCCGTCCAGCGTGTGGGACGTCAGGCCCTCGGGGCTTGTTGAATAGTTGGGGGTGGACCCCCTTTCCAGGCTCTGGGGCCCAGGGTCTTCCGTGGATTAGGGGCAGGCTGGGCGGGCGCTGCCGCTGGGAGGCGAGGGAGCGGGAGGGGGGCAGGCGCAGAAGCTTCGCCGTGAGCCGCTGGGCGCCGGGAAGAGCCGGGAGAACGCCTTCTTCTCCTCCTCCCCATCCAGGGCTGCAGAACCAGCTCACACAGAAGGAGAAGATGGAAGAAGGGTCCCTGATGTGGCGTGTCTACCACCAGTACATCCGGGCGACCGGAGGTGCGGGCTGCGCCCCACGCCTGCCGGGAGCCCCCAGGACCCGCCCCGCCCCGAGCCCGGGTCACCAGGGAGGTGTGAGGTCATGGGAGGCCCAGGGCACCCCGGGTCGCCCCACAGGAGGCTCACCCTGCACTGTCCCCGCCACTCGGTGACGGCAGCTCCCCCGCCACAGCCAGTGCTGGGACCACGTCCCCAGGGGCGCTGGCGGTACCATGCCCCCGAGATGCGTCTTATCAGACTAGCAGACGGGCGCTACAGCCATGAGGGAGACCCTGCCAGCTGCGGGCAGGCCATGCCCCCAGGGCCACGGGGAGGCGCCAGGGGGGTCAGATGGCGGTGAGGGGAGAGCGTGCCCTTCCTGGGTTTTCCTGGGAGAGAGTGGGCAAGCAGGGGTGCCCTGAGCAAGCTCAGGGTGGGTGGGTGGAGTGATTCCGGGGGCCCTGGCTATGGGGGTTCCTAGTTGCCCAGAACCTGGCCCGGGGTGACTGGGGCAGGGAGTACGGGCTTGTGTGGGCGTGTGGTTGCTGAGGCCGCCAGGCTGTGGGTGGCGGGCGGCGGTGGGTGTCAGCTCACGGCAGTCACTGGCCAGCCCTGGAATGAGCTGACCCTGGGAATGAGCTGCCCCTGGGAATGAGCTGACCCTGGGAATGAGCTGACCCCGGGAGAGGGTCTCGCGGGACCAGGGTCCCCACGCCAAGCATCAGGGCAAAGGACGCAGGAAGTGCGGTTCACACGGGGCCGTAGCCGAGTGGCTCCCAGACGGCCCAGCTGTGGCCTCGGTGAGCCGTGTGCTCAGCGCCGAGAGGAGCGGCTTAGGGCGCACACTCAGCGCCGTGCGTGGGAACTCGGGCGCAGCGGTCGTGGCGGCGGCGCTGGCGTGTCTTTCTGAGGGCGGCGGCAGGTAGCAGCTTCCCCAGCTCGGCCTCGTGGCCTCCGCACATCACTGCACGGTGGCAGAACCCCCACGCCACGTCATCTCTGCACTTTGGGGGTGACTGCAGAGGTGTCTGAGTCACTGTGACCCCTGACCACCCTTTACTTGGCGCTGGGACTAGCCCTGGGTGAGGCGGGCCCCCGTGGAGACTCAGCGCGAGGGGCAGGCGTCCTTGACTCAGCGAGAAGGCGCGTCCCCAGCACCAGGCTCGGCACCCCCGCCCAGGTGCCCCCCTAGCACAGGCGGCGGCCCCGGCCCTGCTTAGGGGAATGACTTCTCTAGATCCCACTGCTCGTGGGCCGGACACCGGGCTGGGTGCTGGGCACATGCCATCTCGGGGCACCTCAGAGCAGAGGCAGTAGAATGCGGTCCCTGCCAGGGCCACGCTGTTTGTCAGCAGCAGAGCCAGGGTTTGAACCCAGCTCCTCCTGGTCCTCTCAGGGGGCAGGGGACCCGAGGGCCTGGGAGCGAGCAGCGTGGTCAGGGGCTGTGCGCCTCCCTGGGCGCCGGTCACGCCCCCTCCCTCCCCAGGGTACGCGGTCGCCATCACGGTTTTCCTGCTCATGTTGCTGTTCAACGCCTTCTCTGCCTTCTACTTCTGGTGGCTGAGCTACTGGCTGGGGCAGGGCTCAGGGGTGAGTGCCCTAGGCATGGGGGGGGGGGCGTGCCCATGGCCCCTGCGGAGGGAGTGGCTTCTCTGGGGGCTGAGCCCAGGCTGGGGACCCCGGGACCAGCCCAGCGCCTGCCACTGCCCTGGTGACAGACGGAGCCCAGGGAGGCCCTCTGGGAGCCAGACTTTGGGAGCCTCCGCCTGGCGCGACCTGGTGCTCACAGACTGAACCGTCACCCTGTGGTCTTTTGGGGACAAAACCAAGAGATTTCTTTCTGGCCCAGGCATGCCGGGTTCCGCACATCCGCGAGGCTTCCATGCCCCTGGCTGGGCGGGAGCCGGGCTGGGCGGCCACAGGAAGGTAGACCTGCTGGACTTGGGGGGCGGGAAGCAGGTTCTAGTCCAGGGGTGGGCAAACTTTTTGACTCGAGGGCCACAATGGGTTCTTAAACTGGACCGGAGGGCCGGAACAAAAGCATGGATGGAGTGTTTGTGTGAACTAATATAAATTCAAAGTAAACATCATTACATAAAAGGACATAAAAGGGTACGGTCTTTTTTTTTTTTTTTATTTTTATTCATTTCAAACGGGCCGGATCCGGCCCGCGGGCCGTAGTTTGCCCACGGCTGCTCTAGGGACTCGTCCTGTGATGAGGACAGTTCAGAGGGAGGGCTCTCAGGTCCATGCGAGATGCCCGGGTTCACCCTGAGCCCCGCTTAGGGAGCAGCGAGAAAGGGAGCGGGTGCGGGCTGAGCCCTCAGGACATGCTCCGCACAGCCCTGAGCTTTGCAGGCAGGCGGTGGACCTGGGCCGGGGCCACCTCGGCACACGCCTTAAGCGCTCGAATCCGCCAGCGCCTGGCTTCCTCACGGAGGCGCATGCAATGCCTGATGTCACCCCCGCCCTCTCCCTGCAGGATGGGGGTGGGCGGGAGGTTCCAAGCCGTCACTCGCGGCCCAGCCACCTGCCCCGCACGAGCTGCAAGGGGACTCCCAGGTCTCGGAGGCCCGAGTGTCTGGAAGCAGCGCCGGAGGCCACGGGTGCGAGCGGAGGACGCTCCCAGTCCCGTTGCTCAGGGCACCCCTGGGGCTCGGGGCCAGGAGCCGGGGCCAGGGGCCGGAGGTCCTCATCATCACACCACGTCCTCCTTCTTTCTCACAGACCAACAGCAGCTGCGAGAGCAACGGAACCGCCTCGGACCCGGGCGACATCCTGGACAACCCCGCCCTGCCCTTCTACGAGGCGGTGCTGGGCCTCAGCGCCCTGGGCCTGGCCTGCGTGGGGGTCTGCTCCGCGGCGGCCTTCACCCGGGTCACCAGGACGGCATCCACCGCGCTGCACAACGACCTCTTCAGCAAGGTGGGTGCGGGGCCTGCGCAGGCCGGGCCGGGCCAGGCCGGACGGCGCCCCCTTTAGAAAACAGCTAGGCGCTGTGGGCTGTTTGGGTCAAGAACAGTGGGTGGAGAGCACAGCGTCCTCGCCGGCCCTCACCAGCCCCCACGTGAGCACCCTGCCTGCGTGTGGGCGTGTGTCCCAGCCGACGCCCGTACGGGTCTCTTATCATCATCGTTACCTAACGCCCACAGTTACACGAAGGTTCCCTCTGGGTGGTGTACATTCTATGGCCCTCCCCCCTCCCCTTGCCCCCCTCTCCCCGGGGTCACTGGCTCTGAGGCCACCAGGCAGGAGCTACGGAGAGATCTGCAGATCGCTGCTACTGGTATCGGGCCAGGAAGTGCCCAGGCGAGGCCCAGCTGGGAAGCAAGGCAGGCTGGGACGGGCGCTACGTCTTGGGGCGTTCTTCGTTTATTTTTATTTTTTTGACAAATGTATGCTGACATGTACCCACCATTTAGCACCAGACTATCTTCACAGCCCTTGACCGCCCCCGGGGTCCCTGTTCACCCCTCCCTCCCCCCAACCCCACAACCACGGATCTGTTTCCTGTCTCCGTGGTTTTGCCTGTCCGAGTGTCCCAAGGCTGTAAGTGGTCACCAGGCCCCCAGGTGGACGGGGGCTGGTCACACCTGCTGCTGGAGGCGGGGTCCTAGCCGTTCACTGTCCCTTGCTGGAGGGTCAGTGGTCACATCGGTGCTGGCTTCGGTGGGCTAAGCCCTGTCACAGGCAGCGCCCTGGTCTCTCCCTCACGTGGCCGTGGGACACGAGGTGTCACGGTGAGAATACCCAGTGGTCTGGGCTGTCCATCCCCTGGGGTGGCAGCCGATGACGTTGTAGAGATGTCACGGCTCTCTCTCGCATGTTCCCGTGCGCCACGTGGTAGGCGTCGGGCTTGTGATGGTGCGCGCACACAACGCAGGTGTGGTCTGGGTCTCCTGGGCCTCAGGATCTGCTGAGGGCGACGGACAAGAAGACAGGCTCCGAGGGGGGAGGCCACTTGCCCAGGGCCACACAGCAGTAGGCGGAGGAGTCCTCACGCTGGAGCCTGGGGAGCCCAGCATTGGCCCGCTGCCTCCCCGACGCCCCCCCGCCCCCCGCAGCGCCCCGCCCTCCCGGCCTGGGGTGAGCAGGGTCCCCGCCCGGCCCGCCGCCCCCTCAGGCCCGCGCCTGCTCCCTGCAGGTCTCCCTCTGCCCCATGAGCTTCTTCGACACGACGCCCACGGGCCGGCTGCTCAACTGCTTCACGGGGGACCTGGACCAGCTGGACCAGCTGCTGCCCATCGTGGCCGAGCAGTTCCTGCTGCTGGTCCTGGTGGTGCTGATCAACATGGTCATTGTCAGCGTGCTGTCCCCCTACGTGCTGCTCATCGGCATCGTCCTGTTCGCCACCTGCCTCCTCTACTTCGTGTGAGCGGGTCTCTCTGCCCGCGGGCGGGCGGGCGGGCGGGCGGGAGGGCGGCCTCCGCGGGGCTGGGACCCGCCTGGACGGGGGCGGCCGGTCACCCTCTCCTCCTCCGCGGCGGCGGCGCAGGAAGTTCAAGCGGGCCTTGAACGTGTTCAAGAGGCTGGAGAACTACAGCCGCTCCCCGCTCTTCTCCCACATCCTCACCGCCCTGCGCGGGCTCAGCTCCATCCACGTCTACGGGAAAACCGAGGACTTCGTCCGCCAGTGAGTCCCCTGAGCCCGGCGGCGGCGGGATGGGGGGGGGGGGACGACTGGGGGGCGGCGGGGTTGTGGGGCGGGGTGGGGGACTGGGGGGGGCGGCGGGGCCGTGGAGCAGGAGGGGGGGGACTGGGGGGCGGCGGGGCCCTGGGGCAGGAAGGGGGGCTGGGGGGTGGCGGGGCCGTGGAGCAGGAGGGGGGGGACTGGGGGCGGCGGGGCCGTGGAGCAGGAGGGGGGGGCTGGGGGCGGCGGAGCCGTGGGGCAGCGGGAGCAGGGTGCTGGGAACCAGGGGAACACGGCCTCACTCCGCTCACTGGGGAGCCCAGAGCCTCCTCTGTAAGGCGATCCCCTGGGGACAGAGTGGAGGCGACACAGGAAATGCAGAGCTGGGGCCCTGGGCAGGGCACCCACCTGCTACTGCAGCTCACAGCAAGAAGCGTCCGGGCCAGCACTTTTTCATTAGTTTTTTTTACGTTATTTATTTTTTAAAATATATTTTTATTGATGTCAGAGAGGAAGGGAGAGGGAGAGAGAGAGAAACATGAGTGATGACAGAGAACTGTGGACCGGCTGCCTCCTGCAGGCCCCCCACTGGGGATGGAGCCCACAACCCGGGCCTGTGCCCTGACCGGGGATCGAACCCCGACCTCCTGGGTCCTAGGTGGACGCTCAGCCTCTGAGCCACACCAGCCGGCCGGGCAGTTGCTTTTTCTTTCCCTTCCAAACAGGCATCGAATTTTCATAAAATGAGGACCAGGAACTTTCTAAGTAACAGGTTTTCTTTTATTACATTCACACCCATAGGTGTACCTTCTGTATGTTTGTTAAAACAAGCAAAACTTAACTGTGTCCGAGGACCTTAGCGACTTGTCAGGGCCAAACAGGGACTGACAAGAAGCTCGTAGGCGGGTGGAAGACGGAGACACAGAAATATGACATGTTTGTGTAATAGTCCGGGGTGGGGTGTGACAAGCGGCATGGGAGAGGAGCCGGTAAAACGCCAGCAGAGTTCAGGGAGGGATCCCGGAAGGCTCTCGGGCGGAGGTGGCGTCTGAGCTGGCCTCGGAGCCTGGTAAGACGGGGCGTGGGAGATGGTGTGTGTTCATTAGCTGGAATGTGGATGAGCCCGGCACCAGCTCTCCAGTGGCCCTGGAGAGCCCCCCAGGACAGTGAGGACGGTAGGGCCGCGGGGTCCGGGAGCGATGCTGGCACGTAGTCAGCACTGAGAGCCGTCGATGCTCAGCACCCACGGGGGACACAGCCCCCGGGCGGAGGTGCAGAGGGAGGCATCACCGCCTCCACCCGCTCACACATTTATTCATTCACTCTCCTTGGCCCAGTGAAGGCGCGAGCAGGGGTAGATGGTGGGCCTGAGGGGCTCAGGGCCTAGAGTAGGGGTCTGGTCAGCTCCATGGCTGAGAAAGGGGAGAGGGGGGAATCCCCCAGAGAGAAGTCAGGCTGTGCCCTGGCTGGCGTGCTTGGAGCTTCGAGTGTTGGCCCGTGCGCCCAAGGGTGGCCAGTTCAGTTCCCCATCAGGAGCACGCGCCTGGGTTGCAGGTTTGATCCCGGCACTGGTCGGGGTGCGCGCAGGAGGCAACCAATCGATGTGTCTCTCTCACGTCGCTGTTCCTCTCTCTCCCTCCCGCTCCTCCTTCTCCACCCTGAAAAGCAATGAAAACAATACCCAAGGGGGGGGGGGGAGGCGACAAAAAAAGGGAGGTCAGGCTATGTGGGTGGGTGGGAGTGGCGGCCGAGGGGTGACCTTGGGAAGCTCTTGGACAGACCAACACGGTGGCTCCGCGTGTCCCTTCCCTCGAGGTTTAACAGGCTGAACGACGTGCACAATAACTACCAGCTGATGTTCCTGTTCTCCACACGCTGGGTGTCGCTGAGGTTGGAGCTTATGGCCAACCTGGTGACCCTGGCCGTGGCCTTGTTCGTGGCCCTCGGGATGTCCTCGGCCTCCCACTCCTTCCAAGCCTTGACCATCAGCCTCATCCTGCAGGTGAGGGGGCGGGCGGGGGCGGGACAGCGGGCTCGGGGTGGTGAGCGCGGGCAGGATGGTGGTTCTGCCTGGGACTTGGCCACGGGAGACCACGTGACGTGAGCCACATGCTGGGCCTTCTGGATCTGCTGCTTGGCTTCCTTGGCCCCTCTGAGCGGGGACGCCTGCATGAAAGACCACCCGAGGCAGAGGACGTAGGAACTGAAGGCGAGCGGACGGCAGGGTCCAGCCTCTACGCGCGGGTGGGGAAACTGAGGCCCAGAGAGGAGGAGGGGTTGTTTGAATGGACAGAGCGTTAGAAGCAGAGCCAGGCCAAGGACGCTGGCCTCTCGGTTGCCTGGCTGGTGTCGCTTCATGTTGCTGTCATACCCTGACCCAGCTGTCACTCTCCCGACTGATGTGGGGAGGCGGCTGAAGAGGGAGGGGTCCCTGCTCCTGCAGGCTTCCTCAGCCCGCTGACCCCGCTCCAGAGCACGGGGTCTGGGAATCTAGCTTGAATCAGGGTGTCGAGGGGGTCCTGATGTGCTGTCAGCGTCCCTCCCGGGCTCGGGGGGGAAGGGATGGCTGGTCAGGTTCACGGCCACAGACGCCTGCGGGAGGCTGACTCGAAGGAACGCTGGCTGCTGGCCTGGGCGCCTCTCCCCGGGGTTCATGGACCGTCCCCTGTGTTCGCATGGCTTTGTCTCTCGCTGGTTCAGAGCTGTGCGCCCAAGGCTGACGCCTCCTCCGGGTAAGCAGAGGGCCCCATTGGCCCCTTGGTGAGCCCCGAAGCGGGCACGCACCCTCATCCGGGCCTGTGTGCAGAACCTGCCCCCATGCGCGGGCCACGCGGATGGCTGTGTGGTGCTCCCACTCAGCGGGCCGGTGCGACCACAGAGGGATTTACTGGGAGCTGGGCCTGGGCCGATGCTGAGCCAGGTGCCTGCTGGGCTTTGCTCCACTGCGTTCCTGCCACGCCCCGTGGGGCACAGCAGTGATTAAGAATGTGTGGTCGGGCCTGGCCAGTGTAGTTTAGTGGTTGAGCACTGACCTAGGACAGTGATGGCGAACCTATGACACGCGTGTCAGAGGCGACACGCGAACTCATTTTTTTGGTTGATTTTTCTTTGTTAATGGCATTTAAATCTATAAGATAAATGTCAAAAATATATCTTTGTTTTACTATGGTTGCAAAGATCAAAAAATGTCTATATGTGACACAGCCCCAGAGTTAAGTTAGGGTTTTTCAAAACGCTGACACGCCGAGCTCAGAAGGTTCGCCATCACTGCCCTAGGAGGTCAGGGTTCGACTCTCCGGTCAGGGCACAGGCCCAGGTTGCGGGCTTGATTCCCAGCAAGGGGCAGCCGGTGGATGATTCTCTCTCATCATTGATGTTTCTGTCTCTCTCTCCCTCTCCCTTCCTCTCTGAAACCAATAAAATATCTGAAAAAATAAGAAAGAACGTGTGGTCAGGATGCGTGAGTCGCCCGGGCTCTGCCACACGGGCGGCGCGACTCTGGGCCAGTCCGTGACCGCCTGTGCCAGGACTGTGTCTGCACCGGGAGGCAATGGAGCGTGGACGTGGGAGGCACGTGTGTGAACGTGGGGGTCGGTGCATGTCAGACACGCGGAATCCACGCCAGACGAACGCCAGCCCTCCCGGACCGCTGCGAGAGGAACCGAGAGCTTGGAGCGCTCCTGTTCCCAGGGCGGGTCGCCCGACTGCCGGTCTCCTCCCTTCCAGCTGGCGTCCAACTTCCAGGCCACGACACGCGTGGGTTCGGAGACGGAGGCCTACTTCACGGCGGTGGAGCGGATGCTGCAGTACATGAAGGTGGGCGCGGGCCCGGGTCCGGTGAGCCGGGCTCCCCTGGAGGTCTCTGCCCGTCCCCGGGGCCCCGAGGCTTTCCCGGGAGGCCCCTGGGGCCCGGCCTCCCGCCCGCCCTCCCCTCCCGCCCTCCGTGTCTCCTCTCTCCTGGGGGCTCCTCCACTCCTGGCGGCTCATGTCCGCCGGCCTCTCTGCGGGCCAGCATCCCGGATGTGGAGGGAGGGAGCTTCCCCTCGTAGAAATGGGAGCTTGCCCCGTCGGAGAGCAGGGACGACAGCGAGGCCTGGCGTGCGACCGCGTCTGTTTGTGCCGCAGCAGCTGGGCGCAGGCCTGGGGGCCAGATCACCCGGGTTCAGGTCTAAGCTTTGCCACCGAATCGGCTGTGCGGCCTCTGACATGGGACGGGTCACAGTAGCTCCCCCGCTGGTGGTTGCAGAGATTAACACATGGACACAGGCAGCTCCTGGCCGGCCCGGCCCCAGGAAAGGCTCGATGCTACGACGCACAGATGATCTCACGAGTCACGCGGCCCCGCGGGAGGCCGTCGCGTGCTGGGCCCCGTTGCCCGGAGGAGGACACGGAGGCTCTGCCGGCGGAGCACTTGCTCGCGGTGACACCGCCGGGCGGTCGAGGCCTCCGAGGCCGGGTGCCCTGCCTGCTCCGTGAGCGAACGCGTGAGCCGCACAGCCGGGTCTCACCCCGAGGGGCGCTGTGGTGGCACCGTGCGGGCAGCCGGGCGCTGTGGCTCGCAGCTGCGGCCCTGCGTCTTCTCCATCGCTGTTTCCTCCCAACACGCCCGCTGCGCTTGGCGTGGCGTCGGGCACGTGGCTCAGGCAGCCTGGGCCGGAGTCCACGCCGTCCCCCCGCCAGCTGTGCTGTCGCGAGCCAGTCCTTGGCGCTGTCCGAGCCTGTGAAACGCGTCTGACAAAGCCCAGCTCGCAGGGCGGGGACAGGGAGCCCGCGAGGGCCGGGGCTCCGCGCTGAGACGCGCCCCGCGGGGACGCCCCGCTGCCCGGGCTGGCGTTGCTCTGGTTCTGTTTCTCTCGCACGCCGGGCACTGCGTTAGAGAGTTCTCCGTGTTAACAGCAAGGACGCAGCTCTAGGGCGTCCCCCTCTTTGGGGACAGAGCTGGGGGCAGGGATGGCCTGGGGTGTCCCTCTGATCACACAGCCGGGGGCTTGACCCCGAGGCAGGGTGGCTGGGGCGGTCCCACGCTCGGGGCGCAGCCGAGGTCCGCAGGGCTGGGCAGAGGCAGGTGGTAACGACCGGCCACTTTCTCTTTCCTCGAACACGAGCTGTGCGTCCCCGAGGCTCCGCCGCACGTGGGAGGCGTGAGCTGCCCGGCCGGGTGGCCGCAGCGCGGGGAGGTCTGCTTCCAGGACTATCAGATGAGATACCGCAACAACACCCCCATCGTCCTCAAGGGCATCAGCCTGACCATCCACGGCCAGGAGGTGGTGGGCATCGTGGGCCGGACCGGCTCCGGTGAGCGGCTTGTCTGGGCACCTCCTCCTCCATCTGGGCCTCAGGGTGTCCACCTGTTCTCAGGCAGGGGTTCGCGCAGGCACCCCGCAGGGGTTCGCTGACCCTCCCGTCATGCTGGGTCCTGTCCCAGACACCAGCCAGTAGCACCCGGAGTCCCTGCTGTCGTGGGCCTCGGGGAGGGACTCGTGGCGGGCGAGTCATCAGACAGGGAAACAGAGGAGGGAACTGCAGGGGTGAGGAGCGTCGCGAAGGACCCAGGAGGCTGGCGGGAGCGCGCTGGTGTGCACGCCGGGGGTCCCCTGGGCCGGCCCCGGGCGGGTTCAGGAAGCGACGCCCTGCTTGTTCCCGCCCCAACAGGGAAGTCCTCCTTGGGGATGGCGCTCTTCCGCCTGGTGGAGGCCGCGGCGGGCCGGATCCTCATCGACGGCGTGGACATCAGCGGCGTCAGCCTGGAGGACCTGCGGTCCAAGCTGTCCGTCGTCCCTCAGGACCCCGTCCTGTTCTCGGGGACCATCAGGTGTGTGCTGGCCTGGGCCCCCCGGGGGAGAGGACCGGAGGTCAGGGCTGGAGGGCTGTCCGTTTCTGGGCCCCTCGTGCCCACCTGGCCCACCTCATGAGCGGCGTCTGAAGATCCAGAGACCCTGGTATCCACCTGGTGGACTTCGATGCCCGAACATTTGCAAGGTGTTGTTTTTTTGTTTGTTTGTTTTAAATATATTTTTATTGATTTCTGAGAGGAGGAGAGAGGGAGAGATAGAAACATCCATGATGAGAGAGAATCACGGACCGGCTGCCTCCTGCGCGCCTCCTGCTGGGGATGGAGCCCGCAATCCGGGCCTGTGCCCTGACCGGGAATCGGACTGTGACCGCCCGGTTCACGGGTTGATGCTCAGCCACCGAGGCCTGCCGGCCGGGCGCTCTCCTGGTCTCACGCTTTCGCAGGAACACGCCCCAGCGCTGCCCTCCCACCGCTTGCGGCCTGTCGCCAAACACCAGGCCACACCATGTCCTCACGCCCGTTCGGTAGCAGCCCCGCTTTTTCTGAGAGAAGTAAATCCGTTCTTTAAGATTTTAGGGGCAGTTGTCGGAGGCGGGGTGTTTGTTGAGGACGGTGCATGTCAGGGGTGGTCACACACATGGGGAATGTGTTTAATGCCACTGAATTGTAGGCTCACAGACGGCTACAAGGACAAACATGTCACGTGTGTTTTAACCAACGCACACACACACACACACCCCGCCAACGGCTAAGCTACAAAGTCCTCTTTCAGCTGCGATCCCGGGGAGGCCGAGGCTGGTCCAAGGCCCAGTCATCTCTGGACCTCAGCGAGGGTTTTGGGGACTCCCCGCGTCCCTCCTGGGGGACGGCTGAGCCTCTCCTGTCAGTCAGAGGAGCAGCAAACCTTTCTGCAGGGATCGCCCCAACCATCCCAAGTCACACTCTGTGGTGACTTCCACCCGGCTGGTCCCCGCAGCCGGGATTTGCCTGTGGCCGGGGGCTGCCGCGTGCTGACTTGCTCACCCCCGAGAGAGAGCCCCACCTAAGCCCCAGGGCTTGGGGGCTGGGGGACAGGTGGCCCCAAACAGAACCCGGCTGCTGCCTGCAGAAGGGACAGGTACCACCCGGCCCAGGAAATGCCCGTCATGGGGTCCGTGGCGTCTGTAACCCCGGGCCCTCGCCCTTGCCGGGGACGGGACAGGCTGCCCAGTCGGGTGGTTACCGAGCACGGCCTCCTCCCTGGGCAGGTTGAACCTGGACCCCTTTGACCGGCACACGGACGAGCAGATCTGGGGCGCCCTGGAGAGGACCTTCCTGAGCAGGACGGTGAGCGGAGCCGGGACCGGGCTTGGCCGCTCTCCCGCAGGCGCCTCCACCCGGCACTACAGACGCGCTCCGCACGGAGGACCCGTCTCATGAGATGGGACGACACCGGGACACCAGGGGGCAGGCTCAGTGTGGGCTGAGGACACAGCAGAGGTGGGGGAGGGGGAAAGGCAAAGGCCTGCGACCGGCAGCGGCTCCAGGGGCAGGGCCAGGCCTCTAGGACAGGGCACTGGCGCTGCGGGATCCTGCCGGTGTGGGTGGGGAGGAGAGCGGCGCAGAGACGAGGAGGGGCGCCAGGCACAGGGGCCGCCCGATCCGATCCGCCCGCCGCGCCCGCAGGCCCGCGTGACCTCCCTTGTCCGCCCGACTCGCAGATCACGAAGTTTCCGCAAAGGCTGCAGGCGGAGGTGGAGGAGAACGGCGAGAACTTCTCGGTGGGGCAGAGGCAGCTGCTCTGCATCGCCCGCGCCCTCCTGCGCAACTCCAAGGTGCGGCGCCCGGCGCCATGGCCTGCGTGTGCGTGCGTGTGTGTGTGTGTGTGGGGGTGGCAGGGGGGAGGCGTGGCGGGGTTCAGCCCGGGCCCTCAGCCCCCACATCCTGCACCCACACTGAAGTACGTCTGCCCCAGAACCAGAAAGCCCGAGGCCAGAGCCTCGCAGCTGCCACCACACGACCCCCTTAAAACATGGGCCTGCTTAGGGGGGACTCGCGTCAGCCGTCCGGGGAGCTCCCTGGGTCTGAAACGCCATCACTGTTCCCAGACAATGTCACCGTCACCTCACCGCGGCTGCGTGGGCTCTTGGGAGAGTGCTTTCTCTCACAAGCAAACCAGAGGCAAACAGAAGCACGCACACACGTGCAGGGACACACATACACACGGGCACACCCTGCACACTCACACGTGCATGCGTGGCTTTTGTCACACCCGTGGCCGCTGGTTTACTCGCGACGCCCTCTTTCTACGGAGCCTGACCGTAACCAGCGGCACCCAGGAAGCCCCTCCCCCTGGGCTGGTTGCGCCTCCCGTGCGTGCCGGGGAGACACACACAGCGGTGCTGTGGCAAGAACAACAAATGGCCGGGGGGTGCCCGCCTGGGGGGGGGACACTGCTCTGCGTCCATCCCGCAAAGAGGAAGGCGGTTCCTAGAGCAAGACCTGCCCGCGCGCCGCCGCCGCTAAGCATGTCCCTCTCGGCGGGCGGGGCTGCGGGGTCACCAGTGACGGGAGCCAGCGGGGCCCGGACTCAGCCCAAAGCTCTCCGTGTCTTGGCGAGCTGGTGGCCGGCGCAGGACCGGACCCGGTCTCGGGCCCACGAGGCCGCCCCCACCTGCTCTTTTTAATTTTTATTTATTTTATAATCTATTTTATTGGTTTCAGAGAGGAAGGGAAGGGAGAGAGAGAGAGAGAAGCATCCATGATGAGAGAGAATCATGGACCGGCCGCCTCCTGCCCGCCCCACACTGGGGATGGAGCCCGCACCCAGGCCTGTGCCCTGACCGGGAATCAAACCTGGGACCCTTCGGTCTGTAGGCTGACGCTCTATCCACTGAGCCACCCCAGCCTAGCCCTGCTGCCACCGGTTCTGTCGCCACCAGATCATCCTCATTGACGAAGCCACCGCCTCCATCGACTCAGAGACCGACACGCTGATCCAGCGCACGATCCGCGAGGCCTTCCGGGGCTGCACAGTGCTCATCATCGCCCACCGCATCACCACCGTGCTCGGCTGCGACCGCATCCTGGTCATGGACAACGGGAAGGTGACGGGCGTCCCGGGCCCCAGGGAGGGCGCCCCTCGGCCGGCGCCCGGGAGGCCTGCGGGCCCTTTGGGCCGGGGCTCAGCGGTGCCCTGTCCCTCCCTCCCTCCTCTCCAGGTTGTGGAGTTCGACCGGCCGGAGGCCCTGCAGCGGAAGCCGGGGTCCATGTTCGCAGCCCTGCTGAGGACGGCCACTTCGCAGGGCTGAGGGCGACGGGTCCCCAGCGGACAGCCCGCGGCCTGCGGGGGCAGAGACGGCAGAGAGCCAGAGCCGGGCGGACGTGGCAGAGGGGCGCAGCGGGGATGGAATAGGAGACGGGAGCGAAGCCTGGACGGCCGCTCTGTGGCCCCCAAACCTGAGACCCCAGCGTCCTCCGAGACCGCGAGGGCGAGGGTCCGCGTGTCTCTCACGGGCGTGTGGCGCGCTCTCACCAGGCTGTGATTCCCGGCCTGTGTGCGAAGTGTTGCCAATGATGTACTGATTTTGTAAAAAAGAATAAAAGTAAAAAAAGTCGCCCCGTTCTGCTCTCTGCGTCAGCTGCGGGGAGGGCCTCACACTGACTCCCGGCAAAGGGGCTCGGCGGCCCCGGGAGGGAAGCTCAGGGGGTGCCGGGCGGGACGGCTGCCTCCCGCCCTCCTCGCGGCGCAGCGTGGCTGCCAGCAGCCCTGGGCTCGAGGCCCACCCGCCCGGCTCCCGATGGGAACCCCCGGCGATCCCCGCAGAGGCTCCAGGCCACAGCTCTGGGCTGACGTGGGTCCCGTGCTCAGCCATGAGCCCATCACGCGCTCGGCTGCTGGCAGGCCTGTCACGCGCCCACACCCGGGCCCGGGATGGGCTCAGCTGCCCCAGTCGCAGACACTGAGGACGGAAGAGGTCGCTTCTCCGAAATAAACGCTCCGCCCACACAAAGGAGGCGTGGATGGGAGGCGGGGCAGGCCCCACACAGGAGCTGTCTGCCTGCTGTCTGCTTGTTTCCTGGTGAGAGCATGGGTGGGTGGAGTAAAGAGTTCATTCATAACCTATGATGACTGTAAAGAAGACCCCACACAGCGGTTACAGATGCATCAATAAAGGTAATTATTTTCAATTTACCTCTGGGGAGACCTCTTCATTGTGGGGACACAGGTTTCAAAGTGTTTTATTTTCTTTGTTTTCAGCTGACAGTGTCTGGTTCTGCCACGAGAAAAGCAGTTCCGCACACAAAGATTTCCTGCTCTGCTTCTTGCACTGAGGGGGTGCTGGGGTGCAAGACGTCCCTGCCCTCATGGGATCTGCCTGGTGAGCGTGAGTCAACAGCAAACGAGTGAACAGAACCAGGGGCAGGGGGCGAGGAGGGGGCGGGGGGCGAGGACAGTCCCAGCGGGCTTCCTGGCGGAGGGGAGGCTGCGGGTGCTGAGACCTGAGAGAGGAACAGACCTGTGCTCGGATGAAACGGCTCGGGAAAGGAAAGACTGTTCCAGGCGGAGCAGGACCCACCGAGGGGAAAGCCCAGCCTGGCTCCTCACAGGCTGCCTCACGCCTGTTCCTGTCCGGCTGCTGGGACAGCACCTGCTCCCCCGCCCCCCCCCCCCCCCCCCAGGGCCCGTCCCTGTGCCGGCTGAGCCCTTCCCCTCGGTGCTGCCTTTCCTTCTTGGGCCCCGAGGAGTGCCTGGCCCTCCCCCCTCATCTCACCCCTGCAGGGTCTGCAGGTTGGAGGTGCCCCTGCTCCCCTGCCCTGTCCGCTCCCAGAGCTGCCCAGGGGAGAAAGCGCTCTGCAAACACCTGCTCTCGCAGTGGCCAGCAGGTGGCAGCCTCCCCCCACACAATGCGGGAAGGAGATCCACGGAAATCCACCAGGGACCGCGCTCACGCTCCAGGCCCAGGGCAGGAAAGGGACCCCATTCCCACGGGGAGAGACACACAGAGAGAAACACCCACGTGAGAGAGACACATCGACTGGCTGCCTCCTGCACGCACCCCGACCAGGGCCGGGGATCCAGCCTGCAACCCAGGTACGTGCCCTTGAGCGGCACCAAACCCCGACCCTTGGGTCCGAGGGCCCAAGCTCAGCCGCGGACTCCAGCAGCCGGGGCCCACGCCTGCTTCCGATGCCTGTTTTGAGGACCCAGTTTCAGGGCGACCGTGAGCTCTGCCGCCCGGTGAGTTTCATTTACGGTCAGAAACGCTGTTCTGAGAACACGAGAACGGGAGGCCTCCGGACCTCCTGGCCGGCCTGTGCTCCACGCGGACAGGGCCGGCTCCCCCTCCCGCCGCCTCTGGGCCGGGAGAGAAGCGGCGCGGGCCTCCTCCCCTGGGAACTGCATCCCCAGAAACGCCAGCAGGGAGGCCGCGGCCAGGGTGCGAGCAGGAGAGGATCGGGTGGCTCTACACGCTCCCGAAGAGCTGTCAGCCCGCGAGCGGGAGGGAGAGGCCTCCGAGGGTCTAAGTGGTGCTTAAAACTAGATCACGGGTTCTATCTGGATCCAGAGGTTTCGCTCCTTTCCGGCTCTGAGCAGGGCAGGTGCTGGGCGGCCGGGCAGGCACGTGGGGGTCGGAGACCGCAGAGGCCCCTGCCCCGGGCGAGGGGGCGACATGAGGCCCACAGGACCGGCTCATGGTCAAGAGTTAGCGTTAGTCCCAGCCCCCGACTTCCGTTTCACAAGAAAAACTGGAGCTCAAATGGCCGTTTGCTTGGGGCTCAGTGAGCGGGAGGGAGGAAGGAGTCTGTGCTGAGGAGTGGCCTCCCCGCACCCTGACCTGGTGGCCTCTGCTCTGGGCGCAGGGGGCAGGCGCAGGGGGCAGGTGCAGGGGGCAGGGGGCAGGGGTCTCCTCACGCGCAGGATGGGGCTGGAGGGCCTCTCCTCCCCCAGGGGCTGGGACAGGCCGGTGGCCCTCGGGGGATGGTGCCTTTAACGCGGCAGAAGGAATGCTGGGCCCCAGAGTTCCGTCCGCCGGGGTTGGGGGCGGCAGTTGAGTGGCAGTTGGAGGGGACTCCAGGCAGCGGAGGCCAGCGAGTGTGAGCGGTGGAGAGAGGGACGGGCCCCCCGGGAGCCCGAGCTCTGCCCGCCGCCCTCTGCCCTCTGCCCGCCTTTCTGCCCAGGTAATGCCTCCGTTGCAGGGCCCTGGCCCAGGGGGGACGTGGGACGCCTCCAGCCCATGGCCTGGCTCCTCCCCTCGCAGCCTCGGCCTCGTCCACGGAAAGGCAGCAGTGCCAGCGGGCTTCCCACTGGGACCGCACACTCACACTCACACTCACACCCCAGTCTCTCACACTCACAGTCACACCTCACATATACTCACACACACACTCACACACATTCACTCACACTCACACAGACATACACTCACACAGCACACACCTCATAGTCACACACTCACACCTCAGTCACACACACACACATATATGTACTCACACCTCACACACATTCACTCACACTCAGTCACACCTCACAGCCCCTCTCTCTCTCTCTCTCACACACATTCCCTCACAGTCACATTCACACTCACACACACCTCTCAGTCACTCACTCTCACACACTGTCCTGTTCCCGATTTAATCACGTGATTTATTGTTAAAAATCCTGAATTGCGGCCCCACGTCTGTGCGGCTCGCAGGGTCAGGTCTAAAGCAGTTCCCCTCCTCCAGTCTCGCCCCGACCTCTCCAGCTGGAGGGGTGCCCTCATGGGGACCCATCACTGCTACCGTGGGGGCCTCTGGGGCCGAGGGCACTTTAGTGGAGCCCCCTCCCCACTGCAGCCCAGGCTTTGTCCCCCCCTGCAGCCTCCCCTGGCTCCTTCCCCCTCCTCCCTCTCCAACATCAGGGCCCTTCCCGGGGGTCTGATGCCAACGTGGGTGCGGGGACAGCTGGAGGGGAGGTGGGGCGGTGAGGACGGGGACTTCGGACAGCTTCCCCTCTGAGGGGCAGGGGGGGGGGTGGCTCCATGAAGGGGGAGGGGCTGTGAGGGGGGGAAGGCCTGAGACCATCAGATCCTGGCAATCTGGGCGGCTCTGAATTGAGAACAGACTAGTTAAAGGGACAGGAAGGTTTGTGGTGGAAAGTGCACTTGCTTTTGGTTGGAAAGGTGTCCACGATGGGCGGCGGGAAACTCGGAGTCCAGTCCTCAAACACGACAGCACTCGCGGCCCGTTTTCTGGGTTAGAGGCAAAAATAGCACAGCTCCGAGCCGTGGGAGCCTCTCGTCCTGCAACGCCCTCTGGGTGCCAGCGGCCCTCCCTCTTTGGAGCGAATCAAGGAAAGAGAAGAACGAATCTGCTCTCAGGACAGTATGGCAAACGTGATGACAAATGTCCCCTGGCAGATGGGCCATGCCACCCAGACCCCAGCGTCGGGGGACAATAGGGAAGGGTGGGGCCTGCGGCAAACCGGAGCCTGCGTGCCCTGCCAGAGGGGTGGACGCTGCCCAGCACGTGCCGCCTGCAGCGGCAGGGGCAGACAGTGCTCCCGGGTGTCGGACACAGGACACGGGTCTGTTTTTTCTGTTACTGTGGTATCTCCTAATTCAAATTTAAGACATTTTAAAAATATGTGCAGCCCAAAGAACATGGACTGGGAGTTGCATGGGGTCCGAGATGTGCCAGTTTGTACTCTGCTCTGAGCGGAGACCTTGCCGTGTCTGCTTGTCCAGCCTGTTGTCAGGTGAGGACCCCACCGGTGAGCAGAGGATGCCGGGGCCTGTCCCCCCCACTCCCCCCCGCCCAGGTGCTCCCAGCGGAGGAGGCCGGCCAGGAAGGGTCCTGGGGATGCGGTCGGGGCCTCAGGCGCTCCCCCCAGCTCATCAGGAGCCCCCGCCCGCCCCACGACCGCAGGAAGCAGACTCTCACTCCAGGCAGCGCCTCGCTCCTGGCAGAGGTTGGCACACAGATGGCACAGAGGTTGGCGCAAGCAGCTTTCCCGGCATAAGGTTGCATTTCCCCCGGGACTGCTGAATCTAGCCGCGTGCGTCCCAGCTGCCGCGCCGCCAGCCACCACAGGGTCCAGCCCCCCGGGAGTGTCGGAGGGCGAGTCCGGCCTCGACTCCAGGACCTGGCCAGGGACGCTGTCCCCTGTGCAGGCATCTCGGATCCGGGCCCTCCAGGCAGCTGCCAGCCCACTGCTGCCAGGGTGCTTTGCCAGGAGACGAGCCAGGGAATCAGCCTGGCCAGTGTTGCTCAGCAGTTAGAGCCTCAGCCTGCATACCAAACGGCTGTGGGTTCGATTCTCGGTCAAGGGCATGTACCTGGGTTGCAGGTTCGATCCCTGGTCCGAGTCTGAGCACATGCAGAAGGCAACCAATCGACGTGTGTCTCTCTCACATGGATGTTTCTCTCTCCTCTCACTCCTCCGTCCCTCCCTCCCTCCCTCCCTCCCTCCTGCTCTCTCTGAAAAGCAATGGGGGAAGTATCCTGGGGTGAGGATTCACACAAAACAGTGAGGGAACCAGAAGTCACAGGTGAGCGGCCTCCCGGACGGGGAGCCCAGCCTGGGAGGAGCAGGATGGAGGGTCCGGGGACGGCTAGCTGGACCGGGGCGCCTCCGGGGGCTGGGCCCAGCTCGGGGGCGAGACAGCGGCAGCCGCTGGCACCGAGCGGGGGAAACGGCGTGCGGATCCCCAGAGGAAAGCGACCCGCCCTGCAGGGCCACCTCTCTAAAACAGCGCCAGCTTCTTGCTGTGAGATGAGGCCAAAGCCACAGGAAAGAAGCAAGAATGGCGCTGAGGTCCTCACCGGCGCCCACTCCGACCCACCCGCAGTGACCCTGCGGCCTGTCGCGCTCCCGGGGCGCAGCGTGGCTCTCCGGACCGGTGAGAGCAGAGGCAGGCCTTGCTCATCATCTCCACGTGCTGCCCCGTGTGGCTCCCGAGAACGGGCTGCTCCCTTACACAGGATGGTTACGGCGTCAGCATCAAACCGCACAGCCGCGAAGATGAATAGTTTACTCGGATGGGATGGGTTACCTAACCTGCCGCCATGTGCAGACATCCCCGCTGTTGCAATGACATCCTTTACATATATTTTTTATTGATTTCAGAGAGGAAGGGAGAGGGAGAGAGACAAACATCAATGATGAAAGAGAATCATGGGTCGGCGGCCTCCTGCACGCCCCACACTGGGGATCGAGCCCGCAACCCGGGCCTGTGCCCTGACTGGGAATCGAACCCGGGGCCCTTCAGTCTGCAGGCTGCTTCGCTCGCCGCTGAGCCACACTGGCTGGGGCTGCAATGACATCCTTCCTGTTTCTCCTGGGGCAGCACTGAACGCAGACCGTGTGCTGCTTCAGCTGTCACGTTTCTTTAGCAGCCTTTCCTGTGGGATGCGCCCCCCCCTCCTCCCCGTGTCTTGCGTGGAACGAACACGTCTGGGGTGCGCGGGGCGGTGTTCTGTAGGACGCTCCTCTGGGCTTGTCTGCTGTTCCCTCAGAGTGGACGGAGGTCCCGCCGCTGGTGGGAGCCCTGCGGGAGGGCCGTCTCGTCCGCGTCTGAGCTCCTGGAGCCTGGTCTGGTTGGCCAGGGGGTATCCTCCCGTGGGACGCCGGGTGCGCCCTGCAGTGCCTTCCTGGATTCTTGGAATCCTCGGGTCCTGGGGTTCCCTCTCCCCTAAAGGATCCAGTTGGGTTTCGGAACTTGCCATGAGCTCCTTCTTCTCAGCCTGCTCGCCTGCTTCCCTCAGCTCACCTTCTGCGCAGCCCTCGGGGCACTGCGGCCAGGGAAGGGCCCGAAGCAGTGGGAAGCCACAGGCAGGTCAGGGCACGGCCACGGCTGGGCTGTCCACGCTCCACACCGTGGAGGGACAGGGCGGGCGGGGAGCGGGAGAGAGGCCGTGGGTGCCAGCCTGGGCCCGGTCCAGGTCCCCTCGCCTGCCCCTCTGGCCAGAGCTGGACTGTGTCTGTTCAGGGAGCCAAGGACCCGCCAAGGGCGAGAGGCCACTTTTCTTAGTTTTCTGGGTCTGAGCACCCCTGCAGGCGCTGGCAGCCCCCCACCTTCCTGCAGAGAATCCAGGGAAGCCGGGGCACAGCACTTTGGGGGAGGGGCTGTGAAGGGCTTGCTGGTAACTGAAGAGCCAGTGGAGGTGCTACGGGAAGGCTCTCGGGGCCTCATCCTGATGGTTACTGTGGCGTTCCTTCTTTCGTCCTGTTAGTTTCAACCTCTTTGTGTCTTTTTGGCCACCCCCCCCCGTCAATGTGGAAGGCTGGTGGGTAAGCCCATGTCGGAGGGTTGGGCCAGGGAGCTGGCTGGGGGCCTGGGGCTGCCTGATGCTGTCCCAGAGTGTCCTGGTCCCAGGGAGCCTCTCGTCTCTCTGCAGTGACGGTGCCCCTCGGCCGCGAGCCCAGGGCTCCGGACCGCCAGCAGGATGGTGGGCGAAGGCCCCTACCTCATCTCCGACCTGGACAAACGGAGCCGGCGGCGGCGGTCCTTTGCAGAGAGATACGACCACAGCCTGAAGACCATGATCCCCATGAGGCCGTACGCGAGGTAAGCGAGGAGGACGGGGAGGGCAGGTCAGGCTGCCAAGAGTCGTTTCTGGTCCATCAGGAGAGTGGGCACTGCCCCTGCTCTCCATGCTGGGCTCTGTATGCTTGTCCTTTTGTCTCCCCATCCATCCTCCCGTCCACCATCCATCCACCCATCCATCCTCCCATCCATCCATCCATCCTCCCATCCATCTACCCATCCATCCTCCCATCCATCCATCCTCCCATCCATCTACCCATCCATCCTCCCATCCATCCATCCTCCCATCCATCCACCCATCCATCATCCACCCATCCATCATCCATCCATCCTCCAATTGTCCACTCACCCATCCCATCCATCCACCCATCCATCCACCCACCCATCCATCCATCCACCCATCCATCCACCCATCCATCATCCACCCATCCATCATGCATCCATCCTCCAATTGTCCACTCATCCATCCCATCCATCCACCCATCCATCCATCCTCCCATCCATCCACCCATCCATCATCCACCCATCCATCATCCATCCATCCTCCAATTGTCCACTCATCCATCCCATCCATCCACCCATCCATCCACCCACCCATCCATCCATCCATCTACCCATCCATCCACCCATCCATCATCCACCCATCCATCATGCATCCATCCTCCAATTGTCCACTCATCCATCCCATCCATCCACCCATCCATCCATCCTCCCATCCATCCATCCTCCCATCCATCCACCCACCCATCCATCCATCCACCCACCCATCCATCATCCATCTATCCTCCAATTGTCCGCTCATCCATCTATCTGTCCATTCATCCATCATCCATCCATCTGCTCACCCATCATCCATCTATCTATCCATCCTCCATTTGTCCACTTATCCATCTATCTGTCCACACATCCATCATCCATCCATCCTCCAATTATCCACTCATCCATCCCATCCATCCATCCATCCATCCGTCCATCCATCCGTGATTCATCCATCCACCCATCTACCTATCCATCCATCCTCCAATTGTCCACTCACCCATCTACCTGTCCACCCATCCATCATACATCCATCCTCCATTTATCCACTCACCCATCTATCTGCCCACCCATCCATCATCCACCCATCCATCATCCGTCCGCCCACCCACCCTCCCATCCACCCATCAAGGCATCCACCGTTATTCATTGGTGGAGCCCTCACTCCTTGACCCCCCCTGTCCTTGGGTGAGAGGGGACACAGCTGCGGTTCAGGAGGTGCTCACAGCTCCCTGTGACACACAGGACTCACATAATCCAAAGAGCGGAGATGCTGGTAACATCCAATACAATGATTAGGAGGTGATGCCTTCCCGGTACTCACTGCCTTTGTCTGTAAGGTGACTGATCTAAATGGATGTCACGTGGTTTCTAATACCGTCTATTTAACAGCCGACCTGCATGGCTCCTGGAAGGCTCACAATCAGCTCCCGCGAGCTGGTCCGATCGCACTGCTGCTCAGAGGACTGCTGGGCGCGCCCACCGGCTCTGAGCACGGCTGTGGGCACCGCCCTTGTTAGGAATGTACGCCAGGGGCTGAGGGCCCCGGCCCGGCGTCCGAGAACATGGCGCCTCTGTTGTCCTAGGCTGGCGCCCAACCCCATGGACGACGCGGGGCTGCTCTCCTTCGCCACGTTTTCCTGGTTCACGCCACTGATGGTGAAAGGCTACAGGCACACGCTGACGGTGGACACTCTGCCCCCACTGTCGCCGTACGACTCCTCCGACACCAACGCCCAACGGTACCAGGACTCCCCTGGGTCACCTCAGGAGGGGAGCGCGGCCGGGAAGGGGGCCGGAGCCCCTCGGGAGTTCCCATTTCCCAGGCGTGGAAACCGGCACCCGCGGGTCCTGGTGGCCCTTCTCGGTGGCGGAGACGTGGGCCGCGCTGCCTGACTCGGTCCAGTGTCTCGGGAGGGGAGGACTGGGGAGAGCCGGTGGGGAGACAGGACGGCCTGGGAGCTGCGGCCCGAGGCTCCGGCCACGTGGCTGGGTGTCCGCAGGGCTGCAGGGGCCCTGGCTCGGGACAAGAGCGGCCAGCATCCCGCTGTGCTCTGTGCTGGGGAGACCCCATCGGGCCGCTGCACGGTGACCTTCTGTCTAAATTACCTCCTAAAGCTGCATCCTGTTTTTAAAAAATATGTTTTTATTGATTTCAGAGAGAGAAAGGGAGAGGGGAGAGAGAGAGAAACATCAATGATGAGAGAGAATCATGGACCGGCTGCCTCCTACACGCCCCACACTGGGGATCGAGCCCGCAACTGGGCTGTGCCCTGACTGGGACTCGAACTGAGACCTCCTGGGTCATAGGTCGACGCTCAACCACTGAGCCTCACCGGCCGGAGCAAAGCTACATTCTTGATCCTCGACCCCATTGATAAATCTCCCCAAACTCTGTTCACACCGTTGGCCAACACAGAAAACTGGGCTCCTTGGGCCCCGCTCACCACCGCGCCCCCCGGCCCCCGCCCGCTCCACACTCACGTCAGTTCATCAGTAGGGACTGTGGTCCTCTCTCCGTCCATCTTCCCTCAAACCCATTTCCCTCCTCCCAGTGTCAGCTACGCTCACCTGGACACCCCCTTTCTTACCGGGTCTCGCCGCGCCTGCCTTTGCTTCCCCGCCACCCACTCCCCCGCCGGCAGCCAGAACCAGGTTTTAGACACGAATTGTCTTCGTGTCAGGTGGCGGCTGCAAAGCCCTCAGCGGCGTCCTTGGCCCTGGAGTGAGATCTGAACCCCTTCCCGTGAGCGCCGCCCTCGGGCGCCGTGCCAGCCGGCCCCTCCCTCCCCACCCGTCACTGTCCTCCTTTCTCGTGTTTGACAGGGACAAACTCCTCCTCACCCCGGAGAAGGCTGTGCCCTGGATTTCATCAGGGCTGGGACTGTGCGCAGACGTGGGCAGTGGGGGCAGGGGGCAGGGCGCGGAGGGCGCCCCATGCCAGGCGGCAGCGTGTGGCGCCCAGGCCTCTCTCCGGCCCCGCCCACATCCCAGCGGCCCTGTCAGGGGAGACGGAGCGTCAGTGCGGCTGGTCCAGAGCCACCTCTGCCAGGGCAGGGTCCTGCGATGAACGCTTTCTTCTATTTATTTATTATTATTTTTTAATCCTCACCCGAGGATATTTTTCCAATGATTTTTAGATGGAAGGGAGGGGTGAGAAAGAGAGAGAGAGAGAGAGAGAGAGAGATCGATGTGAGAGAGACACATTGATTGGTTGCCTCCCACATGAGCCTGGGATGGAGCCTGCAACTGAGGTATGTGCCCTTGACCACAATTGAACCTGGGATCCTCCAGTCCGCAGACTGGTGCTCTACCCACTGATCCACCTGGCCAGGGCCTGCCACGCACCCTTTAGAGATTCGCCCACCGGAGAGGCTCCGGGCAGCCAGCGGACACCGAAGGCCCTTTCCTCCTCCTCTTCCCGCGCAGGTTCCGCGTGCTCTGGGACAAGGAGGTGGCGAGGGCGGGCCCCGAGAAGGCCTCCCTGGGCCGAGTGGTCTGGCAGTTCCAGAGGACGCGGGTCCTGATGGACACGGTGGTCAACATCCTGTGCATCGTCATGGCCGCCATCGGGCCGGTGAGTGGTGCCCTCTGCCTGGTCCCGGGGCCCGACCGAGGGAGAATCGTCAGCTCCTTCCTCTGCGACATTGCCCTGATCGCTGAGCTCCTGGGGGCGAATTTCCATCAGGCGAGTCCTCGCCACGCACAGCGGCAGCTGCCGAAATTAATTAAAAAGTTTGCCTCCTGGAGCCGGTGGGGACATCATGGGGGCCGCCCGCCCATCCTCACCCAGCGGCCCTCTCCTCTCCCCCCTCCCCTTGCTGTTCTGCAGATGGTCCTCATCCACCAGATCCTCCGGCAGACGGAGAGCGCCGCCCGCAGCGTCTGGGTGGGCGTCGGCCTGTGCGTGGCCCTCTTTGCCACCGAGTTCACCAAAGTCCTCTTTTGGGCCCTGGCCTGGGCCATCAACTACCGCACGGCGATCCGGCTGAAAGTGGCCGTGTCCACCCTGGTGTTCGAGAACCTGGTGTCCTTCAAGACGCTGACGCGCATCTCTGTGGGCGAGGTGAGCGGGCGGGGCAGGGCGGGCCGGGCGCATCCTGAGCGCGCTGTGGGTCAGACGTGCCTCTGGACGGAGCAGCCGCCTCCCTGTGTCCGGTCCTGCCCACCAGCCCTCCCCCCTCCCCCCCGCCCCGCTGAAATTAATGAAAAAGTCTGCCTCCTGGAGCCGGGTGGGGACATCATGGGGGCTCCCCGCTGGGTGAGCGGAGACTCAGAGCGCTGAGGCATCGGGGAAGGAGGCGCCAGCAGGCCCCTTCACGCTGGAGGACTTGGGGTCGTCTCTGTCCAGCTGGACGCAGGGGTCCCCTCGTCCCTTCGCTTTGATTGACAGTGAGGACACAGAGGCGATACAGAGCCGGCTACGGTCATGGATCAAACTGATTGGCCCATATACCCGGCGGTTCCACTGGTGTAGTGTTTGGGGCGCCAAAGCCATAATGAAACTGTGCCTGCGGGCCTTCAGAGTTGACACTTTCTTTCTTTTAAAAAATTCATTGATTGATTTTTAGAGAGAGAGGAAGGAGGGAGGGAGGGAGGGAGGGATTGAGATGGATTTGTGGTTCCACTTATCACCTACTGATGCCGCCATCGGTTGGTTCTGGCATGTGCCCTGACCATCCTTGGCGGGACAACGCTCTAACCCACGGAGCCGCCCAGCCAGGGCCCGAGCGGACATTTTCTTACGCCCTTAATCCTTACAACGCAGTCCTCACCACGTACACCGGAAAGCCCGCTCGTCCCGGGTACCCCCAGCGGTGTGAGCACCCGGTGTCCACTGAGCGTTCTGGTCTTTGGCTGGCTGGCTGGCCGCCGCCCTCGGCACAGCGGAGCCCGGGTGCTGCTGCTGCTCTCGCTGGCCTTCCTCCTCGGCCGCCTCGGTGCACACAGACGGGCCCCTTCCCCACGGAGCTCACAGTGCTGGTTCCCGATGCCCCCGCCCCTCCGAGGGGCATCTCTCTCCGCTCAGACCCTCAGCCGCGGTGACGGTGACGCCGCCCCCTGTCCCCCCGGACCCCGGGCTCTCTTTCAGGTGCTCAACGTGCTGTCCAGCGACAGCTGCTCCCTGTTCGAAGCCGCCTTGTTCTGCCCCTTACCGGCCACCATCCCCATCCTCATGGTGGTCTGTGCCGTGTTCTCCTGTTTCACCCTGGGGCCCACAGCACTCATCGGCATATCTGTCTACATCATCTTCGTCCCCATCCAGGTGACCCTGTCTGCCCGGCCCCAAGGGGCGCCCACACATGTGCGAGCTTTTCTGGGCACCCTGTCAGGTTTTTGTAAAAAAATATATTTCTATTAATTTCAGAGAGGAAAGGAGAGGGAGAGAGAAATAGAAAGAGATAGGGAGAGGACCATCAATCGGCTGCCTCCTGCACGCCCCCACTGGGAATCAAGCCCTTAACCTGGGCCTGTGCCCTAACCGGGAATCGAACCCTGACCTCCTGGTTCACTGAGCCACGGCGGGCGGGCACAGTCTGGTGGTTTTTCAAACTTGAATTTGAAAGCCCTGGGGAGGGGGCAGGGCACGCTTCCCCAGTTTGTCAAAGTCGCCAACACCGCGTTTGCGTCTGGTGGCCCGCGTATTTCCATGGCCGGCCCTGGCCCTGGTGCCCCCAGACCACGCTGGCCGAGTGAGAACCGTGCCAGCTTCCCTTAGGCCCTGTCCCTGCTCTCCAACTCCAGCCTCAGGGGGTGGGGGTGGGGTGTTCAGGCCAGCTCTGCCCGCAGGGCACCCGGAACACAAGGTCGGTACCTCGCCCTCAGGTGTTCATGGCCAAGCTCAACTCGGCTTTCCGAAGGTCAGCGATCTCCATGACGGACAAGCGGGTGCAGATCATGAACGAGTTTGTGACCTGCATCAAGCTGATTAAGATGTACGCCTGGGAGAAACCCTTCACCCAGACCATCAGAGGTAGGCGGGCGCCGCGGGGGGGGGGGGGGGGGGAAGACTTGCCCCGGGGCACGGGGTCTTCCCAAGGGCTTCGCAAGGTTCCCGGCACCGGGCGTTCCAGACGGGCCCCCTGAGCGGCCCTGCAGGCGCTTCAAAGGGCTCAGGAGCTTTCATCATAGAAACGGCATCTGGCTGGTGAGCCGGGCGCGGCAGGCGAGCACCGTATGGTTAGCCTTTGCCCGGCGTGTGGGTGCTGGCGCTGGCCACTCAGTTCCCTTCCACAGAGAGAACCCACCAACCATGGTGAGCAGAAGAGCGGCCTCAAGCTATTTCCTTAGATTTCTACACACACACAAAACACACACCCACGCACACCCACCATACTCATACACACACTCATATGCGCACACACACACACACACACACACACTAAGCACCCACATGCACACCCACACCCACAGACTCATACACACACTCATATGCACACTCACACACACACACACACAAAACACACACCCACGCACACCCACCATACTCATACACACACTCATATGCGCACACACACACACACACACACAGCACCCACATGCACACCCACACCCACAGACTCATACACACACTCATATGCACACTCACACACACACACACACACAAAACACACACCCACGCACACCCACCATACTCATACACACACTCATATGCACACACACACACACTAAGCACCCACATGCACACCCACACCCACAGACTCATACACACACACATATGCACACTCACACACACCTACTCGCACACACTCATGCACTCATGTACACACTCATACACCATCTCTCTCACATACACACGCTTGTACACACACACACACACTGACATGCACACTCACACACACTCATAAGCACTCACACGCACACATGCACACCCACAATGACTCATACACACACTCATATGCACACACTCACATACACTCGCACACACACACTTGCACCCACATATGCTCATATGCACTCATGCACACACTCTCTCACATACACCCACCCCCCACACGCACACATAAATCCCTCGGTGCCTGCAGAGCCTCGTTGTCCCTGGGTGGCCCTCGGGCTGACATGCCTCACGCAGGTAAGAGGCGACACAGGCCGCTTCTCTCCTAAAGACGGCACTAACCCATTCCGATCAAATATAAATGCAAATTAACTGCGGGAACATTTACATAATTGCTGACGGAGCCTCAGGTGCTTGGCCGGTTAATGACCTGAGCCACGTTACAGCGGACTCCCCGGGTCTACAATTACACTCCCGGCCAGCGTGTAATTGGGCCTGCAGCTGCGGACCTGCTCCTGGGGACCCACACTGAGGACCCAGAAAAGCTTCCTCACCCCCGAACTCACTTCAAGACACTGCCTTGATTTGAATAAATGTGGTTCCATGCGCCTTGATTCAACCCCACACAGGTCAGGTCAGGTCAAGTCCACACATATTTCCCAGCTGCTCCTGTGCAGAAGGCCACGAAACCACACACATGATCAGCCTTTCAGACAGAGGAGAGCCCGGCTGGCATGGCTCCGTGGCCGAGTGTATGCCCTGCACTGAAAGGTGGTTGGTTCGATTCCGTAGGGCACATGCCCAGGCTGCGGGCTCGATTCCCAGCAGGGGGTGTGCAGGAGGCAGCTGGTGGGCGTTTCACTCTCACATCGATGTTTCTCTCTCTCCCTCTCCCTTCTTCTCTCTCTCAAATTCAATTTTAAAAAGTCTTTAAAAAAAAGATGAAGGGTGAGCTAAGCTAAAAAAAAACCAGCTAAAAGATAAGCTTGCTGGGTGTACTCCAGAGTGTGTGGACTCGGTCTGCTGCTCACCCCAGTCCACATCTCGGACTTCGGAGCAGCTGACGCCCTGCGACCCTGGCCGCCCCTCTCACCGAAACACACAGGCCATCCGGGTGCCCTCCTTCCGCACGCTCCCTCCGGGCTCCTGTGTGCCACACCCGTCACTCCGGCGCCTGCCTGGCCCCCGTGGGAACCGAGACGCAGGGCGGGGAGTGACCTTGGAAGTCCCCCAGGACCGCCCCCGGCCATGGCCGCACCGAGTTCCCAGGCCGGCTCTGTGCCCAGACTCGGTGCTCCCTCCATCTGCACCTCGCGGCGGGGACCCCTCACCCCTGTGCCCGGAGGACGGCAGGGGCTGGACGTGCCACTGCCCTCGGGCCTGTGCTCCCCCTGCAGACATCAGGAGGAGGGAGAGGAAGCTCCTGGAGAAGGCGGGCTTTGTCCAGAGCGGGAACTCGGCGCTGGCCCCCCTCGTCTCCACCATCGCCATCGTGTCCACGTTCACCGGCCACATCCTGCTGCGGCGCAAGCTCACGGCCCCCGTGGTAAGGACGGTGCCACGGGGCGGCTCCCCCGCCTTGGCCTGCCCTGGCACTGACCGCCCAATGGCGGGGGGCAGGCTCACAGCGACCCTTTGGGCCCACGGCGGGGCAAGGGGCACAGTTAACGTGGCCACACAACCTGACACTTGGAAACCCACACTCAGGCCGCACATGCCACTGCCGGGGGGTTGCCTGCAGCGGCCCACGATCTCAGCCCCCCGCCGAGCACGAGCAGGGGTTCCCAGTTCGCCACACGTTCGTGCCCTTCCCTTTGGTTCCTGCCACAGCCCCCCCGGCCGGTGGCACTGGCTGTGGCGGGCCGGCTTCTCTCCCTCACCGGTCGCGCGGGCCCTGAGGGCAGGGCGGGGCGGGCTGTGCCTGCACCCGTGTGGTCTGTGCGTGTCCAGTGGGTGCGGGTGACACTGTAAGCCCGCCCCTGAGGCAGCCGCTCGGTCCTGACCGGACCCTGGGCCTCGCCTCTGCGTTAGCATCCCCGCTCGGGCAGCCACGCGCACAGCTGGTGCGGAAGGAGGGGGTCTCCTTCACACCGACTCCCGGTCCCACACCCGGAGAGTCTGCCGTGCTCGCCGGGCGGTGGAGCTGTGGGTCCGAATCATGAGCTCCTCACGCCTGGGTTTTATCATCTGTGAACGGGGTGAGGGGCCCTGTGGCTGGGAGGCCGGCCGAGACGGGGAGACGGGGGGGGGGGGGGGGGGGGGGCGGGGAGGGGGCAGGGGGCGCAGGCCAGGTGCTCAGTGTCCGCAGGGGCCTGTGCACTCAGAGGCAAAGGAGCTCCCAGCCGGAGGGAGACGGCCCGGCGGGGACAGACACCAACAGCCACAGCACGAGCCGCTGTCCCAGGGAAGTGGGGGGAGGAGTCAACAAAAGCAAGAAAGATAAAGGGAGAGAAAGAAAGTAAAAAGTACAGGGTGCGAGCCGGGAGGAACGGCACCGAACCCGGGGATGGACAGGTGGCTGCTCCCCAGGAGCACCCGGGGGCTGGGGACCTGCCCCGCCCTGGGCACCCCTGGGAGACGGCTCTCTGGGCCACCTTCCTCTCTCAGTCTCGGGGCTTCGACCGGCAGGAGCCCCAATGGCCTGAGGAGAACGCCCCCCGCTATTGCGCGGCCTTATGATCCCCAAACAAACAAGGACATCTCCCCCAGCAACTCGCCAAGCAGGTTACTCTGTAAGCGAAGTGACCAGTTCACTTGTCTAAAACGAGGCTCTGAAGGAAGCGAGGCCGATACGGGTCCCTGGGCGCGGAGCTTGGACTTCGCAGATCGGAATCGCCTGCTCAGCGCCTCACGTAGGGGGTCCGCCAGCGGCTGGGGCTCTGTCGCCTGAGCCAAGGCCCTTTCCTGAGCCGAGACCCCACTTTGGGGCCGGGGCACTGAGCACTGTGGGGGGATGGATCTAGGACCAGATGTGAGGAAGGCGGCATCCTCCCTCACTCTCCTAACAGACGGACTGACGATGCTGCCATCAGACGTTGGACCGACGAGAAGAGGGCGCTGAGAGAGGCGGGGGCGCTGAGAACGGCGCCGGTGCACGCCTGGGCACCCCCAGCTGGGAGACTTCTTTCTCTTTTTTCTTTCTTTCGCTCTTTTAAAAACTTGAGTTCCGGCTGGGAAAGAATTCAGAGCCAAGACTCAAACTGTAAGAGGACATTTACTTAGGAAGTCACAGGGTAGCGGAAGAGATTCATAGAAGGAACCGATGTAGGAAATAAGTTGCTGAGGCAGAGGAAGGCCCTTGGGGCTGAGGAGGGAGGCAGGTAAAGGCGAGGCGCCTGGGGCAGGGGCAGGGGGAGGGCTGGGCGTGCTGGGGGAGGGGGCAGGGGCCACACTGGGGCTGTGAGGGTTTGGAGGCAAGGCGGCTGGAGCTCCAAGGGTAGGGGCTCCTGCAGCAGCCAGGGGGAGGGGGAGGGGGACACCTGGGTGGTCCTGGCGAGTGCGACTGTGTTTGGGTGGAGAGTTCCCAGGGCATCAGTGAGCGACCCTCCCCCGCCCCGCCCCTGTAGACTGGCAGAGGCTGGGACACGGCTCCCACCATTTTGGTGAAAACCCAAAAGGCAAACAGATTGAGATGTTGCTATCCGATCTGCCGACCTGTGACCTCTGCGCCACGAAATGGAAAAAGCTGTTCCTCGGAGACCCCCCCTCCTCACCCGCCCTCAGCGAGGCGGGCCCCGGGGACGTCACGGTCCGGGCCAAGGACACACCCGTCCTGACCCCGGTTCCCCCCTAACCCCCCGTCCCCCGTCCCCCCACCCCGCTTGTCAGGCATTCAGTGTGATCGCCATGTTCAACGTGATGAGGTTCTCCATCGCGATCCTGCCCTTCTCCGTCAAGGCGGCGGCCGAAGCCAGCGTCTCCCTGAGGAGAATGAAGGTATAACTCACGCTGGGTGAGTAGGGGAGAGAGGTCTCCTTTCTGGGGGGGAGACTCCCAGATAAGGGAAGCCGAGCCCAGCCACTGGGGAGAAGGCCCCAGGGAGGTGGGGTGCACACCTGCGGGTGGAGGAGGGCGCGGGCCGTGCTTCTAGGTGGCCCCCGTTTTAGGGAAAACGAGATGGAGTCTCTACAGAGAGACGATCACTGTGCCCCCGCTCCTGTCCAAGCCGTGGACCTGAGGCGGTTCCAGGAGTGGGGCTGGGTGTGCACACAGCGCCCCCCCCCGCCCCCCGTCTGGTTTGTGCTGCAAGGAGTGTGGTGCTGGGAGTGATGGGGGCACCCTATTTACCCAGCACTCAGCCACCTTATTCACTCATTTATTTGCTCATCAAAGACTGACTGTGCTTCCCACACGCACGGCATTGTGGGAACGCACAGACATAGGAGAGTGAGTCTGGACTGGCCTAGTGTAGGACCAGGCCCCCCAGCGCCTGCCGTACACGGTGCGGGGCTGCGTGGCGCACGGGAAGGGCAGATACGGTGGCTGTGGTGTTGAGGTGAGGGCGTCCGGTCAAGAGAGCAGCAGGCTCACCCGTCGGGGTGGCTCAGTGGTTGAGTGGTGACCCATGAACCAAGAGGTGGCCAGGACACGAGAGAGAGAGAGAGAGAGAGAGAGAGAGAGAGAGAGAGAGAGAGAACGCAGCAGGCTCACATATCTGCAAACGGATGGAGAGACCTTACTCACTGTAGCCAGAGGCCACCTGCGCACACTCAGTGCCCGTGTCCGTATCCCTCTCTCCCTCACCGTCCACATCTGCCCCCGAGGGCCCTGCTGACCCATCTCCTGGCCACGTAGTCCCCTATTTAAAAAGCCGCCGGGTGTGACTGCCTAGAAGGCACACTGTTGAATGATCCCTTTTTGACCAAAAGAATGGACGCCGTCCCGTGACCTGTGTTAATGCTGATACCGGATGTCTCAGACCAGAGGGCACTGCTCTCTCTTGACTCCTTCTGGCCCCCAGACCCCCACCTTCACTCAATGCCTCATCACCTCGTCTGGACTATCGCAGGGACGTAGGGACCAGCGCCTTCCCCGACTCTGTCCTCCTCACTCCCGGTCACAGGGCGCCAGGTCCCCAGAGCTGTTACAACGTCGGTCATCCCTCTGGCCATTGATGTGTCTGTCTCTCTCTCTCTCTCCCTCTCCCTTTTTCTCTAAAATCAATAAAAAAAAATATTTTTAAAAGCTGCTACCGTGTGCGCGAGGGTAAAACGCAGCTGGGAGGGGCCCTCTCCGTGCGGGTGACCCCCACAGGCCTGGTGGTTAAAGAGCCACCGTCCTCCGTGGTCAGGGCCAGGGGACCCCTTCAGCTGCAGGTCCTCCTGGGGGAGCAGCCTCAGTCGCCCTCCCCGGACGTCCGGGGTAGAACCGAAGAGACTGTGTGCTTGGAGGTGCCTAGAGGTGTCCTGGGATGATTCCTGCCAACGGATGGCGTCTACCCAGTTAATTCTGTTTCTTTGATCTTAGAGAATTCTCGTAGCCAGAAGCCCCCCCTCCTACATCACCCAACCAGAAGGCACAGACACTGTCTTGCTTTTAGCAAATGCCACCCTGACGTGGGAGCAAGAGGCCGGCCGGGAAAGCGACGTAAAGAAAGCGGAGAAGCAGGAAAAGCGTCTTCTCACGAAACAGAGGTCGGAGACGTACAGGCCGAGTGCCTCGGCCGCGGGCGCCGCGGGCCCAGAGGACCCGAGAGGTGGCGGCAAGTCGGTCCTGCACAACATCAGCTTCGTGGTGAGGAAGGTGGGTCCGGACCTCCAGGCTGGCCCGTCCCTCCGCTGGGCTGGGCGACACACAGCCACGCCTTCGCAAGGCCCCGGGGCATTCAGGTTGGGCTGGAGGCGGGGCGGGATGTCTTTAACCAGGTGGCTTTCTTCTCTGAATTTTTGTTGTTATTGTTTCTTGGTTTGTTTTGTTAATCCTCACCCGAGGATATTTTTTCTATTGGATTTGAGAGAGTGGAAGGGAGGTGTGGTGGGCTGGCACGGCCATGGCATACTCAGCCCCAGGGCGCCTTATGTGCCGCCAGCTCAGCCTGGTTCATTGGCCCTGAGAGGGGGCGGTGAAGGATTAGAAAAGACAGGCAAGAGAAGAAAGCTGGGTCTGGGTGGGACGCTGCTCCCGATGGAGAGACAGCCCCATGGGCTACAAGCCGTGTCTTTTTTTTATAGCAGATCCCATGAGGCAAAGTCAGGGCGTGGTCAAGATGTTTACAACATTCTCGTGGTTTCAATCCTACTCAATTACATGCACCTGAACTCTATCAAGCCCACATCACTCAGGCACACGGGGCCTCGTTTGGACCATACGGTCAAGCTTACAACTACAGCTGTTGGCTGTAATTGTGCTGGGAGGGCCCTGCCCTCCAAGCTGGGACTTGCACGTGGCCATGAGAGGACTGTGCCCTCTCCTCAGTCCGAGGCTTGAACCTGTCCAAACACTGTGGACGCTCCCCACAACGAAGGGTAGAGACAGAGAGACACATTGATGTGAGAGGCACATCCATTGGTTGCCTCCTGCACACACCCCAGGGATCAAGCCTGCCACCCAGGTACATGCCCTTGACGGGAACTGAACCAGCGACCCTTCAGTCTGTAGGCCGACACTCTTACCGCTGAGCCACACCGGCCAGGGCACTTCCCGAAATGTTAAAACTATGGACCCGCACAACGGAGTCGTCCTCTCCGAGCTGAGAGAAGGTGGCGGCTATGTCAGTGCCGACCTGCAAACCCTGAAGGACCTGGAGCCCACGTCCACGTGGACTACACCGTCCAGCAGGTGGTCGGGCTCAAACGGACGGGCTTCCATAAGCGTTCTCAGTCGTGCTCTTACTTTGACATGGGGCACACGGGCGGCTCACAACAGCTGGCGTTCATGAGCAGGTACACACTCAACTCTTTCGACACCTCCTCACCCTGCGAGGTGGGCGCCACGGCTACCCGGCTCATGGTCAGGAGCCTGAGGCACGGGCAGCTAGCCCCCAGGCGCCTGGCCGGGCCTGCTCTTCGCCGCCCTGTAGTGCTGCTCCGCTTAAAAGCAAAGTGCGACCCACACGCAGCCAGTCTGGGAGGCCAGCCAGGGCCCGGGGCGCTGCCCGCCCGTAGGTTGCGAGACGGAGTCTGTATTTTATTTTTAACAAGTGACTCATCAGAAGCCCAGGCCTCAGGGGCTCTCTGCCGAGGACAGGGAGGAAACGGCACTGAGACGGCCCCAAGCGGTGGCACGACTCACAGAACGGCCGGGTGCCCTGGGCCCGCTGGTGCCCGCACCCCCCGCTTCCACGTGGGTCTCTGGCCGGGGCCGTGTCCGGGAGGACCCCCCCCCCCCGAGACCGGTGTCTTTCCGGGAAGGCTTCCCCAGCTCCCCGTCCCGCGTTCCCGTGGTGTGCACCCCACACGCTGCGAACCTCTCCTACTCTGCTTGTTCACTGTCCGCCCCAACGAGCATCACCTCGATTAGCTTTCCTCTCCTGGAGCCTGGGCGCAGGACAAGCCGCGCGTCCAGGGAGTGTGTCCCGGGCCAGCGCGAGGCTGCTCCGCACCAGTGCCCGCAGCGGGCATCTCCAGGCCCTCCCGGCGCCGGCAGGGCGCAAGGCGGGGGGCGCTTCACTAACACTCGGGTCCCTGCATCCTCCCCGGCTGAGTCCGGCTGGGTCTAGGGTTGCACCACCACCACCTGGAGCCACCGTGGTCCCCACCTGCACAGTGCGGAGGCGACACCTTTGTCCCCAGGCCCGGTGAGAACAGGGGAGCAACAGCGTCTCTTTCCTGTTTCTCTGCAGGGGAAGGTCCTGGGGATCTGCGGGAACATTGGGAGCGGGAAGAGCTCCCTCCTCGCAGCCCTGCTGGGCCAGGTGAGCCATGCGGGGGGCACGCCGCGATGTCAGGGCCCCTGCTGCTGTGTGCTGGGTCCGTGAGGACAGCGGCCCCAGCAGCCGGGCACAGAGTGAACGGTCATGCTCGTGAGGCTGATGTGCTTGGCAGCCAGCAGCGGGCCCCTCGGCTGCCTCTTCCAGAACGTTCCTGCCTGGCCCCCTGCGGGTGTTTGACGTCGAAGCCCTCGGCCTGCACGGTCGGGCTCTGCAGCCCGTGGATGAGATAGTGTCCCCCTCTCGCGCCCTCAGGATTAAAGCTCACGGGAGAAGGGGCGCAGGCATCCAATGGGCCCGGGAGCCGTCGGCGGGTCAGCTCTGAGGGCCCTGGTTCTGTGCCTGCAGATGCAGCTGCAGCAGGGGGTGGTGGCGGTCAGCGGGACCCTGGCCTACGTGTCCCAGCAGGCGTGGATCTTCCACGGGAGCGTGAGGGAGAATATCCTGTTCGGAGCCAAGTACGACCACCAGAGGTAACGCTCACGCAGGGCAGGAGCCGCCCCGTTCGGGGCCCTCCGCTGCGGGAGCCGACCGGACTGGACGCACGGGCGCCGGTGGTCCCCTCCCTGACCCGAGTCCAGGAGGCGCCCCTGCAGGCCTGGGTCGCGCTCCAGGACACGTGGAATGGGCGCCGGGCTCCCGGGCTCCGTCTCTGCACGTGCTGTCCGGCTGTAGGAAGGTCCGTCTGGCCGTTCCGCGTGGGGCCAAGGACCCACGACGTGGCTTGAAGTCGAGCAGCGCTGAGCAGGGACCTGGCCGTGGGCCACGGGACCTGCTGCTGCTGCTGTCCCACAGCGGCCGAAGGGAACGAGCGCAACCTTCGAGTCCTGACTCTGCAGACACCGGGGCCCCGGCCTCCCAGCTCTGCTTCCCCGGGTTCTTCACCGAGTCTGGGGGGCGGCCCGGTCCAGTCTCTCAGGAGTTCCAGAACCACCCATTTAGGGGGATCCTGGCCGCGAATCCCCGTCTCTCACCCAGGAAGAGGCTGGGGCCCAGAGAGGAACGTTGACCTGCCCAAGGTCAAAGCTATTGAAGGGCAGAGCGGAGGCTTGAGGCCCCTCCTCTGACTCCCAGGAGCAGTGCCGGCCGCTGGCGTCCACCCCCCCCCCCTCCCGTGGTGGGAACCCTGAGGAAAGGGCAGTCCGATCCCCTCTATCAGCTGGAGGTGGGCCCAGGGTCCGGGGGCAGCTGCCCTTGGACATTCAGGACAAAGCGCTGGCCACGCCCTCCCTTACCCAGGGACCACAGCGGTGTCTCCGGTGCAGCCCGGGCGGCGGGTCTTCCTCACTGCGCTGACCTCTGACCCTCACGCCCACAGGTACCAGCACACGGTGCGAGTCTGCGCCCTCCAGGAGGACCTGAGCAGCCTGCCTTACGGGGACCTGACCGAGGTGAGCGGGGTGGGCTCGGCCCCACGGCGGCATCGGGCAGCCCGACTGCCCAGGGCCAAAGGGCAGCCTAGCTCTGTCCACACCCGATGCCCTGCGGCCAGAACGGTGCCAGGACATGCGGGAAAGTCAAGTCCCCCGTCTCGGACTCTCATCTGGGCCTGTGCTTGGGGGATGTCACAGCGGAGGTGGCACCAACCCCACCTGTGTTGGCTCCAGCGTGGCCGCCCCTGGGACCACTTCCCATCTCCTCTGGAGAGGCAGCCAAGGGTCCTGCTGCTGGCAGCCGAGCACGTCAATCTCACACTGCCCGCTTCCCCAGGTAGCCCCATCCTCTGAGGAGGGGGGCCAGGTGCTGGTCTGTGGCTGGTCTCAAGGGCCCCTTTCTGCCTCACTGCCTCTGTGGGCCCAGGACGACCAGGTCCCCTCCAGACACTGCCCAGATGCTGGTCCCTCTGCTCCCAGCCACGCCTCCCTCCGGGGAGCCTGCCCCCCTCCCCGAGCTTCCTGCCCTCCACTCTCTTGGGGCGAGCGATCCAGACGCAGCCCCTCCCGATGGGCCTGCACCTGGGACGGTGAGCCAGGCGCCCTTCACTCGGTGCTGGGAAGAGCTGTGCCCCAGTCACCTCTGCCCACGGGCTCCCAGCACCCCCGGCGCCTGGGTGCTGTTGGGGTCCCTGTGGGGAAGGGGGGAGCTGGGGGAATGGTGATGAGCAGGAGCACTGCCTCGTCCGCAGATCGGGGAGCGGGGCCTCAACCTCTCGGGGGGGCAGAGACAGAGGATCAACCTGGCCCGCGCCGTCTACTCGGACCGCGAGGTCTACCTGCTGGACGACCCGCTGTCGGCCGTGGACGCCCGCGTGGGGCAGCACGTGTTCGAGGAGTGCATCCGGAAGACGCTCCGCGGCAAGACGGTCGTCCTGGTGACACACCAGCTGCAGGTGACCGGACGCCCTTGGCATGGGTGTGGCACCGGCGCTGCGGTCTCCTCTCCAGCCCTGGGCTGTCCTCAGCCGGACAGTCAGGGAGGCAGCAGGGCCAGGGACACGTGGCTGCTCTCAGGCAGCCGGCGCTCACTGCAGTGGCTTTACCCCCCCACAGTTCCTGGAGTCCTGTGACGAGGTCATTTTGTTGGAAGATGGAGAGATCTGTGAGAAGGGAACCCACAAGGAGCTAATGGAGGAGAGAGGGCGCTACGCAAAGCTGGTGCACAACCTCCGGGGGCTGCAGTTCAAGGTAGCGGCCTGCGGGGACCTGGGGCACGGGGCCTGGGCGCCCGGATCGGGCCTCCCCTCAGGCGTCCGGCTGGGGCAGGTCTCTCGCTGCGCCTGCAGAAGGCACTGGTTCTGTCCCCAGGACCCTGAGCACATTTACAACGCGGCGATGGTGGAGGCCCTGCAGGAGGGCCCCACGGACAGAGATGAAGGTGCGGTCCGAGCTGAGCTGGAATCACGCCTCTGGTGTTACCTGGGGCTCAGCGGGCACAGACCCCTCCCTTTCTCACCCTAGTTCTGGCTCCCGATGAGAAAGAGGAAGGAAAAGAATCCGACACGTACTCAGAATTCATAGACGTCAAAGGTGCGTGCCACCCATTCCCTCAGCTCTGCGCGCCTCCACGTTGGCTGCGCTACCAAACAAAATCAAAGGAGCGGAAGTGTTTTGGGAATGTGAAGGCGCAGGGAAAGGGCAGGAGGGGCGGTGCCTGCCCTGGGGGAGGCCTGGGGAATCGGGAGGGTCCCCTGGCCCACAGCCCCCCTCCCCCAGGGGAGCCCAGGACTGGTGTTTGTCCCCACAGCCCCTCTGCACCAGCTTGTCCAGACCCAGCCCTCCCGGGAAGGAGCCGTGACCTGGAGGACGTATCACACGTACATTAAGGCGGCTGGAGGTTTGGCATCAAACAGGTTTCCTGATGTACTTTGCATTTAAAAGTGCTCCTTCTTAGACGCCTGGGTTCACATGTTTACGATTTCTTTAATGATTCGACTCGTTAGGCGAAGGCTGTTTATCAATGCTCCCCCCACACTCCCCCCCGCCCCCCAAGAATATCAAGTCGGACAATACGGCTTTTCCCACAGCATCGCCCTTTATGGCTGTTCAGGCTGCTGGGCTCTGTCTGGGGGAAGGAAATGGGGGGCGGCAGTGTACCCCAGCGGTGCGCCTCCGTGGCCACCTCTCCGTCGCTGAGCGCTCCCCACATCAGCTCGGGGCGCAAAGCACTTAGACAGTCATCCCCCTTCGCTCCCAGCAAGACGGGGCGCTCCCTGCTTGTCCCTAAAGAATTCAGAGTCACTTCTATGTTAGTGCATATTGATGGTTTTTCCAAAAGTTAACAACTTGGACCTACTTTCCAACCAGGCGGCCAGGTGCCCCCACGTGGGTTCAGGGGTGCAACCCCCAGACCCGTCCGCCAGCCTGAGGGTGGTTCCCAGGGCGGGGCCTCTCCCGGCAGCTTCATCTCCATCAGGCGGGGCCCAGGGAGCCGGCTGCGCCCGGCAGGCACCGCGGCCTCTCCTCCCTGCAGGCTACCTCCTCTCCCTCTTCACCGTGACGCTCTTCCTCCTCATGATCGGCAGCACCGCCTTCAGCAACTGGTGGCTGGGCTTCTGGCTGGACAAGGCCTCGGAGGTGAGTGGCCCTCGGGCACCGGCAGACGCTGAGGAGGTGGCTCCCGGGAGCCGGACCCCACCCGACGCCACGCGAGCTCGTCCTCCGCTTGTGGCTCCTGCTCACCCCGCGCGGTTCAGAACCTGAAACCCCTTCCACTTTTTAAGACAAAGGGCATCGGGGTTCTGTGTGCCACCTTCCGTCTTCCTTTTTAAATCTATTTTTATTGGTTTCAGAGAGGAAGGGAGAGGGAGAGGGAGAGAGGGAGAGAAACATCAATGTGGGAGAGAATCATGGATGGGCTGCTTCCTGCTCGCCCCCCACTGGGGATGGAGCCCGTAACCCAGGCATGTGCCCTTGAGCGGAATAGAAACCGGGAGGTTCTACGCTCCGCAGGCCAACGCTCTATCCACTGAGCTAAACCGGCCAGGGCCCACCGTCCATCTTTAAAGGACCGGCCGAGAAGGTGTGAGGCAGACCAGCAGGTCGGTGGGTCACGAAGGTGCAGGACAGGGTCCGTTCTGCAGCCTCAGTTGTAAGGGCCACAGAGGGCGCTGGAAGCCTCAATCAGGTCTTCCTGCCTCCGAAGGGGAACTGGCAGCGTGTGGTGGACCCGGCCCCGTGCAGAAGGCTCCACCCTCCCTGGCTCTGCTCCCCAAAGTCCATCTGGGGGTGCGCAGGCCCCTGGGGGTCTCTGCCTCCGAGGCTGTCATCTGGGCCGGGCCCCTCCTGGGGAGGACGGATACGCCTGCTCTCGCTCCAGCTCGCCCACTGTCAGCCAACGCCCTCCCAGCTCTCCTGGAGCCCAGGGGGCGCCATGGGGTGGCCTGCTCCTCTGCCAAGGTTACATTTGGGCACAGCCCTGTTGCCGTGACAACCAGTGAGGAGGCACTGGGGGATGCGGGCAGAGAGAGGCGTGGCAGCCCCTGGAGTCGGCCGTTCCCAGGGGAGCAGCAGGGGAGGCCGCTCTGTGCTGCTGGAAAGCCAGCCCTGCAGCCCCTCCCAGGCCTGGCGCTCTAGAGAGCCTCTCCCTGGAGAGCCCGGGGGGGGGGGGGGGCGGGCCCGGGGCAGGCTCCTCCTGGGCAGTGCCAGTGGCTGACCGAGCAGGCAGAGAAAGCAGACCCGTGTCTGCCCGTCCCCCACACGTGGGGCCCAGCCGAGGCACCGTGAGGCCTCTCCTTTGTTAGCCCCCGGGGTGCGCTTGCTTTGAGGGGTGCCGGCCCCTCTGGCTTACACCGCAGGCGCTGTCCCCCGCAGAGCAGCCTTTGGAGAAAGATGCTCCTTTGCCCCCCAAAGGCAGGCGTGCCTTTCACACGCGGCTCGCAGAGAAGCGGGACGGCCAGTGTCTCCGGAGGGAGAGACGGATGGCCTCTCCCCAGAACTGTTGCAGACGTGGGGCTCTCCCTGGCGGATGGAGCCACGCGGGCTCCCTGGCCATGCACCGGGGATTTCAGGACGGACAGAGGCCTGAGCACAGGAAGGGGAGGGGCCTGGCGCTGGCCTACCACACCCGGACCCGGACCCGAGACCTGCCTGCCCAGGGCCGGGGCCTCCCCAAGGCCTGCTGGCTCCTGCCGGGCAGCTGCGAGGGGGCACATGTCCTTGCTCCTGTCCCCCTCCTGGCCCGGCGTCACCTCCGGCGTCCTGAGGCTCAGCTGGCTTCTGGGACAGCCGCCCTGAGCCTGCCAGGCTGGTCTGCCTTCCCCCGGACCGTGCCCAGCCTCCTAAGCCAGGTGCCCCTTGGGGTCCTGGGGACCCGTGCAAAGCACAGGCACCCCCAAAGGGCACGGACTCGGTTTCACCCCGACTCACTCTCCACAGTAACAGCCTCTCTTTCATCCCCGCTTTCTGGGAGACGCCCACGCCCCTGGCCGTTCACCGCTGCTCGGGGATTTTCTTCTCGCTTTTCTCCAAAGACGACCTGTGGGCCGCAGACCAGCAACGGCCCGTGTGAGATCGGCACGGTGCTGGCCGACACCGGGCACGGCGTGTACCTGTGGGTGTACGCAAGCAGCATGGTGTCCGTGCTGGCGTTCGGCATCACCAAGGGCTTCACCTTCACCAAGACCACCCTGATGGCGTCCTCCTCGCTGCACGACCGCATGTTTGACAAGGTGCGCCCGGGGCCCCTATGTAACCGCGGGGTCAGCCACGGGCTCACCGAGCACCGGCGGGTCCGGGCGCTGTGCTGGGCTCAGGGAACTGACCGTGCGCCTGGGAAGCGCCTCCCAGGACCTACTTACCAACATGGGAGCAAACCCCAGGGAACTCGGGGGGGGGGGTGTCATGGGCCCACAGCCAGGCTGGGGGTGCCCAGGAGGATCCCCGAGGAGGCCGCACCGAGCAGACACGAGAGGGCCAGAGGGCGCCTCCTGCTCCAAAGAGCCCTGGTCCATCGAAAGCCCCAGGAAGGGCCTGGCCGGGGCAAGTTTAAGGGGAACAGCTTCCTGTGCCCCCGAGCACAAGATCCCTCCTTCCTCCAAAGGGGCCACGGGCTGCGCCGGGTTTGGAGGGGAGCTGCGTGCACACGGAGGCCACAGAAGGGGGCACCCTCCCCTGCCCAGCACGCCTCCGCCTCATGTGGGCCCTGGAAGGAGGGTGGGGCCCTGCGCTCACCACCCCAGCCCAGCAGGGGGGCGAGGTGTGACAGACACGCCCCCCAGCCCCAGACTCTCCCACGGCGGCGCCCGCAGATCTCGCAGAGCCCGATGAGCTTCTTCGACATGACGCCTAGCGGCCGGCTCATGAACCAGTTCTCCAAGGACATGGACGAGCTGGACGTGAGGCTGCCCTTCCACACGGAGAGCTTCCTGCAGCAGATCTCCCTCGTGGCCTTCATCCTCGTGGTCCTGGCCGCCGTGTTCCCCGCTGTCCTCCTGGTGCTGGCCGGCCTTGCCGTGGGCTTCCTGGTGCTTCTATGGTAGGTGGAGGCGCCGCGTTCCGAGGAGGAGCACGCCGACCACTCAGGTCTGGTCCTGCCACACAGCGACCGGCCGTCGTGGGCGGCAGTGCTGCGTCCTGTGTCCTGGAGCCACACCCAGGGCAGCTGCGCCCCGTGGAGGGTTCAGTTTTAAAGTTGGCTCCTGCCCGGCTGGCGTGGCTCAAGGGTTGAGCATCGGCCTATGAACCAGGAGGTCACGGTTCCATTCCCGGTCTGGGCACAGGCCCAGGTTGTGGGCTCGATCCCCAGTGGGGGGTATGCAGGGGGCAGCTGGTCCATGACTCTCTCTCATCACTGATGTTTCTCTCCCTTCCTCTCTGAAATCAATTAAAAAATATATAAAAAGTCAAGCCGGCTCCCAAGGCCACCAGAAGGTTTGCTCAGCACGACCTTCGCCGCTGCCTTCAGAAGCCACACACCGGCTGGCGCAGGGCGCTTCCTCCCTAATTGGGAAAGATCCCTTTCCCTCACGCCCTCGCTGGCGGCTATATTTAGAGGCTGCGCCGTAGGAAAGATGCTTCTCTAAGACTAAGCGGCATCTCTCGTGCGGGGAGCCTCACACCGAGGAGCACACAGAACTGAGACCACGGGGGATGGTGCTCATTTCTGGACCCACACTTACAAGAGCCCCCCCACCCCCACCCCCGCCACACACACACAGAGCGGCCCCTCCTGGAGAAGGGGGGAATCCGGGTGGGATGAGGGGACCCCTGAGCCGCCCTCCACCCTCTGCTCTCCCCGCAGCGTCTTCTACAGAGGAGTCCAGGAGATCAAGAAGGTGGAGAATGTGAGCCGCTCCCCCTGGTTCTCACACATCACCTCGTCCATGCAAGGCCTGGGCATCATCCACGCCTACGACAGGCGGGAGGACTGCATCACCAAGTGAGTCCTGACCCGACGGGAGGTCACAGCCAGGCAGGCAGGGCTGCTCTGGGCGCCTGGGGGCCCGCCGGGGAGGAAGAGGCGGCAGAAGGGAGGAGGAGCCCTGGCAGACACCCACCCTTCTTCCCCGCGTCTGGGGCCCCAAAGATGTGAGCTCCTTCAGTGACCACCTCGGCGTGGTGTGTGACATATTTTCACACTGAAAGCAAAATGTGTTCAACTCAGGAAGCCAGGAGACAACAGGAAACAGAAAAATAGAAAGCCAAGCACAGGCCCCCGCACCCCAAATCCTGGTAATACCGTCACGCATTTCCTTCCAGTCTCTTCTTCCTCCTGGAATGCTCACGACCACTTTTGGCAGCTTTTATTTTCCAGCAGCCTCTCCTCTCTCATGTTATGGCACAGTCCTTGTCAAGGTCATTTCAAAGGCACTTAGTGGGCAGACCAGTGTCCTGCCTTATAAAGTGGGGGCACCCGATCAGAAAGTCTCTCGGGCGTCTTGCAGGGCCAAACTTCTAAAACACAAGGAAATCACAGGTGAGCGCTGGTGCCAATCACGGTTCCTCCCTGTGGGAACAGCAAAGCCAAGTTCTCGGAGCTTTGCTCCTCCTCCAGTCGCAATGAGTGGGGTCCATGCAGGGGAGGGGCGGTGCTCCGGGCTCCATACACCGGCTCCTTCCAGGGGCACTTCTCCATCCATCGCCAGGGCTCTGGGCATAGTCCCCAGGGTCCTGGAGAGAGATCTGGGTGGAGGACCCAGGTGACATTTTTATTGGTCCAACCCCAGTGAAGATGCTCATCATTTCTGCACATTCACTGGCCAGAGTTCAGTCACATGGGCTCACCTAACTGCAAAGGAGGCTGGGAAATGTAGTCCAATGGTGTCCATTGGCAGACCAGAAAACGGAGTTTGGTGAATCTAGAGCCATCTCTGTCACTTAGATCTCTGGTGGTTTTGTTTCTTCTGACTCCCAACAGGTACTGAGGGCCTTCTTGAGCTCTTCACAAGATCCTGGGTGACGAGTTTTTGTTTTTTATCTCTTCCTTCCCTAAAGGCCCGACACACACTTGAACGCTTGCATCTAATTCTCTTTCCCTCCCTGCCCTTGGCCACCCAGGATCTCCATGGGGCTTGGCATCCTCGTCTTTGGTTCAGTCATCAGCTAGTCCTGCCACCAGCGTGACTGAGAGTCATGCGTCCACAGCCCGCACCACACAGGGGGCCTCCCAGTGTCTGTCCGAGGCGCCGTTCCCGACTCCCAACAAACGGAACAGGCCCCAGCCCCGCGTCCTCAAGGCCTCGGCGAGGCTCGGGGGGGGGGGGGGGCCCTGCGTGACTGACGGGTCTCCCCTCTTTCAACACCCTCTGGCCTGTCGTGAACTTTCTGGAGCCCTTTCTGGGAAAAGTGCTGCTTCTGCTAACAGACAGACATGCTAACCACGCATGGGCCAGAGGCGTGGGGTCAGACTCCACTTTGATCCCTGCCAGGGATTCTGCATCTGCAAACCTACCCACCCTCACAGCTGAGACCCCGGGTGACGACGGCCAAGTCCCTGAAGCTGTCAGTGGCGTCTGTAGGTTGTATAGCGACACCACAGAAACACCATGGTGTCTGCAAGCATCTCTGGCCGAAGCTCTGGGGACCGGCAGAAGGAGGGGCCGCAGGACCCCGCCCGGCTGGCCAGAGGGGCCTCGGAAGAGAACCCCGGAGCAGCCTTGGACAGGAGGGAGCAGCCTTAGGACAGGAGGGAGCAGCCTTGGACAGGAGGGAGCAGCCTTAGGACAGGAGGGAGCAGCCTTAGGACAGGAGGGAGCAGCCTTAGGACAGGAGGGAGCAGCCTTGGACAGGAGGGAGCAGCCTTAGGACAGGAGGGAGCAGCCTTGGACAGGAGGGAGCAGCCTTGGACAGGAGGGAGCAGCCTTGGACCGGAGGGAGCAGCCTTAGGACAGGAGGGAGCAGCCTTAGGACAGGAGGGAGCAGCCTTAGGACAGGAGGGAGCAGCCTTAGGACAGGAGGGAGCAGCCTTAGGACAGGAGGGAGCAGCCTTAGGACAGGAGGGAGCAGCCTTGGACAGGAGGGAGCAGCCTTAGGACAGGAGGGAGCAGCCTTAGGACAGGAGGGAGCAGCCTTAGGACAGGAGGGAGCAGCCTTAGGACAGGAGGGAGCAGCCTTGGACAGGAGGGAGCAGCCTTGGACAGGAGGGAGCAGCCTTAGGACAGGAGGGAGCAGCCTTGGACAGGAGGGAGCAGCCTTGGACAGGAGGGAGCAGCCTTGGACAGGAGGGAGCAGCCTTGGACAGGAGGGAGCAGCCTTAGGACAGGAGGGAGCAGCCTTAGGACAGGAGGGAGCAGCCTTAGGACAGGAGGGAGCAGCCTTGGACAGGAGGGAGCAGCCTTGGACAGGAGGGAGCATCCTTAGGACAGGAGGGAGCAGCCTTGGACAGGAGGGAGCAGCAGAGCCACAGGAGGGGCCGTAGCGCTCTGGGTGGGGGGGGGGGGATAAATGTTGAAAGGCTTTCATTTCCCCCCAATAGTTTCTGCCAGCTGTCCCACGCAGGTCAGGGAAACGTCAGTGGCAACTGGATCCCATGTCTCTCTTGGTTACGGTTAGCTCAGTTCGGTTAAAATTTCCCTCCTGAATGTATGAAAGACACAGCCCCCTCTCCCCAGGGCTGGGCCAGGTCAGGCTGTGCTGAGCGCACGTGTCCGGCACGGAGGGGGCGGGGCGGGGGGAATGAGGGGGGGAGGGCAGCTGGGAAGCACCTGGTCTGTTCTCTTACACACCCTCTCCCTTCACCCCTGTGCCCACGACAGCAGATTTCAAAGAGCGAGGACAGATGTCCGTTTCTGTAAAAGCGCGTTCGCCCTTGAGGAACGCCCTGGCCTGCCCTGCTTTCTCCAGAAACCAGGACCCTGATCCATGGCCGCCCCCCTGACCCCGTCTGCCCGTCTCCTCATTTCAGGTTTAAGATGCTCAACGACGAGAACTCCAGCCACCTCCTGTACTTCAACTGCGCCCTGCGCTGGTTCGCCCTGAGGATGGACGTCCTCATGAACATCGTCACCTTCATCGTGGCCCTGATGGTGACCCTGAGTTTCTTCTCCGTCAGCGCCGCGTCCAAAGGCTTGTCGTTGTCCTACATCATCCAGGTACCGCCTGGTGTAGGGGAGGGCTTGGCCTGGAGGCTCTCGCATAGAGTGCGCGAGGGCGGGCGGGCCTGAGAGAAAGCAAAGCTGGAATGGGGTCAGTGGAGAGCACTTAGCGGCTCGCATCACTCAAAGGCCTGGCGACTGAGTGGGCCTCCACCGTTTCCCGTTTCCTTTCTTGTATCAGAGTCTCCTGTTCTTGTCTTTCATCTCCCCTCTGGGAACTTGCCTTAGCCTGGCCGTTCGGCCATTCCATTGACTTGTGCGTATGGCAACCATATGTCCAGATGCTCAATTTCCACCCACTCTCAGGGAGTGTTTGAAAGAACCCCCTTTTAGGCGGCTGCCTATGTATGTTTAATGTCCCCGAGTGTATTAACGAGAGGCCCCTCCCTCCCAGGGCTGGTTCTTTTCTTTACCCGGTCCCTGCGCGTCTGTGCCGTGGGTTGCATTTGTAGGATTCTCGATCCGTTTGTGCTTGAGGAGGAGGGCTGGGCAGGCGGTGTTCAGGGCTCCCCTGCTTTTGTGTGGCCTGGAGGGGTCTTCGCAGGCTGGCCTCCTTCAGGTGTCAGCCGTGGGCAGGGTGCCTGTGGGTGACCTTATGAAACCACACCCCCAGTCTGGGCCCAGATTCTCCCACTTGGGAAGCAAGCAGCGGGGCTTGGTGCTTACTTGCACCTGATCCCCTGTGATGCCTCCGGGCTGCGGGGGGTGGGGGGTGGGGTGGGGTGTGTGTGTGTGTGGTGGTGGTGGTGGTACGGCAGGGAGGGCAGGGAGGTACGGGACACCCCGGGGCAGCTAGGGGCCCATGGCCGGCTGTCTGCAGCCTGGGAATCCGGCTCCCAGCCCGCCGCTCCAACCAGGAGGCGGTGATCAGGTGGAAGGTGGGGGGCTGGCTGTCACCATCTGGAGGCCAGGGAAAAGCAAGCACCATGTTTCTAAACACAGAGGAAGTGTTTGAAGACACACACACCCACCACCGAGCCTCACTGCTGGCACTTGGCTGGGAACCAGGCTGCTGGGTGAGGTGCTGGGAGGGCGGGGCTGGGGGCCGCGGGGCCTGACGGCTGCTTGCTCTCGCCTCAGCTCAGCGGGCTGCTGCAGGTGTGCGTGCGCACGGGGACCGAGACCCAGGCCAAGTTCACCTCCGTGGAGCTACTCCGGGCGTACATCTCGGTAAGAGGCCGGTGGAACGTGTTCACCGGCAGATTCCTGGGCTCATCTGATCTTTTTACACGTGAAGGGATCTTTTTAAAAACTGAACTCGGACCACAACCTCTCAAAACCCATGTTTACAACACCATCCGAGGTCCCTGATGTGGAGAGAGAGGTTCTTTCTTAAAAGCAGTTTGCTCAGGGCTGTTTCTGTAGAAGAGAGAAGTCGGTGGCTTACCTTAGACTCACTCTTCTAAGAAAACTTTTATGCCCAACTTACAAATGAAAAGAAGGCTAGTCGAGTCTAGCGATCGCTTTTAAAGGCCTTTCAACAGCATTTGGCCCCTTTACAAACATAACTAAATACTTAAAAACTGCATTTTAAAATGTAATCAATTACCTTTCCTTTTAAGTACCCAGTTATCTGACTTAACAAACACGCCCCCTGAGGTTACACACAGCTAAGAAATGTGGATTTAGGCAACTCACTTACAGCTTTGACTTTGCCCAACAATCCCAATGCTATATATAAACTTACAATCATGTTTAAAGAAACGATTCCATTATGATTTTCAGTTAGAGTCACAGGTCCAAATGTTACTAATATTATGAAACCTTAAAACACCAAACATTCAGATTCCTTAAACTAAAAATATGACTGTGACACGCTGCTTCTCTGAAATACTTTAACTGTTAATCCTACATCTTCCATGGGTTCCAAACACCGTGAGGAAACACAGCCGTCTCCTTGGCTGACTGCTGCTCGTGGACCAGGAATTCGGGCTGGCCGCCACCCCAGGGGGCACCTGGGGGCCTGTTTCTCACCTCCAGCGGGAAGTCCTTAGCTTCGGGGGCGGGGCGCTCTGTCCCTACTTACACTGCACGGACTCTAACGGCCTCTGAACCGACACGCTGCATTCCTGCCCCCTTCCTGCTCCGACCCCGTGTGGACTCACAGACGCAGAGGCTGTGTCGGGGGAACTCCCAGGCCTCCAGGCGGCCCGTGTCCCCTGGGTGACCTAGCTTCCAGGCCGTGAGGGTGCGCTGCGGACATGTGCCCCGGCCCCCGGGACCCCATGAGGTGTCCCCTGTAGTCGCCCAGCGACTCTCCAAGCTTCAGCCACGACGGTTCTCTCTCTTCCTCCCCGCGCCCCAGTCTGTCCTGGCCGCCGGGCCTGTGCACGGGAGACCCTGTCAGATCCCCGTGTGGCGTGGCGGCGCCTTCTCAGCATCCCTGCTCTCAGGCCCCCTGCCCCTGCTGGGGCGCGCATCCTACACTCCATTACACGCCTGTTCTGTCTTCGTGCCGTGTCCTTTCCTCCTCACCACCTCGTTCCCACGGGAAGGGGAGCTTCGTGAGTGCCGGGCCCTTATTGACAGTCGGCCGTGAACTCTCGTACCTGGAACCGTGCTAACGAATGGAGGAGCGAATGGAGGAGCGAATGGAGGAGCGAAGGCGTGTATTAGCCGTCACGTCCCCTGCTTTGCAGACCTGTGCTCCTGAAAGCGCCCAGCCCCTCCCAGCGGGGCCCTGTCCCCAGGACTGGCCCAGCCGCGGGGAGATCACGTTCCGAGACTATCGGATGCGGTACAGGGACGGCACGCCCCTCGTCCTCGACGGGCTGGACCTGCACATCCGGAGCGGGCAGACGGTGGGCATCGTGGGAAGAACAGGCTCTGGTGAGGACAGGCTCCGCCGCGCTTCCAGGTCGGTCCCTGCACGCACGGCGGCGCCCCAGCCGCAGACGGGCCGGGTTCCCCTCAGGTCTCTGCTGTGAATACGGTTCCGGGTTGGATGGGTGTGTGGAGTTGGAAGCCAACACACACCAGTTTTTTAATTAATTACATGAGGACCATTCTGGAGAAACGAGACCCAGAGGAGGAGCCGTGTGCACAGCCACCGCGGCAGGGGCGCTCAGCGTGTCGGGGCGGGTTATCCGTGTTGGGGCGGGTTATCCGTGTTGGGGCGGTCAGCCGTGTTGGGGCGGTCAGCCGTGTTGGGGTGGGTCAGCCGTGTTGGGGCGGTCAGCCGTGTTGGGGCGGGTTATCCGTGTTGGGGCGGGTTATCCGTGTTGGGGCGGGTCAGCCGTGTTGGGGCGGTCAGCCGTGTTGGGGCGGTCAGCCGTGTCGGGGCGGTCAGCTGTGTCGGGGCGGTCAGCCGTGTTGGGGCGGTCAGCCGTGTTGGGGCGGTCAGCCGTGTTGGGGCGGGTTATCCGTGTTGGGGCGGGTTATCCGTGTTGGGGCGGGTCAGCAGTGTTGGGGCGGTCAGCCGTGTTGGGGCGGTCAGCCGTGTCGGGGCGGTCAGCCGTGTTGGGGCACTGCTGGCCCCGGGCGCAGGCAGTTTCTGGCTGCGCACCCTCATGGTGGTTCCCTGCCTGAAAGACGCCCAGACTAGATACTTGGACACGATGGGAGCGTAACCCGGTGTGTGACCTACTGTCCCCGTCCCCAGGGAAGTCGTCGCTGGGAATGGCCCTGTTCCGCCTGGTGGAGCCGGCGGGCGGCACCATCCTCATCGACGGGGTGGACATCTGCTCGGTGGGGCTGGAGGACCTCAGGACCAAGCTGACCGCCATCCCCCAGGACCCCGTGCTGTTTGTAGGTACAGTAAGGTAGCTGTTTGGATCGCTGTGCATCCCTATTTTCCGAGAGTGAAATCAGGCCGCAAGGAACTGTGGGAGGCGCCCATGGCGAGGCCGGCCGGCCAGGCTGCTCTGCCCGGGGGAGCAGCGTGCCCAGGGGCTGGCACTGGCTCCCCAGGGAGGCCTGGGAGGAGCCGCGAACCAGGGCCCTGAACACGACGTGTAGTTTACAGACCCGTCGCTAGCAAGCAGGACGCTTACACGAGGTGAGCAGAATCCTGGCTCATGCCTGCAGCTCAGCGTCCTATCAGGGTTGGCAACAGCCACTCTGAGGAGTCCCGGTCCGGGCACTAACACAGCGGTTATCCACCCGGAACTGTGTCAGAATGAAGTTCCCGGACAAGCACAGCAGGCGGCAGCTTCTGCGGGTTCCAGCCGGCGTGCAGGCTCAGCCGGCCCCTCTCTCGGTCCTGCGAGCGCTGACCCTCTCCTGAGAGGGACGTCTCGCCCCCTGAGCGCAGCGGCCGCACTTAGTGTTGTATGGAAACACCTTCCCTGCACAGACTCCCACCCACAAATGGGCTGCCCGCCTCTGGCAGCCCGGGACTGCAGGCAGTGGACGCAATGGCCCTCACGCTGTTCCCTCCCCTTCCTGTCTGCCGGGAATCTGCAGGTCGATCTCGCTGGGGCTGGGGCCAGGCCGCTCTCACACCCCCTTGGTGGGCTCTGTGGGTCCCGGGTCTCTTGGCCTGAGGTTGGTGTTTGATGGGCCATCGCCCGGGGCTAAGTGAGCCCTGCCCCAGAGCCACTGGGCCCTGACCGCCGCCTGCTCCCCCGCCCCCCGCTGCCCCCTACCCCAGCTGCGGAGCCTGCTCCCCAGGCCTCTCCGTTCCTCACGCAGGTTCAACCTGGACCCCTTCGAGAGACACACGGACGAGATGCTCTGGCAGGTGCTGGAGCGAACGTTCATGCGAGACACGGTAAGGCTCGGGCTGTCCCGGCGAGTCTGCTTCGCCCACGCCCCCGGCACCTGGCCCAGGCTGACACGCGACAAGCCCTGGGCCAGCGTCTGGCCAGGCTTATTTGTTGGCCCCACACATGTGAGGGATACACGCCTTGTCGACGTGCTACGATTAAAAGCAGCAATAGGCAAGATTAGGTCTCTGCCAGGAGTCAGCCAGGACCTCCACCTGTCACAGCACACGGGCCTGGCTGCCGCCTCCTCTAGGGATGCAGAAAGGAAGCCTCGGGGAGGTCAGGTGCAGGCTGGCGAGTGGCAGAATGGAGCCTCGAACCCAGGTCCACCTGACTTAGAGCCAAGGGAGGGCCCAGCAGCTGGGCCGTAGCCTCACCTGCCTCGGGAAGCAGTAAGCCCGGGTGGAGAGGGCGTGGCATCGCCAGGGGCCGCGGGCAGGAGGCTGGCGTGGCCGCCTGTGCAGCCCACGGGCCGTCAGCGTTTCTATTCCGTCCGCGGAAGCGGAAGCCCTGGAAGGAGTTAATCCTGTCTGTGCTCCTCGGCCCATCGGGCCTCATCTGCATTCTCCAGGCGTGGCGATTCTAATGATCAATGTCCGCCCACTCCCCGTCTTCCCCTGGAGCCGCCTGCAGTGCTGAGCGACTGCTGTTTTTCGCTTTCTTTCCCGCCGTAAAATGAAGCCGCAGAGGACGCAGGAGGAGGGGCGATCAATACAGACGGCACAGGACGCTTCCACTGTCTCCAGCGCCAACGGCCTCCCCTGTCTTACAGATAATGCGGCTCCCGGACGGGCTGCAGGCCGAAGTCACGGAGAACGGCGAGAACTTCTCCGTCGGGGAGCGGCAGCTGCTCTGCATGGCCCGGGCCCTGCTCCGCGACTCCAAAGTGAGGGGCCGCGGGGGAAGGTCGCGTTGGGTCAGAGGCACTTGCCGCAGCGCCCTCCACCCGGAGTGGGCGGGGGGGCATCTGTGTCCTTCAGCGAAGAGAGAGCCCTGAGCCCTTGGAAAACCGACCCCTTTTTCTTAAGACCAAGTCGAGAGGGAAAACTGGGCGAGAGCAGCATTTCCGCAACGGCACCTGCCCCTCCGGCCGGTCGCTCCCGGGAGCCCCGCTCTGGGACCCTCTCCGTCCCCCGCTGTCCGGGTCTGAGAAAGCTCCCTCCCAGCGTCTTCCCTTTGTCCCTGAGGTTCGGGGCCTGTACACAGGGCCCGGGACAGTCAGGAGCACGAGGGTCTGAGGATGGCAAGATGCCTGCTGGTTCTGCGTAGGGATGGGGCCAGCCCTGCCTGCGGGCGGAAGGAGGGGTGCTGGTGCCTTAGTCTCTCATCCCTGGGCCCTGGGCGAAGTGGAGCCTTGGGTGTGCTCCCTACGTGCGCTAACGGCAGGAGGGGCAGCCCCTCAGGGCCGACCGCCACGCAGGGAAACCACCAGAGCCCGGAAGCTGAGTGCTGTAGCCAGGGCCGGGCAGACTGGCATCGTGGAGGCAGGATCGTGCCCCAGCCCCCAAGAGGCCCACGCCCTGACCCCCGGAACCGTGTGACCTCACTGGGAAAGGGGCGCCGCCTAGTCCACTAGTCGAGGGTTCTGAGACACGGAGAGTCTCCCGGATTCCCTCCCCCCCCCCCCCAACCCCGGGCCTCATAAGAGGCGGGAGAGGAGGAGATCTGACAAGGGGGTGGAGGTGAGAAGGGTGCCGGGAAGTGGCCGCGGGCAAGGAGCGTGGGCTGCGTCTGGAAGCTGGAGAGGCAAGGGCCCGGTTTCCTCCCGAGAGCATGCAAAAGGAACGCGGCCGGACAACACCGTGACTGTGGGACTTTGTATTTCCAGAGCTGTGAAATAATGCATTTGTGCTGTGTTAAGCCTCTGAGTTTGTGTGAATTTGTAATAGTAGGAAGCTCATGTGAGTGTTGTTGTTAAACTGCATGCTGACTCGCTGTTAGCGTGGGAGACAGTCCCGGGTGCTTCTTCCTACCGGTTTGCAGGATTAGAATAAACCACTTCCAACGAGGAGTTAAGACTACAATCTTGTTCCCCAGCCAGTCCCTCTGAAGAAGATGAAGGTGGTGTGATGTGACTCTTATTTTTGCCATTCCTTTGCTAACCTTTTGAGATGGATACGTAGTACATTACTTTTCAGTCTTTCTAAATCAATCAATCAATCAATCAATCGAGATAAGACTATGAATGTACCTCTAGGTACAGCTTTGGCTTACTGTGGCTTTTACCACGTTTCTTCCTCAACAGATCATTCTCCTAGATGAGGCCACCGCCTCCATGGACTCCAAGACCGACAGCCTTGTGCAGAACACCATCAAAGACGCCTTCAGAGACTGCACGGTGCTGACCATTGCCCACCGCCTCAACACGGTCCTCAACTGCGACCTCGTCCTGGTCATGGAAAACGGGAAGGTACGGTGGCCGGCCATTGGCATCCCCTGGCTTCAGTGGTTTGGGCTCTTGTGGGGGGGCGGGGGGGATATTCTCTGACATACGCAGCTCTCCTTCCCTGACTTCCAGGTGGTCGAGTTCGACAAGCCCGAAGTCCTTGCTGAGAAGCCAGATTCTGCGTTCGCAATGCTCCTCGCAGCGGAGAACAAAGTCCGAGCATAAAGGGCCCAGTGGGCTGAGAGGAGGAGGAGGACCTGGATGGGCCTGCGGGAGGAGGGCCCTCATCCTCGCAGGCAGCCCTGGCCACGGCCCGCCCACCCCGACACAGGCCGAGCTGAGCAGAGGCCCACGCCTCCTGACCTCACTGGGCAGCCTGGGCTGGTTGGGTGGTGAACAGAGGTAGATGAAACTAGAGGGTTAACAACTGCCCCTCACACCCTGAAACCCCAAGGGCCCCTCACTATCCTCATCAGCACCCCCTCCGTGCCTGAAAAATAGCCACTTGCAGTTAAAAACTGGTCAAAGTAAACAGAACGGGCAAATTCCTGGGAGGGAGTGTGCAAAGGTTCCTGCCTTGCTGTCAGGAGGGGAAAGCGGCGTTTCCTCCCGTCTGACTTCTGTCCACACGTCCCTGAGTGTGAGATGCGCAGTAACCACGCGGGTCTGTAGCACGAAAGACGGATTACAGTGTTTAGCAGAAAACCTTTAAAAAAATCATATTGCATGTGCCATTTGATCCATGACAATAACCCGGAGAACAAGATGCTGGAGTTCCTCTATAAATGACATTTTTATGGCTTCTCTGTGGGTCATTAAAATGCGGTAGGAAATGAACCCACCCCGAAATGCCGCCTTGCAATTATTTCCCTGCGGGTTCCGGCGTCTGCAGCCCCGTCTCTCACAGACCCTTGCTTTCTCCACGGGCTCCGCAGGAACCCCACCGCTTTCCCACACCTCACGGTTGGCTGTGACGGAGGCAGGGCCGACATGTTCCCAGGAGCCCGGGAGACGGAGCCGCTAATTCACGGTGACGTTGGGACAGAAGCAAACAGATCGGACGGGCTGTGCCGTGCTCACCAAGGGCCGCCACAGGGACCGTCTCTCTCCTTAGGATCGAAGGCCCAAGGAGCCCTGGTTCCCGGGGAGCAAGGGTTCCCCAAAGGTGCACGGCACTGAGGAATATCTCCCCCCGCTCCCCTGCAGCCCGCGGTCAGGAGGCCTCAGAAAGAACTCGCCCTCAAGTTAACAGATCTGAAAGCGGCCCAGGATTGTTGGTTAAAATGTAAAATGCTCTTTGCTAAGAGCTGGAATCACACTGGCCAGAAGAGCAGGATTTAAAACGAACTGAAAAGGACAGGAGGTCGCTGGGGGCAGACGCACTGAGCCAAGAAATCCCTTCTCTTCCGGATGAGGGCCGCCTCTGGGCGAGGCGAAATCTGGCCCTAACACCCGCACACGAAGGCCTGACTCCGTGACCTGCACGTTCCTGCTCCCGCTGAGAAACGGCCCCTCTGGCGGGACCGGCATCAAAGGGCCAGACCGAGGTCGTTTCCGTGGTTTCAGGCTGGCCTTCCCCTCAATGCCAGGCGCCTCTGGGCCCCGGGCCGCCTCCACCCGGGGAGCCACACCCGGGGAACCTCCGTGTCTCACGTGTCCTTCACAATCTTTTCATTATGTTAACACACAGCCCCCCACGGTCACCCTCTTCGCGCCGCAGTCGGGCGGGGGACGCACTGACCCCCACCATCTCCAGATCTTTCTCATCATCTCATCTGCGGGGGAACGATGAGCCCCCCCTCCCCCGGCGCCGGGGACGGTGATTCTACGTCCTGTCTCCTGGAAGTGGACGCCCCAGGCACCTGCCTTTTCGTGACGGGGCCGCTCCCCTTAGCACTGTGTCCTCGAGGGTTGTCAGCATGTCCCCCGCTGTGCGGCACCCGGGACATGGGAGGGCCTCGCTGTGCCGTGACCGTGTGCCTCACGCCGAGTGACTGGGCACCTTGCCCTGTGCTCCGGCCTCGCCTTTCTCTCAAGGAGGCTGCGCATGGCACCGCGGACGGCTCTGCACGGGAAACGCTGTTCTGCCGCCTCGCCACCTTCCCTACTGCGGCGGCATTTTAAAAAATATGTTATTGATTTCAGAGAGGAAGGGAGAGGGGGAGAGAGAAACATCAATGAGGGGGGAAGTCACGGATCGGCTGCCTGCTGCATGCCCCACACTGGGGATCGAGCCCAAAACCAGTAGCCCTGACTGGGAATCGAACCCTGACCTCCTGGTTCATAGGTCAACACTCAAGCACTGAGCCACGCCACTGGGCCCAGAATGGAACCAGGACTTGAGCTGAACGAAGGGGAAGTGGGGTTTTTCCTTCCTGGACGGTAGGAATCTGTGGGCAGGCCCAGTTGGCAGGCCCTTGCCTGCTGCGGAACTTCATGGGGACAGAGAGAACATTCCACGGCTCCCAGGCCCAGGCCCAAGTTCTCAGGTGCCTCTCTGCCACTGGGACGTCCAGCCCCGTGCTCACGGCTGACCCCCGCCCCGGCCTGTGGTGCATCCTCACCCCCTTGATGAGCGCCTGCTCGGATGCGCGGTCGGGGCACCTTAGATTCCCTACGAAACGACCTGTTGTCTAGCCCGGCAGGCATTGCGCCGCTTCAATGCCTCCTGCTCTGGAATCGATCCTGCTCAAGCCACGTCCTTAGAAAAAACTCCTGTCATTTTCCATTCATCTCAGCGCTGAGTTTCCTGACATAATTGCGGGCCTGGGTGCCTCTGCCTCTGGTCTCACAGCTGGAGGAGGTTGGCGCCTTCCCCAGCCCCCCCCCCCCCCGCGCCCCCCAGTGCGATGCATATCACTGTCTCTGGGAGGTGTGATCCCCTGGGAATCGGCTTATCCACACGCCGCACCTGCAGTGGGAGAACAGCGGCTCCAAGCAGGTCCTGTGACGCAGACGATCCGGTCACCTGCTTCCTGGCAGACGGAGGCCAAGTGCAGCCTGCCCAGGAATTAGAACTGTGATTCCCAAAGAGTGTTCTCGGGAACCCTCGTCCCTCAAGATGAACGGGGAGGCAAGTTAAATTCACGGGGAAAGGCCTCAGACTACTGCCCCTGCTTGGAGACTTGCAGTGCACGTTGGCAGGGTCAAGGCTGGGTTTCCCAAGAGCACTTACTGACACAGTCTCCCGACTCCTAGGGGTGGGGAATGAGCGGGGAAGTGAGGCAGGAAGCCGTGGGGGTGAGCTGTGGGGCGCCCCTGGGAACTGGAGCTGAAGCCCCGCCATGTCACAAGCCTCCAGATGGGCGGGGGCAGGGCCTGGGGCTCCTCAGAGCTGAGCTTCTCCCTTTGTTCAAAGAGCAGAAGCCTGGGTTAGCCCCTTGGGAGCCTACAGATTTGGTTTAAATCCATCTCTCAGAGACGCATGAAGAGCATGAAAGGAAAACCCCAGGTTAGAAGGGAAAAGAACGGAGGCACTTGCCAGAAAAGAAAAAACAAAAGCAAAAGCCCCCACGCAAGCTGAACCCCGCATTCCCGCTCCTGCCCTCTGGCAACCCTCAGCCCGGGTGCAGGTGCTCCCGGGACCTGGTGCCCCCGGCAGGTCCGGGCTGAGAACGCCCTTCCCTTCTGCACGTAGTTCACCGGGTCCCAGCTCTGGACTGGCTCCAGGGAAGAGGACAGGAGGCTGTGCCTGTCGGCCTCCTGCTTCCCGCACATCCCCTTCTTGCGTGTTCCAGCCCACTCGGCGCCACGGAAAACTACATTTCCCAGACTCCCTTGCTCCCTGGGAGGGATGAGAAGAGCCAGTGTTTCTCCCTCTGCCTCTGACAGGGGCTGCGGCTCCTCCAGGGCGTCACCTTGTTCCAGGTATTTCCCAGCAGTGGCCACGGTCCCGCTCCACCCGGAGGCCGGGCTTCCGGACCCTGCAGAGGCCCCCCCTAACCCCCTAAGAAGATAGTGACCTCCTCCCTCTGCTCCCTCCGTCCTTTGCGTGGCGTCCCGGCTCCTGCACTGTCCGCGTTCCCCTGCCCGTGCTACATGCTCCCGCCTGGAAGACCTGGCGCTTCCTGCTGTTCCGACGGGTCCTGATGGGAGCAGTGCTCTGCCTGCGGCTTGGGGATCCCTGGCCTCTGCGACGAGAAGCGACCTGCCCAGGCCGGGCTGCAAGGAGCACGGATCTGGCTCAAACTCACGATCACAAAAGCCACAGAGGCCCTCGATGCCACAGTTCCCAGGACTCCCCCTGCCCTGAGCCAGAACATTCTGGGGTCGTCACTATTACTATTATTATGGACACGGAGCCGAGAGAGGGGGATGCGTCGGACGGCCGCTGGGGGCCCGCACACAGGTCACGACTCCAGGGGCTGTGCTCCGACCACGTCCCTTCCACCGATCCTGACACTCGGCCCACACGTCCCTTCCACAGATCCCCACTCGGCCCACACCACGTAAGCACGGCCCTCGGCCCTGTCCTGGTCTCCTCAGCCCCCCCTGCCGGCCTCGGCTGTGAGCGGAAGCTGGACCCAGGTGTCTGTGCCTTCTAACCAGGCTCACTCCTTCGTCAAGGCTGCGTAAATGGCAGAAACGGCCCGGGGCTGGAGCTCGGCTGTGACTGTGGGCCGCGTCCGTGGGCTGCGTCACGGAGACAGATGCTTCCCCAGCCCAGAGGGACGAGCCACCTGCACTCTCACATCCACATGAGGCTCTGTGGGCCTCGGCAAGGTGCTGGCGAGGCTGGGGGCTCCGCTCGGAACCAGTCAGGCTCATCACTCCCAAGGGATGGGGCCAGGACACCAGCCTCATTAGCAAAAGTCTCAACAACTGCTGCCAACCACCAGCGCAAAGCCCGTTTCTTCCAACGTTTTAGGCCAGAGACTCAAAGGCCGCGTCCCCACAGTCCCCCGGGGGCCGGGCCTCATTACGGAAAGAATCATTGTGGCCACAGCGCCCCAGAACGACACAGTAACTGGGCCTTTTATGCAGCGTGGCCTGGGACACGGAGGAACTGGGTTATTCCCAGAGAGTGCGCTCTGCTCACGTCCGTCCTGCCAAGAACCCCGCCTGCAGCCGCTGGGAAGTCACCAGGCGCCTTGTAGGGAAGGAGAGAGTCTGCCAAGATCCAAGTGCGCTGACCCGAATTCTTCCCGGAGCCACTGCCCGTGCGCCACGAAGCGCGGCTGTTTCAGGCCCTGATTCCCCCCTGGTCACCCGCACCATCAGCCCCCCTCCCGCTCCGCCCGGACAGGGTTCACGGAGCCCGCGGGCCGGGCGGGCACTGGCTTCCGTGGCACGTACCCTGGAGCAGCTGGCTGGGAAGCCAGGGCCCACATCCGGATTCCGGCCAACCCGGCAAAAGCCAGCCAAGCATCTTCCGAGGCTCCGGGGGTGGTGGCCCCTCAATTCTCACGCCTGGCTGCGCGCAGGCTCCCCTGGGGAGACTTGGTTCACAGACCAGAAGACGGGGCTCGCCCCTCAGGGACCCACAGATCTGGTTGAAATTAATCTTCCAAACCAACTACACCCCAGCCCTGGCCGTGGCACCCGGCACTCATGTGTTTTGAAGAAGCTCCACCGGAGACGCTGATGTGCAGCCGGCGCCAGAAGAGCTGTCGCACGGAGTGTTCTGGAAACGGTGGGGATTGAAACGGGAAGGCCTGGCCTCCAGGCACTCGCTGCCCAGGGAGGGAGATGAAGTGCAGTTCAGTAACGACCCGTGGGAATGACGAAATAAAACAGCAGCGCAGGAGACGTTTCAGGGCAGCGCTTACTGGGAGAGGGAGAGGGGGAGAGGGGAGGGGAGGGGGAGGGGGAGGGGGAGGGAGGGGAGGGGAGGGGAGGGAGGGAGGGGGAGGGGGGAGGGAGAGGGAGAGAGAGAGAGAGAGGACTTGCAGGGGGAGTGGAAGGGATAGAGTTCAGAAGACGTGAGCCATGAGGAGGCTGAGTGCTCTGTGGGGAGACTGGAAACAGAGGAGGAACTCAGAGAGCGGGGGGGCCGTTCGCTGAAGTGGTCTCACGGCTGCGGGAAGGCAGGCGGAACTGTGGTTCCCAGGAGCGGGGCGGGATGCAGGCTGGACTGACTGAGTGGGGGTCAGCAGGCCTGCACTGACAATGGCCCGGAGCCTGCTGCGTGGGAGATTTCTAGAACTGCCTCGCTGTGGGTCCCTGACCTTTGCAGCGATGGAGAACAAAGCCTACAGCCAGCAATGCCATGTTACCTTGTGCACTGGGAAATGGGAAATTTGTTAAGGAGGTAGATCTTCTGTTAGATTTTTTGCCACGAAAAATAGGGGGGGCGGGCATAGGAAATGTGGCTGTGGTGATGGTCGCACGGGGTGTGCACATGCCGAACTCATCAGACCCTATCCATTCAACGTGCAGGCCTCGGGACCTCAGCTGTGTCTCAATAAAGTGGTTTTTAAGAAAAGACAACGGCCTTGACCGGAGCTAAGTGCTTGGCCTCCACCCTGTAGGTAAGGAGGAGCTTGGTTTCTGAGCAGGCGAGTGAGGAGCGCTGAGATTTCTGACTTCCGTTCACCGGGGTTTGGATCTGTAATGTGATGAGACGTGGTGGGCGCTGGAGAGGACGGGAAGGGTGGGGGAAAGAGGGCATTCAGAGGGCGGCTGTGTTATCTCAGGAATGAGAACTTTGACCAAGACAAAGCTGCGCAGACAGAAGAAGACAGAGGAAGAGTCAACAGGTCCTAGTGGCCCCTGAGATAGGACTGCTCCCGCCGGCGGCTGACTGAGTGGCGGTGCCATTAACCACATGGGAAGGCGGCCAGGGTGGGGAGGATGGAGGCTTTGGGAGGGCGGGTCTGACATTAACGCTGTCACCCACTGCTCAGGTGAGCTGGACTCTGGGATCTGCTTCCCCATCTGTAGAGTGGGCTCAGAGCACTGGCTCGGCACGGTAGCCGGGAAGGTGACAGGTGATGAGACACGGCCTTCTCCGGGCCCTGCTCAGAGCAACAGCTCCACGGGTGCTGCTGTCTCGGTGTCAGGGAGCCTGGGAGAGGGTGCTTGGAGGGAGGAGGTGCCTAAGGGGTGGCGTTTGAGGCCTGCGGACTTGCACGTCTAAAGGACACGTGTTTCCTCGTTTGGCATGTCTGCATGGTACGAGGCAGGACGGAGAGCAGCTGGGGAAGCTCCTCACAAGTGTGGGGGGACGCAGGCGCAGACATCACAGGCTGGGAAGCCGCTAGGTCCTCTCACCAGAGCCCCGCCTCCACGACCAGAGGGCAGGGGTTCGTGGCAGGGAGCCCCTGCTGTGGGTGCAGAAGCCAACAAGGACTGGCTAACACCAGCTCAGCCCAAGATGGAGGGGAAATGGACCGGAAAACACCCCAAAGCTCATCATGCCAACTTACAACGCAATGCTACCAGCGGAAGGGGGGGCGGGGGGGGGCACCCGGCAGGTGAGCTGCGGGAAGAGGGGAGACAGCCCTCGTATGGTACATTTGGGGCCTTGGGAGGAGCCCCGAGGGGAGGAGCTCAGGTTCTGGGAAGGCCTCCCTCCCTCCTGCTCTTGGCCTGGGTAACCCTAGGTCCCCAGCATCCTTCAAGCGGCCTGGCACACGGGTAAGAGGATCTCCGGCCCCTCACGACCCGTTCACACTTTCCTCCCAGACACAGCGCCCTCCGGGGCTGCTGCTTCGGGTGAGCACCCTGAGTCTCTGGGATCGGTCCCCGGGGGGAGGCCCCGGCCACGCTGTCAGATTGAGAGCAGGAATCACAGGGCTGGCTTTTCTCTCCCGTCTCTTCAGCTTCACCCAAAGGCCCTTCTGCTGGCTTTGCCGGGATGTGTTAACGATCACGGCTCCGATTCAGTCTGCCAGGCCCCCTGCAGACGGACCGCTCAGCCCCGCCCTCCCGGAGCCTCCTCGGCCGCCCTTCTCCGTGGGCCCAGGGGCTGTTGGTGAAATCAGCACCGCAGGGTCCGCACGAAGCAGGCCCCCAGCCTCCACCAGCCAGGAGGGGGCCGGCCCCAGGGGGCTGACTGGAGGAGGAATTGCTCAGGCCCCTTTAAGGGCAAGCCCCCTGGGGCTGGGCATCGACTCCCTGGGCGCTGCGACCAGCAAGCGTCTGCACTGAGGTTTTCTCCCAGAAGAGCGGCGACACTGTCATCCACGGGAGCTTGGGGGAGAGAGGAGGCGTCCGCCCGAGGGGGGGGGGCCTTCTCAAGGGGCCCCGACGCCCTCCGCACCTGGGCCGGGGCGCTGCCCCAGAGGAAGAGCAGATGTGCCCCCGGGGGAGGCCTGGCGGCTCGCCCTCCCTGACAGCGGACTCTTCTGGACAAAATCAAGGCAGAGCCCGTCTCGCGTCACCGGCCCAGTGACCATGGCAATCTGTGGAGACTCACGCCCTCTCCTCCCCCACACCCCGTCCCCCCCCCCACCCCCGTGTGAGCACATCTGTGTGTGTGAGAACCAGAAGGCTGCCTCAGGCCCGAGTAATAAAAGCCAGATGCTGGCGGGTGAGCCGGGGTCGGGCGGGCAGGAGGTTCAGGCCCTGGTGCCGCCTGGAGAGGGGTCTCACCCGGTCCAGGCCTCTGGGAGCCTTTCGGGGCTGCGTGCTCCCGCCACGGCCGCCAGGGGCCGCTGTGGTCAGGGCGGAGAGCCCAGAGAGAGCTGTTTACCAAGAGGGAGAGAGGAAGCAGGCCAAGCCCTGGCTCTTTCACCTCGGAGTGTTTCTGCGATGTGGGGGAGGGGGGCGCGGGGTGCTGGCCCCCGGCCTCCACTTGGCAAGTCGGCGACTCCTCTCTTGCAGGGTGGCCCCACCTAAATGTCCCCTCCTCTGAGCCACAGGCACAGGCCCCGGTGGCCGGCCGGGCTGGACTGGACTTGCGCCCCCCCCCCCCCCCGTCCCCCCGCCCGTCCCCCCTCCAGCGCTCAGGGAGAAAAGGCTCAGAGTGGGGTGGGGCCCCCAGTGCACGGCGAGGGATGAACATGGACAGGAGCAAACCGGGCTGGGGGTGCGAGGGGTGATCCGCGCTTCTCCCCACACTCGGTAATGCTGCGTGGGGCTGAGGCCAAGATAGGGAGCTGCCAATGAAGGCCTCTGACCCCGCACAGCCTTCACTGGGCACCTGCTGTGTGCAGGAGCCCTCCCTCTCGGTCAGCAACCCTCGGTGAGCCGAAAGGACGTGGAGGCAGGGGCGGGCAGAGCGGGAGGCTTTGGAAAGCGAAGCTCGCAGCAGCCGTTTAATTTTCCAGGAAGCGGACCTGGGGGGGGGGGGGGGCGGGGAAGCCTGGGGCTGCAGGGTGGGGAGCAGGCTTTCTTTCCTGCAGAAACGGGCCCGCTGAAGAGAGCTCTTCTCGGTGTCGCTGAGAGGTTGCCGTGGGTGGCCCTGCTATTATTATTGTTTTCGTCATTCTCATCTTGGACATTTTGCCAGCGTGAGCAATCGTCCACAAAGGACTCGCGTGGCTGCTGATCGATTCAGCTCTTTTCAATTTGAAACAATTGATTCCTCCCCTACTGAAAAGCCCTGGATCAGCAGTGTTAGTCATGGGGTCTCCAGGCTGCAGCAATCTGGTCTGGGCTCCGCGCTCCTTCGGGGGTTGGCACCAGGTGCCAGGCAGGAGTCCGCACCCGCTCCACAGCCCTCCCCGGGGCACAGGGGCTGGAGGGACACACAGCTAGAGTCTCCTCGTGGGGCAGGAGGCCTGGAGTTGGGCATGCTGGGTGTCTGTCCGGCCCCCAGAGATAGTGGGAGGTTTGTGGACCTCGTCCGTCCAGGTCAGGCCCTGTGTGCAGAGGGGCGGGGGAGCGGCCTGAGGAAGGTTCACGTATCGGGAACCACCTCTTGCTCTCTGTCATCCTTTGCTCTCCAACGACAGGCGCAATGAGCAGGAGGGAAGTGTGAGGACGGAGCCTGGTGAGCGCCCTTGACTGGGAACCGAACCCGAGACCCCTTGGTGCGCAGGCCAGCACTCTAAATACTGAGCCACATGGGCCAGGGCTTGATACATATTTTCACAAAAGTATTTTTATTGATTTCAGAGAGGAAGGGGGGGGGAGAGAAACATCAATGATGAGAGAGAATCACAGATCGGCTGCCTCTTGCACGCCCCCCACTGGGGATGGAGCTCGCAACCCGGGCCTGTGCCCTGACCGAGAATCAAACCTTGACCTCCTGGTTCATCAGTTGACGCTCAACCACTGAGCCACGCCAGCCGGGCTGGACGCATAATTTTAAAGCTTAAAGACTTGCAACTTGGAAAGCCTCGGTGTGTTCGGATCTGGCTATGTCACCGCAGAAGGATGACGCCCAGGCTGCCTTAACTCACGTTGGGGTGCAGAGCCGGTGACATGTTTGGAGCAGAGGGTGAAGGGTGGGCGCCTGTGTGAAAGGCAAAGGAATTTATGATGCTCCGTAGGACCGGGCGAGGCAATGTGGGTGGACAATAAATCCACGCACGCAGGATGACCGCAAGGACAGGCTCCGTGGGGACAGCCGGCTTAGCGCTGCGACAAGGCCGGGGCGTGTGCCGCCACCGCCTCCAGTCTGGGCTGGACCTAGTGACGGCTCCGAGCTTTATGGCTCTCTCTCGCGTTCAGGTTATGTCTCCCTGGGCGGCCATTTGTCTGCGCTCAGTTCAGGGAGCGTGAGCGTGAGCGAGAGCAGGTGGGCTGTGGGGGGAGGCGGCCTGTGAAACCGGGGTGATGAAAGGCCGTTTCTCCTCAGGAAGGCGCCCGGGAGAGCTGATGGCGCAGTGCCTTCTGTAACAGTGGGTGCCTTTATATTTTAATTGATCTGGACAAATTACAATTCTCCAAATTTATGCCAACCTCTGGCCTTAGCTCAGCTATTCCTGTCATCAACAGCACTAGTGTTTGCCCAGCGCCTTTCAAATTTAGACCAAAAAAGCAAGGAAGAAAGATGCCCGGACGGCATGGCTCAGTGGTTGAGCATCAACCTATGAACCAGGAGGTTGAGGTTCGATTCCCTATCAGGGCACAGGCCCGGTTGTGGGCTCGATCCCCGGTGTGGGGCGTGCAGAAGGCAGCCGATCCATGATTCTCTCTCATCACTGATGTTTCTCTCCCTCCCTCCCTCCCTCCCTCCCTCCCTCTCTGAAGTAAATTTAAAAAACATATACTTTTTTTAAAAAGCAAGGAAGAAATGACGCAAGTATCCCACCCACTCCTACAGAAACTATGGGCAATCTCTGAAACTCCTTGTCATAAACGTCCGAGAGCGCGTGAGTTTTCACTTGCCCGTGGAGAAACATGCGGCATTATTTTGTGCATTTTCATATAAACTGCATCATACAATCACGTATTTCTATACATGCCCCTACAAAGGCCTGCAGATCTCACCTCAGAACAGTGGCCTTAGGGAGAAGGGAGGGGCCCAAGTTGGGGCCTGGGGAGCACAGGGACCTTAGCCAGGGCTCTCACCTCTCTCTCCTCTCCTCGATTCATCTCCCCCTTCCTTCCTTCCCTTTTTCTTTTCTTTATTTTTTTTAAATATATTTTATTGATTTCCCACAGAGAGAAGGGAGAGAGATAGAGAGTTAGAAACATCGATGAGAGAGAAACATCGATCAGCTGCCTCCTGCACATCCCCCACTGGGGAAGTGCCCGCAACCCAGGCACATGCCCTTGACCGGAATCGAACCTGGGACCCTTCAGTCCGCAGGCCGACGCTCTATCCACTGAGCCAAACCGGCTTCGGCCCTTCTCTTTTTCTTTTAAGGAAATAGAGTCCTGCTTTTCTCCCAGAACTAAAAACTGCCTTTAAAGGTCTGGGAATCAGTGACACAAGCTATGCTGGGTGGTTGGTGCGTCTGAGCCCATATGGTCCCGGGACAGATTTGAAACCAAAAGAGATGAGTCTTTGATTTGATGTTTTTATCTGAATGTTAATTGCTGGGAAGAGTAAGTAATAAACCTGTTCAGAAATGGCACACACTTCACCCCTCAAAATTTTTGCTAAATGCCTGGCTGGGTGGATGGAGAGACGGCTGAGTGGGTGGGTAGATGGATGGATGCTGGATGGGTGATGAAAAGATGAATGAGAAATGGCTGGCAGGCTGGCAGGGCGGGTGGGTGGATGACTAATCTGAGGTGAGAGAGAACCACTTGTTAATTATAAAGTTAAAAAGAGAGAGAGTTAAAATGCATTCCCTGTACTGCTGGCCGATGGCCGACGGCGACGAAAGCAGCACTTCTTAACTCCCAGATGCGGGTGGACACGGCGGTCTCAGCCGGACAGCGAACGGGGCTGGGACTCATGTCACACAGGCTGCAGGGAGGGCAGCAGTGCCCAGAGGGGCAGCGAGGCAGTCGGGGCACTGAGGCCTCTGCACAGGCACGGGTTTTGTTGGGGAGGGATGACGGCCGAGGGAGCCGGGCAGTCACAGCACTGAGGGCTTCCACCCCAGGAGGGATGGACCCACCATCTCCTAGGAGGACCGAGGAGCCTGCCCTGGCCCAGCGAGAGGGGCCGGGAGCAGCCACTGCTGCCTGACAGCCGGCTCCGGACACTGCTCTCCTCCCACCAGGCCGCTGCATTCCTGCAGCTCTGGACACGGAGACAACGAAGATGAAGGCCCCGCTTCATGTTCCGCCCTGTGTCCCCGCCCCAGGAAAGGAAGCCTTTCCCTGAGCTCTAGACGGCTCTTGGCGGGCGCCTGCCAGCAAACACCTCCTGCTGCGGCGGCGAGGAGTCGCAGGGCCACAGCCTGAGCGGCTCGGTGACCGAGGAAGCCCAGGGCCGCGGCTGCCGGAGCTGCTGGGCCTTTCAGGAAGGGACGCCGAGGCAGAGGGCCCTGGGAACGAGTGGAAACAAGAGGGACAGGGCCCGGCCGGCAGGGCTCCGTGGTTGAGCGTTGACCTATGACCCAGGAGGTCACGGTTCGATTCCCGGTCAGGGCACATGCCCTGCTTGCAGGCTCGATCCCCAGTGGGGGGCGTGCAGGAGGCAGCCGGTCCATGATTCTCTCTCATCACTGATGTCTCTCTCTCCCTCTCCCTGACATCAATAAAAATGTATTTTTTAAACTAAGAGGGACATGGCTTTGCTGATTTCTCTCAACCACCTGCAGAGGGCAGCCCGAGCTCTGGGCAGAGGAGGAGGAGGGAGAGCAAGGCCTCCCTCCCAGCCCCCGCGCGCACAAAGGCCGGCGTGGCGGGCTGTGCAAGTGCGGACCTGTCTCCGCAGCTCGCTTACAGCCTGCTGTCACGCTTGTTTTCCTGCGCCGTGGAAAGCCCTGTCACACCCCATAGCCGGGCTGTCAAGAAAGCTCTGTTCTACCTGCCAGGTCCCCTGCCTTGCCTCTGCCTTCCTCGGGCATTAGCCCTCGTGGCTGCTGGCCAAAGGCGCTGGGGACACGGATGTTCTCGCTGGTCGCCCCAGTGACAGGACCTGCTATCTGGTGACTCCCTGGTCCACCTGCCTCGAGCGCCGGGGCCTACAGGGGCCGCGGCCCACAGACAGGAGCAGAGCAGGCTGGCGGCGGCGTTGGCAAAGCGGACGGTGCCCACCCCACCCACTTGGAGACCCTGGTCCCCAGCCCCGCTGACGGGGGGCTGCAGGGCTGGAGGCCCCGCCCTGTGGTTCTGCGCCATCTGTTTCAGGAATAAAACTCCCAGGGAAACATGAGGGAACATAACTGTCGCTCCTGACGCATGCACTGGCGGCAATTACTCCCGTGTCACAGCGGCGCCACTTCCCCTCTCTCAGGGAGCTGTTTTGTTTCTCTCATATTCCCTCGCTCTAAAATGTGACTTACCGGAAGCGACTTTATTCCTGGGGAGACTAAACTTCTCCCAGGACGCGCACCTGGCCCAGCCCAAGCTGGCTGGCTGGATGATGCTGGTCCTTCACTCTCCCGACCACAGCGATTGGTCCAGGGACTGGGCAAGTGGGCCCAAAGCGGCCCCTCAGGGTCCTGGCATCAGCACCTTCTTTTCCTTGCAGACTGGGAGGGAGTCACTAGGAAATAACTGGTGGCCCTGCCTCCAGCCTCCAGCCTCGGGGAAGAAGCCGGCCTGAAGCAACTATGGAGCCAGCTGGAGGCAGGGACAGTGAGTCACCAGGGCAGTGAACTCAGCTCGGCCACCCAGAGAGCAGCCTCCTCCCTGGTCTGCCCCAGGCTAGTTTTCTGAGGAAACCTACACTCCCTCTCTGCTGGGTGGTGAGCTTCTCTCCCTTGTGACTCGGAAAAACCCTGGCGGACAGTGCACTCTGGGGCCGGACCACTCAGCTGCCATCTGCATCTGACACTTGCCGTGTGACCTTCAGGAAGTTCAGGAATCTCTTTGCCTCAGTTTCCTCATCTGCAAAATGGGCACATCAGGTTGTGGGGATGAAATGAGTCAGTATGTATAAAGCACCCAAGGCATAAGTGCTGTCACTGAAGTGTGACCGAGCGGCAAAACTGATTAAAGCCCCGGGGGGGGGGGGCGAGAGGGAGAACCCCAGAGGGTGGGCCCCATCTGTCTGCACTTCTGCTCAAAGCAGAACCTGAAAGCGGGAAGGTGATGCCCCCCTCCCGGTTCTCCCCTTCAACTAAGATGGTAACTCCGCTCAAGAGAGATGTTCCCTTTTCCTTTCCCAAAGAGAAGGAAGAAAGAACTCTACAAACATCAGATCCTCGTACAGCAAGAAGTGAGGAGAAAAACCAGACGGGAACTCTAGAGCCCGGTGGAATCCGTTAGCATTCTGCGAGGGTGGGAAGTTGAAGGGATCGCGGTAAGACATTTAAACACCCACCACGAAGAGAAGTTACTAATGGGCGAGTGTAGGTGCGATGTAATGCCAGCATTTACCCAGGAAGTGACAGACCTGTAATCTGGGCTTCAGGAGAGGAGGTAACGGAGAGGCGGTCGGCTCCAGGAAGCGGAGGGAACGTTATTGTTTAATTAGGAGCTTTGAGCACAGGCTCGCACACGGGAAAGCTTGCGGTGTGCAAGGCAACAGGTGCCAGCTCCCCGCAGAGAGCAGGGGCCCTGTCTGAACCGAGCCGGCGGGCACCTGGGCCCCGAGTCCCCGGCAGCCCTCCCTCCAAGATGCCTTCACCCCTGAGGCCTCGGGGCCCGTCTCAAAAGCCACAAGGCTGCCTGCAAGCAGATAAGGAACAAAGTGGAGCAGCCACTGCGTGTTTCTGAGATGGAACTGAGACAGGAAAGGACTAAACACATATGGGCGGGATGCAGTTCTGGGGAGTCAGCGTGGTGAACGTCCAATGGGAAGCCTCACGGGGAGGCCACGGGGCGAGCGTGTGGCGCCTCCCGGCTTGGAGGGCTCTGGGAAGGGCCGGGATGGCACCTGGAGACACGGCAGAGGGTGCATGAGGCAGGTCCAGATGGTGGATTGACGGCCGTTTGCCGCACGCCACTGCCCCCACGACAGCCCATCTCCGGCAGCTGTGCTGCCGCTCACAGGCTGCGTGGAAGGTTCCAGAAGTAAAGCTCTCTGAGAGACAAGTACAGACTCCCTGCACAGCTCCCGGTGCCTAGGGCCCTCCCTGGTGACGTGGTGGGGCAGGCAGGTTAGAGGACTGAGGAAGCTCGCGGCCAAGGACAGACCGCGGCCTGGACCAGTGGCTATTTCCGGGCCAAACGTTTCCCCTTGGAGGGCCGGGGAAAGGGGGCTCGTCAGCCCCAACACTGATTTCACTCGCTCTGACGAGAAAAGGTCACAAACACAAGTAAATGAGGGACCGCCTTGCAGAACCGTGGAGAGCACCCACAGCCGTCTACCTGGCCCCGGACCACGGGGTCTGGCCGCAAGCCCAGGGCCCAGGAACCAGTGTTCCCGGACGGTCTCCGAGGACGCCAGCCGAGTTCAGAGAGAACACGTGAGAGAGACTGTGTCTCTGCTGGTGCCTGGACGCTGCTGTCGCTGGGGCGGAGCCGGCCTTTAGCCCCCAGGTCACGCCCGTGGGGCAGGTGCTGGCTCTGATCCTGGCGGCCTCACGGTCACCTTTCCTGTCTACACCGCTTCCTTCAGACAGACTTGAGGGGAGGGAGAGTGATGGCCTCTAACGGCTCCTCAGCATGGCAGGTCCATGCGATCAATCCTTCTGTGGTAGAAAGAGGGCTTCCCCACGGACAGCACGTGGGCTCTGGAAGGTCAGAGAAAGGCCACGGCAGGATGGGGAGCAGGGGGGAGGAGAGGACACGGTCTGGGGGAAGGGAAGCGAGGGGCCTTGAGAATGGAGGCGACAAGGAGGAGCTAGGAAAAGCGGGGGCAGAGTGCGTGCAGGCAGCAGGTGGGGGCTGCACCCGCTGCTGAGGTTCCCTCTTTCAAGTCCTGATTTAGCTCCACCTCCTCGAAGGTTTCCATCTGCAGCACCACGGACAGGGCCACAGTCAGTGCCACGGTCAGTACCACGGACAGTACCACAGTCGGCACCATGGATGGCACCACGGACAGCACCACCGACAGTACTTTCCAGAACCCCCGTGCACACTCTGGGAAGCCCTTCAGCCCCTCTCTGCTGGTGGGCACACCCTTCTCTTTCAAGATCTCTGGCACCGTTCCTGGCCCCACGGGGACTTTACCGGCCAGGCCCGAGGAGGTTTCATGAGCCTCTGACAATGTTTGAACCTGCAGTGGAGGGGGAAGAAATGAGCTCAAAAACATGACACTGAAAAACAAAAACACCTTAAAACAAACGTTGACAACATGGCATTGCATTTCGTGTGAGAACTAAGTGACCTGTAATACGATGGCCTTGCCCTGGATGGAGGTCTTCAAAGGAGAGCGTGCCTGGGCTCACTGATGTCTCATACAAGAGGACCGGAGGCCGGGACGGGGCTCCACCCTCCCCATTCCCCCCCCCCCCCCCGCTTCTCCAGTACTTTGGAGGCACATCCATCACTCCACTGGCCTCCCTCTGCTTAGTGCCAAAGTGACCTGTGTCCACGGCCGCCTGCTCTGCTGCCTGAGTGCAGCCAGCCTCCTCTCCCTGGGCTCCCTGTCAGTAGCCTAGGCAGGTCTCCAGGAGGTTTTGCTGAATGCCCAGTTTCTGGCTTCTACAGAAAACTCAGATGACCAGGCCACACCACATCACCTCACCTTTGCAAAAGGTGACAGGCGACTGGAGCTGAGTCGGCGTGGCACCGGCCTCCTGTTGGCCAGCCCTCTGTGCCCCGTCAGCAGCCTGGGAACGGCGCCTGCACATTGGGACCCTCCTGTCTGCCTCCCTTCCCCTCTCCTCCTCCCTCCACTTCACACTCAGCCAGCACCTTGCAAAGGGCAGGGGGTTCATGGGCATTTGTTGAGTGAATCAGTGATTAGAGGGCAGGGGCTCAGTGTCCCCAGGACTCACTGTCAGAAACCAGGCTCTGAGCTGCACAAAGCAAAGGTTAGCCATTTGTGAACAGTGTGACACTGTTTCCCCTTTTCGAGGGAGGGCATCATCGGTCGCTTCACTAAGATGGTCACAGCGGCGGCAAATTACAGCTGCACGGTGGGTCCCCGGCACTGCCCAGCTTCCTGTCAAATCTGCAGGCAAATTACTGTCTTAACTCCAAAATGACGGAGCTGAAGAGCTGCGAATGCGAGAGCGTCCGACGCAGTGGAAATGCATAATGACACAGACGTGAACGCGAGAAGAATGCCTGCATCTAGGGCTTCTACTTTTATCAAACAAACTTAGTCTTCTCCCCTGAACTGATGTTAAAAATCACCACTCGCGAGGAGGCGAGGCATTCAGCCGGAGGGACCGCAGAGAAGCCCAAGTGCGGCCGGTCAGTAACGTCAGACCGCCGTTCCCGTGGGGTCGGAGATCCGGGGCCTGAGCAGCACGTTCACGAGTGTGCTGGCTCCCGGCTGAGCCTCTCGGCGACAGCGTGACGTGAACCACACACACCCCGTAACACGGACGCGGCCGGCCTGTCAGCCGGACTCCCAGCTCCTGGAGGCAGGCTCTGCCTCGCACCGCTTGCTCCGTCCTCATGTCCCTGCCACAGTGCCCGTGCAGAGCCGGTGCCTAAATGGCTATGGGTACTTGGCTGATCCACACGCCCAGCTCATTCACCACCGAACGCAGCCGAGTTCCTGCGGCCTCTTAGAAATGCACCAAGCTCTGAGGTCTTGGAAGGCCACGGGAAAGCGACAGATTTCCTAAGGAGCCCTTTTCAGGACGAATTCACCCAGGAGAAATGGCGTGGCACTCGCTCCCAGCGCTGTGTGAGTGTCACTCTGTGGTGTTGCAGTGGGACTGGTGCAGCTCAGTGAGGGAAATGGGACTTACACACTGGCCAGCGGCATCCAATCAGAGGTGGGATTTGACCTGTGGAGACGCAGGTGGGGGAAATAATGAGCTAACCAGAGGGGAGATCTAACCAGAGGGGAGATCTAACCAGAGGGGAGATCTAACCAGAGGAGAGAGCTAACCAGAGGGGAGATCTAACCAGAGGAGAGAGCTAACCAGAGGAGAGATCTAACCAGAGGAGAGAGCTAACCAGAGGAGAGAGCTAACCAGAGGGGAGAGCTAACCAGAGGAGAGAGCTAACCAGAGGAGAGAGCTAACCAGAAGAGGGATCTAACCAGAGGGGAGATCTAACCAGAGGAGGGATCTAACCAGAGGGGAGATCTAACCAGAGGAGAGATCTAACCAGAGGGGAGATCTAACCAGAGGGGAGATCTAACCAGAGGAGGGATCTAACCAGAGGAGGGATCTAACCAGAGGAGGGATCTAACCAGAGGAGAGAGCTAACCAGAGGGGAGATCTAACCAGAGGAGGGATCTAACCAGAGGAGAGATCTAACCAGAGGGGAGATCTAACCAGAGGAGAGATCTAACCAGAGGGGAGATCTAACCAGAGGAGGGATCTAACCAGAGGAGGGATCTAACCAGAGGAGAGATCTAACCAGAGGGGAGATCTAACCAGAGGAGGGATCTAACCAGAGGAGGGATCTAACCAGAGGAGAGACCTAACCAGAGGAGAGAGCTAACCAGAGGGGAGATCTAACCAGAGGAGAGAGCTAACCAGAGGAGAGAGCTAACCAGAGGGGAGAGCTAACCAGAGGGGAGAGCTAACCAGAGGAGAGATCTAACCAGAGGAGAGAGCTAACCAGAGGAGGGATCTAACCAGAGGAGAGAGCTAACCAGAGGGGAGAGCTAACCAGAGGACAGAGCTAACCAGAGGGGAGATCTAACCAGAGGAGAGAGCTAACCAGAGGGGAGATCTAACCAGAGGAGAGAGCTAACCAGAGGGGAGATCTAACCAGAGGGGAGAGCTAACCAGAGGGGAGAGCTAACCAGAGGGGAGAGCTAACCAGAGGGGAGAGCTAACCAGAGGGGAGAGCTAACCAGAGGAGAGAGCTAACCAGAGGAGAGAGCTAACCAGAGGGGAGAGCTAACCAGAGGAGAGAGCTAACCAGAGGAGAGAGCTAACCAGAGGGGAGATCTAACCAGAGGAGGGATCTAACCAGAGGGGAGAGCTAACCAGAGGAGAGATCTAACCAGAGGGGAGATCTAACCAGAGGAGGGATCTAACCAGAGGAGGGATCTAACCAGAGGGGAGATCTAACCAGAGGGGAGATCTAACCAGAGGAGAGATCTAACCAGAGGAGGGATCTAACCAGAGGGGAGATCTAACCAGAGGGGAGATCTAACCAGAGGAGAGATCTAACCAGAGGAGAGATCTAACCAGAGGAGGGATCTAACCAGAGGGGAGATCTAACCAGAGGAGGGATCTAACCAGAGGGGAGATCTAACCAGAGGAGAGATCTAACCAGAGGGGAGATCTAACCAGAGGAGAGATCTAACCAGAGGAGGGATCTAACCAGAGGGGAGATCTAACCAGAGGAGAGATCTAACCAGAGGAGGGATCTAACCAGAGGGGAGATCTAACCAGAGGGGAGATCTAACCAGAGGGGAGATCTAACCAGAGGAGAGATCTAACCAGAGGAGAGATCTAACCAGAGGGGAGATCTAACCAGAGGAGAGATCTAACCAGAGGAGGGATCTAACCAGAGGGGAGATCTAACCAGAGGGGAGATCTAACCAGAGGAGAGATCTAACCAGAGGAGAGATCTAACCAGAGGAGAGATCTAACCAGAGGGGAGATCTAACCAGAGGAGGGATCTAACCAGAGGGGAGATCTAACCAGAGGAGAGATCTAACCAGAGGGGAGATCTAACCAGAGGGGAGATCTAACCAGAGGAGGGATCTAACCAGAGGGGAGATCTAACCAGAGGAGGGATCTAACCAGAGGAGGGATCTAACCAGAGGAGGGATCTAACCAGAGGTGAGATCTAACCAGAGGGGAGATCTAACCAGAGGAGGGATCTAACCAGAGGAGGGATCTAACCAGAGGAGGGATCTAACCAGAGGAGAGAGCTAACCAGAGGGGAGATCTAACCAGAGGAGGGATCTAACCAGAGGAGAGAGCTAACCAGAGGGGAGATCTAACCAGAGGAGGGATCTAACCAGAGGAGAGATCTAACCAGAGGAGAGAGCTAACCAGAGGGGAGATCTAACCAGAGGAGAGAGCTAACCAGAGGAGAGAGCTAACCAGAGGGGAGAGCTAACCAGAGGAGAGAGCTAACCAGAGGGGAGAGCTAACCAGAGGAGAGGTCTAACCAGAGGAGAGAGCTAACCAGAGGAGAGAGCTAACCAGAGGAGAGAGCTAACCAGAGGGGAGATCTAAACAGAGGGGAGAGCTAACCAGAGGAGAGAGCTAACCAGAGGGGAGAGCTAACCAGAGGGGAGAGCTAACCAGAGGGGAGATCTAACCAGAGGAGAGAGCTAACCAGAGGAGAGATCTAACCAGAGGAGAGAGCTAACCAGAGGGGAGAGCTAACCAGAGGAGAGATCTAACCAGAGGAGAGAGCTAACCAGAGGAGGGATCTAACCAGAGGAGAGAGCTAACCAGAGGGGAGAGCTAACCAGAGGAGAGAGCTAACCAGAGGGGAGATCTAACCAGAGGAGAGAGCTAACCAGAGGGGAGAGCTAACCAGAGGGGAGAGCTAACCAGAGGGGAGACCTAACCAGAGGAGAGATCTAACCAGAGGGGAGAGCTAACCAGAGGAGAGAGCTAACCAGAGGGGAGAGCTAACCAGAGGAGAGAGCTAACCAGAAGAGACATCTGGCGGAGCATTAACTGTTAAGTCAGGAATAAGCCCAGTGTTACCGTTAAGCACGTGTTTCTACTCTTGGCCAAGCAGTCACTGACACCCACAGTGTGGAGGCCCAGATAAAGGGGCAGATTCACGGCTCTTAAAAAATACCTCCCCTACCCATCTCCACGGGGGGAGTGAACTTCCCGCCCCTTGCTGTGGAGCTGGCCCATGTGACTTGCTCTGGCCAATGAGATGCAGCAGATGGGGCTACAAGCAGAGGCCAGAGGTGCGCGTGAGTGACTGCTGTCACCACGTGAGCCTGTGCCGCCGACCGGAGAACACGGCCGGTGGCACATGTCCCTTCAGTCAGGCCCTGAGCCGAGGTCTGTGCAGGGCCCCAGGGATCTGCGCTGGGAGGGGGGTGTGGGGCGCCGTGCGGGGCCCTTGTAGCTCAGCAGTGACGGAAGTCCAGGGGCTCCACGCCCAAGCCCAGCTGCTGGGCAGGTCAGCAGGAAACCGAGGGTTCGCAGAGGGAGGCGGGCGGGGAACCGGGGAAGCCCAGGACGGACAGAGGCAGCGGGTGTTGGCTCTGGGACCTGGAGCCGGGCGCCTGCCCCGGAGCAGCGCCGAGGGAGAGCCCGCCTGCTCTGCTTTGAAGGCTGCCATCGAAGAGCTGCCGAGCAAACCGATCCATCTCAGCCACCACGTGCCCCCCCCCCACCCTCCTGCCCCCCTCTTCCAACTGGGCGGGGACCGTGGGACAAGCTGACGGGCCCTGGGCACAGAGCGGAGAAGACAGGCTGGGTGCTGGCTCCCCAAGCTGAGCGGCGGGTGCCACCTGCCTCGCGGAGGCACGAAGGGGTTCGTGAACCCGACGCCACAGTGTTCGCGGAGGCGTGTGGCTGGAGCTGGGCTTCTGGCAGGGGCAGACCCCCTCCTGTCACAGCCCCGCGCAGGGAGGGTCCCGTGTGCCCTCTGTCAGGGAGGGGTGTGCAGGCCAGCGGGTCCCAGCATCCTCCTGCTGGGAAAACTGGCGCGTGGCCACCTCCCTGGCCGAGCCGAAGCGGCCACCAGCGCCACCGCTTCTAGAAGAGTCCCCTGTTCCCCCAAAACCCTCGCGTGCTCCTTCGTAGGGAGGGAGGCCGATTCGCCGGGCTGCCTCCTGTCCCTCCTGGGGCCTCTGTGGTTAGTCGTAAGGACAAGGTTCCCAGAAGCATCAAAACTAGTATCGTACCAGCACAGTGTGTGCCCTGGTGGGGAAGTGTGGCTCAGTGGGCTCTGGCCCAGGGGCCGCTCAGGACTTGGCATGGGCTTCTCCGAGCCCCCCCTCCCCCACAGGGAGAGCTGCCTGCACGACGGAGAAGGATCAGATACTCGAGTCCCACTCCCAGCAGGGGAGCAACGAGCATCCCCTGGGATCACTCCTCCCTCCTGAGAATCAAGATGGCACCCAGCAAGGGCCGCTGCTGGGGAGATGTGCGTTGCCATGGCAACTGCTCAGGCCTCCTCTTACCCTCTCTGAGGTGCTGACACAGGCAGCCGTTTCCATGGTAACAAGCTGAGTGGCGGGTCCATGAAGAAAGGGCTGTGTGGGTTCAGACCGGGGGTGGAGGTGGGGGAGGGGGAGGGGGGAGACTGAAGATGGATCCTGGGCATCGGGGCCCCCCACCACACATCAAGGCACACGGGACGTCGCTGCCGGAGCGCCCCTCGGGTGGAGGATCAGAGACAGCAGGGTTTCTCAGCGCCAGCCCCTCCACGCCCACCTCCCGTCCTTCTTCACAAGAACCACTCAGCACTTCGGAAAACAGGACGCAGAGGAGGGGCCCCAGCGGGAGTGAAGCTCAGAGGCCAGGCCCACACGCCCCCTCTTCCCTCCCTCCGCTTTGGAGCTGCTGGCTGTTGTGGCATCGCCCAGTCCTGACGGGGGTCACGCCCTGAAAAAGAGGCTGCTGTGGACCAGGCCTGAGGCACCCCCATTTGATGGGAACCCCCCAACTCCGTCAGCCCGAAAGATGCTCCCCTCCACCCGCGAGCTCCCCACGGGCGAGGCTCAGCCACCGCCTGAGGTCTCAGGTCGGACGTCCCCAGGGTCCTTGGACCAGGCTGTGCTGAGATGCCCGTCCCCATCCCTGCCGTCGCCCTCACAGCCCTGCCCAGAGCGGGCTAAGGTGCTGACAGCCCCGCCCTGGCTTCCTTGGAGGCACGGCAGCCCTTCGATGGCAGCCCTTCGCGGGGATGACACGGAGGGCTGAGTCCACGGGAGGAACCGGGCAATGACAGGCCCTGCGGCCTTGCCCAGCTGCTCTACGCACTGACTGCACTTAAACCAGTGCCCGTCTCGCACATCTCCCTCCACATGGCTCTGAGGGGCACACACGTGCGTCCAGGTTTGTCTCTGTCGCTCCCTTCCGGTCTTTATTCATCCCTTCGGCCAACGAGGGGTCTCCGAGGTGGGGAGGTGGGGAGGTGGGCAGGGGCTTGGGACCAGGCCGGAGGACAAAGCGAGCCAGGAGCAGCGCACGGGGGCCCAGGAGGGCCATGTGGGCGGGCTCGAGGGCTAACGGCTGAGACGTAGCCTGTTTCGTGCCTTCGCCCAAGCCCATCGCTAAGCATGCTGTCGAGCGGAACCTGCGCAGGGCGGCACAGGCAGGGCCCAGCAGTGGGTGCGCGACACACACAAGGGCCGCTCTCACTCCTCAACACGCAGCGCCAGCTCGCGAACCTCCTCCCCTCCGAGCCCGGCAGACACATTCTCATTAAGGTGATTTATTTCACTTCTGCGTTTATTAATAGCGTCTCCCACTTGGTAAAACGAAATCATTTTTCTGCCACCGGGATGTTAGTGGGAGGCCGGGGCTGGCGGGCGGGGCACTGGTGGGGCACGCACCTGACGGGGGCGGGGGGCTTTGTCAAGTGCGCTCCCTCCGCCCATGAATGCCACGCTTCTTCGTGCTGTCAACACAAACCTCCTCCACGGTGCTGTATAAAAGCCTTCCCTTCTCTCCCCTCCCTTCCTCTCTGAAAGCAGTCACATACATGTATTTTTAAAAGCTGAGGGAGTTCATTACCATGAACCTGTCCTGCCAGGAATGCTAAAGGCAGCCCTTGGATTTTAAACAAAAGGACGGTAAGTTAACCGGTAAGGTAACACATGGATGACGGCGGCAAACTGTATTATTACAGGGCTGGTGCGTAGAATCGCGGGCAAAATCTATGTGAACGGCCATGCAACATATAAAGATGGAACTGTCACATCCACAAATAAAGTGGGAGAGGAGGGGTGGAACTATAAAAAACAGAGTTCTGTATGTGATTGGGATGACGTCTCTATCAGTTCACAGTAGCATGCTGTAACTTTAAGGAGTTTTGAGTGATTACGACGGTAACCACAATGGAAATATCCAAAGAGTTCACATAAAAGGAAATGAAAGGAAGTCAGTGCATGCCAGTACGAGGGGTCCGTGGAGCACACAGGGCGGGCGGGATCCGGGACCCACACAATCTCAGGGAGAAAGCACGGGGGCCGAGGCATCCCGCTCCTGCCGGCCCGGACGCTGCAGCCAGGCTGCGCCCGTATGGAGCCTGCAGGCCGTCCTCTTCCCGTAGTCCCTCAACAACCCCTCCCCACAGCGGCTCACCCGGCGTTTTCCGCGCAGGAGGCGTTAGACACCAGCCAGAGATGACTTACAGCAGCGCGGGCTGTGCGTGGGTTACGTGCAAACCTGCCCCGTTCACCCCAGGGACGGGAGCGTTGGCGGAGGGTCCAGGAACCACCCCCTACGGACGCCGAGGGATGACTCTGTGCTCCTTACAGAGCTGAGGACGTGCAGGCAGGAAACCAAGGGTGGGAAACACTCCCTGCAAGTGGAACCCGAAGGAGAGCAATCCCGTCCACCACGCAGACACACTCCTCTGCACACTGGTGCACGCGTGAGCATGTGTGCAGAAGGCGGGGCGTGTGTTCCCAATGTGTAGGATACCAAATATAGTTCAAGCTTGTCAACTGTGTTTTTCACATCATTTATACCTTCTTAATGGTCTGTTTAATTGCTATGTCAAATTTCAAGAGAACTGGATTAAAATCTCCCAGTATAAGTACAGTTCCATCAAACTCTTCCTACATTTCTACTATATGTATTTCCCTGCTTAGGTGCTTACTTCGTAAAGATTTATATCTGATATTTACTTTTTTATGTGTTTTTATTGATTTCAGTGAGGAAGGGAGAGGGAGAGAGAAACTTCAATGATGAGAGAGAATCATTGATCAGCTGCCTTCTACACACCCCCTACAGGGGATGGAGCCACAACCCGGGCCTGTGCCCTGATCAGGAATCGAACCCTGACTTCCTGGTTCATAGGTTGATGCTCAACCACTGAGCCACATGGGCCGGGCCTGACGGCTCACTGGCACCACTAGGAACTCCTCCCCTGCACGCGCCCTAAGCAACGATGGGCATTTCCAGGGCTTTAAGCAGCAGCTCCGTACGATGGGTTCCGAGCGTCCAGCCTGCTCTCCGCGGAGCTCCACTGCGCACTCAGGCGCCCAGCAGGCTCCCCAGCTCCGTGTGGGTCCCCTGAACCCGCCTCAGCAGGATCGTGTCCGGAATCAGGTGAGAACGTCTCTACCTGAGCTGCCTCCACGCCGGGCTCCACAGCCTCGGGAACGCACTGCCCCCCATGTTCCTCCGCCCTAGGGTATGAGTCCGCCGTTCTTCTCCCAGCGCCTCTGCACTCAATCCTGGGGCGGGACTCAGTCCCTCCTGCGCCCGCACAGCTCAGCCCCCCTCGTCGGAGTCTCTAGCTCCCTCGCTGTGAGGGGGGCTGGGGGCGCAGACCCGCTTTCATTTCCAGGTGCGGAGGGTGGAGTACAGGGCCGGGGAGCGGGGCTCGCAGGGACACCATCTGGAACGGGCACAGGGAGCCGGCCGGGGCTGTCCGCCCGGGAATACGCGTGAAGGAAAGAAACGCAGCTCACAGGGAGCACGACGCCCCCCTGAAGAAGGAGAGGAGACGGAGGGTAAGACATGACCCGCTGAGGTCACTCGGGTGCGAGGCGGGGCGGCAGGCGGAGATGGAGGGGGGGTGGCCGGGCCCTGCGCACAGCCCGCCCCTCACGCCATGCCCACCCCGCCTCGGGCTCAGCCTCACAGGCCAGATTCGACCCCATCCCAACGCCAGCGATGAGGCCCAAACCCACAAGGTCGTTCCAGAAGGTCGTGGGGGAAGGAGGGGACTGTATTTCTCAGCCGGTGCCAAAGGCCACACCTGTTTCCTTCAAACACCTCTGCTCTGCCCCGAGTCCTCTCCAGATGCCGTCCTCTCCCAGCGCTGCGTCCCCGCGTGCCCCCCAGGGCGCCAGCCCGGCCTCCTGCCCGTCAGGGACCACTGGACTCTGTGACTCGGGCTCTCAGCTTCTCGGGGAGCTCTCACACTCAGCCCTGCTCACAGGCAGGCTCCTCCTTGGGGCACCGTGCCTGGGGTGGGGGGGGGGAAGGGGAAGGACAGTGGGAGGGGATGCTGGGACACTGCCCCCGGGTGCCCTGCCCCTGGTCACCGCGGGCTCCGCAGGCTCAGACAAGTGTCTCCCACGGGGTAGCAAGGGCGTGCCCCTCCTGGCGTCCGGTCTGAGCCCCCACTCGGCCCTGGGAACGAGGGGAAGGGCGTGGGAAGGACCCATTTCGGAGCTGCACCTGGAAACGCAGGTCAGCGGTTTAAGTGCTGCGGGCGGTGGTAAGCAGGAGCGTTCTCTCCAGGCCTGAGTTCTGCTGATTCAATTGCTCTGATTTGGACTCTCGGATTATTCCTGACAAGATAATAAGTCTCCTTCACACATGAAATCAGGTAAGTCCCCGCTGGAGGTCCCGGCTCCATTTAATTTCCCGCAGATATTCTAAGGGTCTAATGAGAAATCAAAATGGAAGGGCTTAACCGGAATTCCTCTAATTCCCCAGCACGAGCTCGCTGTTAAAGAACCTGGACGTGGCCGAGGGAGATGCTCCCTCCCCTCTCCTCCCCCTCCCTCCCCCCTCTACCTCTCTCCCTCCCCCTCCCCCACCCCTCCCTCTCCCCCACCCCTCCCTCACCCTCCCCCTCCCCCACCCCTCCCCTCCCCCACCCCTCCCTCTCCCTCCCTCTCCCCCACCCCTCCCTCTCCCTCCCCTCCCTCTCTCTCCTCCCCCTCCCCCTCCCTCTCTCTCTTCCGCCCTCCCCCTCCTTCTCCCTCTCCCTCCCCCACCCCCTCCCCCACCCTTCCCTCTCCCTCCCCCCTCCCTCTCTCTCTTCCGCCCTCCCCCTCCTTCTCCCTCTCCCTCCACCTCCCTCTCTCTCCCTCCCCTCCTTTTCCCCCTCCCCCTCTTTCTCCCTCTCCCCCTCCCCCTCCCTCCGGCCTCGGTCTGGCAGAGGAAGGCCCACGCCTGACCTCAGACCATCTGGCTAAGTCACAGTGTGTACAAGGCTGAGCCTTCACCACAGGCTTGACCTTTGCTAGTTGCTGAGACCAACGGGAACACCTCCCCGTTTCTCTGGATCTGGGTGGGGCTGCGCATGGCCCCTTCAGCCGCGCTGCGTGGACACAGCGAATAGGATGTGGGCGTCCCAGCTGCGATCCTGCAGAGTGAGGAGGACTGAGCACGCAGCCGGGACGTCCCCTGGGAAGTGGTTTGCCAAATTCACCCCTGGGCTCCTCAGGCGCTTCCCTGGAGCGTGGCCGTGGGCGCGGTGACCCCCACACCGGCCACTCGGCCTCGTTTAAGTATCTTATCGGCATTTGCAGAAAAGAGGAGAGATCTGCCTGCCTCTGACCGTGAGCCAGACTAGAGGAGCCCGCAGGCTCCTCAGCCATGAAGAACAGCCTTTCCCCGGCTCAGGAGAGGCTGAGGCTGGGGCGAAGGGAGGTCCTCTCCGGGGAGCTGGCAGCCGCCCACGAGGTTGCCCAGCAGGCCTGCCGCCAGCCCCTCGCCTGCATCCCTCCATCACTGGCTCAGGTGACATCCCAACTTCCTGTCCAGTGGCCCCAATACTTTGGGTTAACATTATGCACCCTCAAGACCACTTGAAAAAACAGTGTCTATAATGTGACACCCCAATCTATTACCCCCCCCCAATAAAACCTGACTTGCAATAAAACAGAATAAACACTATAAAAAACCGGCAAGAATTCGTGAACACAGAACAAACATTACGTTCCTGAGAGGGTCATGGTTCCAGCACAGAACATAAACAGCAGCCTGATCAATTAAAGCCAGCAAAACTGAGTGGTGAAGGGAGGAAGGAGGCAAAAACATGCACAGAACCAGTAACTCGTCTACCACAGGAGGAACCAAAGTCACCTCTAAGACGGAAACAGAATGAGCAAGAGAGTTAATTCTTAAAGGCTTATACTTTCTTGGCTGTAGAAGAATCTTTTGCAAATTAATGAATCTTTTGGGAATTAACAATATCTGTAATAAAAGCATTAATACAAGTTTGAAAATTCCTTCAATTTTTTAAATGTTTTTATTGATTTCCGAGAGAGGAAGGGAAAGAAAGAGAGGGCTAGAAACATCAATGATGAGAGAGAATCACTGATTGGCTGCCTCCTGCACGTCCTCCACTGGAGATCAAACCCGAAACCTGGGCATGTGCCTTGACCAGGAGCCAAACCGTGACCTCCTGGTTCATAAGTTGACCCTCAACCGCTGAGCCACACCGGCCGGGCAAAAATTCCTTCAATTTTGCATCCATTTCTTTTCCTTCTATTAAATGAATGCAAAATTAAATGGAAACATTTGCTCCCCATTAGCACGGACCCCTCCAGACTTCTCCCCTGCCGCCACATTTCCACTCACTCAGCGATGCGTGGGGACACGCTCACCGCGGAGTGGTGTCGGCTATTTCGAGGCAGTGGGTTAGCTAATTTGTTGCTTCAGCATTTGTTCTTTTCTGTCTTGTTTGCATTTTTTTACCCCAATCATGTACTATTTTTTTTTAATCACGACTTTAAAAAGGCAGTGACTACAGGCCCACAGATGGCTTGAGGATGCACTCCGAGGTCCGACCAATACTTTACATGTAATACGCACATGTGTGCTCTTTTTCTGGCAGGTCTGTCATATTCCATCCAATTACCAGAAGTGTCTGTGATTCCAGCACACAGCCCTGAGCTTCCTGTTTCTTCTCCCTTCAGGTTTTTTCTAATCTTTCTGTTGAGAGTTTACAGATGTGCCCCCTTGTTCCCCTTGCCCCCCACCACCTGGTCCCCACCTCGCCCCAGGCCTTCGCCACCGTGTTGTCTGTGTCCATGGGCAATGCTGCCTCCAGCTTCTAAGCTTCTAGCCAATAACGTAACTGTCCTCGACTGTCAGCCAAGGTCGAGAACTTTCCATGTATTACCTCTCAGTGGCTGCACAAGGCTATCCTGCCCACGGCCCGGAGGAGGGGGAGGGCCAGGGCGCGCCGTCACGTGGCCAGGCCACACCTGAACGCGCTGCGCTGTCTCAAGTTCACTGAGTCACCAGAAGTCATTCATCTATGTCTGTCCAAGGGCCTGCAGTGAGCTGGCGGCGTCCCAGGTTCTGGGGACTCGGCCGTAACCATCGGACAAAAACCTCTGCTTTCTTAGAGCTGATATTTTAAAACTACTGAGCACGTTTTAAAATGTGTTTGTACTATTTCCTGCGATGATTGTAACAATCTCTGAGCAGGAGGTAGCCCTACCCGGCTTCACAGAGAAGGCAGCTGACCCCGAGGGAGGAGAGGAGCTCCCCACGCTGCGTAGCTACAGGTGACGGAGTCAGAGGGGCACGCCTGACAGCCCAGGGTCTCACCTTTGTTGAAATGAGCACGCCTTTTAGAACTGGACCCCAACGCAGCGCAGCCCAGCAGCACAGACACGGTGCTTCCTGTGTCCACACCGCGGCGACCCAGGGTGAACATGCCAGGACCTGTCTGGACAGAACACTGTTGTGAGCTCACAAACCCCTGCAAGTGCCGAGTCTTACAACCCTTTGCTCTGGAGTTTGGGTGTTTGGGGAGATTGGAAGGTCATCCAGCTCAACCTCCAAACGGTGAACTGTGGGTTAACCCTTTGAGTGCCAACCAATATCCTAGGAACTATGCTAAAATTGCCAAGGCATTTTTGCTGATTTTACAGCAGTTTAGGAAAAAAATTATGAATCGCAAGTAAATGAAGTTACATATTCAATATCTTCCACAAAATCATCATCTTCAGAGGCAAGAAGTGACATATTTAGCAATGTCATCATCACTAATCAAGGCAGACTGAGAACTGGGCACTGCAGGAGGAGCTCGATAGCGCTCCCAGCACTTTTGGCGAAAGACAGGAGCGCGACTGCGCTCCCCGGCACTCTGGGGGTTAAAACACTTCATCTTTTTCATCTCTAAAAGGAGAGGACTGGACACGGAAACACCTCAGGTCACCCCGTTTCCAACACCTTGTAAATCAGGACCCGGGGCAGCCAGCACGCTCGGCCCTCTGGTGCGTGATCACACGTTGAACGATAAATAAAACTTGCAGCTCTTCTTTGCTTCCAAATACCGACTTCTAGTTTCTGGCTCTACCTGGAAGGGTCTAAAGGGAAGCTGGTCGAGTTGGAATACACCGGGAAATGCGACGCTCATTCCTTTCCGGGTGGTGAAGGTTCACAGATGGGCAACCAGCTTCCACCTCACCCTTACCAATGTGCACCCTCACAGGAGCGCCCGAGGGGAATAAAGATCCCAAAGCCTAAAAAACAACAGGTCTCCTCAGATCCCCCAAATGCTAATTACTCATAATGGCAAGTCATTACCCAAACCCATTTCTGGAAAGTCACAAGGCCTCACAGGCCACGGCAAAAACATCACTTCAGGCGCCAGCAAGAGCATCTGACAAATTACTGCTCCTGTTTACCGCCCTCTTCCCCGGGAGGGAGGAGCACTCGCAGAGGGAGGCTCAGGACCACGGAGGGAGGAAGCCAACCCGGGACTCTCCTGGGGCCCAGGGCAGCCTAGGGCTCCGGGCAGGGACTGCACCCAGATGTCCTGCCCCCACGGAACTACTGGCATAACTGTGGGCGTCTGTGGGGGCAGGACTCCACAGTTCCCAGCTTCACACGCCACAACGCTACGGCCGCTGGGAAGACGCCCTCCCGCCCTGCGCGGGAGGCCTCTTCCTCCAGACCTTCGACACCTGCCTCTCCCAGGCATGGAAGCTGTTCAGTCCGCTAAGCCCATGGGCCAGGCGCCTCATTTCATCTGCACAGAAAGGACTGCCAACACTTTCCATGTTGCACATGAGACACCTAGGCGAGGCGTAAGACTAAGAAGTGACTTGCCTCAGGGCACACAGCTGCTGGGAGGGAGGGGAGAGGGGAGAGGGGAGGGGGGAGGGGGGAGCGGGGTGAGCCTTTCCTACCTTCCCCTCTAAGACTTCCTGACCACACACACACCCCACATGTGTTAAAATTAAAAACAAGTTTATATTCATTTGGCCTTGGTAGCGGAGCATTTCTTATGTCCTCTGAGATGACTGGAGAGAGCTCTGGACTGAGAATCACTCAATTGCTTTGGGCCTAAAAGGCCCCACAGACGGGGAGGTGGACGCCTGCCCTTGAGTTCGCCTTGGAGACTCCGTGCATTCATTCGGGCTCTGTGGGGCAGGGGGGCCCCTCCAGCCTGCAGGCGCCGGCCGCCGCCTGGGGGGTGGAAGGGAGGGGGTGGGGCCAATCAGAAGACACGCGGGGACGAGTCTAAGTGTTATAATTCTGATTTTTAAAAAATCAAGACACCATAAAAACTCTATTTCTTAAGATTTATACTCCACTTAATGCCATGAGGACTCGAGATGGCTAACAAAATTTTTACTTGGAAAGCACATAGAATTATTGGCTTGTGAAATTGAGAACCATAAAATTTAAAACAATTTTATATGAAACTTCCTTTTTGTGTGTGTGTCAAAGTAAAAGACCCAGAGTGTGAATCTCCTGCGGCTTGAGGACAAGGAAGGAAGAGGGAGGTGACGCGGGTTAAGCGCCGCCTGGGGCTGGAGCGGGACCTGGCCCTGTGGCCTGTGGCACAGCATTCTCTCCTGTGCCTCCCGCATCGGCTCCCTTTCCCGGTCCGTCCCTGGAGAGTCTGCTGTGACTTATGTGCTCGCCCCAGCCTGCTGGCAGACCAGGGCCCAACCTCACACGTACCACACCCTGTGAGGCGTTACCCTCTCATTTTTTCTGTGTTAAATTTCTTTTTCCAGCCCTGGCTGGTTGCTCAGTGGTTAGAGCGTCGGCCTGCAGACCAAAGGATCTCAGGTTCGATTCTGGTCAAGGGCATATACCTGGGCAGGTTCAATCCCCGGCCCAGTCAGGGTGTGTGCAGGAGGCAACCAATCGATGTTTCTCTCTCTCTCTCTCTCTCTCTCTCTCCCCCCCCCCCTCTTCCTCCCCTCCAATCTCTCTCTTAAAATAAAATCAATGGAAAAATATCCTGGAGGGAGGCCTTTCTTTTCCCAGTGGAAGCGTGAGCTCTGGGTGCAAGGACTCTGACAGCCGGTCCTGTGCAGCCTTCAGTGGGAGCAGCTCAGCAGAGATGCGCCTCTGGGCTGGCGTTCTGAACCTGTGGGTCGGGAATAGGCCCCGCACCCCTTTCCGCTTCTGCAAAATGGGGACTGAGTGAGCGTCCGGCACAGCCCAGCGCCCAGCAGTCATCGCCAGGAAGCTTTACTCAGGATCACCCTCCCTTACCGACCTGAGGCCCTTCAGCCCACAGCGAGGCCTCTAGCCACCGCCCTCCCTGCTCACAATCAGGAGCTGAACTCCTCTTCCTCCTTCAGAAGGAACCCGCCACCACAAACACCAGCCCCTCTCTGTCGGATTGGAGTGTGCTCCTCATCGCGCTGAGACGCACTTGGACCAGGCCTTCCAAAACGGGGGCAGAGGCCACCCCATTAACATTCAATCCACAATAGAGACCATTATCTTGGTAGCAAAATACCCAAGGGTAGTGATGGGAGGAGCTGGGGGTGGGTTACCAAAGCAACAGAGAGACCAGCACAGCACTGTTTCTATGGCAACAGAGCAGGCACTCGCACTTTCCTGGCTGAAATGATGGCTAGGAGACTCTCACCAACGGTGCAGGTGACTCATCACGCGGACCCCGCTGCCAGGGCGGGTCGGCACCGGGTCCCCGAGAATCCGGCTGCATGAACCCACGTGGAGACCTGGCTCCTGGAGCGGAGCCCAGAGCCCGCCCCCCTCCCCCCCCAACCAGGAAGCGCTGGGCTCCTCTGGCTGCGGACCAACCCCCCCGCCTCCCACAAGCCAACTCGTAAATTCCACAGACAAGCACGTGCCTTCCCTCGCTCTCACTTCCCAAGGAGGCAACTCACATCAGTGCTGAACAGCCTCTAAGGAAAAGCAGCAGCCCCGGGGCAGGGCAGGAAGGGGTGACAGCTGTGAGCGCAGGAAGCAGAGCTCACTGTTGTGTCAGGATTTACTAATCGCTCCCTGCGCTCCCCTGTGAGCCAGGGCAGGCCTACTTCCCCCGCCCTGTGACCCCCCCGCACTGGGTTCTGAGAGGAACTGCCTTCAACCCTTTCAGCCGCCTGTCCTCTATTCACCTCCGTGTTTCCAAGTACAGTGGGGCCTTGACTTACGAGTTTAATTCGTTCCGTGAGGGAGCTCGTAACTCAAATTACTCGTCTGTCAAATCAAAAAGTGAACGAGGGAGACACGTGATGCTAGGGCCTAGGCTGATGTGGTGGCGTTCACTGTGACGTCCGCTGCGCCAACTAGCGGTGGGGTATCTGAAGCTGGCTCGTAACCCGACTTTTAGCTCGCAACTCAAAGCAAAACATCGGCCGAGAGACGGCTCGTATCTCGAAAAACTCGTTAGTCGGGACACTCGTAAGTCAAGGCCCCACTGTACTTCCCTCTCAAACACAACTTCCTCTCAAGGTGAACAAAGCCCTCTGATACCCCACGTCCCACAAGCCCCACCTTCCCACGTTATCTATGTCGTTTTAGGAGTTTTTGTCAATAAGGATGCCTGGCCCCGCCCAGATCAAGTGCGCCAGGCGCTGCACGGGTGCGTGCGGCCTGGCAGAGGCCTGCTCCCCGAGGTCACTGTACCCAGAGGCCAAGCTCGACGGGAGGGCGGGCAGCCCCACGGGCAGCCCTGTAACCTCGTGCTGCCACCCCGTTTCCCGAGGACCCTGTGCCCCTTGTTCATGTGCCCCAAGTCCAGGGGAGCAGAGGGGTGACAGGCTCCGCCAAGCCGCCCAGACATGCTGGCAGAGCTCGGAGCTCAGGGGCGAGGCAGACCCAGAAAGGGCGCGGTCTGAGCCGCAGGGCGGGGCCCTCCACTCGGAGAGCAGGACTCTGTACAGTGAGGTCGGGGGCCTGGGTCCCAGGAAGGCCCAGCAGCGCTCTCCTAGGCACCGGCCAGAGAACGCCCCAGATCCCCCCTGTTCTCCCCCCACCCCCTCCCTCGAGATCCAAGCTGTGTCCCCTCGGAGCCCGGGGACATTCACAGAAATAAGACGCCGTTCTTGGCCAAGGCTCTGGGTCTCACTCGGCTCTCTGCTGACAAGCGCCCGTCAAGAAATGCCAGGACGCCGCAGCCTGGGCTTATGCATCCCCTCCCTGCCGCTTTCTCGCTCGCCTGCTCTCACCCTGTTGAATCGTTCATGTTGCTGCGATCCTCCTCAGGTCCTCTTTTAGAATTCAGCGGGGGAGAAGGAATGAGAAGCCATAGGAGCCAATCAACCGTGTTCCACGGTTGCTTTTAAAAATTAAATCCTTCATTTAGCCAGCGAGCGAGCATGCAGTCAGTTCATTTCTTAACATTTCCAGTGGGGAGCGGCGGGCGCTGTGAAAGCTGCAAGAGGAACACAGACAGCCACACCCCTTCCTTTGTAAAGGAATCTACCTCCCACTGTCCTCAGATGACAAGGGCAACGCCTGGAACAGCCAGGAACAGTGTGTGATAAGTGACTGAGCTACACACACTCCAACGGGAGAGACCGGCCGGCGGTGCCGAGTGCTCAGGGCACACGGGGCCGAGGCTGGGTGTCCCCAGGCGTCACTGCCCGTTCCCAGAGCAGCCCGTGCAGCGGTCACTCGGGCGGCCCCGCTGCATGGGTCCACAGGGTAGTTCCCTGACCTCTGTGCCTCCCAGGTGACACGGGCTGACCCTCCTCTGCCTCAATGGCTGTCTTTTTTTAAATATATTTTTTATTGATGTCAGAGAGGAAGGGAGAGGGAGCGAGAGATAAAAACATTAACGATGAGAGAGAATCATTGATGGGCTGCCTCCTGCACGCCCCACACTGGGGTTCCAGCCCACAGCCTGGACGTGGGTGGAATTCACAAGAAGAGATTAAAGAATGGGCAGGGAAGACGGGCTGGACTACCCCTGGGCTTCCTCGCAATTTAAAGGCCAAGACACACCTGGGAAAGGAGAGGCATGATGCTCGGGGGGAAGGAAACCGCAACCAGGAAGGGAGCGTGTTAAGGGATGTCAGTGTGGGGTCACCGGGGCCTCCGGGAGCCCTGCTGCGCAGGCTGCCAAGAGCAATAGAAAGGGCATCTGTTGCCAGGGTGGTTTCATGGGCAGGAATGAATCTGTTGCCAGGGTGGTTTCATGGGCAGGAATGAATCTGTTGCCATCGGTGGTTCATGGGCAGGAATGAATCTGTTGCCATCGGTGGTTCATGGGCAGGAATGAATCTGTTGCCATCGGTGGTTCATGGGCAGGAATACCAGCCGCTCTGCATGGCAGTCCCCGCCAAACACCAGAAACCTCAGTCTCGCCTGGAGGCCACGCCAGGCTGCTGGAGGGAAAGCTGCCATCCGCCCTGTGCCGGCGCTCCAGCCCAGCACGGGAGGCGAGCACAGAGGATCTGAATGTGTGGGTCCCCTTGGATCCAAGGCTCCAAACAAGAAAGGGAGTAATTATCTGCAGAAATCAAAGCTCTCTCTCAAGCGAGGAGGTGGGCTCCCGGGGAGGGGGTGGGGGAGTGTGCGCACCTAATGAAAAGCCCATCTGCTCGGGCTGAGCTGCCCTGCCGCCGCGCAGCTGGGACCGGCCGCTCTGTCCTTTCAAGCGTGGGATGAAGGCCGGGAGGGCTTCCTCGCGCACGGACATCAAAGCTCCGTGAGGGGGTGGGAACGCCAGCTCGGCGCAGGCGACCCGGAGGACGGACGGCAGGAGCCCAGCCTCAGCCCATTACGTTGAGGACGGAACACATTTTTACAGAACAGAGGTCCGTTTGAAGAACAGAGGAGCTGAGAGTGAAAGAGGAGCCTGGGGTGGCTGGGGTGGCAGCTCAGAATAGCCCGGTGAGCCGGGCAGCCTGTGCGGAGCAAGGCCGGGGAGAGCCTGCACAGACACATTCTGTGGACGGGAGCCTGAGCCCCTCCTCCCAGATCCGGGTGCTGCCGCTGCCACCGCACTGGGGCGCGCAGGGGCTCCCTGTGGGGCATGCTCCCTTCCCCGTGTGTTCGGAGATTCTTTATAAGGTTCACGCCCAGTTCTCACCACGTCCGGGACTAAGAGTGCCTGCCTCCCGCTTTGAGATAGCCAGTGAACGCCTCACCCGCCACGGAGGAAGGACAGGGGTCCCTTGGGGGGGGGGGGGATCGAAACATGGATGAGAGAGAATCATGGATCGGCCTCCTGCACGTCGCACACTGGGATGGAGCCCGCAACCTGGGCCTGTGCCCTGACCGGGAATTGAACCGTGACCTCCTGGTTCATAGGTCGATGCTCCACCACTGAGCCGCGCCGGCCGGGCCCAGAAGGTTTTTGTGAGGATCAAATGAGGGAGAGAGTCGGCCCAGCCTTCACCCCTCTTCACTCCAGGACAGCCGGCACCTGCCACCAGCCACCGTGGCTGCCTTGACAAGAGCCGGTGTTTCAGGGACGTGGCGGGACTCGGCGGGAGAACCGGCCTGACCATCAGCTCGTGAGTTCTGACAGCAACGTGTCTGGCAATGAAAACAGTCATCATTCCCACAGCAGGAAAAAAGAGATGAAGCGCGTCTCCCAAGCCCTTTAAATGAGAAGGAAGTCGTGCATGAAAAAGCCATTCCAGGGAGATATTATTACAGAGCCGCCTTCCCTGCTATTAGAACGGAGCAAGCAGAAAGCCCGGGCGGGGGTGCTTCTCCCATAGCCGCAGTTCAAAACAAATACGAAACAGCTTCTCTTCACATTTCAAAATTATTTCCCCTCTCATTCAGGATCAGCTAAGAAGGCGAAGAAATGGGGGGGGGGGGGTCTCTGCTGTACTCATGGGGACCTTTTGAAAACTGTTATTCTTGTTTATAAAGCCACTGGGGTGGGGGAAATTCTCCTCTGGGGAGATGAAAAGCTGACCCTCAGGGGTGTGCCCCCGGGTGGTATTGGGGGGGAGGGGGGAGGGACAGTTACAAAAGGAAGGGGCGATGCCTGGCTGGTGTGGCTCAGGGGCTGAGCATCGACCTACGAATCAGAAGGTCACGGTTCCATTACCCTGTCAGGGCACATGCCTGAGTTGTGGGCTCGATCCCCAGTAGGGGGCGTGCAGGAGGCAGCCGATCCATGATTCTCTATCCTTCCTCTTTCTAAAGTCAATTAAAAAACATTTTTTTAAAAGGAAGGAGCGACTAGGGAGCGCCTTTAACGATCGGGACTGGGACCCCACACTTACATCAGGACGGCCAGCTGGAGCGCCAACAGCGCTGGGCAGGTGGTTAAATGAACGAGTGAATCGCTAACCTCTGGAGGGCCCGCTCTCTGGCTACAGGGCCAGCTGCATGCGGCTCCGCCAGCCCCATTTGAAAACGGCCCAGACTCGCCAGATCTCCCGATCCTCGCAGAAAAGCCAAAATTCTAAAATTTTGTTGGTAATTCCTATTTAGGTCACAATTTAAATATTTTTTAAGACACTGAGCCCGTCCCAGAAAAACCAACCCCATCCATCAGTGGGCCACGTCCCGTCGAGGGAGGCTGGTGTGCGGCCTCGGATTCAAGCCTCTCGTCTCTGGCTAGTCCCTGGCGCACAGGACGTCCCAGGCTGTCCCTGGTGCAGTCACCGGGCGTCTTTCGAGAAGCCCATGCCGTGACCAAGGCACAGAGCACCGCCCGTGTCACCAGGGGAGGACACTGACCTCCCCGCCTGCCGACCAGGCCTCCCCAGCACACTCGCTCCTCCAACTCACTCCTCGTTCTGAGGAGCAGCATTCCTCAGGCGTTTCCAGCGGGATGTTCTCTTCGACACCAGCATCATCTACTGTGACATCGCCTGCTCGCCTGACAAATGACAAGGCGGAGGCTTGACAACTGGGATGCGTTCCCAGCTGCAGGATCCTCGGGGGAGCCCCGGGGAGCGCTGGCCGCCTCCACCAGCCGCGCAGGCTGCCTAACACACGCTGCGCCCAAGATGGAAAGTGGTGCTTTGGCCACATGTCCGAGAGCCGTGCTGCGGTCCCGGGGCAGGAGACCTGATGACCGGAGGCTGCTCCGGGACCACCGGCAGGAGCGTCCACCGTGTGGGGACGCTGGACGGGACGATTCAGGTCCTGGGGGGTCAGAGTTGGACGCACAAGATTTCATCAGGTTCCTCAGAACGGCGCAAAATGTCGATGTCGTGACTTGTTCATTTCTGGAGTTCCCCATTTACTACTTTCGGACTGTGGTTGACCGTGGGTAACTAGAACCACGGATAAGGGGGGACAGCTGAATTTCATCGGTCCTCACATGGGAACGGCTAGGTGTGTGCCCTCGGGCGTGTATCCCTATCTTCCCCAGCCTCAGTTTGCTCACCTGTGAAATGGGATAATGTAACCTCTATCTAGTGCACGAGAACAGTGCGGGAAGCTGAGGGAAAGCATTGGAAAGAAGAAAAGCAATACCCAACACAAGCTATTAGTCAGTTCCATGCCCCACCGACTGGGGTGCCGGCTGCAGCCTGCCCTCTCACACGCCCGGGTGGCCCAGGCCCTGCCCATGAGAAGCTGGGGTTGCATCTTCTCAGGACAGAGCAGGCGCGGGGCAGACAGGCTGGCGACCAGGCGATGCCTATTGAGCTCGTCCGTCCTCATCCCACCCCCGGGGCTCCTCGCTCTCCCGCCGTCCCCACCTGTGTCGCAGCAAACCCTGGTGGCTTCCCCTTTACAATGGATCCCACCCACACTACCTCCCTGGTCCAAGCCCCGCCATCCGCCATGACAGCCTCCTCCCTGGCCCCTGCCCCCGCCTGTGCACAGCTACTCTGCACACCACAACCAGGGGGTCTTCACAGCGTAGGTCCGGCCGGGCCCCCTGTGGGTGATGCTCACAGCCCCCCTAGCCCCAGGGCCACCGCACCCCGCGGGGATAAAGCCAGGGCCACTGTGGGCCTCAGGGACGCACCGAGCTGCCCAGCTCCTCCCCACCTTCCCCCCACAGCCCGCAGGCCACCCAGCACCGGCACTGAACCTCACAGCAGCCCATCAGGACAGAACTCGGACGTCTTCCAGACGAGGGCCCCGAGGGGTTTGCTGTAGGAAGCCACGGGGCCAGGATCTGAATTCAAGGGTCCCTTTGCACCCATCTTACCTACCGTTACCCTGTCGTATGTGACTTATAAGCCCTTCAAATCCATCTGGAATAGCCGGGGAGGGAGGGAGGCAGAGAGGGAGGGGAGACAATTTGGGATCTAGGACCAGCCAGGTCTCTAGACCGAGGGCCCTGGAAGCCAGGAAGACGGTGGGCTTGTAACATCATCTGAGGTCGGGAACTTTCTCCGGACACGGGGAAGGCGTACTCGCCCGCGGGAAACCGGACCGGCCGGTGAGCACTCGCGTTACCGGCACAGGAAGCCCAGAGGAGCCGTCAGAAATGGCCGTGGTGCCCAGAGCGCCTGCCATTCACATGACTCTAATGAAATGTAATAAAGCGCTGGAAGAGGAACCCCATCTGCTCTGAGGCTGCAATTAATATGATTAAGATGGAGCTGCGACACAGCACACCGCGTCTGAACAGCCCACGCTGTACGGATGGTCACAGCCGCGCCGATGCCATCACGTAAAGGGAAGTTCTGCCTAATTAACACCGGCAGCCCCTCCGCAGCCCAGGCCTCGCTGAGAAGGAGGGGGTGCAGGGAGGGCCTCGCTGAGAAGGAGGGGGTGCAGGGAGGGCCTCGCTGAGAAGGAGGGGGTGCAGGGAGGGCCTCGCTGAGGAGGAGGGGGTGCAGGGAGGGCCTCGCTGAGGAGGAGGGGGTGCAGGGAGGGCCTCGCTGAGGAGGAGGGGGTACAGGGCTTTGGACCTGCCCACCGCCCGGCAGGGTGCAAGATGGAGCATCGTCTCTGCTCTCAGCCCTCAGCCCAGCCCAGCACCCATGGTCCCATCTTCTGCTTCCCTCCACCCCATGGTGCCCACCACGGGCTCGTGTGAGACGACGCAGTGCTGAGAGGAGGGCCCGCCCTGCTCCTTCACTTTCTCCTTCAGGCTTCTCCTTCTGCCATCAAGTTCAGCCGGTCTTCCTGAGCATCTCCTACGTGCACGTCACTGAGGGCGAGGAGAGGGGCAAAGGGAAGAGACAGCCCTGGCCCTCAGGGAACACAGAGGCTCCCAGAGCAAGAAGGGGCTCCAATGGGAAATGTAACGTGCATCTCCTGCTCCCCCTCCTCCAGATGCCAGCAGAGCGCAGCTGGGCCGGGTGAGGCAGCGAGGAGGCCACGGAGGGGACAGGGCGCCCAGCCCTCCCGCCTTCCCTGGGGGAGGCACGCACCCAAAGCTACAGGCTGTGGTGACGCGGCCCAGGCTGAGGCCCTCCAGTTTGAGGTCTTTCCCTGACTGGCCGGGGCACGGCCTGCAGCAAGTCAGGCCCAGGCAGGCTCTGGGCACCGGGGGAGGGTCCCTCGCTGGGAGGCTAAGCTGCCGAGAGCGGGCCTGCGCTGCAGCTGCGCCTGCATCCAGGGGTGAGCGGGAAGCAGCCCACTGAGCCGAGCTGTGGGAGCCACAGTCCTGGGACAGGGCTTGGGCTCTGCCCCACTTGATGGGAGGTGCCCTTCTTCAGAAGAGCACAGTGGGCACTTCCCAGATGGAGGCCAGGTGGTGACAGGGCAAAGGGCGTTTGATTCAGAACAGCCTCAAGTCCAGAGGGTCACTCCAGGGAACACAGGGATGTACAGTGTGTCTCCTACACCCTCACACACACTCACACACACACTCCCATCAGGAGCAGCACTGAGGACTGGAATCCATGTCCGTTGACCCAGGCCCTCCTCTCCCACCCTCCCAGGTCAGACTCCGGAACATCGCTGGGAGGGGTGGCAGGCAGAGGCGCCAAAGGGAAGTGGACGGGACCAGGGTGCCCAGGTGGGCCTCAGGGATGTGCAGGGAGGCTTTGTGGGCTGGGCGGGGAGGGGAAGGAAGCTCCCCCAGAGGGAGCAGGAGGGGTGCTGGGGTTGAAGCGGCGGGGAGGGCACAGAAGGGCAGGCCTGGGTGAGGGTCTGCACAGTGACCTCAGGGACACGTGCTCCCAGGAAGCCAGGACACCAGACAGGCTGCCCTCGGTGTGTGAGCCAGCAGGGGCCGGCCCCGCCAGAGCCGGTGCCGAGCCCGGGGGTGGACGCTGTGGCTGGGAGCCGCCTCGGCATCCTGGCGGCCATTCATCTAAGAGCTGAGACCAACAAGAAGGTGGTCCGGCCCCTCTGACCGTGGCCCAGACATGCTTTCTAAGCTGAAGCTGTTAGAACAGCGATTGTTCTGTTACCCAATAACGTCCTGTGACTCGGGCTCCCTTTTCACCTAAATAAAGGCACTCGTTGCAAACAGACCGCGTTCTGTGGGTCCAGCGCCTAAGCTGTCCCTGCGCCCAGGGACAGGTATGGAGCTGGGCCTAGTGAAGCGGCAACAGCTCAAGAAGAGGTCACGGGCAGGCGTGGCCGGACACTGCACTGCTCACAAGCAGGGCCTCCCTCGGAAGCAGCGGGGGGGGGGGGGGGGCTGAACGGTTCCAACACATTCCTGGGCTCAGAGTGGGCCGGTCTGAGTTACACGGCCGGGACCCAGGCACAGGGCAGGGGCGGGGCGGAGGGGGCGGGCGGCACGGTTTTGTGAGTTTTACCCCCAGGAGCTGAGGCAGGTCCTCATGTAAACAGGGGCCCTGCTGTGCTTCCCAGTGGCTCCCTCCCTCCCTGCAGGAGCAGGTGACGCTGGGCCCCTCCCCCCCCCGCCCCCCCCCCCAGCGCCCTTCAGGAAAGCGCTTGTCTCCACGTGAAGGGAACTTGCCAGGCGCCGCAGACAGAAGGCTGAAGGTCAAGTGACAGATTCCAAACGCTACGCCAGGCTTGTGTGACTAACTTCTGGTCCCCCCGCGCCTCTGCGAGCAGGAGGCAGAGCTCCCGGAACAGAGCAGACTCCCAGACTCAGCAAGGGCTGGAGCTCGGGGTGAGGAGGGAGGGAAGGGTGCTCCTGGCTGGGAACCATCTGCTGAAGCCTGCATTGTTCCAGAGAGAGAAACATCCATCGGCCGCCTCCTGCACAGGCCCCGACCGGGGATCAAACCAAAATGTAGGTCCGTGCCCTGAGAACCGAACCCGCAACCTTCCGGTGTACGGGACGATGCTCCAACCCACTGAGCAACCTGGCCAGGGCCCCAGTGGCCTTTCTATGGGAGAAGTTATAAATTCTGAGTTCCAGAGTGAGGACATGCGTGGTTACCTTGGGCAGCTCCTTCCTTCCAGAAATGGGGTTCAGAGCGGACGGGTGACTTACGACAAGGTCAGCCAGCTCGGCGGGGACAGAGCCACACAGCACGGAAAAGGACTAACACCACCAAAGACCTTGTGTGCACACATGCCTAACCCATGGCCAGACAGCAGGGTGGTGGGGGCCTGGGGCGGGGGCGGGGCGGGCTAGAGGGGTCAATGGGGGGGAGGGGGCAGATGTAATACTTTCAACAATACAGCTTCTAAAAAACCAGAAATAAGAGCATGAAACCAGTGAGACAGCCCATTGAGGGTAAGCAGAGCCCCGGCGCCGAGAAGGACTATGGCCGTCCCACCGCTGGCCAGGGCGTGGTGGGGAGCTGCCCTCCCGCCGCCCGAGGCCGCATCGGGGCGTGTCCGCGGGCACAGGCTCTTGGTGGAGGTCTAAGTCATTTACAGCGCAAACCTGTAGCGACAGCCCCTCGGGAAGGTGGCTCTGGGACGCCCAGCGTGAGCCGCCTGAGCGTCTCAAACAGGACACAGGGGAGCGCGTGCTCAGGGGCTGCCGTGCCCGGCGCTGCGCCAGGGAGGAGGGCAGCTCGCGGCGTGCCACTCGTCTTCGTTCTTTTGTACACGTTCTGATGAGATTCCGAAATTCCCTTGGGAAGAGCCCGTTCATAAAGGGTCTTTATTAAAACTTGGGAGCAACTGAGCATAAAATGAAATATGACTCGTTTACAACCAGCCCGGCACCACCGGGCACGGGGATGTTTCACAGCACGGGCTGCACTTGTCAGTTGTGCCGAGTTATAATTTTATACTTCACAGCTCTGATTTGAGATTAAAAAACACGCACACCAGCTCCCCACTAGGCAGGGAACGTAACGCACAGCGAGAAACTGCGGCGCTTCGTGTGAGCGGTCTGCTCCGCGGACCTGCAGCCCGCAGCCGTGCGCCAGCCCCAGCGAGCGGGGAGCACTTGGCTATACGCTTGGCCCTTTTAAAAAAAATTTTAGAATTTCCCTTCACGCCTGAATTCTCGCAGTAAAATTTAATACGGCGCAGATGTAAGACTCAATACTCAATGAATAAACAATGAATGACTACATCGCCACCGCATCCACTTGACATACCTACCTCTCACCTCCGGAAAAATCACACCATTTGCAAGTTAGTATATGACTTCCTGGGTATTTTCTACGCCTTCCGATTTGTAACACAGACGCACAGAGTCTTCTTTGTCCCGTAAACTGCTTCTCCACTCCTTCACTTGGACCGCCTTTCCGCGTGACCATGTGTCCGAGAGCACTCCAGGCTGCTCTGGAGACACGCAGCACCCTCCTCACCGCTGCAGCTGCGCCTGGGATGGACGCAGCATCGCTGACCTTCCCTCCTTGCTGGGCGACAGCTGCGCTGCGGCGAGTGTTCACGTCTGCGTGTCTCTGTGCTAAGGCCTGAGATTTCTGCAGGGCGCCTCCTTGCAATGGAAGTGCTGGCTGCAGGGAACAGGCGTGTTGCACTCAACAGATTTTGTCAAGCCCTGACCAGTCTGGCTCAGTGGATAGAGCGTCGGCCTGCGGACTGAAGGGTCCCAGGTTCAATTCCAGTCAAGGGCATGTACCTTGGTTGCAGGCACATCCCCAGTAGGGGGCGTGCAGGAGGCAGCTGATTGATGTTTCTCTCTCATGATGTTTCTCTCTATCCCTCTCCCTTCCTCTCTGTAAAAAAATCAATAAAATATCTATTTTTTTAAAAAATAGATTTTGTCAAACTGTGTTCCAAAAAGGCTGCGTAAAGTATGTTCTGTGTGCAAAGCAGACGAGAGAAGACAAGACAGGGCTCAGGGAATCTGGAGGCAGGCAGGCAGGGCTCCCACCCAGCCTCCCCACTTCCCGGGAGGTGACTGGGCAATCACTCAAGCTCTCCATGCCTCCGCTGATCCTCTGCCAGCACAGGACTGACACAGCCTCAGGGGGCCGAGAGCTCTCACTCCCAGGGAACTGGAATGGGAGCTCCTGGTCCCTGGCGCCGATCCGACTTTCCCAGATGGCAGTAATCTCGTCCAGATAAACCTTCCCGGGGATCTGGTTTGCAATACAGGTTCCAGGGCGCCACCTCCGGTGTTGTGACCATGGTGACCTGAATGTGGCCAGAAAGGCAGGCGTGTCCCCACCTGCCGGGAGATGCTGGCACAGTTGTCTTTGGGGCCCGCGCTCACCATCGCCTCGTTATTAGGTGGCTCCCAATTCCACCAATGACCTCTCCCGCTGCACGGAACTCCACTGCAGACATTTCCTTATCTTTCTAATATGTTCTTACCATTTCAGAGAGGGAGAGGGAGAGGGAGAGGGAGAGAGAGAAACATCAATGAGAGAAACATCATGGATCGGCTGCCTCCTGGGCGCCCCCTACTGGGATCGCGCCCGCAACCTGGACATGTGCCTTGACCGGGAATCCAACCGAGACCTCCTGGTTCATGGACGATGTTGAACCACTGAGCCACACGGGCGGGCGGTCTGTTAGGGTTTTACATCAGTGGAGCCTGGCACACACATTCCCGTGTCTGTAGCATGACGTCTGTGCCTCCCTCCTGCTGAGTACTGATGCCCCACGGCGTGGAACACGCTGTCTGCCCCGCGGGGGGTTAACGGACACCGGGGTCCCTCCTGGTGTGGATGATGACAGACGAAGCTGCTGAGAGCACGCGTGCCCACGGCTCTGTGGGACGCACGCCTGCGTTTCTCCGCGCAGTTACCGGGAGAGGCCCTGCTGGTGGCGTGTAAGTGCGTGTTTAGCTGACACAGAGCTGCCCACTCTTCTCCAGCGTCACTGCTCCAGGCTCTGCGGTCTCGGGGACCCTTGGGGCTTCCTCTCTTTACCACCTGCCAGTGGGTGTGAAGAGGGAGCTCACCAGCGTTTAATCCGCATTTCCCTCAGGGCCAGTGGCTGGCAGCATGTTTTCCGGCTTTATGGTCATTCCTTTGTAGTCCTATTCAAATATTTGGCTTTTTTTTTAGATGTTTCCTTATTGTTGAGTTCTAAGAGTTCCTGATCTATTCTGGATGCAAGTAATTCCCCAAGTACACTTCACATCTATTTTCTCCCAATCTGTGACTCGCCTTGGTACATTTCCCAGGTTTTTTTGTTTGAAAAGCATTTTAAGTTTTTGTGAACTCCAACTGCAAGGTTTAAAAGCTACTTTGTGCGACAGCATAACTGTCTGAGAAACCTTCTAGTCCAAGGTCGTGAGGACTTTCCCCTGTTTCCTTCTAGGATTTTCGTGTCTTAGCTCTGATGCTGTCTATGGCCCGGTGGGAACACTCGGGTAGTTTCTTAGAAAGTGAAGCGTGCACTCTGCATGCAGCCCAGCGACCCCCGCCCGCGTTTATTCAAGAGTCACAGACACGCACGCCACAGAAGACCTGACACCAACACGCACAGCAGCCGTCTTCATTAGCTGGACGCCACCCGTGTGCTGACCCGCGTGGATATTCAGCAACATAGAGGAACAGGTGATTCTCGTAACTACACTAGAGAATCTCGCAGGTACGAGGCTGGGTGAGAGCAGCCAGGCACCAAAGAGGAAATGCTGTGTTCCTCCCCTCAGGCGGAGTTCCATGCGCAGGTAGCAATAACCTCTGGGAACAGAAATCGCATGCGGTGGGGCGGCCGGCGGGGGGACCGGGCACAGGGAGACTGGGGTAAGGTGAGCAAACCTGTGGGGAGACGGGAACGCAGGTCTCCATCCCAGGGACGGTGGCTCCGCAGGGACGGGGGCAGACGGGAGGCCTTCAGGAGCATGTAGAGCAGTGGTTCTCAGCCTTCCTAACGCCGCGACCCTTTAATACAGTTCCTCATGTTGTGGTGACCCCCAATTCCATTGTTACAAATGGAACATAATGAAAGCATAGTGATTCATCACAAAAACACTATGTAATTATACATGTGTTTTCCGATGGTCTTAGGTGACCCCTGTGAAAGGGTCGTTCAACCCCCAAAGGGGTCGCGACCCACAGGCTGAGAACCGCCGACGTAGACCCTCACAGAATTTATGGATCTCACCACAGGCCGAGGGCGCTGCCGGGAGAAGGTCCTACGAGGCAGGTGTCACGGCTTCCATCTTTAAACAGGAACCCGAAGGCCGGGGGTTCGGTCAGGGCCAGGGTCGCACACGGCAGCCACACCGTGCAGGTTCCCGCCACGTCCACACCAGAGCCCGAGGACGCTGCTGTTTGTCCTGACTCCATCCTCCTGAGCAGCTCAGGAACCGGACGCAGCGGGTCCCTCGGACCAGCATCCCTCCGGCGCCTCCTCTCCTCCAACCCGCAGTCCCCTCGCGCCACCCCTTCCAGTGGGACAGAGAGGCAGGCGGAAGCTCACAGCTCAGGCAGGTGAGGGGCTGGGACCCAAGCTGTCCACTCAGACCCCACGCCACCTCCTCGGCCTAACCCTGCACTCCCTCCCCCGGGGACGAGTTACGCCAGGACTCAGACCCCGGGGGACACTGGCTCCCAGAGAGAAACCAGGTCCGACAGCAGGAGAGATGAGGCGCTTCCTGGAACAGGGGACACACCTCCCCCCACGGGCGCCCAGTGGGCGCTGGAGCTCCGGCTCGGGTGGGAGCGTGGCACACGGTCCCTTCTATTCCAGCGTCTGCGTACAAACACGGAGCGAGCGCCGTTTAAGATGCTAATGTGTGAGGTGAAGGAATGGAAGGTGGGCCAGTGCGTCGGCTGTAATCATTGGTAATGCTGCGTGCAGTGCGGTGTCTGAGGGCGCCGCTTCTCCAAAAGGGACGCGGCCATCACAGGGAGAGGCGCGGGCCTTCTGCCCAGTAACTGCGCCAAGAGCGTCTGCCCGGCGACGGCGACTGAACTGACAGACACATCCATGCAGGACACGCCCACGGAGGACACGCCCACGGAGGACACGCCCACGGAGGACACGCCCATGCAGGGCATGCCCATAGAGGACACGCCTATGCAAGATGCGCCCACGGAGGACGCGCCCATGCAGGACACGCTCCAGGGGGGCCTTCAGGACGGCTGGCGGGGGATGGACGCTGATGTACTGTGTTTATGGACTATTTTGGTACAATTATTCAAACCAGCCTGAGAGTCAATTATTTCATAAAACGCCCTTGAAATGAGTGTGTCCATCTGGGCGTTTAAAGTGCCCGAATTTACTAAAGAGCCCTGAACGTTCTGGTGTTTTACGGGCGTGTGGCTGTTTATTTTAAGTGTCAGTGTGTATTCCTCTGTTTGGGGCTACTTCTCAGGCACCTCTGGGAAATGGGAACAAAACGCGCTGCCGATTCGGGGAAAGGACGTCTGGAGGAGCGTTACCCTCCGCTGTGCGCTCTGCTCACTTCACGAGCGGGCGCGATCCCATGGGAAGGCGGCGGGTCTCTGCTAACCGATGGGAAATGAAACGGGAGGCGCTAGTATCTCTATGTCATTATCACACCCTAACCTTGCGCTTCCAGAGCCCTTGAGCCGCGAGCTTGCTCCGTCATTCAAGCTAACCTTCGTCCGGGCCAGGGCGGCCCCCTGGCGTCCCTCCATCCCAACACAACCTGGCACAACCTGGCACCTCTCTCCCCTCACGCCGCCTCACTGACCTCGCAGGCCTGGGGGTGATGGAGCAGGGCCTTCGGGTGTGGGTCGTGCACAGCCACGCCCTGAGCCTGGCCCACCGGGCCCTCAGAGACGTGAGACATGCCCTCGTGTCCTGCGGGGAGGCCAGGGCAGGGGCAGAGGAGCTGCTCTGCTCTCAGGGCCCAGAAGCAACTCACAGTTAAGGGTCTCTTGTCCCCGCCCCAGCCCCAGCCCCTGTGCTCTCAGAGTGCATGCTCCCAGACTTAAATCTTCCAGAAAACTGTGCACCTGCCTGCAGGGACTTCACCGCCAGGGAGGGCGCGAGCCGTGCCCCCCCTCCCAGCCAGGACAGAATGGCACAGACACAGACACAGACACACACACACACCCTATGCCTCGCCTCTGAGGGGTCACGGTGAGGACAGAAGGGGTGTCCTCAGGAGCCGACTCTTGGCTCAGCACCAGTTATAGGACACCTCCTCCTGGAGCCACACCTCCGCGTGACCAAGAGAGAATAGGGGGGAGTGAATGAGGCGTTGTTCCGCCCCCGAGACAGCCAGGAAGAGTGAGCCAGATTGCTGGTAATTTTTGTTTAACACTCAGCAACCGAGCCTCTCCCCTGCCAGCACCACTCCCTGGGCACCAGTGTGGCCCAGATGGCGCAGGAGGCTCGCTCCCACCGCCAACTCCGCTCCCTCTCTCTCCCTGGGTCCCAGGGACCATCCCAGGCTCTCCACTCCCTCCCTCCTCTCACGTCCTGGTCCCGCAGTGCACCCGCCCTCCCTCTGCCCCTGAGGGCGGCACAGTCCCGGTCACTGGACCGTGCAGAGCCCCCCAGAGCACACACAGCCACTGTGCTCCCCTCGGTCTCATGGGGACTCCAGATACGGGAAGGCAGGGGCTTGCCCCCAAACCTGAACGCTGACAGGTGAGGACTCTGTGGAGATCAGCTGGGCCAGTGGTCGGCAAACTCATTAGTCAACAGAGCCAAATGTCAACAGTACAAAGATTGAAATTTCTTTTGAGAGCCAAATTTTTTAAACTTAAACTCTATAGGTAGGTACATTGTTATTAACTTAATTAGGGTACCCCTAAGGCTTAGGAAGGGCCACACTCAAGGGGCCAAAGAGCCGCATGTGGCTCGCGAGCCGCAGTTTGCCGACCATGGAGCTGGGGAAACTGAAGCCCAGAGAAGCCTGCACTGAGGGGGGTCATGGGGTCAGCACGCAGCACAGCGTGGGGCCAGGGTGCGTGAACTCTGGGGATCGGGCTACCAGAGCCCGGCCTGGCTCCACCACCGGGTGGCGGCGGCGTGTCCTCCGGGAGCCTGTTTCCCACCTGCAGCCTGGAGAGGCCACAGGGGGGCGGTCAGGCTAGGAGCCCTCAGGCTCCCGAAGGGCAAAGCCAAGGGCCGCTGAGGGCCTGAGCGCCTGGGTGTGGGAGGCGGGTGGAGGGAGGCATATGACCTGCTCTCCGCTGTCCCCGACCCTCAGCACAGGAGGGCTGGCAGCAGCTGCCGGACGAGACAGCAGAACACACACGGCTCAGGGCACTGGCTCCACAATCCCTCAGGGCGGGGGTGGGGCGGAGAGGATTTGCAGAGACGCCATTAGCATCGCCTCCCCGGGGAGCGGGCTCCAGGTGAGGCCGGTGGCAGCAGGGACCGTGCACAGCCATGCACATCCCGGCTCCGGGAGCAGGAGAAGCAGCCGTTAGCACAGCACGCGGCCCACACCCTCCCTCCGCAACAGCACTGTCCCCGGGGGAGGACCATTACCCTGGCGTCTGCCTCCGAATGACACTGTGGAGCACACAGGCCCCGAGCAAACCCCGGGGAGACTTCCGAGCAGGACTCATAGGTGACCTGCACAGTGCGGTCTGACTGGCTCTGCGCGGCCCTCCTGGCTTCTGCCCGCGGAGGACCGCGGGTCTCAGGGCGGACAGATGGGTCGGGAGCGGTGGCTGCCCTGGGTGAGGACCTGAGAATCACCCCCGGTGGCACTTTCCCACAGCCACTGCGAAGACTGAAGACTGCAGAGGGGCGCTAAGACGGCAGCGGGCCGGCGCGGGACCCGGGCAGGAAGAACCCAGCAAGCCCAGTGCAGACAGACACCCTGCCCGAGCAGCGCCTGACCGCAGGGTCCAAGCCGGCGAACAGGACGCTTAGTGGCGACCGAACACGCTCATTAGGAGGCCTGTGTGGAGTTAAGAAAACCCAAGTGAAAGTGTGACATTTTCATACTGTTTTCCTCACTCAAAAGCGCCCTCGACTGTAAAGCACGCCTGCAATCATCTGTAAACCGGTCTGCCAGGTCTCCATGGGAGTGTTAGTGGGCAGAGGGGGCAGTTGGACAGGCATGCGCACGGCAGGCACAATGGGCCCAGGAGGAGTGTCCGCGGGGCAGGAAGTCCTGGGTGCCTAGCAACGGGCAAAATGGGAAAACATGAATCACAGGCTAGGACCTTAGCCCAGGTGGCCTTCCCTCCCCTGGCATGTCTCTGGCCATGTGGTAGACCCCTTCGAGGAGGACAGGGGGCCGGGAACAGCCTCACAGACTCCCACACAAGCCCCTGTAGGACCCTCCCCTGAGCACTGAGCCCTCGGGACAGTGAGGTTCTGACCCACATCACATCATCAGAGGAACAGAGCTGCGGGTCTGCTGACCACAGAGACGGGGTTTTGGTCAAACGAGAGGTAACATCTAGACCTCAGTGTGTCTCAGCTCCAGGCCCAGAAGAGCAGCGGAACCAGACAAGGCGAGGCCGTGGCCGGCATCAGGCCCAGCTGCACTGACTGATGGGCATCAGTGCCGGCCCAAGCACCGGCCAATCAGGGGAGACCACGACCCTGAGGAGACACACCTGGAAGCTGATGAACGTTCTATGACAGCGGTTCTCAACCTTGGCTGCACATCAGAATCACCTGGGAATCTTTTTAAAATCCTGATTTCTGGGCCTCATCCTCCGGAAATTCTGTTTCTTTGTTACTAATGTTGTGGCCCCGCCCCATAACAAAGAAACAGAATTTCCAGAGGATGAGGCCCAGAAATCAGGATTTTAAAAAGATTCCCAGGTGATTCTGATGTGCAGCCAAGTTTGAGAACCACTGTTCTATTGAGACCTTCCCTGAGACCTCAGATAAAAGCCCTGAAGAGGAAGGACCCAGCGTGGCTCTCTCCCTCTGGAGCACACCTGTGCCTGGCCCCGCCCCTTCCCCAGGCGTGTACCTTGGCTTTCTTTCTCCGAAGCTCCATTCTTGTGCCTCTGCACCTGTTTCCTGAGCCCATGCAGCCCGGCTGGCTCCCTCCTTCCACCCCTGTGACTTTCTCAATAACTTTTGCTTGTATTTGGGTTCCGTGGCTCTGAATTCTTTTCTTGGCCAAACTCAAGGAGCGAGGCCCATCACCTGGAGCCTTTTGCCGTGGACAAAATGACAAGAAAAAGAATCAATACCTCATCGCTGCCTCGGGTGGGCACTCATGTGAAAAACAAGATTGGACGCACCGATAGATGGAGGCAAAGATGTCAGTCTCCCAGGTGAAAAGCAGTTAAGCAGAAGGTAATGCCAAGCCAGAGAGCATGATCTAAATGACTAACGCAAGAATATCCCACATAAGGCGGCTGTCTGTGCTGAAGCTTATTTTTTATTTGCTTTTGTCAGGGGCTACCGATAAGAATTACATCAAGAAGATTATCTAACCCTGGCTGGTTTGGCTCAGGGGATAGAGCATCCGCCCGCAGACTGAAAGGCCCCTGGTTCGATTCCAGTCAAGGGCACACGCCCGGGTTGCGTGTTCAATCCCCAGTAGGGGGCGTGCAGGAGGCAGCCAATCAATGATTCTCTCTCATCACTGGTTTTTCTATCTCTCTCTCTCTTCCTCTCCCTTCCTCTCTGGAATCAATAAAAATATATATTTTTAAAAAAGATTATAAATTGGCTCACGCTTAAGCAACGGCTGCGAACACACTGTGCCGTGAATGACACAGAACACACCTGTTGTGTGAAGAAACAGATGAGCAGCTCTGGGAACAAAGAGTTCGTGTTCAGAGGAAAAGGAGACACGGGCCCTGAGGCCCAGCTCAGCAAACCCTGACTCGGTATCCTCACCTGACTGCAGTTCCAGCCGCTCCAGGGAGGTGACCTTCACCCGGTCCACTGGAGTCCCTGGTCAGCGCTAGGGAGGTCTGCTCACAGCCCCACACTGCCCCCAGGGAGGTGACCTTCACCCAGTCCACCTGGAGTCCCTGGTCAGCGCTAGGGAGGTCTGCTCACAGCCCCACACTGCCCCCAGGGAGGTGACCTTCACCCAGTCCACCTGGAGTCCGTGGTCAGCGCTAGGGAGGTCTGCTCACAGCCCCACACTGCCCCCAGGGAGGTGACCTTCACCCAGTCCACCTGGAGTCCGTGGTCAGCGCTAGGGAGGTCTGCTGACAGCCCCACACTGCCCCCAGGGAGGTGACCTTCACCCAGTCCACCTGCAGTCCCTGGTCAGCACTAGGGAGGTCTGCTCACAGCCCCACACTGCCCCCAGGGAGGTGACCTTCACCCAGTCCACCTGGAGTCCATGGTCAGCGCTAGGGAGGTCTGCTCACAGCCCCACACTGCCCCCAGGGAGGCGGCCTTGCCTGAACCCATCACTGGTTGCTGGAAACCTTGTTGCTGCTTCCTTCTGCCTATGAAACCCTCCCGTTTGGTGCATCTCCTCGGAGCTGCTGTCGCGCTGCTGGATGGGGTGCTGCCCAATCCATGGATCTGAGAGCACACCGATCTACGGCTTTACTCTGCGGGGCTTTGCTGCTGATCAGGACACACCCTGCCCTGGTGGGGCCGGCGCGGGAGTGGGCTGCTATTTGGGAGCCAATCAGCTAGTATTGATCAGGTGCTGGCTATGTGCCAGGCACTGGGTGTGTGTGTGTGTGTGTGTGTGTGTGTGTGTACAAGGGCTTCTTTGTGAACATTCAATGAGCCCTATGAAGTATGAAGCTTATTTTCCCCATTTCATAGATGAGGACACTATAGCATAGAGAGGTTAACTCTCTTTTTTAAAAATATCTTTTTATTGATTTAAAAGAGAGAGGAAGGGAGGAGAGAGAGAAACATCGATCGACTGCCTCCCGCACACCTGCTGCTGGGGATCGAGCCCGAAGCCCGGGCGTGTGCCCTGACCGGGAATGGAACGGCGACCTCTGACCTCTCGGTGCCTGGGGTGACGCTCAGCCCCGGAGCCACGTGGGCCGGGCGAGGTTCACGCCCATCCGAGGCCACACAGCAGAGCAGAGCCGAGAGGCCAGTTCCGGCCCCAGAGCTGCTGCTACTTGCTTCTCTTTTTCATAATGTGCTGCCCACTTGGCTGCAGAGAAAGAATTTTAGGAACTGGCTGATGTTCCCACAAGAACAAGGAAGAAAGAGCACAGCTTTACTCAAGAAGCTTCCTTTCCTGGAAGAGAATGAAACACCAACAGAAGAAAGGACAGACCTCGCTTTGGGTCTGGCCAGGACTTCGGGGAGCCCTGGGCGGCCTCTAACCGCGGTTATATCAGCTGATAAATGAAACCGGGAGCAAGAGGGAGAAGTGTGCTTTCACATGTGTCCTCAAGCTCCCTCAGGAAAGGTCCAGCCCAGTAATCCCGTAGGATGGTTAACAGCAGCCACACCAGCCCCGCCAAGACGCTGGCCGAGGCAGCCCCTTCCTCTCCCAGGTAGCCTGGTTCCGGCCGCTCGGCTGCCACGTGGACAGTGCACCACCCTCTCTGGGCACATTGCCAGCGCCCCCTGACCGCCAGCCCCCCTGAACTAGCTCCCCCAGCTTTGCAGAGGCTGGGGGTCAGAGCCTCCAGGAATAAAACGGGGAGTTTCTTCTCTCTAGCTGGTGGCCTATTCCACCAGTATCTCCTTTTCTCTTCCAAAAAAGATGCCAATAAACCTCTCATCTCAAAGGACAAAGGAACTGCTGTCTCCCTTACTTTAGCAGGAAGGTGGGGAGTGACTGTTGATAGTTCGCGCCGAGGGCTTCCTCCGGGAGAGGCCGCCGCCCTGTCACCGGCGCACTCACAGCCGCGCTGCTTCTCCGACGGCTCTCTGTCCTCCACACCTGCCGGGCCACGGGCCTGTCCTCCACACCTGCGGGGCCGCGGGCCTGTCCTCCACACCTGCCGGGCCGCGGGCCTGTCCTCCACACCTGCCGGGCCGCGGGCCTGTCCTCCACACCTGCCGGGCCGCGGGCCTGTCCTCCACACCTGCCGGGCCGCGGGCGAGGGCGTTCAGGCCGGCACTTGTGTCGGATGCTGCTGGGCTTGGGCTCCGTGAGCCAGCAGAGGGGCTGCAGCGCGGCTGTGAGGAGAGGCTCTATGGCGAACGTGTGGCCCGAGTGGCCCAGGTGAGAACCGAACGGCAACGCTGAAAGGCCGGCCTGCCAAGGTGAGCAGACTGGGCTCGGTGGTTGCTCCCTCCCAGCGGCAGCTCCAGCTCGGGGCGTCCCGTGAGGTGGGTGCACCCCCTCCTCCCAGCCTTTCGCTGTTTCCTTAGCCATCGGGAACCTTTCCTCACTCCCCCTCCCCCACTCCTCCGCCTCTGTCCCTCCCCTCCATCTTCCGCTGTCACTCATTGGGCTGGCGGCTGCTCCTAGGGAACCGACGGGCACGCTTCTGTTCTTTCCAGCTGTTTGTTTCCGAGACAAAGCGTCGTGCCATGTTCCCCTGCGTGTGAGTGAGGGTCACGGGACAGTAACGCTGTGCATCTGCATCTCGGAAAGCGGGAATGAGCACCATTTCTAATGGAACAATCATATCGACATCCACTGTTTGCTGCTCAAACAAAACGTGTGAAAGCAAGTCAGACAGCTTTACTTATGGGTGCCCACTGACTGCAAAACCCTGAGAAAGCAAAGACAGGGGACGGGGCATCCCGGTCCAGGGCGCTGCACTATTCCTGTGGCCTGGATGCTTACAAGATGCCGTCCGAGGCCTTCTCGGAACAAGACAGTACCTGCGTCGGGGGAAAGAAGAGAGGTCACTGGGCCAAGTCTGTGCTGCTCCCCTTTCAGGACACCACTTTCTGTGCTGATTCCCTCTCTTGATGTTTTTGATACAGCAATTAATATTAGTCATAAGGCAAAGGGACTTCAAAACTATAGATCTTGCCATAATGAGCCAATTTTAACAAACTTTTCTTGGGGAATGAATGAATGGAAAGATAGGTGGTGAACGGATGGATGGTGCACAGAGGGATGAATGGGGGGGTGGATGATGGATGGATGGTGGATTGAAAGATGAATGGATAATGGATAGGTGGATGGATGGTGGATTGAAAGATGAGTAGATGATGGATAGATGGACGGGTGTTGGATAGACGGATGGAGGGGTGGGAGGGTGGATGATGGATAGATGGACGGGTGGTGGATAGATGGATGGATAGAGGGGTGAGAGGGTGGACGGTGAATAGATGGATGATGGTGGGTGTAGACAGACTCTAATAGTCAAAATGGATCATCTGAGAGACATTAGGTTTGCTTCTCTCCAATTAAATGAGTGCCTGTTCTACGCCAGACATACAGGTGGCAGATGTTTTGAGACAAAGAAGTAGGGGATATGGCCAAGCCCTAAAAAAAGCTTCAGTTTAATTCAGAAATAGGACAACAGACAATAAAGCACAGTCACGTGACAGATTGCTCAGAGGAAACTCGTTCGGAAAAGGCAGCCACCTCCACGTAAGGACGGGCATGCAGGGAGCGCTGGGTGGAGAGGCCTGCTCTGAGCAGGAGCCGACGGCACAGACCGGGGCTGGGCAGGTGGGAGGAGGCCGGTCTAGGTGATAACAAATAAAAGGTGGGGCCCCGCGCCCTGTCTCTTTCCCTGGCGGTTTCTGCTGCTAAAGGCTGTGATGCTGCTTTCCTGTGCCTGTGCCCTCGGGCCCCAGCGCCTGGTCTGGTGCAGATTCAGATCTCAGTTACTAGGAGTGAACGAAGGAGACGAACAAGTAAGTGAAGAGAAGAACGCAAAGTCCCCACCCAGACTACGGTCTTGCCTTGCGATCCTGGCCTAGACGAAGCTCAGCTACACCGTATGCATGGGGGTTTGTGAGGCATTTCCAGCATAAAGAGCCCTGTAGCACGTTTACAGGATGAACGGCCAACAGGCTGATTAAATAAAACCTGTAGTTTGACAACAATGGAGACAAACCAGTTTCTGTACATTCTTCCCAGAGGGACCTTTCATATTTGAAATGAAAAGGGCCAAAGGGAAAACGGAGTTCTGCTTTGACACAATCTTAATTAAGTAACTTCACTCCCAGCTTTTTAGGGGGGAAAAATCCAATCTAATACTATTTTGCCCAGGGACTGCTCTTCAAGAAGACAATAGCAAATCACTCCCCGGCTCGGCCTGCAACCAGCAATGCAGAGCACTCATCAGCGCATGTGCTGTGTCAGCAGTTTGGAGTCTGCGATGGACAGTTCTCTGAACCAATCAGGGAGCTGCCTCTAATGCTGTAGGTGACCTGGGGACAGCAGTGACCCCTGATTCCCTCAAATCCATCTGTTCTTGAAGTGCGATGCCGTGGGCACTCCAGCTCCAAGGCTGGTGAGAAAACTGGAGAAAAAGGAAGCCTTCCCTCCCTCTCTCAGGTCGCATCTACTGGAACATCCCCTCTTATCCGGACCGCCACTGCTCTCCAACCCCTCATCCACCTTTACTTTCCACACACTCACTACCACACGACACAGACACTCCCTGTCATGTCTGCTCCCTGCCCGTCACCCCCATGAGAGCAGAAGGGGAGCCCTCCCACTCGTCCCTGGTAACCGACCCCTGACCCCTGCCTGAGGCTGGAGCAGAGCCTGGCTCAGCAGAGGCGCCCCTGCCCAGGTTAGCGGGGTTTTGCTGTGCTTATTGAAACTCTAAGGAACTAAGCTGAAAGCCAGCGCCCTAGTGAGACCCACAGTTGGCTCTTCTTGAACACCTACTGTGTGAGGCACTGTGTCTGTCCTCACCTTCACTCCCTCCCCCAACCCGCACGACAAGGCCACGCAGTGAGCGGACCCAGGCAGCCGCTCCCTGCCGCACTCGGTGCCGTGGAGGGTGGAGCTCTGTTTGGGATCACGCCTCCTGTGTGTTGAAGGTCAGGAACCACATGGGCCGAGCAATGATGATGATGATAAGCTGCCCTAGGAAGCACTTCCTGACGCTGCCTTCCCTGACCCCACCACAGCCCGGGGCCGCCTCTCAGGGAGCCTTCCCTTCACAGCCGAGGGCACAGTCGAGAGAGAACCCGCTCAAGTTCCTGCATTCAGGCTGAGCATCAGGGTCTCAGAAATGCCGTTAGAACGAGGAAACCTGGAGCCAAAGAAGAGGCTCGGGGCTGGGCCCGTCAGCTGCCCGCTGGCTCTCCGCGGGGGCCGCCACCGCAGAGGGTCACCCGCTCCCTGAAGGAGCGTGTGCAATGTTTACAGAAAGCTGCTCCCTGAGGAGACCCTTCCAGGTGGATCTCTTGCCACGGGGGATTTTATTCCAAATAATCACTAGATAAGTGAAAAGTTCACGCTCTGTGGAGCTAAACACTCCCAGGGGGACGGAAAGAGCTGATCCTAAAACAAAACAGGGCACGCAGGATAACCATTATGCTAAATAAGGTGCATACATGCACACGCGCGCACCCACACACGCGTGCGCACACTTGCCCAGTGGCTCCCATTTCCCCAAAGCTCTTCTTTTGTAGTTAAAAGAGGTTCTTTTACTTGGATCTAAGTGACTTTCTTCCATTCAAACTGTCCCAAAAAGAAATGTTACAGGGAATGGAATTTCATAATATTAAGAGGAAGGGAATGAAATTCCTGGTTGGTCACACGTGTGTTCCCGGCAGGGAGCTCACTTAGCTAAGTTTCAGGAAGCATGGTCAATGGTCTGTGGTTCCACGTGTGCACACACACGCACACACACACACGTACACATATACACGCAGTGGGACAGCCTGAGTCTGTAGGAGCACCCGCGTGCAGGTTAGAGGCCTCGCTCAGATTCCGTCTGTGCTCATGTTGCTTGTGTTCAGGTAACAGACTCCCAATAAGTTAAATACGAATATTCATGATTTGCTGAGCATTTCCTCTGAGCCCAGGACTCTGCCTCGTGCTTTCTGGACCTCACGTGCACTACACACTCACAGCAGCTGTGGGAGAGATGAAGGAGCCGGGTCTCAGGAAGGCAGCCAGGACTGACGGGCCCACAGCCAGGGAGAGGCGCGGCTGAGACAGGCTTGGGAGATGCACTGTGGTGCCAGCCGCCCACGGCCGTGTTAAAAGCCCTTCAGGGGCAGCTTTAGCTGGGTTCATACCCCACCCCTGAACCTTATAACAGATGCCCCGGGCAGTTCCGGGACCAGCGAGCCCATGCGATCCCCGCTTGCCGGCCTGGGGTGGTTCTGACCCAACGCTGAGCGTGGCCCGCTGAGAGCGCCTCCAGGACCCACCCCGTAACCATGTCCTGTGCTTCAGAGGCCTCCCCTGCGACCCGCTGCTCCCCAGGTGCCAGACCACGCCCACACCGCCTGCCACCGGGTCCCATCCCAGGGCCACCACCAGCGGCCTCACCTGCAAACCACAGGGGCTAAGGCCGGTGGAGGCTACGCCTCTGAGCTGCGTGCGGTCCCTGAGACGATGCCCGCCGAGGGCCGCACCGGGCCCGGCACGTGGGCGCACTGCACAGCTGCCGTGTTCATGGCGTGGAGTCCACCTGCCCTCATCTGAGCCCTGCTCCTCCGCAGGCAGCGCAGCCCACAGTCCGATGACAGCGGACGAGGCGGGAGGCAGCAGGTCACCGACCTCTGTGCCGCCGAGAACAGAGGCTGGGCCTGGGGCTGTAAGGCGGGCTTCTGTAGTAACCTCCCCCGGGCACTGCTGGGAAGGCGCCCGCCCTCTGGTGAAGGAGGCCTGGCTTTGCTGCCCAGGCCAGGCACCCACCACGGGCTCCTCAGGAACCCCAGCTCTTCCTGGGTGACCCCAGAACACTGCTGAGCTGACAGGTGCTCTGAATTGGGCCACGTTTTGGCATCTTCCGGGTCAGGGGTCACGGTGAGGCGTCCACTTTGGTGTCCTGCCCAGAGATGATCTCCAAGGAGCTAAGAAAGTTAACGCTCCTCCTGCCTCACAGCCTCGGCCTCCTCTCAGCTCCTCGTTCTCGGCCTCCCCGCTGATGAGGACAATGCAATTTTCACCACCACTGGACCGAACAGACCATCGCATTACGGCAAATGAGACAGGGCGGGCCCAGCGTGGAAGTGGGGCCGGTGCAGCTAATGTGCAAACAAACCCTCGGGGGGAACGAGCCCTCGAGAAGCCACCGCCCATCACTTCTGCTTGCGCATCTACTCGCAAGGTCTGCGTGTGCATCTCCCGCTGCCCCACCCCGTCCACAGACGGCCGACCTGGGACTGGAGACTCGCGTCCCACGAGCCCGGCTTGCCTCTGGGTGTTGTCCAGGAGGGCCTGAGCCCACCCAGCACCGTCTCCAGGCCTCAGGCCCTCTGCCCTGGGCACCGGGCGGGACGATGGCCGGGATGAAGCAGGGAGCCGGGGAGGGAGCAGACAGATGCGGCCTCAGCCCCCTGAGGGTCACAATTTTGCAAGTGGCCTCTGAGCCAGCCAAGCAGGGGAAGCAAAGGTCAGGCTCAAGGACGGAGCTCAGGGTGGAGCCTTGGGGCGCAGGAGAAAGGAACAGAAAGGGGGTTCGGGAAGAGTGCCGGACACGGAGGGCGGAGGCCCGGGCGGGATGCACCCACAGAGAAAGGAGCAGCCCCCCTCCACCCCCCCGGGTGGGCATCAGAGAGAACAGCCGCAGGCTGAGGAGCCTCAGGAAGGAAGCTGGCAGCTCATGGGTCTCCCCGGCAGGCTTCTCGCCCAGGGTGAGGAGGCCTGGGCGCCATCCTATGTTGGGGTGCACTGGAATCACAAAGCAGAGCACCCCATTCCAGTCTGGGTTCTGGGGAGGCCGGGTCTGGTACTGCTGCGGCAGGTTGGGTGGTGGTTCCCAGCCCCTCACTCGCTCTGGATGGAGCTGTGCGGCCAGGCCCTCTGCCTGGCGAACAGTTTGTTTTCTGTTCCATTAATTTTATTTAGCCCTTTACTTCCTTGGCGCGTGTTATTTTCCTGGCTTCCTGCGCTGAGAGGAGTTCGTTCATTTCACCATCGCCAGCTTCCGGGACCCGCATGACAGCTGTGCATTCCCGGGACCATCGGCCCCGCCCAGCAGCCCGATGGCAGTGCTGGCACTGTCACTCATTAAACCATTAGACGTGGCCTGTAGCAGCGATCTGGCTACTTCATATGCAAGCATCTCTCCCTGCCTTCCCGTTCGCTTTGGACATTTCTCTCTTCCACGTATGCAACAGACACACCATTTTATGTTTCCTATTGTGATTTTAATTGTGATTTTGTAATGGAGAGTTTTCAGGTGAGTAGGGAAGAATTAATATTGATTTCCTATGGACACCTGACGTGTCTCCATCCGCTGAAACCCCCCCTAGTGCGCCAGGGAGCTGCTGACTGCGCGTCCCATGCATCCAGTCAGGTCTGGGTGAGCTCCTGTGGACGGGACCTTCCCTCTATGTTTCCCATCGGTTATTAACGATATACAGGATAACTCACCATTTTTGTGATATCTTCTTTGACCGTGTCACTAAACACTCATGAAAATGAGTAGAAATTTGGCTTATTCTCTTGAATTTTCTAGGGAGGCAATCAAGTTATCTGCAAACTACTGCACAAAATCAGGGCTCAGTAAACATGGGTTGAATGGATGTTTGTTGAATTTCCGAGCGTATCTTCCAGGAAGTACAGCAGCATCGGGCGTGTGGGCGCCCCTCGAGCACCCCGCCCTGGAGGCAGCTCTCAGCCTCGCTGACTGCGCGCTGCTTTTTCTCTCCAAATTCTTCGTACCCCCTTCATGTGCTTCACCACGTTCCATAAGCGATGCTCCGGTCTTAAATAATTCAGAAGAATCAGGATGTAGAGAATTCAAACGGCGTCCTCACAAATATTAGGGCGTCCACGGTGGATGCTCTCATATTTCGGAAAGCCGTTCCCCGCCAAGTCTAAGCGCCGCAGTCGTGAGCAGCCCTGCCCGCCCACACTGAGAGGCCCTGGGGAACCCACCCCGCCTCGGGGAGAGCAGCGGGCTGTTGGGCTCGGCCGCCCTTTTACCAGCCGCCCTTTTACGGGGGCTGCCGGAGGAGGAGCAGGGAGAAGCAGTGCTGGAAGTTGCCTGGAGGACCTGAAAGATTTAAGAAATGTAAACTGTCCTCTGAGACACAAACTTGCTTCTCCTATGTTTGATTTAAGCCCTCCAAACTGAAAAAAAATCAACGCGGATGAGGGAGGCGGCAGGAGGCAGGACAGCGAGCCCTTTGGAAGTCCCCCGCAGCCCACTGCAGCCTGTTAATATTAGCTCCCCCTCTACCGCTGCGTCTGCGGCTCCCTCCAGGGAGCCCTGCTGTGCGGGTTCTTTTGAACGTTAGGAATAAACCCACGGCTCTGCCTCTGCGTTAGGCAGAAAAGCCTCCGCTTCCCTTTGTGCGCACGTTCACAGGCAGCGGCCGCGGCGCAGGAAGGAAGGGCAGCTGAGACTTAACAGGGCCGCTCCCTGGCAAGGAGCCCCTTGCTGAAGACGCGCGGGCCAGGTGAGCAGGAGACAGCGAGAGGCTCTCAGAGCCACGGGAAGGCAGTTCCTCTGGAGGCAGACCCTGCTGTGCTGCCTGGTGCTCACCCCCTGCACCCATGGCACCAGCGAGAGCAGCGTGGGCCCCGGGCTCCACGCAGGAGAGGCCGGCGGGAGGACACTCAGAGCAGAAGGAAGGACAGTGAGCCCCTCAGATGCACAGGTTCTCATAGGAATGCAGACTTGACCTTGGACATCTCACTCTAGCACTGGGATGGGGTGGGACATGCTGAGCTCAGCCCTGCTGCTCCCCCTGAGCCCTCGGAACAGGCCTGTGTGTTGGCTCTCTCCCTCACCACCCCTCCCACCAGCCACGGAGGTCCCCCAAGGTGTCACTTCCTCCGAGAACGCTCCCCGAACCTGGCAGGCCCCGTGACCACCTATACCATAGCACCGGTCACGCAGGGTTCTGACTGTCCCTGCAGCCGCCTGTCGTTTCCCACGGACGCCCGTCAGCTGGTGCGGATGCCACTCCCCTGACACGTGCCTGGTTCACGGGAACTCGGGAACTACTCCTTCAACAGGTGCCCAGGTGGAGGCCAACCCGGCACCTCGGAGCAGTCAGTCGCCCTCCGGCCTAGGGCTGCGTTTATGTCTGAAGTGAAAGCATTGTCCAGGGTAAATTCTTGGCGTTACACTGAACTGGCCAGTATCCCACGGCCAATTCATTCAAGAAGGAAGATAAGTTTTTTCTTTCTCAGCAAACATTTCCCAGAGAAAAGGGGATGAAGCGACCGTTGGAAGGAAACAGAACATCACCGCAGAGCCACGGGGATGCCCAGATCTGCCAAGTGTGTCCCAGCGTGCGCCCTCCAGGAACAGCTATAAATACTCCCCTCCGCTCAGCTAGTAGCACAAATGGTTTGAAAACATCTTCCAAACATGCAGTCACACACCCTTCCTAACAATGTGCTGCCCTTCCTAGTCTCCAAGCCAACTGGACACGAGGGAGTTCTTCATCGAATGACACAAGGTTACCTCCTAAGTCAGGCGTGTAAGTGTGCGAGGGCTGCCGGAACACAGGCCCGCAGGCGGGGGCTTACACACCAGAAATGCAGTCGCCCAGCTCTGCAGCTGGAGTCTAGGATCAGGGTGTCGGAGAGCAGGTTTCACCTGAGGCCTCTCTCCTGGGCTTGGAGGCAACACCCTTTCCCACTGTTGTCTTTTACATTCTTGGTTATACTTCTTCCTGGGTATTTTTTTGTGCAATTGTAAATGGGGTTGTTTTCTTAGTTTCCCTTCCTATTTTTTATTGACTTCAGAGAGTAAGGGAGAGGGAAAGAGACAGAAACATCAATGATGAGAAAGGATCACTGATCTGCTGCTTCTTGCATGCCCCTACTGGGGATCAAGTCCACAACCCGGGCAACTGACCAGACCGGGAATTGAACCGTGACCTCCTGGTGCACAGGTCAGTGGTCAACCAGTGAGCCACACTAATTTCCCTTTCTGATAGTTCATTATCTATCTATCTATCTATCTATCTATCTATCTATCTATCTATCTATCTAAAAGCCTAAGCAACCGGCCAGCCGGCAGCTATGACACACACTGACCACCAGAGAGCAGATTCTCAATGCAGGAGCAGAAACCACAGGCATGGAAACACGGAACAGACTGATGAGTCTCAGAGGGAAGGAGAATGGGGGAGGGTGGGAAGAGATTAACCAGAGATCTTATATGCATACTAGAGGCCCGGTGCACGGATTCATGCACCGGTGGGGTCCCTCGGCCTGGCCTGCGGGGATCAGGCTAAAACCGGCTCTCCGACATCCCCCAAGGGGTCCCAGATTACGAGGGCGCAGGCCAGGCCAAGGGACCCCACCAGTGCACGAATCCGTGCACCAGGCCTCTAGTTGGTGTATAAAAATGCAATAGATGTCTGGATATTTATTTTGTCTCCTGCTACTTTACTGAATTCATTGATGAGTTCTGATAGTGTTTTTGGTGGGATCTTTAGGGTTCTCTCTATACTATATCACATCATCTGCAAACAGTGACAGTTTTACCTCTTCCTTTCCAATTGGGTTCCTTTTATTTTATTTTTCTGGGTTTAAATGTCCCCTCCCCGTCAGAGCAGGCACAAGGTCACTATAGACCTTCTTGGACATCTATTCTCAGTTCCCCCTTCTTTCCATTTCTGAAGATCCAGAGACTGAGGACAAAGGGTGGAGCTGAGGAGCGGGTGAGGGTGGGCCCGTGGCACAGACCCTGCGATTGGAGCACCGCTGTCGCCCAGGAATCAGGTGGAGGGAGGCTGCTCCTCGGGGCGAGGAAGCAGCATGAGGAGTGCCTCTGGGCTGCTGGGCGCACCTCCCTGCCTTTGATTAGGCGGCAGCTGACAGCTTGGAGGAGATACACGGAGTTTAGTGAGAGCCTAAACGCGCCACCCCTCCTCACCCAGACGCGCACATGCTCCTGGAGGATGGGAACATCACTCACCTTCATTGGGCGCTGGCAGGAAGGCTTTAAAAACAGGCTGGGTGCGGCGACGTGGCCTGGAAGGGGGCGCCTCTGGCTATTCCTTGTGGACTGTCTCATGTGCCCCTTCCGTGTTCAGACACCCTGGTCTCATTTGGGGCAAAATCCCTGATGTTCCTGCTGCTGAGAATTGGCCAGAGCTCCTGTCTTTTCTCATATTTTTCAGAATTCTGTGAACTATTTGTACCTCCCCTTGGACTTCTCTCTTGCAACCCACGCGTCCGCCCAACAGCCATGTGACACCTCGACTTAGACGCAGAGCAGACCCCAAGCTCCATCTGCGTCCTGCTCTTCCCCTAACCCTGCACAGCCCCAGCCTTCCACACCTGCATGTCGGCAAGTCCACTCCACCAGCACCTGCGCCAGACCAGGCTTTCTTTTCCTTTCACGACTGATGACCCCTAACCTTCCAACAGCCCGGCCCCCTGCACAGCGATGGGACAGAAACGATCCTCAGCCACAGCCCCACGGCTCCTATCAAGCCGCCCTGCCCAGTCCTCCTGGGAGGGAAAGAGACAGCGCCCATTCTTGTTTTCTACACATTTGGTCCCCCCAGCCCCCAACCCCGTTCTGCTGCTGAGGCAGCCTGTGCGCCAGGCCTGAGCAGGCAGTTAGACAGGGCGGGGTGGATCCCTGGGGAGCACAGGGCGGGGTGGGTCCCTGGGGAGCACGGGGCGGGGTGGGTCCCTGGGGAGCACAGGGCCTAGTGGCGTGAGAACAGTCAGAAACGCCTGGGAGGTGCCCGGCAACTCCAGGCGCTGGAGCCACGGGGACGCGCTGGGCCCTCGGCGCCCTGCACACTGCCTGGGGGTCGGAGCGGCCAAGGATGGGCCGGGGCCCTGTCGCCCTGATTAGGTCCTCAGGGTGGGCAGGATGCCAGGGCAGGGGCTGCCTGAGGTCTTGGAATCAGGAATCTATAGAAACAATGTCACCTCAAGCTCACACGCCATTTCCACCACCGCTGGCCGCAGCGCTGACAGGGCGGCCAGCTAGCCCTCCACACGAGCGCATAGACGCCTTTGAAGCCACGTGTTCCATGCACAGACTCTCAGCAGCACAAATGCAGACCCTCTGGCGGCCTCAGAAACCAGCCGTCCAGACCCCGCCAGGCACGTTCGCTGAGAAATGACGTCTTCCGCAAGAGCCCTCTCTCACTCGGACGGGGTTATCCGTCAGGACTCTTGGGGGCCGATGACACAAACGCAGAGACAAGGCGTGGAGTGGAGCGGGACTGGGAGGCTCGCGATCGTCCCTGAAACTCATCCCTGAAATCGCACTCCCGACGTTTACTGCCAGGCCCTGTCTCTGGGCGGGGCTCCGCGTCCTCCCGGTGGGCTGTCCACCACACAAGGACCAGTCCCAGGCCCTCCAGCTCCAAGACCGCATCGTGCCAGGTCGTCTCCCTGCAGAGAGGGTTTCTCCGCCGATATTTCCAGCAAGTATCCCCACAAAGGGTGCCGGGCTCAATCACCCCGTGCGGGTCCCACGCTCACCGCCCTCCAGGCACTGGCGCCCTCCAGCCCCACACGGGCCCTGCTGCAGGGGCTGTTGCTGCAAGACGAGACGTGGTCCCGGGGAGTGCCACCTGCCCCAGGAGCACTGAGCCACAGCCTGCGGCGTCTGCCACCCACAGACGCACCGCAAGCTGCTGGCCATCTCAGGTCAGACACACATTAACCACGGGACACAGGCTCTATGGCCGCGGCCACATTGGGCTTGTCCTTACCCTTTTCCGCACTGACTTGTCGCCAACATTAGGGCAGGGTACTCACATCCAACGCCACATTCCAACTCTGTCAGACCTTGCAGAAGTGAGCCGCACACCCAACCCAGTCTCACTCCGGCCTGTCTGCCCCAGGAGTGGGCCTGCCGAGTCCGTCACCGGACGGCACTGGGGCCTCTGACACCGGCACAAACTGGGAGACGCATCAACATTTCAGGGAGCCGAGCCCAGTCCTCTCCCGTCTGAGGAACGGGGCTGTTAACTCACCAGGCCGCAGCGTTGCCATGGACACCGTCAGCCCAGCAGAGGCCTCTGCAGGCTCGGTCCTGGTCCTGAGGGGACCAGCTCTTCCGCGCTGCCTCGTGCCTCCCGCTCCTCCAGAGCCGGTCCTCCGGTCCTGAAAGCACAAAAGGCACCTCAGGGCTCCGCACGGGCGGGCGCGTCCACTCCCGCCACTTCCTCCCTCTGCAGCGCCCCCACGTCCACACCTACGTGAGCTTGTCGGGCGGTCCAGCTGCGGTCTTACAAGGCCCCTGTCTGTGCATCCGACCACAGCCGAGGATTAGACACCTCAGGGCTGGGTGGAGGGAGGGAGGGAAGAAGCGCAGCGAGGAGGCCCAGTGTCTGTGCACGTGCCCATTACGGAGATGGCGACCACAGGCTGTATTAAGTGCAGGTGTCCGCGCACTGCAGACACGCCTTCCTTCCTGGGACTCGGGCCCCCCCCCCCCTCCAAACGCCCCCTGCCCTGATCTCCTCATCGCAACACGATTGGGCTTCTGCCTGGATCAGAGCTTCCCAAATGGCTATTTTTTAAGCCCATAAAAATGCTTGCTGCCTCTCACGCTGAAAGGCCTTTTATTTTTGGATTCACAAAAACAATGAGAGAGAGAGAGAGATTATTTTCTCTGTGTTTGGGGCATTATATCGTGCGTGGTCAGACTGTCAGAGTTGGTATTCCACCTGGAGACAGAAGTGCAGAAGTGCCGGGACCAGGCACAGATGAAGTAGGTGCATGTCCACACAGGGTGATCTAAGGGGTGGGCAGGCTCCAGACCCGACAGCTGCCCTTCCCGTGGCCTGAGAGGGCACACTGAGTAGGGACTGCTTCAGGTTCCTCTATGCAAATAACTTGGAAAGAAGCCGCATTGTGAGTCATGACGCATCGGTGTGATTAGCCCACAGATCCCTATCCCACTAGGCTCCTGGGAGGCCCTGGTTCGAGACCTGCCTCCACTCAGTTTGCGGCCCCTGCCGTGCAGACGCCAGGGTGCCCTCTGCCTCTCAGGACGCGGGTAAGAACTGAGCGATCACCTGTGAGTGACGAAACAACAGAGAGGCTTGGGGTCGTCACAGCTGGAACTGGGACAGCCCGGGAGCCCGAGGGGAAGCGCCTAGAAGGCGAGACCACATTACCACCCAGGACCGGCCCTGAGCACACGCCTGACGGCTGTGCCCTGTGGCTCAGGGAATGAGCACTGCGTTTAGGGTCAAAAGGCCTAGACTCCGGCCTGTCAAATGGGAAATGAGGCAAAGGCTGCAAGATGGAAGCTAAGCAAAGAAAGAGGCAATCGCCAAAAAGTCTTGAAAAAATATCCAACGTTGCTAGTAATATGAGAAATGCAAATGAAAACAGAAGAATGCCATTTTCACCCACAAATTTTTTAAAACTGACACTCAGAGTGTATGACTACAGAGAAAATGAGCTGCTGATTGTTGCTCAAATTGGACTACTTAGCAACACAGATCATAAGACTTTAAATTATGTGACCAGCAATTCCAATCCCAGCACTTTTTTGAAGAAATAAATAATATGCATAAACATTTAGCTGCATGAATTCTTATTATAGAATCATTTGTAATCACAGAGATAATAGGAATTATCTAAATACCCAACAAAAAGGTCAGAAATCATGGTACAAACCCAATTATATACTATTTCCCTATTTTGAAATGTTGTAAAGTATATTTATTAGCATAAAAGATACCTACTTTCTAAATAAACATTGCTGTAAAACATTATGAACAGTATCTGATCAGGTAGTTCTCCCCATCCATTTACCTATCCCCATCAAAGAACAGTTATCAAAAAGTTAATAGTTCTGTCTGGATGTGGGTGTTTAAAATAAAAATAAAAGCATTCTTACCTTCTTCTTTGTTTGTCTGTATTTCCAAAACTCTCTACAATCGACTTTTTTATATGTATAAAAATATTCAGTTTCAGAGGCATCTGTCAGAATGACAGGAATTCTAACAGTAGAGCTTTTCTTATTCAAGCCAAAAATGTCCGGTCTACAAAATGTAGACGAGGGAACCGCCTTCCCTACAAAGTTTACAAACCGCCCAGGAATAACATAAGATGTGTGTGGAAGGAGTTCTGAAACTCATCCAGCTCTCACAATGAAGACAGTGGGAACATTAATCCTGCTGTCAGCTACGCTGAGAAAAGGCGTTTCAGCACCGCGGACAGCGACACTGCCCAGTGCTGTCCCAACAAACTCCAGGAGAGAAGTCTGAGTCTGAGCCAGCCTTCACCGCAGGTGTGTCAGTCCATGCAAACCCCTGATTTCCTTAACGCGGCTGCAGAGCGCACAGTTAATCCGTTTAGTCAGCAAAATGCCCCCCCCCCATAACTCTCTGCTCCTTTTCTCAGAAGGGTCGTGAATGGGAGGGCCTTCTTTGACGGAGGGCAATTCCCAGAGAGCGACTCACCCAGCAGCTGGGGGCCCGGGAGACCCAGCCCTCAGGTGCGGGTCTGGGCTGCGAGCCACCACGTCCACTGTGTTGCCGGCGCCAGTGGCATGCCCGGCTGGCCCAGGCTGGGAGCCTCCCTCACAGACTGCCTTCCGACATGTGAAACCTCCACCCTGCCGTTTCTTTGGACTCGATTCTCTTCTGACAGTGGGTCTCTGAGGACCGACTCTGCGTGTTCCCCAAACTGCCTAACATACCGTCTGCCCTGGTTCCTCACGCTTCCCGCGCGGAGGGAAGGGCCCCCAGATCCACGTGCACAGCACCCTCGGGGCTCCTGACGTGGACACTGCACTCCGCATGGGACTCACAGAAGTGAAGGGGAGGCCGGCCCTGCCCTTGAGGAGCTGTCTTCTAGAAGAATCCGTAGAAACGAATTCCGGTGGTGAGAGCAATGAATGTCAGGAACATAAGTCCCTGAGAGCCTGCATGAAGGTAGCCAAGCTCAGCCGCTGCTGGGGACACGGCGGAAGCTCGCCTCTTCCTGGCGCTGGATCTGGGCTGTGAGAAGGGGTGCGGATCCAGGTGGGGAGGGCAGCCCTGTGAGTTGGGCATGGGCAGCGGCTGCAGGCTCTGGAGCCGTGTGGGTGCTTGTGTGGGGAGCTATGGTGTCTAGCGTGGCTCGGTTATAAGGTGTCGATGGCCTGTTGTGTTGAGCTAGTTCATTTGGATTTTTATTTTGTACAAAATGGAGAAGTAGTATAATGGGGTTTTCAAGTAAAAAAACTGACAGAATAAGATTTATGATTAAAGTATTTAGCAGAATTCCAGAGGAAGGACAGGAATGAAGAGAAGCCTCCAGAAAGTCAGGCAAGAAACGTGAAGCCTTTTTATTGTTAAATAGTCCAAACACAGGAAAAAATAGAATGTAATGAACATCGGGTTCTACCACACAGACTCAATAAACCTTAAGCTTTTGGGCTACTTGCCCCAGCTCTTAAAAACATATGAGAACTCGCCAACACTGTGGGAAGCGCTCCTGTGTCTCTCCCTCAATGCGTCCCCTCCCCTCTCATCCCCGACAGGAGACCGGAAACAACCCAGGGGTGAGCATGAGGGTGGTTGGAGAATAGGCTGGAGAGATGTTCTGAGAGTAACTGACAACATGTAAGGACGACCTGCTCCTTTCAGGCTGCTAGAAGGAGATCCTGTGTTGGGCGAGGGCTCGCCTTCAGGTTCCTAAGCAGCGCCCTTTCGCTGTGTCCGCACAGAGGGCGGGGGCAGGGATCCCCGAGAGGTCTCTTTCCTAAGGGCACTAATCCCACGCATGGGGGCTCCACCCTCACGACTGAAACGCCTCCTGAAGGCCCCGCCTCCTATAACCATCGTCAGCACGTGCACTGGGGGGACACACAAACATTCAGACCCAGCCGGGAGGAGAGGCCGGCCCTGGCTGCCAGCCTGGACTAGTGTGCGACACCATGAAGGAAGCGTGGAGCTGGGCGACAGCCGAACTGGCCTCGGTTGTTCTGAAACCAGAGAGAGCTCGGGGCTGGGGCAGCCTCGCCAGGGCGCCCTCGGGAAGATGCTCTAAGCCGGCGCCTCTGCCTCCTTTCCAGGTTTTTCTTTGTTGTTACAACGCACGGATGTAACTGGTGAGTGGGCCGATTGCCAGGACAGAATCCGGCGTTGTGGGGGGAGCAGTGTGCGGCATGGGGCCTGAACCTGCGCGGCTGTGCGGAGTTTGAGGGTGTGCGGGGTCCGAGGTGTGCAGGAATCCGTCTCACGCCCACTCCCACCACAACAGCCAGCCGATGAGCATTCTGACAAGCACTTGCTAATCTCACCGGCCGGGATGGCTCCCTTGCTGTGGCTTGAATCTGCCTGTCTTTGATTATGCTGCAAGCTGCACATTTCCCCATATGTTTGTTTACTGCTCTGCTTTCCTTGTTCTGTGAATCATCTGTTCACATCCTTTGCCCATTTGTCTAGTTCCGTTTAAATGTCTCCATGACCAGCGTCAGGCGTTCTTTCTATAACAAAGCTACCAGCCCTATGTCACATGGCTGCAAACATTTGTTCTCTGTGTGTTTGCCTTTTCATTTGAGTTGTGGGTTTGTTTCGCTTTTGTTTTACATACAGATGTTTTTCACAGTTATTTTTTTGCTCAAAATCTCCCTGCACTCAATGTGACTGTGTCTGGAGCTCCGGCCTTTAAGGAGGTAAAGTTAAGTGAGGCCATCAGGGTGGGTCCCTCGTCCCAGAGGACTGCTCTTTCTAAGACAACAAGGACCAGGGCAGCACACACAGAGGAGAGGCCAGGAGAGGACACAGGGAGAAGACAGCCATTGCCAAGCCGAGGGAGAGGCCTCAGGGGAAACCAACCTGCCAACACCATGAACGTGGACGTCCAGCCTCCAGACTGGGAGAAATAGGTTTCTGTTGTTTATGCCGCCGGCCAGTCCATGGCTGTTACAGCAGCCTGAGCAACTGATACAGCCACCAAGCGGTTGCCGGGTGCCTGCTCAGAACTGCCTACCCACAAAGAGGAAGAGCCCCACGCCAGCCAGTGTGGCTCAGTGGGTGTCAACCCGTGAACCGAAAGGCCCGGTGGGCCGCATGCCCGAGTTGTGGGCTCAATCCCCAGTAGGAGGCTTGCGGGAGGCAGCTGATCGATGTTTCTCTCTCATGGATGCTTCTCTCGCTCTCTCCCTCTCCCTTCCTCTCTCTCTAAAATCAATAAAAACATAGTAAAAAAAAAAAAGAGGAGGCAGCCTCGAATGACCGGTCAGATGAAGGTGCAAGCTCGGTCTCCAGGCCTCGCCCTCCCCCTTCCTCTCTCGCCTCCTGCCCACATCTGTGACTTCTTGGGGGCAGGGACGATTCCGTCACTGTCACTATCACTGTCGCTGAAGAGCTGGGGAGAGGGAGAGGGACCTGCAGACAAAGCCGTGCCCTGACTGTGAGTCAGAGCAGCTCCCAGCTTCCACCCCGCCCCCAGGGTGACCTTTCCCTGTCAATTAATCCCATGAATGGTTCGAGATACGGGCGCTAAACGGAACGCAGCGTTTCCTACTGCAAATTCTCCCGGCTGCCTCAGCTACTTTATAGTCTGAAATTATCTTATTTTTAGCGAACACATTTTTCAAAAACCAGAATTAAATGCAAATCCTGCCTCGTGTGCCTGACTCCGTATGCTCACCGGCGCGAGCAGGCAGTGTATTATTTCTACCAGGCGCGCCGCAGCAGTTCACGTGGAAAAGCTCAGAGCCCCACGTTCCTCCCCGGAGAGGCAGAAACCAGGGAGACCTCCCCCCGCAGCTCGCCTTCGCCCACTTTACCAGAGCCTGTCAACACTGCCAACGAGGCTCCGCTCGGGGCCCCAGACCGCGTGAGCCTCTTCTTTAACCCCTCCCCCCAACCTCCTCCCCCCCCCCCCCCCCCACACACACACTCAAAGGAAAGGCAACACATCAGGACGCTGTTGGACGCGTCTGGGAACTCTAATGGGGACAATTCTACAAGAACCGCCCTGGGTCCCGCACAGACGCTCTCCTTGCGTTCAGGGGAGAAGAGCCGGCTTCCTCTCACGGCACCCACACGCTCTGGGTCTGTTCCCTTAAAATCAATCATTTCTCTCCCGAGTGTGTGTGAGATCAGAGAACCCGACAGGTAGCTCTGAGCCTCAGTCTTCAGGCCAATTTCAACCATGGCCGCAGTGATGCCAGGGAGGTGAGTGATGCCAGGGGAGCTGAGTGATGCCAGGGGAGCTGAGTGATGCCAGGGGAGGAGGTGAGTGATGGCAGGGAAGGTGAGTGATGCCAGGGGAGGAGGTGAGTGATGCCAGGGGAGGAGGTGAGTGATGCCAGGGGAGGAGGTGAGTGATGCCAGGGGGGGAGGTGAGTGATGCCAGGGGGGGAGGTGAGTGATGGCAGGGGGGGAGGTGAGTGATGGCAGGGGAGGAGGTGAGTGATGCCAGGGGAGGAGGTGAGTGATGCCAGGGGGGGAGGTGAGTGATGGCAGGGGGGGAGGTGAGTGATGGCAGGGGGGGAGGTGAGTGATGGCAGGGGAGGAGGTGAGTGATTCCAGGGGAGGAGGTGATGCCAGGGGAGGTGAGCTGCTCAGGAAGGGGCTCTAGGAGGCAGGGACCTACCAGGCTGCAAGCCCAGGTGCCAGCGACCTCCCAGCCTGGCTGGGGGTGGGAGGGGAAGTCAGGAAATCCCCCCAGCCCCACCTTCTCTAGGGCTCTCTTGTTGCACTTGAACATGAGGCACACTGACCCTTGCTGTCACGGGGGGGGGGGGGGGGGGGCGGACCAAGTGCTTTGGAGAATGCGCTTGCTCATAGGGAGAGCAGTTCCGGGGCCTCTTTCGCCAGGAGGAAGACCCGGCAGCCCCTCGATGGCCCAGCCCGGGGAGCCTGGGAGCGGGCATCTCAGCAGCAAGCAGAGCCCGCCCTCAGTGCCGTGGTGCCTGCCGTTCCTGGGAATTCTGGGCTCAGGGCTCTCAGAATCTGCACAAGGGCCACAGACGCCACAGAACAACGGCCTGCCGCCCCTCCCTGTCCCAGGTCCTGTGCCAGCACGTCCCCTCGGCCGCAGCGGTCCCCGTGTGGGAGGCAGCCTCCTCCACAGCCAGGAGACAGAGGGAGCTGGGCTGTGAGTGGGCTGCCTCCCGGGAGGCCGTCACTGTGCTGTCAGCTCCTCAGAACGTTTCCGGGGGCCGTGGGTTGCAGGAACAGGCAGCTGCAGAACTCTCGGTTACGAGTGAATGAAAAAGGCCAGAGAGTCAGAGAGAAGCCTGAATTCTCAGGGGCGGGCGCGAGGGGACTGTCCACGGACAGCAGGGAGGTTAAGAGGACAGAGCCATGCAGAGCGCGGCCCCTGCGGGTGGTCTGGGCAGGGCGCCCAGAGGCCTGTGGGCCAACAGGTGGGAGACCATCCGCAGGCGGAGCTGGGACTTCGGAGTCTCACTCCCAGGACGGGAAGGGCGGGCAGGAGGCCCTGAAGGAGATCTTCCCGAACCACCGAAGATCATGGAGGAGGAGCAGAAAGACCCTGTGACTACAGACACGCCTCCTCACGGGAAGTCAGGCCATCCCTCCCATCTCTATGTGCGCACATGGGAAGCAACACGCTGAGCACCGTAACCTGTTCCTCACGTGATCCTTGCTGACCCCGAAAACGCTCTGGATTTCGGGTGGGAACCCAGAGGCACCGAGGACTTAGTGACCTGCCCAAGGTGACGCCGCTAGGACACGGGGTTCATTCCTCAGAGATTTCTCAAGCCCATCGTTCATCTCGCCTTTCCTAATAGAACTGTGCGTTATCTGTCGTAAGAAACCAGGAGTGGGCGCTGGGGAGGTGCTCCCTTCGGGCAGCCCTCGGGCAGGCGTGGGGAGAGGACGGGAGGTGGAGACGGAGGAAGGACTGCACTGCCTAGGAGCTGGGCCCCACACCCCTCCCTCCGCAGGGCCTCCTGACAGGACACGGGGGACTCCTGGGCACTGTCACACCAGGGCCTGGGCATGTGGGGGGGTGGACAGTCCTGGTCTGTCCTGGGCTGAAAGTCTGTGTCCTCCCAGATCCTATGTGGATGCCCTACCCCACAGTGAAGGCCTCAGGAGCTGGGGTCTTGGAGGTACTCAGGGCAGGACACGGGGCGCAGGCACTGCCAGGAGATGGACTCGGGACACCAGTCTCTCCTCTGCTCCTGTGTCCTCTGCTCGGGTCTAACTCCCAAGGGGCCCAGGCCCATCTGCCAGCACAGGGCAGGGAGGAAGGCTGTCCTCCCCTTCTGCGTGGGAGCAGGACCTGGAAGCGGCCTCCCCCTAAGGCGGCCGGTGCTGGGAGAGAGGTACCTCCGTGCAGACGCAAGTGAGCCTGGGACCAGGAGTGTGCCCGTCCTCCCCTCCACCCGCCAGGGCAGCGCTGCCCTTCCAGGTGCCAGAGCCCCGGGCACAGGAACCCCACCAGGGCAGTGCTGTCTGTGGGGGGCAGAGGGCTGGAGGAAGGAGGGAGAACCAGGGAGGCTAGTCTGCAGGAGGCTGCAGGCAGGGCACAAAGGACCCACAGAAGGCTCCCCGCGATGGAGGGAATGACCCTGCTGCAGGGACATGCGGGGGAAAAAACACAGGAAGCAGGGGAGCCAGGCCTTGGAGCCTCGCCTGGTGGGGGCAGGGCCTGGACGGAGGAGCAAGCAGCACCCCACCATGCAGCCTCTGGCCCCAGCTGGGGCTTTTGTTTTGTGGTTGTTTTTTTAAAGCTCATTACACTTCTGTTTTCACTGCCATTTGCAGTGATTACTTTCCCTCTCTGCGGCGGCTGGATTTAGAGGCAGGGAGAGGGCTGAAACACTGCCCTGGTGTGGCTCCCATGGGGCCACTAACTTGACAAGTCAGTTCCCTTATCAGTCTCATGGCAGCTTCCCACGGAAACGCAGCCCGCCAGGACGAACAGCCAGGACTCAGATGAGAAAGAAAACAATCCAATCTTGCCGGAGGTGAGCAAACCTTAGAAAACCTAACAAAGAAACAGGAAACAAGCCATGCGCACGTTACAGGGCAGCTCCGTGCCGCCCTGCCCTGCTCAGCATTCTGCTCGAAGACATTGGTGTTTCCGGGTAAATCTTCCAGATCCGGTGCCAACACTCCATCTGCCTCCTCCGGGGGGAAGTCCTGGTGCCATGTTTATGCCACCAGGCTCTCTCTCCGCGGGAATGCCTGTGTCGGTGTCACTCCGGCATCGTGACGTGGGGCCAGGTCTGAGACCGATGGGCGAAGGCAGTGTGACATCTTCGCAGGGGCACATTGGTTGCTATTTGGGTAACTCACAGGACGGGAGGGTGGTGCTGAGAGCAGAGTGGAAGCCAGACGATGTCCCCAAAGACATCATTTCTCTGCCTGCTGAAGAGCATACTTAACCCCTGACACTCACCCCCGCCCCTCCTCCATGAAGTCTTCAGTCGGCTCCATTTTTAAGTTGTTAATAGGACATAATTGCACGAGGCCATTGTAAGGCTCCTAGGGGCCCTGTTTCATCGCCTGAATCTTTCGTCTGGGTGGGGACTGAATCTTTCCTGCTGAAGAATGGCTTCTATTATTTGAATTCCATTCCGCTGCGAAGCTATCACTCCTACTCCATCTGTAAAAGTGGAAACTTAACTGTAGTTTCCTCCTGAAATTTTCCACAGGGAAAAATGCCATCCATTTAAATGCATGCTGGAGCCCTGCAAATTCTCGGAGCAAACAACTTTACACAACCTAGATCTTGTTAATACCAAAATTGGGACTTTAACAATGTTGCTGTTTATAATGTTTATAAAGTAATTTGTGTTTGCTGTAAAAACAAAATCAAACGCCGCAGAATCTGAAGAAAGCAGTGTCTACTCAAAATTGCCTTGCTCCACAGAAACACTGTTTTACCACCATGTTTTTCTCTAGATTTTTAAATATAAAGAAACACTGATGTTTATGTAAATGGAATCGCGTGACACCGTGGCAGACGGCACTTTCCGAAGATGCCCCGACGAGAAGATGCCTTTAGACTGCCTCCCTTTTGTTATAAAGAACGCGGCCGTGACATGTCTTCCTGACGTCTGTATAAACTGAAGCATCCAGTATAGACTTCTGTGCTTGGCTTCTTTCACTCGGCGGTGACGCTGTGAGTTTGTCCCCGACGCCGAGTGCACCAATCTTTGTTCGCTCGTACAGCGGCGCACAATTCCACGGTACAGAGAAACCACTTCTTCACCCGTTTACCAGATTTTGTCTTGTAGAATGTCCTGTGTGTTTTGTTTTTTTAATATATTTTAATACATTTTTATTGACTTCAGAGAGGAAAGGAGAGGGAGTGAAAGATAAGCATCAATGATGACAGAAAATCATTGATCAGCCGCCTCCTGCACGCCCCACACTGGGGATCGAGCCCGAAACCCGGGCATGTGCCCTCCCTGGGAGTCGAACTGTGATCTTCCGGTTCGTAGGTCGAGACTCAACCACTGAGCCACACGGGCAGGGCTGTCCTTGTATGTTGAGGTGCAAACATTTGCCTAGGTACCTTTGTAAGTCCAGAAGCACCTGTCAGTCCTCTTCTCACCAGGAGGAGGAGACACAGATGGGTGTTTTGTAGACAGCGGGAGCGAAAACAGAACCCAATACCCAAAAAAGTGCTGGTGACACAGCATACCCCAGAGTTTCCGTGATCAACCCTCATGATCCCAGGGCTGACTGGGGGCTGAGGTCGCTGCCATGACTGGTATTGCTTTCCTCCCATCATAGTCAAAAACTCCAAGTCAAACCATTTTAGTCAGGGCCATCTGTACTTTGAAGTTCCTCCTCTATGTCCTTGTTCTGTCTATTCCCGTACAAGTATCACATCAACTTAAACACAGTGACTTTATGATCTTAAAAAGCAATAAACTTCCAGTGTTTTCTGTGATTTTGTTTATTCAAGTTTTCCAATTCCTGAGTAAAAATTCAGTGTTTCTATTTTGCTAGGGACCATCTATGTCCTTTAGGTCTTAAATGTGGGTGTCCTGGAGCTGCATGCGGAATTCTTCTGTAATTTCTACGTGGCTATAGCCCCTCGCTCATTTCAAATCTTGCCTATGTTTGTTCTTGTCTCATCTTAATTAGGCTTGCAAATGTTTCTGCTTTATTGGTTTTTTCAAAGGAACCAATTTCAGGGTTTGTTTATCTTGCCTCTTTTTCTGTTTCATTATTTCAACCTTTATCTCTATTAATTCCCTCTTCTTAGCTTACTTGGTTACTTTTCCTAACTTTGTATGATGAGCATTTTGTTCCTTTAATAGTTTTGTCTTTTTTCTTCAAAAATTAAGACATTTAAAGCTCTAGCTTTTGAAGAGTTCAGCTGTGTTGGGTCTTTTGATTTTTGTCTGTGGTTTCTTTTAAATTCCTTCTCTAATCCCAGGTTTTCTAAAAATGTGTCCTTTTAATTTCCAAAGAATTAAGATTTTTAAACTCACCCTTTCATTATTTACTTCCAATTTCATTGAATTATAATCAAAGAATATGGTCAGAAATATTTAAGGCTTTATTCATGGCCGAGTTCATATTTTAAACCATACACATTGTAAGAAACATGCCTCCGATTCATCTTCGTAGAAAAGAAACAGCATGTGGCCAGGCCGTTACTGATTTCCCCGGAGCAAACAGGATGTGGGGGTGGGGAGAGGGGGAGAGCTGTGCATGTGGCCCATAGCACACTTTCCAGGAAGATTCCCCTAAACAAAGGGAGGTGGAAACAGCTAGAAAGGTCTCAGCCCAATATTTTAAAAGGCCCGAGGGGAGACAGGAAGACCTAGGCGACATGTTAGGAAACAAGTGACCAGATAGTACTCAGCCAGTGAGGAACCAGAGGAGGGACTAACTAAACAGGCATGTTCCCTGCCCCACGCGTGTGCTGTACAATGGACACCCGCTCTCAAGAGTGTTATTAAAAACCTCATTTTCGCCATGCTTCTGTTTCCCAGTCCGTCATTTGAAATTCAGGACAGGTGAGCCATTTCTCACAATACTGACGTACATTTTCTTGGCCTTTCAAAGCAACATTCTAGGACCATTGGACTGAGCAACACGGATTCCTAATCATTAGTACAATCACATTTTTCCCCTGATCTCAAGGAAGAGCCCTAAGGTATCTTTTTCATCCGAAAACAGACTCAGCACTTGGCCCTATGTATTATGAACCACCTTGACCAAGGTCAGCAGGTGAGTCCTAGGACCAGGTGGGAGTATTCATATACTCTTCTGTTTGGCACTTCAATTCCTCTCTCCTCAAATTGGCTCTCACCTCGTCAGCTGAATATATTCCATCTGTGCCACTGTTCTCAACTGCACGCACCGATGGGAAGCTATATGGCTTGATCTGTTATGCATTATAGGTGTTTCATTAGGATTATCCTTTAAAATGTGAAAGGAAGACACACTCCAGAATGCACATTAAACATTTCATCTCTTCTCTTTAAAACAATCAGAGCGAAATGTTTTTACCAATAATCCCACATCTCATTACAGGGGAGCAAATGCCCGCGCTCCCAAGCCACTCCTCAGACTTCTCCATAACCTGGCTTATTAGCAGTCTCCTCTTCCCACCAGTCTCACATTTCACCTCGTTTCTGCACCTTCGAAGACTCTGTCCCGACAGAGTCCTGGCAGGGTTCCCGACTTCGCTCCCAGAGATGACTGCTGCGGCTGTTTACTTAATCCCACCCACACAGCCGCATCCGAGACACAAAGGTTTGCCTGCAGTGGGCTGTCAGGAGTGAGTGTCTTTGTCTGATTTTCATGCTTTGCATTGTAAGTCGGAGCGGGAAGAAATCAATGAAGCTAGTGAAGAAATCGCTGCTGCCCCTGCTCCACCTTCAGGCACTAGGATTATCATCATCGTTATTACTGAGACAGGTGAGTCTGCAATTGGACAAACTCTCCTCCGTTAAAGAGCAAAGATGCCTCAAGGGTGAAGGAGTCCATGCAACTTCTTTTCCACCCCAGCAAGAGCTAAATGACATTCGCCACAGATCATTTCAACTCGGACAGCAAAGGTCTGCAGAGGTCAGGGCTCTCCCCGGGGGCCAGGGCCTGCCTGTGAGGTCTCCACAGTGTGTTCCCAGACACGTGGCCCAAGCACGTCTTGGCCTGAACAAAGGGAGCTCTGAGACACAATTAAGCCGAACAAAAAAAGATTAAGAATGGCAAGGCCCTCCTGTCGAATGTGCTCCTGCCATGGGCCATATTGGGGCCGCTGTGCCCAAATGGGGCAGCTGGAGGGGGTGGTGCAAGATGTCCCTCGTGACCAGCATCTGACCGTGGCCTCCTACCCACTGCCTAGCTCTCCCGCCACCCGGGATCCTCTTCTATCGCCTCCCAATGTCGCTGAGATCTGCACTCAAAGACCAAATTTAAATGTGAACAACGGGTCCTGTTCTGAATAATGTCAAGTATGTGGGTGCAGACTTACACCGCGCTTATGCCTTAGCAGCAATTACCAGCTGGAGGTCCAAGGGGCGGCGGCAGGGGGCGCTGACGCCTCTCCCACGAGCAAACGAAAAAAACGCGCGCGTCCAGGAAGCACTTCCTCCCGAGACCACCGAGTGCTCAGTGAACAGCCTCCGACCACAAACATGGGGGAGAGACGGACAGAGAAGCCAGGGGACCGGGAGCGTCGGGGAGTCCGGCGCGCGCCCCAAGGTCCCGACCCTCCCCCTCCGCAGGGCGCGGCTGTATGCGGCTCGGCCTACCTGCCCGTCCGCGGGCTCAGCGCTGCACGCGGGCCTCGGCCTCGGCACAGAGGGAGCGGGGGCGGCAGGGCCACACCGGGTCCGCCTGCGGCTCCAGTGGGAGCACCGGCTCCCGCACGCTGGGCACCAACAGTGCCCGCTTTTAGGTCAGAAGTGCCGGCTTGAAGTCCCCGTGCGTGCGCCGGAAGTATGTTTCTGGGACGGAAGTAATGCGAGTGCACCGGAAGTTCCCGCTTTGGTGTGAAAAGTGCCGGCTTGCGTGCAGGAAATGCTTGGTTTTTTTGCACAAGTGCCTGTTTTTGCGCAGGAAGTGCCTGCTTGTACACCAGAAGTTCCCGTTTGTGCGCCGGAAGTGCCCGTTTTTGCACTGGAAGTGCCTGCTTGTACACCGGAAGTGCCCGTTTGTGCGCCGGAAGTGCCTGCCTGTGTGACCGAGCACCTGTTGGTGCTCAGGCGCCGGGAGGTCCTGCGGCTCTGAGTGGCTCCAGGACCCGGCGCGAGGAGCCTGCGCAGAGGGGGCCTCACAGAGGACGCTTCCGGTACCGCACACGGGAGCGGCGGCAGACGGAGACGGGACCCGGGAGAGCGGGCGGCGGTAAGTGTCCAGGATGGACGGGCGTGCGCACCTGGTGATGACGCTCTCGGCCTCCACAGGGCAGCGCCCCGCCTGGGCTCTCAGCGCCTGCAAGGTGTCCACACTGTGTCCCCAGACACACCGCCCGCGCTCATTTTGGCCCGAACACGGGAGCAGGGAGGACCAACTGTATTACCAGATGCACTTGGATTTCCACCTGCGGCTGCCCCGGCTCAGAAGGCCAGGCCCCGGACGCCTTAGCCGCCCCCTCGGCTCCTACAACCATCCCGCACACAAGAAGTTAATCCCCACCCTTCTGAAAGTATTTCTAAATGTGGAAGGGGTAGACATGCTTCCAAACTCATTTTATGAATCACGTACTACCTGGATACCAAAACCAGATAAAGACATTACAAAAAAAAAAAAAAAAAAATTTACCAGTCAATATATTTGATGGGCATCAATGCAAAAATTCTCAACAAAAGGTTAAACCAATTAAATAATACAGTGAAAAGATTATACACCATATATCCATATGATTCTGATATTAAGTTGTATTACAAAGCTACAATAATCAAAACAGCATGGTATTGGCATAAAATCAGATCTATAGGTCAATGGAACAGAATAGAGAACCCAGAAAGAAATCCTGACTTACGCGGTCAATTAACCTACAGCAGAAGAGGCTTATATATATAATGGGGTACGGTCTCTTCAATAAGTGGTGTTGGCAAAACTGGACCACTTTCTTACACCTAAACAAAAATAAACTCAAAATGGATTAAAGACTGAAGTGTTAAGCCTGGAACCATAAAACTCCCAGAAGAAAACATAGACAGTGAAGTCTTTGACATCGTTCTTAGCAATATCTTTTTGGATATGTCTCCGTGGGCAAGGGAAACAAGAGGAAAAATAAACAAATGGGACTACATCAAACTGAAAACTTTTTGCACAGCAAAGGAAACCGCCAATCAAACAAAAAGACAACTTACCGAATGGTAAAAGTATTTGCAAATTGTATATCCAATAAGGAGTTAATATCCAAAATATATAAAGAACTCATTAATCTTAGCACCAAAAAACCCCCGAACAATCCAATTTTAAAATGGGCAGAAGACCTGATTTCTCCAAAGAGGATCTACAGATGGCCAATAGACATATGAAAAGATGTTCAACATCAGTAATCATCAGGGAAATGCAAATTAAAGCCACAATGAGATATCACTTCACACTTGTCAGAATGGCTATTATCAATAAGTCAACAAATAACAAGTGCTAGCAAGGCTGTGGAGAAAAGGGAGCCCTCGTACCCTGTTGGTGGGAATGTAAATTGATGCAGCCATTGTGAAAAACTGTACGGAGGTTCCTCAAAAAATTAAAAATAGAACTGCCATTTGATTCAGCAATCCCACTTCTGGGTACTTATCTGGAGAAAACAAAAACAGTGATCCAGAAAGATATATGCACCCCTATATTCATTGGAGCATTACTACTAATAGCTAAGATTTTAAGGCAACCTAGATGTCCATCAATAAATAGATAAAAAGATGTGGTATATATAAAAATGGAATATTATTCAGCAATAAACAAGAATGAAATCTTTGCAACAACATGGATGGACTTAAAGGGTATTATGCTAAGTACAGAGAAAGATAAATACCATATAATTTTACCTATATGTGGAATCTGACAGCAAGAATAAAAACACCACAAATGAATAAACAAAACAGAAACAGACCCATAGATATAGAGAATAAGCTGAGGGTCACCAAAGAGGAAGGGGTGGGGATGAGAGGAGAGAAAATAATTACCATCTGGACCACACCTCAGCAGTATTGACCTTACACGCCACTGGTCACAGGCGTGTCTATCTTGTAAAGTGAGTGTGATTTCCCAAATGATAGCAGCATCACATGTCCTAAGGTTTCCTGCAAACTTCCTAAGAAAACGAAAGTTTCAAAAAATAACGGCTGGCCAGTTTTCAAAGTCCGTTTAAAGTGTAGCTTAAATGGCAAAAGAAAGAAGTCAGCGTTTAACAGATACCTCTCCCTCCTCTAACAAATTGAGGGCGGTGTTCACTCACTCCGCAGCAGGCAGCCTTGCAGAAAAGAAAATTATTCTGCATGTAGCTCGCTCCCTGTCACACAGGATGAAGGCCAGATTTCTGAAAACTCCCCCTAGCTTTCGTAGCTGACTTGAATTTGCCAAGAAGGGAACAAACCAGCACCGTAATCCCAATGGAAGACCATCTGTGGCTTCTGAGGAAGGCAGGGGGCTGCGTATGTTAAAGAAGCCGCCCCAAGTTTAAAGGATGGGTTTTGAGAAGCCAGATTTATGTCAGTCTCACTTGTAGGTAAACAGAAGACTAAGGACGTTTCTTTTTACTCCGAAAAGTGAGGCCGCCAGGACATATATGTGGACTTTTGTCCGACGCATGACAAGGGGCAGAGAAGCCTTCTCCCCTGTAGTTACTGCCGTCGAGGAGCTAACACGGTGGTTGAGAAGGTAAGAGGGACAAACCTGAGAACAGGGGCGGGTGGGTAGATCAATGTGCTATGTAAGAGGCGTGGCTTAGACGGAGCCAGGGACCAGAGTTACCAGGGCCAGCAGACAACAGTCACTGTGATCAGGCAGGTCAGGGAGGGCTGAGGGAGAAATGAAGTAGCCTTCAAGAGCTCAAGGACCCTCTTTATTTACCTATAGAGTGTTCCGGTATAATTGACACTAAGACGCATGTATTTAAGGTGTGCAGCGTAATGTTCTGATATACATTGTGAGGTGATCACCACACTCAATGTAATTAACATCCATCTCTTCACATAATTTCCGTGTGTGTGTGTGTGTGTGTGGTGAGAACACTAAATATCTACCCTCTTCGCAAATTTCAAGTATCAGATACAGTGTCGTTCACTACGGCCACCAGGCTGCGTGCCAGATATTCAGATCTTACTCACCTGGCACAGAAACTCTGTACCCCTCCAGCAGCATTGCCACTCCCCAACTCCCTCCCCCAGCCCCTGGCAACCACCACTCCACTCTCTGCTGCTATGAGTTTGACTAGATTCTACATATAAGTGAGATCGTGCAGATTTTGAGTTTGTCTGGCTCATTTCACCTAGCATAATATCCTCCAGTTTCATCCATGCTGTCGCAAATGACAAGATTTCCTTCTGTTGTAAGGGCGAATAATATGCCAGTGTGTGTATGTGTGTGTGTGTGTACATGTGATATATCTATGGTAATAAAAGCGTAATATGCAAATCTACTGAACAGCCAAACAGCAGAACAACAGTCTGGACAACCTTCTGGATGCCGCCGGGGCTATGAAAGCCTACTCTTGCACGAATTTTGTGCATCGGGCCTCTAGTATTATATATTCTTTATTCATTCATCTGTTGATGGGCAACTAGGCTGTTTCCATGGCTTGGCTACTACAACTAATACCTCAATGAACATGCGGGTGCAGTTATCTCTTCGAGATACTGATTTCATTTCCTTTGGGTGGCCACCCAAAAGTGGGCTTGCTGGATCATATGGTCGGTCTGATTTTAAATTTTGTGTGCATCCTCCGTATTGTTCTCCATCATGGCTGTACTAATCTTCATTCCTACCGACCGTGCACAAGGACTCCGCTTCGCTTCGTCTTCTCACCAGCGCTTGTCATCTTCTGTCTTGTTGTTGACAGGCATCCTGTCGAGTGTGAAGTGGGATCTCGTGGTTTTGATTTGCATTTCCCTGGTGATTAGTGATGCTGAGCATCTTTTCATGCATCTGTTGGCTATTTGTTGAGATAATCCTGTTTATTAGATACTCCTTTAAAAGTATGTTCTGGATATGTCTTCTCTCTCTCTCTCTCTCTCTCTCTCTCTCTCTCTCTCTCTCTCTCTGTTACACACACATACACACACACACACATACACACACACACACACGCTGTATTTGTCTTATCGAATCATCCCTGTCTCCTGACAGGGGAGGTGGCTGGTAGTAGGTCAGTGTTGTCATTGCTTCGCCCCAGCTTGAGCTGGACACCCAGGGCAGGTGAGCTCCCATAGAAACGGCCCCAGGTGTTACAGCGAGACAAGAGCAACCAGACGGTGAGCCAGCACACACAACAAAGCCTGTTTGATAAGTTCCTTTGAACAGCAATTCTTAGAAAGATTTCTGGGGCTGCCATCTGGAAGCAGGACTCTCGCCACGATAAAGGGCCCTTGCTTCCCCCCGGCCGTGCACGTCTCACAATAATCTCGCCCCCACGGTTTCTGAGCCTTTCTTTGCAAAAATGAAGGGAAACTTTATCTTTGCACATTTGCCTTTTCAATACAATTGTAGCACATTTTCAAAAATGCCAAGTACTCTGAAAGTAATTTACATCTCAGCTGGGAATATGTTGGATTTTTAGGATATTTCCTTCTTCTTTCCCCAATTGGGCTCTGACTAACGCAGTGGTAGGAGTAAACATTCAACTAGGCACATGCGGCGTGGTTAGAGGGGCAGCTGCGAGGGCGGGAGGAAACCGGGCGGATTTAAAATGTATCAGGAGATCATTTAATTCCGTGCAGGGAGCGTTCCCTGTACTGCCAGGGAGCCGGCCGACGGGTTCATTAAGACGCACCCCCCATAGAGTTAGATTAAGGGGTGATCATTCAGAGACCTCACTAGTTTTCACACACAAATGCAACCCCATCGTCTTCACAGCACAGACCAGCACACAGAGGCAGTTTCACCTGCGGGTTGTTAAAGTCAGCCTCTCTGGGCTTCATCCAGCAGAGACCGCCGAGCCTGACCACACACCCCTCCCCCGCCCCACCCCCGCCTGAAACGTGCTCACGGGCCTCGCGCTGTCTTCACTACAGCCCAGCACGCCGCGGATTTCTCAGGCCTCTGGAAACCAGCCCCGAGAAACCAGGAGGAGAAACCAAATGGAAGGAGGACGCCCAGGCTTTCAACAGACTAACCACCAAGGCGCCGAGTGGCCCCGGGGGAACGGGCAGAGGAAGCAAGGTTTTCATCCAGCTCCGCCCGAGGACACACACGCGCCTGGGCCTGTGGACTCTGGAAGCTGACCAACTTGGGCCTGAACTCCAATTTTACCGCTTCATGACCTTGACAAAGCTGCTGAGCCCCTCCCCCCCGCCACACACAGCCTGGGCCGTGACGGAGACACGCCCCTCTAACTTACCAGGTGGCAGCGAGGACCAGAGGGCGTCATGGCGCATGCAAGCGCTGAGCGCAGCTCCTGACACGCAGTCTTGGGTGGAAGCCGACTCCATCACTCACGTACTCCTTCCCCTGGCCCCGCCCCCTTTCGCGCCCTGCCGGAGGAGCTTGAGAGCTTCGGCCAAACCAGCGCCCGGCCGCTGGAGGTGAGAAGCAACTGGAGATCATCTGCCACGAAGGCGTGAAAGCAGTAATCAAATCGGAATTACCGCCCACTCAGGCCGCAGGGACAGGCTAGGAAGCTGGCCCCGTGTTTTTCCATCAGAGAAGCTGTGGTAACGCTGGGGCTGGCGGCAGAGGGTGTGGGACCGAGAGGACCGGGGAGCCCTCCTCACCTACGGCTCTCCCTTTGACTAAGACTGTTCTTCACGCTGCGCCTGGACCAAGTTAAACCGAACCCAGGGTGTGCTGTGAGACCCCATTTCGCTCTGCTGACCCGCGGGCGGCCAGCTGCAGCACCTGGGTGCGTGGCAGAGAGGGGGTTAGGTTCTGTGGCAGCGACCCCCGCTCCCTGAGAAGCCAGTGAGGGGCGCAGCTGGCCTGGGCCCTTCCTCACAGGCAGAGCTTCCTGCGTCAAAGGGGCAGAAACGAGCAGGACGGCCACGCCGGGAGGTGCAGCCCCTGCTTTTTCCTGGAGAGGCCTCAGGGAAAGACAACGTCCGGTAGCAAAGTGAGCAAAAAAAATAGCTCAGGATCGAGTTAAGGTGACGTCTCCACTTGCTCAGGGCTCGCCAGGCCACAGGGAAACTGAAAAGAGGAAAGAGCAGCCGGAAGGAAGAAAAAGGACGTATGCACGCGAGCACCGCGCAGACGTGAAATCGGAGCCAAGAGACACAGGACGGAATGGGAGACTGGGGTCATCTCACCGTCTTCCTTCCTCACTTACAAGGGAGCCCCCCCTGTGGCCTGGGAAGGCTCACTGACTTCCATAGGGGCCCACAGGCCACGATCGGGGGGACCTGGGGTGAGAATCGGGGCAGCCGTAGAGGAATAACTGTTAGGAAGGGACCCGCTGCAGTGTACGGGAATTAATGGGACCCTCCCTTGTGACGGCATGAAAAACAGGCGGGTGTCCTCACAGCTGTAGCTCATGAGAAGCGAAGTCCTGCCCTACTGAAGGGTCTACAAACACAGAAAAACAAAAACATTAAACAACAAAGGACACCCTTTGCTGAGCTGGACACCCAGGGCAGCTGAGCTCCCATAGAAACAGCCCCAAGTGTTACAGCGAGACAAGAGCGACCAGACGCCAGGCTGTCTTTCCTAAGAGACCTTCCTTGGGACGGATCACGCCAGAAGCCGCCCATTTCAAGTAGACAAGTCACCGGCTTTTCACCTATTCACGACGGTGTTCAACCATCACCGCAATCAACTTCGGGACATTGTCATTACCGTAAAGGTGGCCCGAGGACACCGGGATCCAGCCACCGTGGGGCCATTCTTCTCCCTTGAAAGAAGGCAGCGCGGGGCATGAGGCGCTCTGGTCTCGGCTGCAGGAAGGCTCCCTGCAAAGGCATCGGCGCTGAGAGCTGGAGAATGAGCGGGAGAGCCGGGCGGGAAGAGCGGAGGCGGGGAAGCAGGCGCCAGGGCTTCGTGGGGAATCAGGAACTGCGGAAAGAGTTTTGGATTTTATTTCAGGACAGTTGCTTTCTTAAAAAAACAAAAAAAAAAGGTTTCAAGTCTCCCTGCTCGCCACAACCACCACCACCTCATGCTCAGATTTTCATGTCAAAAATCCGTCTCCAGCGGATGCTGGGCCGGTGGGAGGGCGGCCAAGCGAAGAGGAAGGCGGTCAGGAGCCCCCACAGAGGTCCAGCCGCAGGGTGCGTGGGCGCGGGGGGCCTGCATCGGGGTGTTGGCCATGGAAGTGAGAGCTGGGAGCTGAGTCAGGATTTGTTGGGACCTGAACTGAAAGACCTTAGTCATTGATTGATGGTGGGAGTGATGACTCCCACATATGATGCAGGGAAACTGGAAGAGAACCAAGATTTTAGGAGTTGAGAGCGAGGTCATTCCAAGTTCAACTATTTTTTAAAAAGTATGTTTTTATTAATTTCAGAGACAAAGGGAGATGAAGAAAGAGAAAGAATTATGGGCCGGCTGCCTCCTGCACAGCCCCTACTGGAGATCGAGCCCACAACCCGGGCATGTGCCCTTGACTGGAGTTGAACCCAGGAACCTTCAGTCCATGGCCGATGCTCTATCCACTGAGCCAAACCGGCCAGGGCCCAGGTTCAACTATTGAGAATGTTGACAGTGAAGTGTGTCTAGACCAGGGGTGGGCAAACTTTTTGACTCGAGGGCCACAATGGGTTCTTAAACTGGACCGGAGGGCCGGAACAAAAGCATGGATGGAGTGTTTGTGTGAACTAATATAAATTCAAAGTAAACATCATTACATAAAAGGGTACGGTCTTTTTTTTTTAGTTTTATTCATTTCAAACGGGCCGGATCCAGCCCGCGGGCCATAGTTTTCCCACGGCTGGCCTAGACTGAGCGTCACACAGGGGGTTGACTGAGTCTGGCGTAGAGGTGAGGCCTGGACCGAGGACAACACAGGAGTCACTGTGCAAGGTTACTGCCCACCGTGGCCTGCAAGCAGGTGAGAAGCCCCGGGAAGAACGGCGGCCGCCGAGGAGAGCAGCTGCCCGTGCTGCCCTTGACCTGAGAACTCACGGACCCTGGGGCGCCCCCCCCCGGCAGAGTTCAGGGGCAACGGCCCTTGGTGAGGCTCCAGAGTGCCAGGCGGGGGTGAGGCTGGCAGGGCACAGGCACGGCTCTAGCGGGAGGGCACCACCCAGAGCAGGGCTCAGGGTGTGCAGGTGAATGGGGCGGTGGCTGGGAAAGGGCTCGAGCAGGTGACAAATGTCATGAGTCACGATGCTGGGTGCACAGGACACGGATTCCGGGAGCCCCTGGCCCATAAGGGAGCTCAGGTGGAAGGCCGTGCTGTCCCTGTTTGATCTGACGTGCACGTATGAGGGAGGCCCCCCGGTGCCTCAGTGCCACGCATGTGCACATATGAGTGAGGCCCCCCGGTGCCTCGGTGCCACGCATGTGCACATATGAGTGAGGCCCCCCGGTGCCACGCATGTGCACATATGAGTGAGGCCCCCTGGTGCCTCGGTGCCACGCATGTGCACATATGAGTGAGGCCCCCGGTGCCTCAGTGCCACGCATGTGCACATATGAGTGAGGCCCCCCGGTGCCTCGGTGCCACGCATGTGCACATATGAGTGAGGCCCCCGGTGCCTCAGTGCCACGCATGTGCACATATGAGTGAGGCCCCCTGGTGCCTCGGTGCCACGCATGTGCACAGCAAAGGCTTCTGTTCAGACCCGGGTGATGGAGAAGCTGCAGAGAGGCCTGCTCGGTTCCCAGCATCCTTCAGACACAGCCCACGGCACATTCAAGTCCCGGGCTCTTCCAACCTTCCTTGTGTCACCCGAGTTCTCTGCACGGTGCCCCCTGCAGGTGGTGGGTCAGGACTGGTTTCCCTCGGGCAGCCACTGGGGGAGGGGGGCCCCGAGAGACCTGGGGGAGCGCTGGTTCCTGCGTGAAGCAGAGGTGCCCTGCGGCCCTGGGCCCCCTCTTAGCTACAGAAGCTGAGACAGTCTCACCGGCATCAGGTGTTTTAACCAAACAGTGGCCAACTGAACGCCCTCAAGGATGTGGGGCCCTGGGCGCAGAGCGGCAGGAACCCGGCTGGGATCACCCTCCGTCCAGGGAGAATGAGTGGCGCTGCCCTTCCCGCACCGCGAGAACCTCCAGCTGCTGACGCGGGAGTCCTGGCTGCGCACACCTCTCTCCACAGAAGCTGAAAAATCGCTTGTTATTAATTTGCGTAAAAGCTTCCAGCTCCAGAACGCGACTACAAAGCTATTTTTGCAAAGCGAATTGGAGTCCTCAGCTCTTGCTTTCGAACGACAAGCCGTTCATCAGCGTCGTCAGCAGGGAGCTGAGGATGTCTTTCCCTCCATTGTCCCCGTGCGATACACACGGCGGGGCTTAGCGCGTCTCTCCAGCTCCCCGCACACTCCTCTATGAAACCCTCCGCTCAGCCCGTTCCAGGCAAGCAGGCAGTTCCAGCTCCCTTTGGGAAGATCCCCATTCGCAGTCCATATTTATTACCCGCTCTCTTCTGTCAGTCAGCAAGCATGTATTCGGCTTCTGTGCCAGCTCGGCGCCCTAGTGGGTAGTGAGTGGAGACACCCTACCTATTTAGCCCTCACTGGGTGCCGGGCCCCCAAAGGCGTACGCTCCACCTGTAAGCGGTGGCCTCACACCAGAGCCCACGACAGTGGAGTGTGTGTTCTATGCTTGGGTGGCACTGTCCTTGGGCATTCATCGACAGACCAGGTAAACCACCCATACCTCTCAATAATCTTACACACGCCCTCTCTTTAGTAAGAACTCAACGAAAATGTTTCATCAGGCATATCGGTGTTTGCAATACAAATAGACAAGTCTTACACGTTTGATCAGATTTATTACTGTATTTTAGTCCAACCGCTACAGGTGCGACAAATACAAAACCATCGTCACGTTTCCAAGGTAAAAACTGCAGAGCAGCTCTGTGTCCTACAACGTTACCAATACTACAGCTTCCGGACATCAACACGTCAGCTGGCCGACGCGCGTGACGATGCATTTGAATCCGGGCAGCGTGGCGCCCCTGAACAGCGCTGCTCCAGCCGCGCTCGTCCCAGCGCGCCGCGTGGCACATGCACTTCAGTGGCGGCAAGTGGGGAAGCGAGGATAACTTCTGATGAGCAGCTGATCACAGAACATGCAGCGGTGACCCTGCCATCGTCTACTATTCCTACTGCTCGGTAAAGGTCACGGCTAGCTGGCCTGACAGCCTGTCCTACCATTCGCTTGGCGGTGGCAGCAAGAGGCCCAGTCCCTGTGGGAGGCGGGCAGCGCCGCCCTAGCGGGGTCAGTGCACTCGGCAGTGGCCGCCTGGACTCCACGTCCAGGCAGAACGGAACCCGCTCCTCGAACGCATGTCCCCAGGGCCCCCCGCGCCTCCTCACTAGCTGACCAGACACGGGTCCTCGCCGCCAGGCTTGACCTCGCCGGCCAGCAGCAGGTTCATCACCACCTTGGTCAGGTAGCTGCAGGTCCCGCGCCGGCCCAGCGGGGGCGTGTTGTAAAAGGAAGTCATGTCGTCCTGGGAAGGAAAGGGAGGTGCGTTGGATTTTCTGCCTGGTGCAGAGGTGGCAGGCCAGCTGGCATGCTCAGTGGTGGAGTGCTGACTTCCGCACTAGGCGGTCCTAAGGGCCCTGACGGGGTTGCAGACTCGGTCCCCAGTGCGGGGCGTGCAGGAGGCAGCCCACCCATGACTCTCTCCTCACTGATGTCTCTCTTTCCCTCTCCCTTCCGCTCTGACGGGCGACGTGAGTGCCGGCCCCGGGAGGTCATTCTCAGGGTTCCCTCCTGGAACACGCCGCCGAGAGCTTCCCTTTCCCGGTCCTGCGGCGTCTTCTCAGCAAACAAAACAAGACGGACATTTTCCGATTCTCCTCTGGGCTGACAGTGCTTGTTTACTTAGGCCTCCTGACAGCTGGGCATGAATGTGACAGAGCCTGTAGGGGGCGCACACGGCGCCCGCAGACCTTGGCCCACACCCCTCCCTACAGGGTGGAATCCTGCAGCCTCCTGGGGCCCGGGCTCCTCTCTGTAAAGCACGCTTGACCCGCTGCCTCTGTGCAGGAAATTCCCAGGTTTCTTTCCACAGAACTTCATGGTGGAATTGACTCCTAATTAAATATAAAGTAGCCTGAATTCCTCAGGCAAGTCAGACCTCCTGCCCCTCCCCACCCCAAGTTCTCCCTTGTGCCATCTGGGAATCTGCCAGTTACGCAGTAAGAGGTTGGGATAGTTTGAAGAATTGAGGCAGGAAAAAAATCTACGAAAAGCTATTTACTCACTTGATTTTCAACGCCCTTGAGTTGACTCTCGTCTTTCTGAAATTCCTGAAATGCTTCTTTCACCAGTTTGTCCAGGTCGACTTTGTCCTGAAACTCGAGCTCGGGGTTCCTTTCCAGGACAACGGACACGACCATGAGCAGCTGGGAGAGACGACAGTGAGGCCAGGTGAGTGGCCGGAGGTGGCACAGGCTGGCGGGTTCACCCCTTCCCAGCCAGGATGGCCCTGCGGCCCCCGTGCGCCCTGTACAGCGATGGGCCTAGGCTCGCTGTGGCTGGAACCTTCCGAACCTTGCAAATCAGCAGCCTGCGTCCTACTGGGAATGACAGTGCTCTTCACTGTGGGTCCCTGTAGCCACGCTGAGATGTTCAGTCGTTAAGAAAAGCTAGAGACTCGGAGATGACTGTCCCACCCTGTCTACGGCTAGTGCCCAACCCCCGCCCCCTCCCCGTCCCCCCTCCCCCTGTGTCTGAACTCTCCTGGCCGCTGGGCAGTAATCCTTGTCGGCCAGACACCAACATCAGCGTCTGCGGGAGCTCCCAGAGGACATGGGAGGCAACAAAGCCAGAGGCAGCGGGTAAGTCCGTGGAGACTGTGGATGGAGGCTCACGATCACGTGACTCAGAGCCCAGCACCCAAATGACTATATTTTTATTTTTTTTATATATTTTATTGATTTTTACAGAGAGGAAGGGAGATGGATAGAGAGTTAGAAACATCGATGAGAGAGAAACATCGATCAGCTGCCTCCTGCACACTCCCTACTGGGGATGTGCCCGCAACCAAGGTACATGCCCTTGACCGGAATCGAACCTGGGACTCTTCAGTCCACAGGCCGACGCTCTATCAACTGAGCCAAACTGGTTAGGGCCCAAATGAGTATAAATCCGTGACCCCACAGCAGTTTCTCCAGGGATTGTCATGTTGTTAAAAATGCACTCTCCCCCTCTCCCTTCCTCTCTGAAATTAATAAAAACATATTTTAAAAAACAGACAAGGTGCTCGCTCTCTACGATGCACTTGCTGTTGAGGGCCAGAGTGACAAAGCTGGACATCCTTCTGCCCAAGGACGTGGGACATGGGAATTGTTCCTATGCCTCGGCTCGGGTCAGAGGTCAGGGCTCTGTCCTCTTCAGGACCCAGTGGGGGGCGGGGGTGGGGGCCAGGCAGGTGGGAAGCTCTGGTCTCCTGGCCCGTCTCTGCCCGGTTTTCAGGGAGAAAGAGAAAGCGCCCGCCAGCAGGCCACGCGCCCACGCACCTCCACGATGATCTGCCTGTACTTGGGCTGGTCGATGTTGCCCAGCATGTCCTCCACGAGGAGCGAGAAGTTCATCTCGTACATGGTCATGTCCGACAGGGTCGGTTGCTGGAACAGAGAGCCCAGCGTCACCGCTGCGTGGGGAGGACCTGGCTCTACCACGAGGAGCTCCACTCGCTCCCCGAGAACCCCTTTCGGTCCCTACAAACCCCGAGAGCTCCCCAGCTCTAGGGCTCCGTCTCATGTCGAACGGCGAACCCCGCCGGCGCTGTGAGAACTAACCTCCGTTTTCAGGAGCCATCGTCGCCTCAGCGGTGTGTTTAGGGGAAGGGACTAGACTAGGAAACCACGTCCGCACACGAGGGGACAGTCAGGAGCCGAGACGGCGCGTGGAGTGCACGCCAGGCTCTGCTCAGCCGTGGGCGGAACCGCGTACAGAACACGGTGACGGGCCTTACAACATGGAATGCGCGGCAGACGCCACGTCAGTCCTCGCCGTGGAGTTTACCTCGTCTCTGCGGCGAGTCCTGCCTGACCCGGCGGCGCAAAAATGCACCAAATCAGCAAGGACGGCGCTGTGTGCGGGGAAGGCAAGCCACACAAACAAGCCAAAGGAAGGGGTTGTCTCTGCCCTTCACGTGTCATTTATAGAGAGAGGATTGCCCGTGGGCCGGGCACTTTTCACAAGCAACTGAGAGCAGGAAGTGAGCTGGGCCTGGGCGGAAGGGGCTCTGAGTGTGGCTCCGAGAGTGGGGGCAGGCGGAGTCCCCGGCATCCTGGGGGGCAGAGGGCGAGTCACACTTTCCTACCTACTTCCCGAGAACGCCCCTCAGCCTCACCACTATGTGCATCTCTCACTCCCCAGGGGGCCCGCGGGAGCGCCCCCTTTCAGGGGAAGGAAGCACACTGTCCGCCTGTGCAAGGCCCGCCCTGCATTCCGTGCGCCCGTCGGCAGGCAGCCCCACCTGCCGCTACTGCCCCATTTCTAGGCGTGCTTAAAGGGGGCGGGGTGTCGCATTCGAGGGAGGAAATAGGAGAAAAGTCTCCTCGTCGCACTGGATGCATTTTCCACCCGAGCCCCTTTCCCTTTTCGGCTCGGTGCACTCTACAGAGCCTGGCTCTACGAGTGCTGTTTGCTGGAAGGCTGTCCTCCCAGCGTCGCTCTCCCCCTAGGGCCTGGGACACACGGAAAGGCGCTGCCATGCAGAGGGCACACGGGCCCGGCTCAGGCCCCTTCACAGCCCCTCACCAACGGTCACGCGGCGGTACCTGCGGCAGGTGCTTCCCCGCGACAATGATGCCGTTGGGCGTGCGCTCCAGGATCTGCCACACGCGGTCGTAGAACCCGGCGGGCGTTCTGTTCAGAGACCCGTTGATCTGACGCCTGTTCAGCCAAGATCTGCAACCAGAGGAGAAGGCCTCAGAGCGGAGACGCCAGCGCGCCCTGGCAGGAAGCCCGGTCCAGCACGGCCGGCCCTCCTAGAGGGGAGCCATGGGAGCCGCCCGCCCGCGATGCAGACTCCAGCCCATGTTCGAGGTGACTGAATCTTTCAGAGGGAAAAGCTCGCAGGAAAGGAGAAAATCCCCAGCCTTTAAGAAATGTAACAGGCAGAACAGTATTCACTAGCAAGTTCCAAAATTAAAAATCTCACCCTGTGATCACATGACTCTAATATCCAAAGCAGTTTCACTTAAAAACATAGGAGCAGCTTTAATAATCATAGGAAAGCCTTTTGTTATAAAAATGTTCTTCAATTCAGTGCAATCACGAGTGTTCGCTTTGCCCTTATTCTAACCTCCGCACAAGTCAAGTCTATGGACGGTTCAGCCTGGAGAGGTGCGCCGTCTACTTAAGGAGGCAGAGAACGGGCCACCTGCTTCACGTTACCCAACCAGGCCTTGGTGCCAGCGGGGGGGGGGGGGGGGGGGGGACGGGTGGGGGGGAGCGCTGCAAAGGCTCAGAAAGGGATGACGAGGCAGGAAGGTGCTATGTTCTGCACAGAATAATGAAAATGAAGGAGCGTTCATGAACTACACCTGAAAAGTGTATCAAGTCAAATCAGCACCGAATGGCGGCTGAAGACAGACAGTTTGATTCGCATCTCTGCACTGTCCCTGCGACTGCGGTGGTTTACTTCTTATCAACATCTTCATTCACACGCGCATCAAACATGAGTGACTGTGGACCAGGGGGCCTGTGGGGGGCCAAGGGCCTCGTTACCGTCCGTTCTGCTGCGGCTGGAGAATGTCCATGAGGAGCTGTTTGACGGCGCTGGGCGACAGCTGGTACAGGTCCACGGCAGGCTGGTCCCCGGCCCGGATCTGCAGCTCGTACTCCATGGCGTGGATGATCCACCTGCGACAACACAGGGAAGAGCGCATCCATAACCGGGACCAGTCGCCCGGGCTTCTGGCTCAGTGCCCTTCTCAGCACCGCCCACCCGGGGCGGAGACGAGGCCTCTCAACTTCCTGAGCCCAGAGACCGACTCCCATCAGGGTTACGTGACGGGATCTGACCGTGGAACGCGCGGCCTGTGCTTGCAGACGAGGTCAGGCAGTAAATGTGAAAACTGGTTAGAACTCGGGATCTTGCCAAATGAGATCCCATCCACTGGGCACGACAGGACACCACACGAACAGCTGTCACACTGTCCTTTTTTATTTATTTATTATGTTTTTATGGATTTCAGAGAGGAAGGGAGAGAGGGATAGAAACATCAGTGATGAGAGTCATGGACCGGCTGCCTCCTGCACGCCCCACACTGGGGATGGAGCCGCAACCCGGGCCTGTGCCCTGACCCGGAATCAAACCCTGACCTCCTGGTTCATGGGTCGACACTCAACCCCTGAGCCACGCCGGCCGGGGCTGAGAAGCTTTTCTAAGTGTGTTTACAGTTTTATCTCATTTTGTTCACTTATCGTATCCTGAGGAAAGAACTGAGATAAACTAGGTTTGCAAACCAAGGAAAAGTCTGGAAAGAACACGGTGCCCGAGGGAAGCAGCTGCACACACCATTAGGGAGAGGCAGGGAATGAGCTTCCCCAGCGGGTCCTGTGCGTCACCTGGGGAGCCACGCCCAGGACAGCCCCCATCACCCGGGAGGGTTTCCAGTGGCGCGGTTCCTACACCCAAGTGCCATTACTTCCTGTTGATACTCGTCCCAGAAAGCCAGCCCCCACGCTGTCGCAGGTATGGAGAGGAAAGCATGGGGGGAAGGACCCCAAGGTTCAAGTCCTTCTTTCTGCCACAGCTGGTTTCAGAGCAACGGGGTGCGTCCTCCCGGGTGGCGCAAGTTCTCTCGGGGGAAGGGACAGTCGGAAGACGGTCACCCTCCCCCGCCGGCCGGGGACATGGACCCGGCGCACGGCCCTTCCTGTCTGAAGACCCTGACGAGCAGCTGGGAAAGCGGCAGATGCGCTCGGCTGACAGCTCAGCCTTCCTAAGGCTCGGGTTTGACTGGGGGACAAGGACGCCCAGGCACGTGGAGGGGGTGGGAGGGGACCCGCTCCTGGATGGGCCTGGGGATGAGCTTTTCCTCCCAAACACTCTGGCGGGAGGCTGGGAGCACGTTGTGTGCACCGGCAAGTTCCTTTCCCACGGGCCCCGTCAAGCAGGGGAACGTGAGTGCATGGAACCGGACGCCACTCTAAACCAGGAAGGCTGGCACTTTCCGAACAGAGGAAGGGCCATCAGAACGCACCAATTCTCCCGGAGGCGCGGCTCAGTGGTTGAGCGTCAACCTAGGAACCAGGAGGTCACGGTTCGATTCCCGGTCAGGGCACAGGCCCGGGTTGGGTGTTCACCCCCCAGTGTGGGGCGTGCAGGAGGCAGCCGATCCATGATTCTCTCTCATCATGGATGTTTCTCTCTCTCTCTCCCTCTTCCTTTCTCTCTGAAATCAATAACAATATTTTTTAAAAGAATGTACTGATTCATAATAAGAAACCATTTTTAATAACCATCCTGAAGCTATTTTGAGATGCTAAGAAGAATTCGCCCAGGTTGCTATTAAGCGAATGGGCATCTGCACGCCCCACACCAAGCCATCCCATAGGGGCGGCGGGCTGCGAGGGGACCGGTGCCCGATCCAGACGGGCACAGGGAGGGTGGTCTCCCTCCTTCTCTCGCATCGAATGTCAAGGCCTGTGAGGGCATCAGCCACGCTCATGACCTCAGAGCGGTGTCCTCCCCTCCTCCCTGGGCTGTGTGGTCACAGAGGTGGCGGGGCATCGGGAGGGGCCGTGCCCGGGCCGTCCCTGTGTGGAGGGTGTACAGGCAGGTGGGCGGGGTGACGCAGGCTGACAGCACATCCTCGGCTCTCCCCGGCGCTGGCTGACAGGCCCGGCACAGAGCCCGCCGCGCAGGCCTTACAGTAATGGGCCTGTCAGCGCTTGATCGACCTCAACGTGAGAGCCGAGCGCAAATCAATACCAGACAGCAAATCCAATCCTTACCGACCAGCATCCGTCCGGGCTCGCGGGCTCGCTGCTGGCCGGGGCCTGCCGGCAGCCTCGCCAAGGACCCGCCCCGGGGCTGACCTTGGAGAGAGGAGGGCGGCGAGGGAGGCCGCGGGCGCGGCGGCGCGACTCACCCCACGCGGATCTTGAGCATGCCGCTGAACAGCTCGGGGCTGTTGGCGATGGCCCAGCCCACGTGGATGACCAGCTCCTGCTGGATGACCGCCGCCCGCTCGTCGTGGGTGTTGCACGTGTAGATGATGTCCTTGATCACCCGCGGGGACAGCGGGTTGGAGATCACCTCCTCCTCGTGCCCGAAGGCGCCCAGCGTGACCTGGCAGAGGCGGAGCTGGTGAGCCATCCGCCCAGGCTCGGCGAGGGCAGGCTGCAGGGCTCGCGCAGCCGGGGGCGGGGGCGGCTGCTCCTGCCTTGATGAAAACGGCTTTGAAAGCATGAGTCCCCCCGGCCCGAGTGCATGTGGACTGAAAGCGGGGGGCAGGCGGGGGCAGGCGGGGTGTGGGGAGAGCGGCCAGGGCGGGAGGAATATAAATGACTGTTGAGATGGAACTGCTCCGAAGGACTGGAGCCCAGCAGCGCCCCGGAGGAACCAGAGCGCACTGAGCGGCGTCCTTCCGCACAGCCCACCCACGTGGCGTCTGAGGGATGCCCTCCCTTCTCTCCCAGTTCCCGTGGGGCTGCTTAACGACACTGTCGCCCTTTCAAGGGTCAGGGGAGGCCGCCCAGTGAATTCTAAATACTGGCTGCTCCCTCACCCACAGAGGCCTCCCCGCGGCCTCCCACAGGCGGGAACAAGAAAGCACAGAGGGTGGTGACGGACACTCAGAGCAGGGAGTGCTGCTGAGCAGGGCCCTGTGTCTGCAGGGGTGAGGGGAGAGCACAGCAGGGCCCTGTGTCTGCAGGGGTGAGGGGAGAGCACAGCAGGGGCTGTGTCTGCAGGGGTGAGGGGAGAGCACAGCAGGGCCCTGGGTCTGCAGGGGTGAGGGGAGAGCACAGCAGGGGCTGTGTCTGCAGGGGTGAGGGGAGAGCACAGCAGGGCCCTGGGTCTGCAGGGGTGAGGGGAGAGCACAGCAGGGCCCTGGGTCTGCAGGGGTGAGGGGAGACGGCAGAGCATGGGCCCTTTGCCCCAGTTCTGTGGTGGATAGAAACTGAGAACTTCTGGTTTGTTGCGTCTCGAGTGGTACCGGCCAGTCCAGGTGCGATCCGTTTACGAAGATGCCAGTAAAGGAAACACACTGAAGGCACATGGAGGCCTCCAGAGGCAATGAAAACTGAACCCCAATCCATGCCAGCCACCTCAACGTTCTCCAAAACCTTCTCAGATGCGGTGAGATTAACGCTGCTCCCAGGTAAGGACAGGGAGAAGCTTCCCGGCCGTGCACACCCTTCGGGGCGCTCGGCGGGCGCCACCCGGGCTGGCGCTGTGGCGAGGACGGTGGGCGCGCTGCCCTGGCCCTGCCTGTGTGCCCGGCAGAGGGGATGGAAGTTCTACCTCTCAGCAACGTGAGAAAGCGAAAGAGTAACATGAGAAAGGTGATCCAACTTCTCTTCAGGCGTTTCCTTATTACTGTGATTTCTTAAAATTGATTTTATAGAGAAAGGAGAGGGAGAGAGCCATCGATGGGAGAGAGACACATGGCCCAGCTGCCTCCCGTACGCGCCTGACTGCGATCAAGCCCACAGCCCGGCATGTGCCGACCAGGAACCGAACCCACAGCTTTTTTGGTGCCTGAGACGATGCTCAACCAGCCAAGCACCCGTCCGGCTGCAGCCACTTTGTTACTGTTACTAACGTTACAGGATAAATCACTAACTTGCTCTCGCGCTTCAGAGCTGCCATGGGGCGGGGGGGGGAGCGGGGGGGGGATCACGTCAGTTATGAGGAGCTGAGCCCTGTGTACGAGCAGCCGGTTGATTTCATTGAAGAGTTAAAGCCCTTCCTAACTTTAAAGCTCACCGGGGCCCCGGTTAACTTCTAAGAAACGACAATAAAGCACAATATTCCCCAAGAAGAGAAAGAAGCAAACAGGCGTTCACTCCGCCGGGCAGTCAGAGCACAGGAGCACAGCCAGAAGCTGAGCAGCCGCCCCTCCTAAGCGCACGCCCGCTCCATGCAGCCACAGCACCAGTGCCCATGCGCCGGCCCAGGCGGGCACACTGCACAGGGCACAGCCCTGCGAGCCGCAGTGAGCGCCATGCTTCAGTGAACTGGGGTCCAGAGCCTGGAGGGTCACAGGCCCGCCAGGAGGACCCAGAGCGGATCTAACCAGAGCTGGCAGGGGGGCCCATGGACAGGAGCTGGGGGGGGGGGGCGCCCCGAGGGCACAGGGCCTGGAGTCAGTATACCCCGAGGGGAGAAAATCGCACGTGAGGGGAGGGAGGCCTGCGCTGTGCACCTGTCTGCTCACCTGTCCTGCCCTGCGCTAGACCTGCCTTCAGCAGTGCCCCGCGTTCTGTGTGGGCGGCGGCCCTGACCTCGAGTTCCCGTGGGGCAGCAGGAGCAGAGGCGAGTGCCTTTGGTGCCGGCCTCTCTGAGGGAGATGCTGGGGAAGACCCCTGTGCACGCACCTGAGTTTCTGACAACGTGGCTACGAAGGCCTAGGACCCGAGGGCGCCAGATTTGAAAGCAGGGTCCCCCCAGGACACTTACCTGCTTGCCCTGCACTAACACATTAGTAATGGATGGGGCCAGGCTGTCCACTACTTTACTTAAAAGGCTCGCTGCGTGGCGCACCACCGACCTGGGGGCGAGAAGAGAGCAGCCAGAGGGTCACAAGCTGATGATGTGTGCCGGGCCCCGCGAGGGGGACGCAGACCTATGCACAGCCAGGGCCTCGCCATGGCCTGCGGGGCCCCGCGAGGGGGACGCAGACCTATGCACAGCCAGGGCCTCGCCATGGCCTGCGGGGACACTGAGCCCACAACACTGGGCCCAGCTGCTGTCATCGGTCCCATTATTATCTTAACCAGGAGGAGAGGGAGCCTGACAGGCCTGGGGGTGGGGGGCGGAGAGGGATTCGGTGGGAGCCCTGACTGCACAGAAAGGCTGGCTGATGTCTAACCCTGTCCATCATCTGTTCCTGGTACAAACCACCAACTGTGTGTCCTTCGGGGCCTCGGACCGGAATGCCTGGCTTACGGGACTCTCGGAGTGCTGGGTGTAGGAAGCATTACAAGGAAAGACCAGCATTTTTCTTAGCTGAAGCCAGAATGTGGGAGGAAGGAATTCACGCTGCTATTTTTACATTTCTGCAAAAGTCTTAGCCTTCGGAGAACAGATTGTTTTTAAAGCACAGCACATGCAATTTGTTTCTCCCTCAAAAGTGAAAATTCATATGGAACTTTTAGGTGAAAAAAAGTAAAAAACAGGTTTAAAACGGTTTTCTTGAAGTTCGGGGTATTGGTGAGAGCTGGCCTATAAAGGCGGGTCCATGCCTTGACCTCAGTGCGGAGGGAATGGTAAAAGCGAAGTCAGTAACTGGTCAGTCAGTGCGACAGACTCCCCTGCGTTAAGAAAAGCTGTCACCCACACACCCGCCCAGCAGGGAGGCTCGACCCTCGGATGCAAGGAAGCCCACACGCCAGGCAGCCGTGGCCCCACGCCGTGCGTGTACCTGCTTCCCATGGACCAGGATGGTGGTAACGTGCGGGGCTATGGAGGAGGAGAATTTCTGGGTAAATGCAGCCCCGGAGCGAACCGCCAACCTGGGTGTGTCAGTGCGAAGCCATAAAACGGAAAATACAGTCAATACAACTTCCGGGAGCCTGTTCTTTTCAACATACAGTCAGCACCGTCAGCCTCTGCTGGCCAATGGCCTATCTAAGATGCCAGGGTAACACTTACCTAAAAGCCAAGTGAAACATTTATCTAAAAGCCAAGTGAAACATTTATCTAAAAGGCAAGTGAAGCAAAACCGGGGCTGCTAAGCCAAAGGACGATCATGGCCACTCGGGCCCTCACCGGCTGTCAGGCAGCACCTCTGAGCTCGCACGCTGCCCGTGCTGAGGGTCTGCAGTGAGAAACGGGGCCCCCCCAGGTTACGGCACTATTTCTCCCGGGCGGGAAGGGCATGTCTGTGAGCATCACAGAGCGGGAAGGCTGCCAAGAGACTGGCTTATCAATGCTCTGGTTTCAGAGATACGAAACCCAAGGCTCACGCGGGTGAAGGGAGTTTCTTACATATCTTGAGACTTTTTTCCCCCCAAATGAGAAAATAATGGGTCACGTAAAAAATATATATGTATACTCTTACTTTCAAAATGTTAGATTCTGCCAGTAACGCTGTTAGAATTGCTTCAAAATGCAGAGAGCCGTGCGTTTAGGCCAACTGCCCTGCTGTGAATTTAAACTGTTTTATTTCGACTTACCTCATTTTTGTTTCAACCCCTGGGAAGAGACTACCGCTGCAGAACACATTAGTCATTTTCCACGAAGCCACTGCGGGCCCTGGGAGCTATTCCGTCTAAGTGGTGAGAACTGCCTGCTCAGGGGATGACTGGTGCTGGTGCTGACATGAGCCTCTCCCCCCGCAGCCTCCGCGGCAGCGGGCAGGGCTCCTGACACAAAGCAGAGCTGGAAGCACTGCTGGGCTCCAGGGGGCAAGGTCAAGCACAGGCCACCCGTGCACACCCCCAGGTGCTGCTCCTGGGGAGTCTCTCTCCCAGGCACTTTAATCTCGGGGAGTGTGGCAGGCACAGTGCTGGCCGCGGAGTTGGACAGTGGAAATCAGGGGGAACAGCATCTTGGAGACCAGCCCATCATCTTCAGGCCCTTCACTAGGACAACACACAGAACAAACACCAGGACAAGGACACTCATACGAACCAGAGCTTCTTGCTGCCAGCTTTCCTATAGACTCTCTCGATGTGATCGGACACGGTACCTGGACATCAGGGAAGAGAGTGCGTCACATTTATTCTCCGCTTCAAAGCCCCTTGCATTTCCATTTTGTTTTGTTCGAGAGCTGGTACGCCCACACCCGTAATGTCCCGCACTGCCTGACACAGGTAACATGCAGCCCAGATACACAGTGTGGTCCTGCCCTTGCTGCTACTTTGTCTGAGCAGGTGATTTAGTGAGGACTGGATGTCTCGATTTTTTCTTAATTAATATGCAATCTCTAAGTTTTCAACACATGAAAGTGTTACTTTAATTCACTGCAGAAAATAAAACACGGAGCATAGCCAACTGAGCAAATGCTGGAGGCTCTGCATATGCAGGATGTCCTCCCAGAATGTATACATATATATTTTTGATAGCTCAATTGATATTGTTTTCTTTTCTGATTTAACCCATTGGAATGAATAATTATTCAAAGTGTGTATACGTTTTGGGGGGACACCCTGTATACGATTCTTCACTTACTTGTTCGGCAAAACTACGGAGGCGTATGGGCTGCTGCTCACACCCACGCCACGCCCTGCGCGCTCTGGCGCCAGTCCCCATGTGGCCAGGCCTCATGCTGGCTTTGCCGATGGATTAACCACGTGAGGAGACAGAGCACCAAGAGGAACCGGGTGAAGAGCAGGGTCGTCATTTTACCCTGAACTTACTTCTCTAGCTCTGGAGCTAACTGGACAAAATCACAGTCAGATTCTATACATGCTCGTGATTTTCACTCTATCGTAAGGCTTTACAGATTTAAACCATCTCAGTATCTAAGTGAAAGATGAGTATTACTCCCAAGTTTACAAAAAATGGCTTAAGAAATGATTCCCTCAGCATGTTCGTGATCAACTATTTACATGAATATTGTTCTGTTTTAAAGCACTACTAAATACCCATCCTGGAGTCCAGGCTCCTAATGAAATCCTTGCTTTTATGAAATCCTATTGTTTTAAAGTGTAAATTTCAGTGAATGTCCTCGATATAATTGGGATTCTGCTTATACTTATAGCTTCAATACTAATTAGAAATGAGGGATTCTGTTTGAAATTTGCCTAAAGTTTTTCTGCCTTTAATTAGTTAAGAAAATTAGGAGTATTTAATTCGCATGTATAATACTCAAGAAGGTTAGCTCTTAGCTACAATAATGCAAAAACGAATCGCCTTATGTAAATAAGCGATTATGTTTAGTTCGCTACCAAACTATAAATCTTATTAATTACACCGATGCTTAAAATTCTGACTCAGTTTCCAGGTCCAACCAAAGCAACATGTCCCAGGTGAGCCCAAAAGGCTGAGTAGCTGGACAACACCCGCGTGAAGTGTATCCTGCATTGTTCTCTATTGGAAAGTGCCCGATGGAGAGCTCGGGGGCTCCTGAGAGCCGCGACTCAATGCACAACCTCGGGTCCAGGGGTGACGGGTTCCCCGTGAACGCAGAGTGGCGGACACCACGGAAGGGGCTTATTTCTGTTCATCTTTAGAGCACACCCCATCCCGTGCCGGTTCCGCCCATGTGGCTGCTGTGGACCAAGGGGCGGCTAGTGTTTATAGCTACAACAATTCAATGTTGTTCTTGAAAACGGACAGAAAATAAAACTGGAAAGAGACACTGTCCGGGAGCCACCAGGTTAAGAGTCCCAGCAGAACCCCGGCTCCAACGCCGTTCAGACCATCAGAGAAACACCCCGTGTCCCTGAGCCACGAGGAGCTCACACCTCCCCCGCCGGGCCAGGTGGCGGGCATGAGCATTTCCCACGTAAATGTTTAAAAGAGTTCAAGGGAGTCACTGGTGAGCCTGGTGGGCACCGGCCACGCGTGTTCGGCAGAAGCTCACGGCAGCGCGGCCGCTTCTGGAAACGTCTCCGCCCGCCCTACCTTCCTTTGTGATGAAGGTGGGCCCTTCCCTCTTGAGCAGGATGCCCAGCAGGATGACTTGGCTGGCCAGGCCGCTGCAGTCCTGGGAACACAGATCACGGGGGTGACGGGGCGCCACAGGCCTCACTCCGGGTCCCCGGGAAGGGCCCGCCTCACCTCCAGCTTCTGCAGAATGTCCTGGGTGGGTCGGGCCCTCCACTCGGCGAGGCTGACGTCGGGCTGCAGTTCCAGCTCGGTGGCCTGGGAGGCGCTGCTCTGCCGTTTGACTTTGGAATGTTTGGGGAGCTCTAGTTCCTCGAAACTCTTAAATTCCGGAACCCTAGACACCAACAGGGAACGGTCCAACTCCTGCACCTGCCATGGGACCGGAGACACACCCGCCCCGGGACTCACTCCTCCGTGTCACTGATGCGCAGGAAGTCCAGCTGCTCCACCACCGCTCCCGATATCAGCGTCTGGAGGGCGGGAAGGCGGGCGCGGATGAGTTCAAGCCCAGCTCTGTGACCCGTGCGCACGCCTGGCTGTCCCCATGTCATTCTTCAAATGGCTTTGCCTAACACGATATCAACCCTGAAGCCATTTCTTACGTGGGCGTTCTAAAATCAGACGGGTTTGCACATGACCCACACTCACACACACACACACACACACAGCCCAGACACCGAGCTGCGCCCACGAGTCAGAGTGAATAAGGACAGCAACACGACACCAACTGTACTTCTCTCTGCTCTCGGAGCTGTGGTCCTTTTCAAGCTGAGATAAAATTCATTGCCTATTAAAATGCTAAAAAATAATTTGAAATCAAAGAAAACACGAAATGCTGAAATGGTCTGGGCAGAGACCCTGTGACTCGCTGGGTGCGCTCATGGTGGACAGCACACAGACAGAGGGCTCGGCTTCACTGGGCGAGGGGAAGGCGCTGGAGGCCCATGGGCTGGGGAGAGCAGGAGGAGGGGCCGCTGTGGCCAATGGGAACTTAGGAGAGGACTGTTAGGACCCAGGGGGGATGGTGGTGGCCTGGACCAGTGTCGGGGCTGGAGATGATGGGAACAGCTAGGTTCTGAGAGGAGAGAACCGGTTTGATACTGGATTGTAATGTGGGTATAAAGAAAGACTCAAGAATTCATTTATTCTCAAAGCTCGTAACTAACACTGAAAACATAAGAAAATTAATTTTGGCCGAAACCGGTTTGGCTCAGTGGATAGAGCGTCGGCCTGTGGACTGAAAGGTCCCAGGTTCGATTCCGGTCAAGGGCATGTACCTGGGTTGTGGGCACATCCCCAGTGGGAGATGTGCAGGAGGCAGCTGATCGATGTTTCTCTCTCATCGATGTTTCTAACTCTCTATCTCTCTCCCTTCTTCTCTGTGAAAAATCAATAAAATATATTTAAAAAAAAAAAAAAAGAAAAGGAAGTTAATTTTGATTTAATGTTTTCTAGTTTTATTAGCTTGGCCACCCTTCTGTACTAATAGCCCGAAAAGGGAATGTTTAATTGGAATCAATAAGCAAGTGGGCTGGGGAGGGTCAGGGGGACAGGACGGCCGCAGGCACAGGAGACGGCGGGAATAACGCCCCGAGACCAGCGCCTCCCACAGCACGCACGTGGAGAACACCTGCGCCCTCATGGGACTAACTGTCTAACTAAATGAGGTGCGAGCTCAGCCTTGGCGCCGGAGGAACACCAGCTACCTGCAGGCGGTCCACGTGCACCTTCACGCCCCCGACCACGCCCTTCTTGAAGGCCGCCAGCATGTCCAAGATGGGGTTGAACCGGCTGCCCCTAGAGATAGAAGCAGACAAGCAAGACGCGCACATGAACGCAGGATGAGAAACGGACCACCTCCCCCTGAGAGCCCTTCACACCTGCCCGCGCCGCCAGCCCGAGGGGCACGGGGAGCACGGGCGGCACCTCCCCGCGCCCACCCACCTGATGTTGTCTTCCCGGACGAGCACGAGGAAGAGGGGCCGCCCGTGCATCTTCCAGTACTGCCGGATGAACTGCAGCGCGTTCTGTGGGGACAGCGGGGCGGGGTGGCACCTGGCTGAGCCAGCAAAGCCCTCCATGCCCAGGTCACTCCCAGGGCACCCTGGCGTGAGCAGACGACCAGGGCAGAAGTCCAGCACCTACACGCACACGGCAGGGCACGCACAAGCTACCGGAACCACCCTGCCTTCTTACTTTGTTCTCTAAGAGAACAGACACACGGATGAAGGTTGCTTTTGTTTTGGCGTGTGGCCTGATAAGCAGTCAAGGACGGCCCCAGGGGGAGGCAGGCTCATGCTCACCTCCACCCGTGAGCGTGTGAGACGGGAGGTGGAGAGACTGGACTGAACCCCCATGGGCCTCCCGCCATGGGGAGGTTCTCCTCCGACTCAGTGTCTCCGTGCCCATCCCCCTCAGGGCCGGGCACACGCTCACGCGGCGGCCGTGATGATGAGCAAACAGGGGCGCCACGACCCTCCGCAGTGGAAACGGAAAAGGGAGGAGGCTTAACTAATGGGGCTACGAGTTGGCTGAGGTCTTCCTTGACATTCTTCGTAATAAATGGCTTCTCCTCAGCTTTTGTTCCAGAGGAGATGACCCACGGGCGCCAGAGGACCGCAGAGTCCGAGCAGCCACTCAAGCTTAAGCAGGGCAGACCCTGTCACCCAGACCGCCAGTGTGACGGGTCGGAGCCAGGACCTAGGATGGAACTGGCCGAACAGCCCTGCCTGTGGGTGAGGGAGTGCTCCCGGCTACCTTTATGTCATCTATCAGCAGCAGCACGTCCTGGGACATGTAGAAGTCACTCAGGTCGAAGATGATGGGGTAGCACACCACAGTCTTCCCCAGAATGCGGTAAATCTGCAGGGAGAAGTTCAAAATAAACACAGAGCCCTGAAAAAATGACTACTAATGTCCGATTCTGAGGAGGCAAATAACAGACTCATAAAAAACACGTAACATGAAGGAGTTTTAAAGCCCCTGACTGACTGGGGGTGTGAGTAAGCACATGACCGTCCCTCCACCACGACAGAGAGCCCCTCAGCAGCCACCACCATCCCGCTAGCTCCGGGCACTCAGAGGTACCGGAGCGGGGCGCTCATTCCCGCCCAGAGGCTTCTGTGATGTCACACAACTCCAACCAGGAGATTGGCCGTAAAAAATCATGACTCAGGCCCGACCAGTGTGGCTCAGGGGCTGAGCATCGGCCTATGACTCAGCAGGTCAGGTTCCATTCCCGGTCAGGGCACAGGCCCGGGTTGCAGGTTCGATCCCCAGTGGGGGGCGTGCAGGAGGCAGCCAATCAGTGGTTCGCTCATCACTGATGTTTCTCTCTCCCTCTCCCTTCCTTTCTGAAACCAGTAAAAATATAATTTAAAAACCGACTCCAGGGAGGAGCCCAAGTGCAGCCGCTCCCGCCCGTGGTGCTGGGCGCCCACCCCCGGAGCCGCGCACCTTGGACGTGCCGAGGCAGCCGATGGGCCTGTCCGGCCGCCCCGAGAGCCCCAGCTTGTCGTTGACGCCCAGGTGGAAGTAGGCCTGTAAGACACACGTGTTAACAGTCCAGCGCGGAGCGTGCTTTCCCCCCTGCCCCCGCCCCACCCCCGCCATTTCCTGCTCCTTTTCTTCTCTCTCCAGAGAAGAAGTGGGGGAGACCTTATCCCATGGGCTTGAGGCACACAAGCCGGCCGACGGCGGCCACTGGACTCGACCCCAAGATGTGAGAGCCAGACGGTCAGAGTCAGCTTCCGGCTCTGCCGATGCACAAGGGAACGAGACAGAGGCCCCGGGCCCACCACGTCCGCTAGTTAACGTCAGAGCACAGGCCACAGGCGCCCTCCTCCTCCCAGCACTTCTCACCCAAGCGGGAGTGTCTGACTGATTTTATTTTAAAGTTTAAGCCAAATGCTACAACTACACGGCCCCGCCGACTCCCACCACCCCTTGGGCAACGCTGGTGCATGTTAAAGGGGCGGGAGTTATGCTGTGACCCCTAAACCACCAGCAGCAGCAGGACAGCTCCCTAACGCCATAGATGCATGCACGCCACACACATCAGTGTGCAGACGTGGACATGGATGGTGCATAGATGACATCATCTGTGCGCTGCCTGTGCGTTCATCTCCATCTCAGTGCTGATGTGACTGAAGGGACGAGGTCTGCAGAAGTCAGGCAAAGGGGGCTCCCAGGGCGACGGTGGGGAGCCAGCACCCACCTTCACCAGCTCCTGCTGCGCCCAGATCTGAATGGGCTCCACCTGCTGAGGCGTCTGCGTCTGGATCCCGTACGTGTTGAGGAAAACCTGGAGGCTGAAGGGCCAGGCAGAGGGGCCTTGGGGACAGTGGGGAGCAGCGTGGAACCCACGGGCAGAGACCGGGCTCGGGGCAGCTGTATTGGTCAGCGGAGCAGTGCGCCGTCTGCCCTGGGACCCCGGGGCCCGGGGGCCTCACAGAATATCAGGTGGGAGCTCTGGGACGGGCCAATGGGGGACAGGCAAGCACAGGATTGGGGGATCCCCCTAATCTGTGTGCTTGTGTTTCAGTGCTGCACCCCAGGCCACACTGGTGTTGGTCACAGTGGTTAACACTCCCGTCACTGACACTGACGAGAACGTGGCCCTGCACTTACAGGGGCGCGCACGCCGCCCTAAACCCTGCCAGGGGCCCGCACGGAGCCCCCCCGTCCCCCTGCCCCCCTGCCCGGCTCCCCACAGCGCACGCCTCCCTCCACGCTCCATACCGCTGGCTCTCCGCGATGAGCGCCACGTGGACCACCAGGTCGTTCTCCAGGGGGCCCTGCCACACAGAAAGGGGGCGCGACTGAGAAGATCCGGTCACCGCGGGCAGCGTTAACGTCTCTGGGCTCACTGAGAGGACGGCACGAGCTGCCTGTGGGGCCGCCCCTCCTGCTCTCGCTGCGCCCTGGTCCCTCCGACACGCACAGTGGGACAGGCGGGAGCCATCAAGCTCACCACCCGGAGGTGAGCCCTTGGGCTCTTTGGAATGAGGCCTGAGAGTAGTTTGGGGACGGAGAGCCATTTCCCATCACTTCCCTCTGCGGGCAGAGGAGGAGCTACAAATGAAAACCCAACGTTCGTATTCTCTGTGAGACAGAGAGTGAAGTTACTCGTTTGACATCTTAACGCGCACACGGCTCCTCCCGGTCCTGTTAGCAACTTGCCTCCGCACCTCATGCGTCCGAGAGCCATGCTCTAAGGTGTGGCTCCCACATGGGGGGCCGGCCCACTGGCTGCAGTCAGCACCGTGTCCCCGCACAAGCTGGGGCTCAGCGGCTCCCCTCGGGGCCAGCGCTGGGCACGTGCTTCTGTTTCGGGTGACGGAGACGGGCTCTGGCCATCTGATGCCCTGAGCCCTACGTGACCCGCAGGGAGCGCTCAGAAGCTCCAGGACCCCCGCGGTAGGCAGCTCTGAGGACACGGGCACACACGCCTTCACAGGGATGCGCCCCGCTCCCGCGGCGCGCTGTCCACGGCCGACCCGCCGGGGACTGCCTCTGTGGCTCTGAGGGGGGACCGTGCATGGCATGGAAGGCCAGGAGCACAGAATGTGCGCATCAGCAGCGAAACCCACGCAGCCAAAGGCACGACCCCCAGGATCGCAGTGACAATGCCATTTCGGGCGGACTTCCGCGTGATTAAATGAACATATAACAGCCCAACAAAAATAAATATGTATTACAAACACTATAAATTCTATTTCTTTCTTTTTCTTTTTAATCCTCACCCAGGGATATTTTTTCCATTGATTCTTAGGGAGAGTGGGAGAGAGAGGGAAAGACAGAGAGAAACATCGATGTGAGAGAAGCACGTCGATTGGTTGCCTCCTGCAGGATCCCTGACCAGGGCCCCGGTGGGGAGGAGCCCACAACCAAGGTACGTGCCCTTGACCGGAATCGAACCCAGGACCCTTCGGTCCGCAGGCTGACGCTCTATCCACGGAGCCAAACCGGCCAGGGCTATAAATTCTATTTCTATTCGATAAAAACCTTAACAGTTCATGTTACTCCAAAGGGCGAGAAAGTAAATGAATTTTTCAGAGGCCCATCGAGATTTCTAACGAGAAATCAAAACCCGGAACCTCATTTCTCTCGGGTGAAGCCCGGTGTTTGCATCAGAAGGAGGGTGGGCTCCGCTGGGTCGCTGAGTCTGCGGGAGTGAGGGCTCCTGCCTCAGGGGCGAGGAGGGCGCGGGCTGGCAGGCAGCCCGGGGCGTCCCAGGAGGGCACTGCAGCTCCCGGCCGCGGCCTGGTGTTTCCTTTGGACTCGCAGGCCTGCTTGGACCCTGTTCTCTCCCTCTGCCTGGCAGACGGGCACCAGCTCTGAAGTGCCCACGCCCAAGGCACCACGTGAGCAGCGAGCGGCTGGGGGCTTCAGGGGCTGAAGAACTCCCACGGCAAACCCAGCAGCTCAGCAGGCCCCCTTCACAAACCACCTGCCTGCTGAGCATCAGCCTCAGCCCCGCCCGGAGCCCTTCGCCCACGTCCCCCACAGAAGGAACTCGGCGCCCACGAGGTAAATATGCACGCGATTTACCGATCGATACCGGCTTCCATCCGGCTCTGGAGCTTGGAAAACAAGCTCTGACGATTGAAAAGCATCCCTCGCCTACCTGCCTTCCTCCCCAACCGGCAGAGCAGCTCAAGCCGCTCTAATTGGCCTATTAAACGCAATTCACAGGCTCAGCGCTGGGGTGTTGCAAAATGATGACCGGGAACCCAAGCTGCCTCGGGGTGCTTCAGCACACGGGACCTGCTCCATCACAATAATTAAACCAAAGACGTGAAATGCTGCTTCACTCGCCCAAAATATACGTTCTATTCAGGAGACAATCCAACTCTCTGCGAGTCTCCGGGGCCTGGGAGGGGCCCCCACAGCCCCGCCGCCCCTTAGGAGGGGCCGCCCTGGGACAAGGAGCACTGGCTAAGGGGGAGTTACGTGTGGACCAACGGAGAGGTCTTCTTCAGAGACTCAGACCTTTAAGCCCGTCAATAGATTCAACATGAGAAAGGAAGCCCCAGGCAAGTGGCCTCTATTTATGAGCAAGTGGACTTCCCCCGGAGGAAGGTGCCAGGCGTCCAGTGGCTCGGAGGGGCCCGGAGGGGGGGCGTGGAGGCCTGAGGCATTGGTTACAACGACACCAGCCACAGGCTCCGTGTGCTCCTGGGCGCTGGACCACAGCCTGGCGTCCTGCCCTCCCCCCACGCTCCAGCCTGGCCATGGGAGGCCATGGCCGTGTGAGCCGTCACTGCCCTCCTGCTGCTATTGGAGCTGCTCATCTTCCTCAGCTCAGGGGCCGCTGGAATGGTGCCAGCAGTCAGCCCGCTGCTTTAAACTTCCAGGTTGACCTCCCTCAGTTCTGGAGAGTTCTGACCTGGCGTGTCCTTCCCATTGGCTCCGGGTAAACAGTGATTGACAGGAGGCTCTTCTTCCCTAAAGATGGGGATACGCCTGAGAAGCTCCTCTGTGGCTGGGGAGCGGGGGGGGGGTTCTACGCCCTCGGAGGCATCGCCTGGGAAGCCCCTCTGTGGCTGTGCGTGTGTGTATGTGTATGTGTGTGCGCGTATGTGTATGTGTGTGTACGTGTGTGTGTGTGTGCATGTGTGTGTGCGTGTGTGTGTGTGTGTGTGTGTGTGTGCGCGCGCGTGTGTGCATGTGTGTGGGGGGCAGGTTCCCGGAGGCGTGTTTGCCACCTGGGCTGGGACCTTCTGTTTCATCGTAACGACCACGGGCCCTGTGCTCAGTGCTAAAGACCCCACCTTGCAGGGAAACCTGGCTCAGGGTCCCATGCACACTCTCTCTTTGCCAAGCGAATGACGTGAAGTGTGTTTTTAATCCTTTAAGTAGAAATTGTCTCAAACTGGTCCAACGATGTGAGAGCACTGGAATGACGTGAACCGAATAAAGCGGGGCCTCCTGCCAAGTTTCCTTAAATCGCCCAAGACTCGTAAACCTCAGAAACCGTGAGCAGCTCTGAAACAGGAACAACAAAGGGCGCGGGACAAGCCCGTGCTGTCGGAGCTGCAGAGGAATCGGCTGCATGGAGAGGCTGCCCCCCGACTGCGGCAAACGCACCTCGGGGCCCGTCTCCACCACTGAGTCCGTCACTCCCGCACCTGGCTCCGGGCACCGTCCACGCCATCGCTCCGAGGGCACCCGCAACCAGGTCCTGGGAGCCCGCGACGGCAGTGCCCCGACTTACACACCACACCCAGCAGCCATGTGACGATGCGCGAGCTGCAGGGCGGCGGTGGAGCCCAGGCCGGGCTGCTGTGCGGCGGGCCCTCAGGTCTGCAGACCAGCCCCCAAGTTCCGGCCAGTTCTGTGCCCTTCCTCCCAGACCACATGTTGTCAGCCTTCCTGACTGTCTCAGAGTCCAGCTCTCCCCACCTTCACACCCACCCCCGCCTGTTCCTGCCTCCCCCTCGCACACCCCGCTCCTCTGCATCGCCACCCCTGCAGGTGCGCTGCGCTGTCCGGACGGGGAGTGGAGACAGAGCCCGTCCCCGCCTGAGCGAGGGGCCCAGGCCGGGAGACGCGTCTACTGTGCACTCACACCGGCGCTCTGTGTCCTGAGAAAGCCCAGCGTTGATGTAACCGTCTCCGAACAGCTTCTGCTCCATTAGCCACTCAGGTCTTTGCATGTTTTGTGGAAAATGATCAAAAGGCTCAGAGAAATAGTGTGTCAGGATCGAATGGGCCCGGTTGGCTCTCCCTGCCTCTCATTAAAACGTGTGTGCGCGTGTGTGTGTGTGTGTGCGTGTGTGCGTGTGCGTGTGTGTGCATGTGTGCGCGCGTGTGTGTGCGTGCATGTGTGCGTGCGTGCGTGCGTGTGTGCGCGCACACGCGTGTGTGTGCGTGTGTGCGCGTGTGTGTGTGTGTGCGTGTGCGCGCGCGCGTGTGTGTGTGCGTGTGCGTGTGCATGTGCGTGTGTGCGCGCGCGTGTGTGTGTGCGTGTGCGTGTGTGCGCGCGTGTGTGTGTGCGTGTGCGTGTGCATGTGCGTGTGTGTGCGTGTGTGTGCGCGCGTGCGTGCGTGTGTGTGCGCACACGCGTGTGTGTGCATGTGTGTGTGTGTTCACGCGCGTGCGCACATGCCCACATGCATGTTTTTTAAACTAAAAGAAGCGCTGCCCAGGCTGGTCTGGCTCAGTGGTTACCGTGTGGGCCAAAGGACCAAAGGGTCAAGGGTTTGATTCCCGGTCAAGGGCACGGACCTCAGTTGCAGGTTTGAACCCCACCTCCATCCGGGCGCAGGCGGGAGGCAACAATCAATCCGTTTCTCACATCACTGTTCCTCTCTCCCTCTCTCTCCCCGCCCCTTCTACTCTCTCCAGGGAAAAGCCCATGGAAAGACAACGAAGGGGCCTGTACACTGTGTGGCCTCACTCCTGCGAGAGGGCCTTGCTGCTCTAGTCAACAGCGTCCACCGGCTGCGCCCGGCCACGCAGACCCGCTCCCGGCCCTCAGGCATCTCCACAGCCCACGGCGCCTCATCCTAACAGCCCACGTGACCGGTGCCGCTTACCACTGAGCTTGCTCAGACTAACAGTCAACCTTGCTGACCCTGCAAACGTTCATTCTGTGGCCACCACGTAGTCTGCATCCACAGGAAGAACTACACAGAATGTAAAACACCCCTCCGCCCAGCACGAGAGCAGGCAGCGGAGCGACTGCCAGCCCCGCGGCCCGCCCGGAGCTGCAGCACGAGAGGCGCCCGCCCCGCCCCTGCCCCCGTGCACCCCGCACCTTCTCAAGCCCGCGGGACACCTTCAGGTCACCCTGTGAAGAGGACGTTTACCGGGAAGACATCTCGCTGGACACCTCTGGCTCACACTTCCTCCTTCACAGGCAGCCCTCACCCCAAGACATTTTTAAAATTCAAGTCTAGTCACCGGCCCGTGTGGCTCAGCAGGCTGCCCGCTGCCCTGTGCACCCAAAGGCTGCTGTTCAATGCCCAGTCAAGGCAGGTTCAGAAGGCAACGCTCGATGTGTCTCTCTCACATCAGTGTTTCTCTCTCTCTCCCTCCCCCCTGCCCGCCCTCCCTCCCTCCCTCCCTTCCTCTCTCTGAGCATGTCCTAGGGTGAGGATTTAAAAATTAAAGTAAATAAATCAAATGAAAGTACAGCTGACATACAGACACGTAAATCCTAACTGCCCGGAAGAGGGAGAGCCTTGCCCTCGGAAGGAGCAATAAAAACCGCCTTCGGAACACACCCTCCGCCAGTTAAGCGGCCAGTGCCCTGCATGAGGCGCGCGGGGCAGCAGGTCTCCTTACCTGGTTGGAGAAGCGCATGCTCACGTTGCGCTGGCTCTGCAGCGGGACGTAGCGCTGGATGGGATCGATGTCCTTAGGACTGATCAGCTCCTCCGCTGGGGAGGACGGAAAGGCGTTACCCAAAATGCACCTGTTCACCCCCAACACCAGCAAAACCTGACGGCATTCACGAACACTCTACCAACCAGAGGAAATCTTTGTGATTTTAAATTAGATAAAACTACGACATCAAAACATTAAGAAACAAAAGAAAAAGTGAGATAAGTTGGATTTGGTCACATTATAAACTTTATTTCTCGAAGGACACCATCAAGAAGGTCAAACTGACAGCCCACAAAAGAGGAGAATATATTTGCAAGCCATAGATCTTGTAGGGACTTGTTCCTTGAAAACATAAAGAACGCTTACAACTCAGTAATAAAAGACAAACAGCCCAATTTAAAAATGGCCACCGTAGCCATAGTTATCTTAGTGTTTTGCTCACACATGTGAAAGTTAATTGAATAATATAAATAAAGACCCTACTTCTTTTTTTATATATTTTTTTATTGACTTCAGAGACTAAGGGAGAGGGAGAGAGAGACAGAACATCAGTGATGAGAGAGAATCATGGATCGGCTGCCTCCTGCACACCCCCTATTGGAACTCGAGCCTGCAATTGAGACATATGCCTGACCAGGAATCAGACCACCTGGTTCATAGGTGGATGCTCAACCACTGAGCCACACTGGCCGGGCTAGGCCCTACCTCTAAAGTGAGTTGGCCCTGTTTTCACTTTCACTGCAGATAAGCTATGAAAACACGCTCATTCACTCTTGATCTTCCGTTCTACAGCAATCATGTAAAAACAACAGCCTGCTGACTTGTCTAAATTCACCGCGTTTAATGTCTACTTAAAAAGGACTTCCACCTCATTTCCTTAGCAGTGACCAGTTCTGGAAAACAGGGCGGGAGTCTGCCACAAAAACGCATGCCCGTTTCTTGCAGCTTGGGGAGCGTTTCTCACGGTATCTCTAAGCTGGGCAACGTCCAGGCATATGGCAACGCTACCCTTTACACAGATCGCCACGGCGTTTCTAGGGACATTGGGAGAGGTCTTCAACAATGAGCGAGCGATATTAATAACAGAGGAAGGAGGGAGGGAGGAGCAGCGGCAGCCACAGCAACAGGTCACACATCCTCACAACACCCTCATTCGCAGGCGATGAATCGGAGGCACCACATGGCCAAGCACCTAGCACCCGCGCTGGGGAGTGGCAGAGCTCAGCTCACACAGGCAGGCTCTCCTGGGCCTGGGCCCTGAACCACGGGGAACCTTGCCCTTTAAGAGCAATCGCTTTCTCTACCCCTTGATGGGAAGACGCCAGGAGGAGGCCACAAACAGATAAGTCAGACCTACGAGGTGGTAGTGTCCCGCCCACACCAGGGAGCACATGCCAGAACATTCTCTCGCGTACTTTTGCAAAATTTAAGTGGAAGCAATAGAGGCTTAATGATGGCAAATATCGACCTGTCATTTCCATTTATTAATAGCAGTTTAGCTCGTGAGGCAGGGTTGATTAGCGCCGTGATATTCTAAACAGCAGCACATTATTTCCCGGCCTCATTTGTCTGATCATTGGGATGTGGAAAGCTCCCACGGCCATCAGCATTTTACATAATTAATGTTTCGCCGCCAGCCACGGAAACGAAGCTCTACCTTATTATTTTGTTAGCTAGAAAGGACGACAGATAAAGACGTTATATCCTTGGAAAGCATAAGGGCCAGTCTACGAACACTGACACGAATGAAGCAGCTGCCGAGGCCTTTGAAAGCTCTGACTTCCTGGCGTGTTTTTCTCGCGCGCTCTGCGCTGCGCCTGGGCCTGGCTTGCTGCTCACGAGCCTCCCTCCAGGCGCTCGCCTCTGACGCCGCCCCTCCCTCCCACTGGCATGGAGCAGGCCCTCAGGAGACTCAATAAGCAAAATGACAAACCGGCGCGGGAGCAGGTTAGAAACGTTACTTGCTGTCATCGTCGCTCTCGTGGCCACGGCGGTAAACGTGGCTCAGACCTTAAAGGTCAAGGAATAGTTGTTTGTTTCTCGCTGCACTGGTTTCCGTCACTCGGGAAGCACAGCCGAGGCCCGGAGGTGCCAGCTCCGTGGCACCTGGCACCGTTCCCTGGGGAGAGGGGCCAGCCTGCAGGAGCACACCCGACCCAGCACAGGATGGGGAGGTGGCTGCAGCTCCCCGCACAGGGCCACCCTCCGACAGCCAAGCGTTTCCACAAACACGGCAGCCGCTTTCAACCCTCAGCGGGTGGGTGGGCCATTCATATTTGCCTTTTAATGCACAGAAAGGTTTATGAAATAGACCCTGAGTTCAGCTCAAACCATCATTGTTGAGGGTAAGAAGATGTATGGAGGATAATTTTTGTTTCTTTAATGAAATGACAATTTAAAAAACATTTCACAGAGCCCTGCTGGTGTAGGTCAGTGGTTAAGCATCAACCTATGAACCAGGAGGTCACGGTTTGATTCCCGGTCAGGGCACATGTCCGGGTTGCAGGCTCAATCCCCAGTGTGGGGCGTGCAGCAGGCAGCCGATCAATGATTCCTCTCATCATGGATATTTCTCTCTCTCCCTCTCCCTTCCTCTCTGACATCAATAAAAATATATATTTTTTAAAAAGATAAACAAACTAGGAAAATGCAAGAGAGGTTTAATACACGTAATATATAAAACACTATGCAGACTGAGAAAAAAACATAAAACCAAGGTTAAATGGGCAGAGCGAAGTAACGAGACACTTTACAGAGGACAGAGAAATGACTAAGAAATACGTTTTTTAATAATCAGCATGTAAATGAAGCAGAATACAAAGTCACATCTTACTAAGTTAGCAAAGTATGTCTGTTTAATGAGCATGTTTAATGCCACAGAGGCTCCGGGTGACACGCTCACGGGAGGCCCTGACCAAACCCATAAAGTGCTGTGGTCATGGCTGCGTGGCCTGGGCAGTGGGGAGGGCTCTTCTGAGCCTCGGGGATGACACCCAGTACACGGGTTCATGGGAAAGAAGGAACCTGGAGATAGCCCATCCCTTTTGGCAAGCGGCTTGCTAAAGCTCTGACCCCAGGTGGCCATCCCATGAGACGGGAGTGTCATTCTATTCTATAAAGTGCATCGGCGCCCCCACAGCCTCTGCGGGAGCCCCACACGCCGCCGGAGCCCTGAGATCAGAGCGGCCCACGCCTACGTGACACCTTCCAGAAACTGCCCATCGGCACGCAGTCAAAGAGGCGCATTCAGAGGCCTGTGCAGACGAAGCAGCTCCCCGGCCTCCGCACCGCACCCACCCCGAGACCGACAATAATGGCCGCAGACACACACAGTCTGGGCGCGAAGACCCGGGGAGCCCGCCCGCCGTCCCCACTCACTCAGCAGCTTCGCGATGATGTACAGGGCTTGGCCCCAGAGGAACAGCTTCCCGTCGCGGCCACAGTTGCTGGGGAAGCGCTTCTGGCTGCCGGGGTTTCTCTTCTCGAGCTCCACGAAGTCGGCCGGCACGTAGTAGTACTTGGGGACGACGGGGTGGCCTGGGGGTGCGAGAGTGACTGTTAGGAAGCAGAGCGAGACGAGGCTGGTGCAGGAGGTGACGGGCCCGACGGGCTACGGGAAGCGGCTGGGGGGTCCCTTTCAGAAGCTGCTGGGGAAGAACTTGAGGACCCGATTCCACGCGCAGGTCACGCTATCGCCAACACTTCCTGTGGCGCCTGGAAGGGCACCCACGGCGCGGCGCGATGCAGTGCTGGCAGGCGAGGAAGCCAGTGTTAGAGGGAGGGAGGGTCGGGGAAGCTCACACCTGGGACCTGGTGCGGGGGGGTCAGACCCGGAGCCCGGCTGAGAGCAGAGAGACCCCGTTTCCTCGCACGGGCCCAGCACCTCCGCGCCACACCTTCCCCAGCCACCTGCTTAGACCTGCTCCTCGGGGGAAGCTAAGTGTTACTGTGTGAAGACCCACACGAGGGTCTGTCCTGCGCTGGTTCCTCGGTCAGCGCGACCCCTGAGCCCCGCCGGCCGGGCTGGAGCTTCTCCTTTGAAATTCCTCTGAGAATGCGTTCTGTCTCACACAGAGGACTCCGTCCCGCTCCGCCCTGGGCCCTGCGGCCTCCAACTGGAACCCACACGCTGCTCCAAGGATGGGCCTGCGGTCATTTCTAAAATATGACGTCCATCCTCAGAGGGCGGCGTCTTAGCGGACATGGACGTAACCTGAGGAAGGTGCGACAGGCGACTCCCAAGAGGAGGCCAGAGCGCCCTGGGCCGTGGCAGCACCGCGACCAGGGCCTCCCGTGGCCCTCTGCGGGCGGACTCCCCTGAGCACCGTGGTTCCGGGCCCTGATGCAGGTCCGTCACGTCTCCCCTGGCTGGGGGCTCAGTGGTGAGAGCACAGCCCCCAGACTGAGGCGGCGCAGGCTCGCTTCCTGGTCAAGGGCAGGTACCTCGGTTTCAGGTTCCATCCCCAGCCTGGCTGGGGCGTGTATGGGAGCAACCAACCAATGTATCTCTCTCACATCAATGCTTCTCTCCCCCACACCCTTCGCTCTCTCTAAAGATCAATGAAAAAATATCCTCTGGTAAGGATTAAACCAATCCTTTCAATGAAAAAATATCCTCTGGTAAGGATTAAACCAGTCCTTCCTGTCACGCCAGCACAGAGCAAAGGAGCCACAGCGGGTGGCAGAGGAGGACCCGCCACCCGGCCTGCGTCCTGCAGTGGCTGCAGCCACGACCACCTGAACCCCCCATCCCGGCCGTGCCACATGCACTCCTTTCAGAAGACACATTTGTGACAAGTGAATAGATTGCTCTTTCTAACTCATTCAAGGCCCCCTCGTTTCCTTCCGTCTGACAGCAACTGCTCTAAGAGGAATCATGCACATGTGGAAGGCGCCTCCGGGAGCCCCTGGGGAGGAGCGCCTGCAGCAGCCGCAGCCTACCTTCCGTGGTCCGGTGGAGCACGGGCGCCAGCAGGTCCTGGTACTCCTTCACCTGCGCGGCGTGGCCTCGGAAAACCCCTGCAACGCAGAGCACAGCGCAGCGCCGCTCAGCGAGCACGCGGGGACTCCCCGCAGAGCCACCGGCCCACCTACCACTATTTTGGTAATTATCTAGGTAAATGATAAACATAAATTTTAAAAAAGGTAATGAAAATGTGTGATAGTTTTCCAGGAAATCAATTTCAGAAGGCCATGTTAGCATTTAGGATTGAAAACTAATTATTAATTGAAATTTCTCGATTCTTCAGTGTGAATGTTATAGATATTCGGTGTCGAAGATTATAGCATTCGTGGTTTCTACGCATGAAACTTCCTTCTTTCTAAATATGAAAATAGAGCTGTATCATTTTAAAAATAATTCAGCCCGGCCAGCGTGGCTCAGTGGTTGAGCATCGACCCATGAATCAGGAGGTCTCGGTTCGATTCCCGGTCAGGGCACATGCCTGGGTTGCGGGCTCAGTCCCCAGTGTAAGGATCATTTATGTTTCTATCTCTCTCCCTCTCCCTTCCACTCTGAAATCAATAAAAATATATTTTTTAAAATAATAATTCACAGCGTGGTTCTAATTCTCTAAGTGATTTAGCATTGCGCCGGGAGTGGGAGAGCGTAAAATGCCGAAATGGCACAGGCGCCGTCTGAGCGGCTGGACGCGGTGGCATCTCGTGCCTGCGCCTCCCGACACGCCCAGCCCGCAGGGAAGCTCACTCACCGTCGATGATCATGTACAGGAAAAATATGGGGAATTCACATTCGATGCCATCGAACAGCTAGAACAGGAAATAAAATATGGAAATGTCATGAACAATTAGCTGGGACAATCACAGTGTCAGGGCAATGTATCAATCACAATTACCGTGGGATATGCAAAAGGAGTGACTTATTGTATAACAAAACGGGGCTGATTTGTTGTTTTTTAAATTCCCTGGACTCATTCAAGAGCTCATGTGCTTCATCATCGCTCAGGGCCTTCGCTCCATAAATGTTCACGGGGACTTAGCACCGCCCGTGCCCGGCATCAGCGGGACGAGGGCTGAGAACACAGACGCGCTCCCTCGAGGGCCCAGCCCACAGGGAGGCGGCGAGCAGGCAGCGCCTGCCGCCCTCTGAGATGTCCGTCCATCGGAACAGGGACGAACCCCCGAGTCTGCCAGGGTCAGAGAAGGGTTTGGAGAAAGGGGGCTCACATGCCTGCAGGCCTCCCCAGCGAGGGAGCGGGGGCGCCTCACCACGCACCCAGGGATTTAACTTCCTCCTCCACACAGTGGCGCAGAGGACACAAGCCAGGCAGCACTTCTGACCCGCCGGCACCGGGGGTGGCATTCTCGGGTACCTTAATCTCAGCCGGTTTGTAGTAGCGTCTGTGGGGATCCTCCAGGGACGTCCTATACCCGTCTCTCAGGAAACGCTTGAAGCCGTATTTCCCTTTCAGCTTCCGAACCACCTTGTCGAGTGTCTGGCTGAACAGAGCTTCGTCATCCAGCGCGAAGGCAGGGTAGCTGATGCAGGGGAGCAGGGCGGCGTCCGTGTTCTGGGGACGAGAAGAGGGGGTGGTGGACCTACAGGGACATGGCCGACAGCCCGCGGAGACACAGGGAGTCAGGAGTGGGCAGGGACCGGCGCCAATGAGGCACACCCCGGGACAGGGGCGTCCACGCGGCCTGGGCAGTGGGCCTCAGAGGAGACAATCTTATCCACGAGTAAGCCTTCCCAAGGCTCAACACTGACCTCAGGCTTGAGATCTTCATTAAGGCAGTGTGTGAAATTTCACACTGATAATTAATTAGTCCTTACAACTTAGTTTGTCATAGCAACTTGTTTATAATCGCGAAAAACAGAACAATCAAAATGTCCGACAACTAGGACAGTGTATTAGCAGCCATTAAAATGTATACTGTGGAAACCATTTTTTTTTAATATGGAAGCATGTCCGTTCATAGAACTCCGTTACGGAGCATTATTAAGAATATCTTCAGTTTTGTAAAGTGAAAATATTGTATATGTACATCGACCATGCGGAAACCCACAAACATGAGTGTGCCGCCTGCGATGAAAATCTGGGGGTGCAGGAATGAGATATTATTTGTCTTTGTGGGTTTTACTTTTCTCTTATCAAAATCTTGTGCTACTTCTTCTATTCAATAGTTGTTTTTAAATAATTAAATACTCTCACTTGGGGTATTTTCTAAAGAAGAGCCACAAGCAACTGCCAGAAAACTCTGAGAAAATCTCCTCCCGGCATGTGGAAGTCACCCAGAGGCGACACCACAAATGGCGTCTAATTCACGGTAAAGGTGCTCACGTGAGATCGCGACTCCCGGGGCAGCAGGGAGCACAGGGTCTGCCTGTTGCGATTGTGAGCATCGAGATCCACAAATATGACCGACCACGAGCAGCCCTGGAACAAGAGAGACGGGAGTTGTACAGAGCCGGGCGTTTGAACTGTAAAGAAACTTCACCCAAAAACACCACCACGGGCTGCATGTGAGCGTGGCTCTATTACAGAAGATTTTAATTTTCTTTTCAGTACAGTCAGGTCTTCTCAAATATCCTGCAATACACAGATTAACTTTGTAATCATAACAAATGTTATTTTCCTATTTCCCTATTTCTCCTATATTTTCTTACAAATCAAAATATATTGATGACTAATCAATTAAAGATATTTAGTCTAATAAAATGCCAATATTAGTTAGCCTGTGAATAGAGAAAGCAGTAAGACTTACCATGTATGCTTAGGCTGATCATTAGGGAAGTTACCTGCATGCCACATCATGCAAGTCTGCCCCGCGTTGAAATTTTAAAGGCACAACCTAAGGAGGCTAATTTATAAGGAATGAAGCGAAATGGTAGCTTTGGCAAGTCTTGCTCAATTTGATTAGTTTGATTTGATTTGATTAATATAAACAGTCACCTTCTATTTTCTGCCAAAAAACAAATGGCCTCCTTGTCCAGGCCTCCCCTCTCCCAGCCTCCAAGGAAGGTGTGCAGGGGCCAGGCTCCTGCTCTCACCACAGTTCTCACCGGGGCAGAGGCCAGCCAGCGACATGGTTTCTGTCCTCTTACAAACGGACCAGCCTGCCCTGCCTGCTGAGGCTCAGTTGGCTGGGCATCGTTCTGAGCACCAAACAGTTGCGGGTTCGATTCCCAGTCAGGGTACATGCCTGGGTTGCAGGCTCCATCCCTAGTAGGGGGCGTGTAGGAGGCAGTCAATCAATGTTTTATTCTCACAAGGATGTTTCTTGCTCTCTTGCCCTCTCCCTTTCCCTCTCAAAATCAATTTAAAAATCTTAAAAAAAAAAAAAACAAAAAAAACCCAGGCCATGCTCTAGGCACATCTAGGTCCAGATTTACAGGAGGATAAAAATCACCCAGGGCCATAGGCAGCTTTCGTATTCAGAAGCGATTTTTCAAAAACCATCCTTGAGGAGGACGTACAGATGGGATTAATTATCACCTGCTGTAGAGGATCAGACACATTCGTTTCAGGCGGCAGCGTCCAAAGGGAGGGAGGCTGGATGCCTTGCTTTGAGCGCTCTGCATAGCCTGAGCAATCTCTCCTCACGTTCAGACGGGGCCTCACTGGGTTGCACGGTGACTTCTCCCGTGAAGACGGGAGAAGGAAGAATGTTCTCTGAGGACGTGCCAGGCAGCGTGTCTGTGCGCCCTGGGCAGCTTTCCATCTTCCCCCTCCTCAGTCACCACAAGTCTGCCCGGCGCCTGCCTCCAGCTCGCGAGCGTATTTGAAGACCCACAGCTAGACTTCCCCACGCGGAGGTGCCCTGACGGTGCTCTCGGGAACGCACGCCCCTCCCCGGACTCCTGGTGTCCTCACCGGAGTGTCTGCCTTTGCCCCTCTGCCCCGGTTTTGCCCTCCCCCACCTCTGGCAACGCCGATCAGTTCCAGGTACCTACGACCTTGTGCTGCTGTTTATTTACATCCCACACATCAGTGAGATCATACAGTGTTTGTCTTTTTTCTCTGATTAATTTACCATAATTCCCTCGAGGCATGCCCATGCTGATGGAGCTGCCCAGACTTTATTCCCTATGGCTGACTCCTAGTCTACCGTGCACGCGTGCACCCATTCATCCATCAGTGCCCCCGGCTGCTCCCATCTCTCTTGGCTGTTGTAACAAGGCTCAATGCCATTATGTATGCCATACTACCCTCCTATTTCTCTGTCACACACACACTGGCACGCACGGCTAAATGACGTGTGGAGGGGAGGGTGAAAAGGAAATAAAACAACGGAAAGCTGCGTGAGCGCTGGGCTCCTCGGGAGGAGAGGAGTGTGGGTAGAGGCCACGGACCCGGTCGGAGGCCCCGAGAGGCCCCGGTATCCCCGGGAGAGGCGCAGCAGTAATGCTTGTGATTTTCCACGGGCTCTCACACCCACATCCCACGAGAGAGGACGAGTGTGGGCCGTGGGTGACGTAGGGCTGCCATGTGAGCGCCCAGAATGCGTGCTGCGCCCCTTGTCCCAGTCCCTTCCTGTCGGCCTCACTCTTCATCCTTCCCGTCCGGGGTGTGACGGGAGTCCATCCCCCAGAGGAGGTGGGAGGGAGGGAAGAGGTGTCCGTGGGGAGGGGAGACCGCTGGTACCACTAGGAACTTTCTCACACTCAACGCTTGGGGTCCCCAGTACTGTCATCGCCCCGACAGAAACCGCCACATTTTACACCTCCGTTAACTCCCTCCAGTGCATCTGCGCTGACCTAGCATTTTAATAGCGTGGGGTTCACTGTAGTATCAGCCGGAGCCGCCTTTGCCCGTCCAGCTTAGGAATCTTTACGAACATTGCTGAAGAACACGAGTGACTTCCTGACCCAGAGGAGGATGCGGTATTCTTACATTTCATTCCTTTCCATCAACAGCTCGATCCAGGCTACTTGATTACGTGCAGGGACTGGTTAATGACCTTCTGAACATGTAAGGCAACCCTCACGGTTTTCTCTCTTGTCCCAAAGAAAATGAGATTTAGACATATTCACAGCCAGGGGAGGGTTAAGCTCAGACCCAAACTTGCAATTCTGTGGCTGTATATGTTACACGTTCCCCTCCCCAGAGCTGTATGTTGGTGTACATCACATAGAAACCGATGTGAGAACTGACACGGAAAATACACGGCATATAATGCCAGAAATGTCTTAAATGTGAAAGCTCATCAGCAGATTTGAGGGAAAAGTTATTGGACAAAGATGATGAGAATTCTGCCGGGCCGGTGTGGCTCAGTGGTTGAGCATCGACCCATGAACGGAGAGGTCACCAGTTCAATTCCCAGTCCGGTGCATGCAGGAGGCAACCGACCGATGTTTCTATCTCTCCCTCTCCCTTCCTCTCTCTCTCTCAAATCAATAAAAAAAATATTTTTTTAAAAAAATAATGAGAATCCTTTACTAAAAGATTTTTAAAATGAAGCAATGTTCTTTAGTTAGGAAACTAAAATTTAACTGGCAAGTCCCAGGGCAGCCTGTTGGACCGCGCGACATAGATTTCAGACATTCTGCGATACTGAGGAATGACTTGGCTAATGAGTGGCCAAATTAATTAAACAGGTAATTAAAAAAGTAATCAAAGTCTGTTGCTGCTGCTGTTTTTTTACCTGATTGCCAAAGAGGTTGAATCCATTAATTGCTTCTAGAGCCGCTTTTGCTAAGCCAACGGAGCTGAAAGGGAAAAGGAACACGCTGTAACTCTGACACATCTGGCTACGAAACGAGCACCACCATCTGATGCATATTCACAAGCCAGTTTCTTCATTAACACTTATAACAACTTCCGGGAGAAGAATGTCTGGGAGGCCTCGGGATGTCATGTCGCTGTTTTAGTGTTTCTATTCGATCGTTAGTGACCTCTGGGGGGAATGTTTCTAAGGTCCCCTTGGCGTGGACAAATGGCCATAGGACGGTGGGAGCAGCTTTAACGCGGTAGCACGGACAGCCCCTGGCGCAGGAGGGAAAGGGCGAGCTGGGAGGAGGCTGCTGGGATGAGCGGGGCACAGTCACCACCAGGCTGGGCACCGTCGGTTCAGACCGACGCAAAAGGGCTGTGCTGACGGCAATCGGGCCTGTAAGACTCTCGCGTCAGACACACCCAAGTGTGGTGAGCTGCGCCCAGCCGAGCACCGCGCTCGGGGACCGGTACACCGGCAGCGTGTTCTGTCCCCAGACGGCTGGTCAGCAGGCCTCTCATCAGCCGCCACGTCCTCCTCTTTGTAACACGATGTGTGCTCCTCTGCCGCGCACAATTGTGCTCAAAAATGGGGAGCCCCAAATGTCATTAAAAACAGGACACGGTCGTCTTATAAATAGCAACCTTTAAGCATTTTAGACCTCGTGTCCTGTTTATTTTCCTTACTGCAACTGTTTTCTGAAAGCAACTGCGTACGCCGGAATACTGAACAAAATTAATGATCTGTCATCGTGTCAGCACGTCTCCCAGGCAGAGTTAACAAAGCGGGGCCGGAGCAGCAGCCTGGCCCGGAGCCTGGCAGCAAAGCCAGTCCTCCCCCCTCCCACTCTCCCTCTCCCCGCTCTCACTCTCCCTCTCCCCCCTCCCCTCCCCCTCCCTCCTCCCTGGGAGCGGCCATGCCCAGGGCAGAAAGCCCTGCAGGTGCTTGAGCGCGTTCTGAGCGATCCGTGTCGCTGTGACCCACGCTTTCCATGGCGTGTTCATGTGCCATCTCTCAGGGGAGCGTTATTTGTACCACAGGATGGTGAATAGATGGGAATCGTAAACTGCGTGGACGGGAAGTGGTGCACACAACCTTCTCTATGCCTCTCACGAAGTGCAACTAAAAATCCCGGGCGTTACAGGCAGGGAGACAAAGTCCCGGGAAGAGGGAAGGCGGGCTGCCTCGCATGTTCCAGCCTGGAGGTGAAGCAGCACTAACCGGGAAATGCCAGTAGGTGCACAAAACAGGCCCCGCAAAAGCCCGCTCCCCAGCCACGGGGCCCGGAAAAGGGCGGCCTACAAGACAGAAACTCTCGGACAATAGCGTCTCAGAAACTGTGGCCGAGTCTGCACCAGGGACTGCACCCAGCCAGCCTCTCGGCCACGCGGTTCATCTGCAGCAAGAGGTGAGCACGCAGGAACCTGAGCCGGGCCCTGGCGATCACGCACCCAGAACGAGGCGGCGGCGGCTCGTGTAGCCTCGCAGGCAGCAGGGAGACGGCCAGCAGCTCCGGGCCCCGGGCTGAGCACCAGGGGAGCCCCGGTGTGCGGTCTGGGGCTCGTGCGGAGACATCCACCGCCAGCTCCTGCGCTGGCCTAGGAACGTGTCCCTGGGACCTAGGAGCCCCCGGGCCCCAGCGCACAGCGTTCCCCGCCCGGAGCGGATAACAGAACCCTCCGCCCGCAGCGCGGGGTGCGCGTGTGAGTGAGACTGCGTGAGGGACCCTCACCCACGCGGCGCGGCCTGAGGAAGCCGCGCCGGAGGAGACACCCGCAGGAGCCCGGCTCTGTCTGCTCGCGCAGGCAGCCAGGGGTGGGCTGGAAACCGCCTCCTAACTAAAGCATCACGAGAAACCAACACTGCGCCCGGACGAGCGGGGATGCTCAGTTCTTCCCACTCTATCCTTTCCCCGTGCAATCGGTTAAATAATTGGACTTAACTGAAATGTACAAATGTGTTCATTTATTTTCCGCTGTATATTTAAGTCTCTGGCGACAGCAAGCCATTTAGAAAATAAAACAGACGCCTAATGTGATCTTTTTAACGGCAGATAGCATACATGCTGTTGCTAGAGTTGGAAATGCTTACCAGCACTGGACAGTCTGGGAAAGTGGCTCTGTCATTAGCTACGGGTATGTTAACATTAGGTGGCCAGCACCAGCAGAGCACACACCACTGTGACTTCTGCCCCGCGTGGCTTCCCCATTCATTCAAGAGGGCCAGCGAAAAGTGAGGTTTGCTTGGGAGCTGGTCTGTAATAAAGTGATCTGTGGTATAGGTGAGCGGTCACCAGCCTTTCAGACCTCACGGACCACCAGTTGGTGACCGCTGGGATAGATCAATACTTTTCTAAAAAGATGATGGGTTAGGCCCGCTGATTTACAAACCCACCGTGAACCTGCACATGCGGGGACTGAACTCCGCCTCCTGGCGCCAGCACCTGCTCTGCCTGCCAGCAACCAGCCCCACCTTCTGAGAGAGGGCTGTGCAGGGCTGTGGTTTCAGTGGACCTTCACGGATGGTTCTGGCAAAACCACATACCATGGCCCTGGCCGTTTTGGCTCAGTGGATGGAACATCAGCCCGCGGACTGAAGGATCCTGGGTTCAATTCCAGTCAAGGGCAGGTACCTTGGTTGCAGATTCCCCAGCCCTGGTCGAGGTGCATGCAGGAGGCAACCAAGTCGATGGGTCACTCTCACATCCATGTTTCTCTCTGACTCTCCCTCTCCCTCCCACTCTCTCTAAAAATCAATGGGAAACTATCCTCGGGTGGGGATGAACAAACAAGCCCACACGTAGCAGGAAGTGGAAGAGAAGGACGCGGCCGCTGCTGTAGCTCGAGGACTGGAGCACCAGCGACGACACAGGACGAAGCAGTCACTTTGGGATGAGCGCTGTGTGCAGTGACGCGGCCCGAGAGCAGCACAGGCCGGCAGAGCGCGGGGCAGGGGCGCCTCGCCAGGTCCGTGATGGTGAACGCAAAACCCCCTTCGCTCGTCACCTCCACTGCCCCCTTACAATTTCACTGCTAACCTGGAGTGCCGAGAACTTAACTTGGATGATGGCTAAAATGCAGCACTATCTTCCTATGTTCTACTTGCCAGACTTGGTTTAATGTCTGCACTGAACTGTCCTCCCGCTGGTGTCTGTTATTCAAATATTCTGAAATGTGCGTGTGCACTTGTATGCTAGTGCTTACCAAGGCCAGGTGTGCAAATGCTACATATATACGCATGTATATATACATATACACACATACATATGCACATACACGCTACACACATGTGCACGCACCTGTTAACATGTATGTATGTTAGTGTGACCGTTACAATTTACATAGTAGAAACTATCACTGCCTCCATTTGACAGATGGGGAAACTGAGGGAGTAGAGACTTTGTGCAGCCAGCCGTCTGGAGCCCGTCTTACCTTTACTAAACATCTTCCATCGGCTTAATGTTTCCTGTGATCAGTCCTTCCACCCAAAGGGCGCAGAGCGGCACAGCCCTCTTACCGTTTCCCAGCCTGCTTCGCCACTCCGCGCGCGTCTCAGTGATCTAAGCTGACCTGCAGCTCATAACCTTCACATTCGCAAATCCTTCCGTGTGCAGCACTAGGACCCACTGAGCTCCGCTTTTTGCTAAAAGCTGAACTCCTGGGCATAAATTTAGAATGTCTGAAAGGTGCAACCAGGCACTAAAGCTACTTCCCTCACCCCAAGGAGCAGGGGGAATTCATACACTATTAACAAAGGGAATTCATACACTAGTAACCGCAGTCGGCAGCCACTGCGGCTGACTCAGACCCATACAGCACAGCTCCCGGCGGCTCGCACCTCTTCCAGAAAACAGTGACCGACGCTACTCTGGATTCCAAAGGTCTGGACCTGCCAGTTAGGGTGAAGCTCGGCCCTGTGGGCAGGGGGGGGACTCCATGCAGCGCATGCACACTGGGGTCGGGCAGTTCCCTGGACTTGACTTTCAAAGAGCATCGCTGCCCTGCCGAGAGGAGGGCAGGTCCAGGCCAGCCAGCTCTGACCTGAGCTGGGGGCCGCCTGCTCCTCCCGCAGCTGCTGGGGCAGGGGAGCCTACTCTTTGACTTTAATTGTAAGTGAATTTCATCTGCATCACACAGAGGAAGGAAGCAGGTGAAAATTAACATGGAACATAGTTCCCATCTAATACTCTGATTTTAACTCATATTCAAACTCACACATTTAAATGAATAAAAACCACTCAGAAATCAGCAAGTTACCTCGAATGCAGCTCGGTGCTGCCGTTGTTATATTTGCTTCCTCTTTCCCAGACTCCAAAGTCAGGCACTCGGTAAACTCTCTCTACACAAAACACCAGGTTCTGAATGAAAGAGACCTGGAAGACAAGAAGCGGAACGTGAGGACACGGCCACAGCAGATGCTCAGATCCTGACGGACGATGACGCCCCGTCTGAAACCGGCCCTCTGACGAGCTGAGATTCCCGTGCCGCTTACAGCGCTGTGAACGCTGTGCTCGCCTGCTACTCTCACCTGGGGCCTAAAGTGAGGCGCTAACATTACACCACACGGAAGAGCCGACATGTCAGTGTCCCCCCACTTTCTCCAGCGATGGGTTATGCCGCTCGCAAGGGCTGCGCATCTCAAGAATGAAGACAAACAGAAAGTGCTGCTTCACAGTGGGTAACAGTTGGAATCGCAAATGCCCATGTGAGATGTTAAATATTCTAAAACCTGAGCAGTAAGAAGGCATTTCTCAGTTCTGCAACAAGCCAGTCCCCCGTGGGGTCGACCTGGAGTCTCACTTCTATTCCTCCGGATTCTAATCCCCCACTTTGCAGAGCCACAGGCACCCCTTCTTATAAACCCAGAGCTGACGGGGGCGGGGGGGGGGGTGGCAAACAAAAGCCAGGTCACACGGCTTCTGCATAAAACTTTCAGACGCCTGATGAAGTTTACACTCTCAGATAGAACTGTGACAGCAGAGCTCATGGTCCGCTCTTATTGAGCTCAAGTTCACTCATTTTCATGCAGGCATTTTCTAGGGGCCCCTGGTCCCGATTGCAGGGTCTTGTTTAGCCATCACGTCTGGTTCAATGTGCCCAGCTGCACACATTCGCCCCCCTTCATCACAGGCCCCCCTAGAGTGGAGATGCGTACCCCACCTCCACCGGCACGCACACAGCGGCAGCCGTTCTCAGAGCCTTCGTGTGTCAGAGCAAAGACCGTGTCTTAAAAGGAACCTCGTCCCTGAAAGGCTCTACGCAGCCCATTTGCCGCCGTGCGACCCGGATTCAGCCCCTAGACTCTGCGGGTTACCCAGGATTTTAAGTGCACACGTTGAAGGCTTATTGATATTGGCTACGTAAAAATTTTATATCGCCAGGTAAAACCTACAAGGCCAAGAAAAAGTATAAGGAAACAAGGGGAAAAAATTAAAGAGAAGGTACCAAAATTGCTTAAGTATGGATAAGCCATATAAACAATGCAAAGCTTAAAGCAATATCATATTTATAAAATCTGTCAGTTGACAAGATTTAAAATGAGCCACAGCAGATATTGAGAAAGCAAAAAATAAATGCTGAAACTTGAAAATGAAAATAAAATACCGAATGAAACAAAGCTGCCACTGACCAGGCCTGTCACCCGCCGTGAATGACACTCACGGGAATCGCGGGCAGCCATCGCGTGGGCTGCTGCTCACTGTGACGGGCCCCCACTGGTCCCGCCCGGAGCCGCCCCTTCTCCCGGCTTCGGAGCGCCTCCCGGGGTGGGGAGCACGGGAAGCCGGGTGGGCGGCTCCGGGCCCTCATCGCCTCAGTCAGTCACGTTTCTCATATTTGTTTACATTTAGGAGGCTGCTTACGACTGGTCTGAAATAGGAGTCCCTACCCCCTACGCGACCCAGAATACCTGAATTCCAATATTTCCCAATGTCATTAAAAATGAGGATGATTTAGATGAAACGAAAACATGCAATTCTTGGATGAATCGAACAGAGAAACCTTAGTGGTTATTAGTAATTTCTTCATATCATCCTTTCTCCTTCGCTATTTCTCTTCACTTCTAAATAGACTGGGCTTTCTGTAGAGCTGCATCTGGAAGGACCTAGGAGGCTGAACACCACGAGAAGGCAGGACTGCAGGCACCCACGTCCCAGCGGTCTCGTGTGCCCACTGATGGTCCTGGCAGTTAGTGTCTGGCCATGTCTTCCCCGCATGGGTCACGGACGAGGAAGAAGGACCAGTCCACATGGCACGCCTCCTCTTTGGGGATCTCCCACTGCGTGTACCATCTCAATAGCAAGAGCCTGTGCTCCCACTGCATGTACCGACTCAACAGTAAGATCCTGTGCTCCCACTGCATGTACCATCTCAATAGTAAGAGCCTGTGCTCCGACTGCATGTACCTTCTCAAGAATAAGAGCCTCGCCCTAGCCGGTTTGGCTCAGTGGATAGAGCGTCAGCTGCGGAATGAAGGGTCCCAGGTTAGATTCCGGCCAAGGGCACATGCCCAGGTTGTGGGCTCGATCCCCAGTGGGGGGCGTGCGGGAGGCAGCCGATCGATGATTCTCTCTCATTATTGATGTTTCTCTCTCTCTCTCTCTCTTTCCCTCCCTCTCTGAAATCAATAAAGAAATGTATTAAAAAAAAAAAAAGAATAAGAGCCTGTGTCTGGCTGGGCTCAGCTGAAAGTGTGTCGCAGGTGTGTGTGTCCAGCATGACCGCCCATGAAAAAAACGCCCCTCAACTCTGGGTGGTCTGGGCGGAAATTCAGTTCAAATTTCCAAGAAGAATAAGAGCATATCTGTCTTTTGAAAAACACCCAGATCCCTACTGAGAGGCCCGCAAATGAAGATGATACAATATGATAAAAGTGTCTCTCCACTTGGAAAAGGAGGGCCACATAAAGGAATGATGTAAAAATACAAATAACAACAGAAAATCTGCAAATGCTATTGTACTTTCTTTGTTACTAAAATATCCTGAAAGCTTCTATTTCAGATCGCCTTAGAGCCTTCACAGGAGTACATGCAATTCTTTATAACTTGCTACATGTTTGTTCATTTTCAAAGTGCTGAGCATTGAAAATGTAAAGACTTTGATCCAATATCCCAAATCCAGTCTCTGATTATATGAAATGAAGAATAATCCATTTTTTATTAAACAAAAAATGAGTTTTAAAAAGTAAGATAAGAGAGATCCTTGGAGATGAAATTCAGTGCTAAAGAATTGAGGAGCCCGGCCAGCGTGGCTCAGTGGTTGAGCGTCGACCTAGGAACCAGGAGGTCAGGGTTCAATTCCCGGTCAGGGCACAGGCCCGGGTTGCAGGCTCCATCCCCAGTGAGGGGTGTGCAGGAGGCAGCCGGTCCATGATTCTCTCTCATCATGGATGTTTCTCTCTCTCCCTCCCTCTCCCTTCCTCTCTGGCATCAATCATTTTTTTTAAAGAGCAGGAGGAGCGCGTACCTCGTCGGTGTTGTAGATGATCTGCAGCCCCGAGGAAATCATCTCCACCAGGTAGAGGAGGTAGAGGGACACCGCGTTGATCTGAAAACAAGCAGCACCGGGCAGGGTTACAGGAGCAGCAGAAACGCTGTCATCAGATTCCATGTAGAAATGAGACGACCAGCCCTCCGCTCTCGCTGCGGCCGAACACTGTTTCCTCCCCATCGTGACATGACGGAGCTGCGGCTCTAGCTCCTGATGAAACCCCAGCTTCGGGAGGAAACCCACCCCCTCAAGTCCTCGGCGGTTCGCCTGGAGAGGGAACGGCCGCCGGAGGAGGCGGAGGTGTATCTATGGCAGTTGTTTTCAAAGACCCACTTTCAGACTCGGGGCTAACGCACGCCTGGGGGGCACCGTTTTGCCCCAAAGGCACTTTGTCATGTCGGCCATCTCACACGCACGCGTGTCCCGTGGGCTGGGGCTCTGCCGGCCGCCGTAAACACTACGCAGCCAAAGCGCCTCCTTCAGAGAGCGCGGGACTCGGGGGCATCGGCAGGCCACGTCCGTTTGACTCGGCGGGATAGCAGAGCCTTTCAAATCTATGTGTGAACAAATGGTTTATAAGCAAACGAGTTTCCTTCTTTTAGTGTATTAGTCTATTAAAGACAGACAAGGGCCTCGTCCAGATGCAGGCGGCCACACAGAAAGATACAAGATGCTGGTTTTAAGGAATTTAGATGGAGGTGGCTTCTGAGCGGCCTGTCTCAAGGGCTGCATGCACTGCCAGCCCCCAAATATTTATTCCAGCGCTGACACTGGCACGTCAGAAACGGCTTCAGAGAGGTCTATTCCCACGGACAGCCATTTAGGGCTCCACCTCCAGGGGCCCTCTGCTCCGACTTTCGGGGTGCTTCTGTGCGAAACGATCAGTAAGTGACAATTGCAAAGGGACTGCCAGGTAGCTGGTGACCAGCATTTCTTGAACACCTACAATGTGCCCTGCACTGCGCTTCAATTCTGGGATACAACAATAAATGGGCGGTGAACATCTGAAAGCCCTACTTCAAGTGGGAAGCATGTGCCAAAGCAAGAGGTGCCGGAGCCTAACTATGTGAGAGCCCTAAGAGAAGGCTGAGCGACGACACACGCATAGGACCCTGGGTCCCACGTACGCACTGGCCGCAAGTAAGTACCGGAGACTGAGCCGCGCGGAAATGGAGACGCCGCGCTGTTGGGAGGAGTCACACTAAGTAAGACATTTCTGATCGTGAGAAAGAGGGGAGCTACAAGAAGGTCTTATGTTAGCACCAAATAATGGGCAGTAAGTATTCTGCCCTCCAGCTCGAGAAACTGCAAGAGGAGCAGGAAGGAGACGCATTAAGGATAAGTAGCGTGTAATGGTATCTGGGTCTCAGGGACAGGCAACAGGAGGTCCAGCTGAGAGCAGCGGGCAATGCTGAAGCAGAACATCGAATCCTGCAGCGTGTTCTTAGCCCCGGCCCCGAGGTTAAGGCATTATAAAGACGAAACTCAGACCCCAGAGCCTCTGGAGTGTCGTTTCAGGGACAGGTTAAGCTGGATTAAGAATGAACTGTTGTGGAACAGGAACTTCTGATCTGCCGTGACGGCCCTGTCGATGGTCTTTTATCCCCTGGTTCCTAAGTATCAAAACTCTTTCAGGTTTGATGACAAGTACAAGCTTTCATCACAGAAAAAAACTGTAAGATCTGCCCGACCGGTGTGGCTCAGTGCTTGAGCGTCGACCTACGAACCAGGAGGTCACGGTTCCATTCCTGGTCGGGGCACAGGCCCGGGTTGCGGGCTCGATCCCCAGTGTGGGGGGTGGGAGGGCAGGAGGCAGCCAATCCATGAATCTCTCTCATCATGGATGTTTCTGTCTCTCTCCCTCTGCCCTTCTCTCTGAAATCAATATACAAAAATGGCTTTTAAAAAACCGTGTGTTCCTCCTTTCGGTGGTCCTAACATCACAACCTTTCCAGCTGCCCTTTTTGCTTGTGGATTCAGTATTCAGCCCCCATAACTAACCCTGCCCGCGGCTCCCAGCCATCCGCGTCAAGCTGGTGCCCTTCCACCTTGAAGTCGCTGTGAAACACTGCGAAGCCTCCAGCCTCCTCTGCGGGGAGGGCAGGCCCGTGTGCCTCCTCACCTGCAGGTGCCCGTACTCCTCGTAGGAGAGGACCTCGTCCCCGGTGCGCAAGTTGAACACGGAGTGGAGGCAGGTTGTCGGGCGCGGGTCCTGCTTGAACTGCTGGACCTGGAAGCAAAGGCGACAGGTACACAATGCTGGCCGTTCACGTTCACGGCCAAGCTACAGACCCCAAGTTATTCCTGTGAAAGGTGTGAGCGAGGAAAGTCGCCGCTTGTAGGCAGAGGGCGGAACAAGCCAGAGACGTGACTGTTTCTGAAGAAACAGAACAGGCAGAACCCGTAACTGCTGACTGGACGGCGTCAACCGGCCGTGGGTCCTCACCGGGATGTCACTGACCCAGCAACGCGGAGGAGCAGGACGGCCGCTCCGTGTCCCACTGACCGCGGGGCGCTGCCCTGACAGGCGGTGACGGCGCTGCGGGCCACGTGCGGAGTCAGTGGGCGCCGAACGGAAATGCTGCTTCCTTCTCCGAGGGGCGAACGCAGCCCGGCTCCTGTCCGCACGGCTCCTTCCCTCCCACCCGCTCCCCTTCCCAGGAACGCAGTCCACACCTTCCCTCGCTCGCTGGACGTCCACTTTAACGTCGCAGAACACGACGTGAACACTAAATGCCCCTACAGGCCCCCTCCAAGGACAACAAAGCCCGTCTCCTCGTCTCGGTCATATTCAACTTGGCAAACGCTGACTGATGCCGACTGCATGCCAGGTGCGGGCTGGTCCCCGCGAGCACCCGCTGGACAGCAGCGGAGGGTGGACAGGATGGCACATGACTCAGCGGAAAAGCAACGGGGTTCTCTCTCTGAAAAGATGTGAGAGAGGCCCGGCCGGTGGCTCAGCAGTTTGAGCGTTGACCTAGGAACCAGGAGGTCACAGTTCGATTCCCAGTCAGGGCACATGCCCGGCTGTGGGCTCCATCCCCAGTGGGGGGCGTGCAGGAGGCAGCCGATCCATGATTCTCTCTCATCGCTGATATTTCTCTCTCTCCCTCCCTGTTCCTTCCTCTCTGAAATCAATAAAAACATTTAAAAAAGAAACATCACTCAGACCATAACTGCTGACCATGGTCTTGGACGACACAGATAGGCATCCGTGCGGTCACTCCTTCCACACAGCATGATTATCATCTCAAACACTGTCCTGGGAGCTGAGACCAAAACAGGGTCAAATTAGAACAAAAGCCACCTTGCCTCCTGGGTAAGGACCTATCGAAGGAGACGGTCTGATCCGTTTAATAAAGTGGCTGCCGCAGCTGCCGGGCGGTGTTTGTCATTTGTCTCCGAGACACACAGCACCCGGCAGAGAATTCACATTCAATCACTGCGTCGGGGGAAAGGCAACTGCTAAACGATTCAAGATGCTCAAAAGGAAAATCACGTGCCTCTGTTTTCAGCCCTAAAGCTGCTAGAAGACAAGTAATTTAACATTTCAGACAAAAAATTAGGCCCAGACTCTCTAAGCTTTGGAATGCAATGGGGTGAGTTGCATGTGAATCACTGACAAAAAGCTCTTGTGAAGCAGCCAAAATCAAGGAGACATTAATTCGTGCTTTATGGGGTCTGACATCTGGCAAGTAAAAGTAAGGAATGATTAACACAAAATTTGCTCAGCTAAGAAAACCTAGAGCCTTAGCCGGATTTCTCAGTGGTTAGAGCAGGGGGTCCTCAAACTTTTTAAACAGGGGGCCAGTTCACTGTCCCTCAGACCGCTGGAGGGCCGGACTATAGTTTAAAAAAAAACTATGAACAAATTCCTATGCACACTGCACATATCTTATTTTGAAGTAAAAAAACAAAATGGGAACAAATACAATATTTGTATTTGCATGTGGCCCGCGGGCCGTAGTTTGAGGACCCCTGGGTTAGAGTGTCGGCCCGCGGACCAAAGCATAGATTTGATTCCCGGTCAAGGGCACGTACCTCGGTTGCAGGCTTGATCCCTGGCCCAGGTCAGGGTGCGTGTGGGAGGCAGCCAATCAACGTCTCTCTCCCACATGGTGTTCTCTCTCTCTCTCTCTCTCTCTCTCTCTTCCCCCCTCTTCCCTCCCTTCCATTCTCTCAAAAAATCAATGAGAAAATATCCTCAGGTGAAGATTTTTTTAAAATCTAGATTCATGTCTTCTCTGTCTCTATTTTATTTGGCTTTTCTGAAATGTGTCCTTGTGAATAAACAGCTTCTCGTTTAGGAAAAGGTAACAGCACTGTGTCCTCCACTCCCCATGTGTAGCCTTAGAACACGCACTCAGGTAGGGAAGCCCATCTCTCCAGGCGATCCTGGGAGAAGAAGCTTGATGAAACTTTAATGGTTTCTCATGAATGGGAAATGACTTGGTAGCGTTTGAAGCAAACAAATGTTTAAGTCGATAAAGACAGCAGCGTGCACGCCTGGTGCGAGGCAGATCCCGCCCCACCTGCATCGGAAGGCCTCTCCTTAGCGAGCGGGAGCGGGAGCGGGAGCCGGAGCCGGAGCGAGCCGGTGAGGGGAGGCGCAGACGCCGAGAGGGAACGTGCACGTCAGCAGGTGAGCCCTGAGACGTGCCAGACGGCAATAGCCGGGAGTCAGCTGCTCTCCCTCCTGCAGGCTTGGGCCTCTCCTCACCCCCTCAAGTCCATCCTGTTAACAGCCTCTCTCGGGTGGTGCTTTTGGAAGTTACGTCCGCAAGCGTGTCTGACGACGAGAGATCAGTGGAAGTAGAAAGCCTTCGACTTCCTATGCATGGTTTCACCTAAGACGACGGAGAAGACCAGCCGTCCGGGCACAGCACAGCCAGTGAGCCCCACTCTGGCTTCCTTCAGCTTTAAAGAAAGGCGAAGGACACACAGTGCACGTTTTCCAATGCGGAGGGCGACATGCCCTCCTGCTGTGGCCCGTGAGGGTAGGTGAGCACCAGGAAGAGGAGGAGGCAAGGGAGGCAGCGGGTGGGGGGAGGGGGGCTGCCCAGCTACAGTAACGCCCTCCAGCCCTGCTCTGATAGGTGTGGGAGCAGGAAAGATCACAGCAGGAAAATGCTTAAAAGCTTTAAATCCTGTGCCCTGTGGTCTGCACAGACTCCTAATCCCACCCTGTACCCTGTGGTCTGCACAAACTCCTAATCCCACCCTGTGCCCTGTGCTCTGCACAAACTCCTAATCCCACAATCCCACCCTGTACCCTGTGGTCTGCACAGACTCCTCCTCCCACCCTGTGCCCTGTGGTCTGCACAGACTCCTCCTCCCACCCTGTGCCCTGTGGTCTGCACAGACTCCTAATCCCACCCTGTACCCTGTGGTCTGCACAGACTCCTCCTCCCACCCTGTGCCCTGTGGTCTGCACAGACTCCTAATCCCACCCTGTACCCTGTGGTCTGCACAGACTCCTAATCCCACCCTGTACCCTATGGTCTGCACAGACTCCTCCTCCCACCCTGTGCCCTGTGGTCTGCACAGACTCCTACTCCCACCCTGTGCCCTGTGGTCTGCACAGACTCCTACTCCCACCCTGTGCCCTGTGGTCTGCACAGACTCCTCCTCCCACCCTGTGCCCTGTAGTCTGCACAGACTCCTCCTCCCACCCTGTGCCCTGTGCTCTGCACAGACTCCTAATCCCACCCTGTGCCCTGTGCTCTGCACAGACTCCTAATCCCACCCTGTGCCCTGTGCTCTGCACAGACTCCTAATCCCACCCTGTGCCCTGTGCTCTGCACAGACTCCTAATCCCACCCTGTGCCCTGTGCTCTGCACAGACTCCTACTCCCACCCTGTGCCCTGTGGTCTGCACAGACTCCTAATCCCACCCTGTGCCCTGTGCTCTGCACAGACTCCTACTCCCACCCTGTGCCCTGTGGTCTGCACAGACTCCTAATCCCACCCTGTACCCTGTAGTCTGCACAGACTCCTCCTCCCACCCTGTGCCCTGTGCTCTGCACAGACTCCTAATCCCACCTCGTGCCCTGTGGTCTGCACAGACTCCTAATCCCACCTGTGCCCTGTGCTCTGCACAGACTCCTAATCCCACCCTGTGCCCTGTGCTCTGCACAGACTCCTAATCCCACCCTGTGCCCTGTGCTCTGCACAGACTCCTAATCCCACCCTGTGCCCTGTGCTCTGCACAGACTCCTACTCCCACCCTGTGCCCTGTGGTCTGCACAGACTCCTAATCCCACCCTGTGCCCTGTGATCTGCACAGACTCCTACTCCCACCCTGTGCCCTGTGGTCTGCACAGACTCCTAATCCCACCTCGTGCCCTGTGGTCTGCACAGACTCCTAATCCCACCCTGTGCCCTGTGGTCTGCACAGACTCCTAATCCCACCCTGTGCCCTGTGCTCTGCACAGACTCCTAATCCCACCTCGTGCCCTGTGGTCTGCACAGACTCCTAATCCCACCCTGTGCTCTGCACAGACTCCTAATCCCACCCTGTGGTCTGCACAGACTCCTAATCCCACCCTGTGCCCTGTGGTCTGCACAGACTCCTAATCTCACCTTGTGCCCTGTGGTCTGCACAGACTCCTAATCCCACCTCGTGCCCTGTGGTCTGCACAGACTCCTAATCCCACCCTGTGGTCTGCACAGACTCCTAATCCCACCCTGTGCCCTGTGCTCTGCACAGACTCCTCCTCCCACCCTGTGCCCTGTGCTCTGCACAGACTCCTAATCCCACCTCGTGCCCTGTAGTCTGCACAGACTCCTAATCCCACCCTGTGCCCTGTGCTCTGCACAGACGCCTAATCCCACCGTCGTCACATCGCCTTACAGCTCGCTGGTTTTAATGACCAGCCACGTGCACGCAAGGAAAACACACTTAGCCTTTGTCACTGAGGGCTCAGGACCGCTGAAGTCACACTCGAGCTACACGCAGAAGACGCCGTCACTGAGGCGGCCAATCAGTAAAGGTGAAGAGTGTTTAGGAAGGAAATTAAGAGCTGACTACAGCAAACCACAGAGAAAAGCCTCGCTATTACATCCTTTCCCTTGGTCAGCGATGCTCACTGAGACCTACCTGCTCTCCAGGAGGTCTCCCTCCTGTGGGAGAAGATGGATTCACAGATGACAGGCGCTCAGGAAACAGTAACTGTCAGGTAAACTGTGCACTTCACACGCGGGAAAAACAACGCGCATGGTAATCGCTTCAATTATAGATGACACGCTCTGCGACTCAGCATGTCAGCCTGACACAGCCGCATTCCAGGCCTTGAAAAACCTCACTGATGTTTCTATCTCTCTCCCTGAAATCAATGATATATTTAAAATATATATATATTTTTTTAATGCACTCCTAAACTTTATACTCGGGACCTGCGGAGTCGGGTCTCGGCAGACAAATGACAGTGTGTCACGTGTCCCTATCACCAGCCTGCGACTACATCTACTTCTTCTGCGAGGGACATGCTCTTGTTGCCATATTTTGACGGCAGAATATAGGTGATTTTCTTTTTAAGTTTTAACTTGAGATATAGGTCTTAAAAAGAAAATGTATCATCCCATTTTTTACCATTCCAAGCATAAATTAAAACAATACAATATTCACATGATAAAAACATACAAAATGCTACATACCCAAGACTGCCCAAGTAATCACTGGTGTGCACCTCTGCAAGGAGCTGTCCGCCTGGGCTGGCCTTGGGGACACGTGACACACTCACAGACACTTACTATATTAGGACCCGGGACACAGGCATACAGGCAAGTAGGGAAATACCTCATTATATGTGTATGGTGCTTTGCCATTTACAAAGCTTTATTGTGTATATTATTCCTTTCATTTCCACAATGACCTATACAGTCTGCTGTTTTCTTTTTAAAATATATTTTTATTGATTTCAGAGAGGAAGGGAGAGATAGAAACACCAATGATGAGACAGAATCATGGATCAGCTGCCTCCTGCACTCCCCACACTGGGGATCGAGCCTGCAACCCGGGCCTGTGCCCTGAGCGGGAATCGAACCGTGACCTCTTGGTTCCTAGGTCGATGCTCAACCACTGAGCCACACTGGCCGGGCCCAAAGGGCATTTTCAGGAGGGTTTTCTCAGGTACAGTAATAGCGGGTAGAACACGGATACTGAGGCTCCCGAGAAACTCCTTATCAAGCAAACACCAGATGCAAAATGCAAACGGACTGAAGCCTGAACAGCAACTCCCGACCACCCGCCGCGAGGGTTTCTTCGAAGGTGGTACTTCGGGGCCGCGCTGGGCAGGCAGGGGCCGTGCGTGGCCCTCTGAGTGCCTGCCCCTCGGAAGAGGCTGCTGTGGGCTCTTCACTCCGGGGGGCCGAGGCCGCAGCCCGGCCGGCGCCTCACCTTATCGGCCTGCCGCATGTAGCAGTACAGGATCCCTCGCATGCACTTCACGGCCGAGTGCTCCAGCTCGTGCGTCCGCCCCTTGTCGTCGTCGATGCGCCTGGGCGGGAGAGATAGCGCAGGGAAGAAATCGGAAAGGGATTTGGGAAGGGAGCTGAGCTGCCGATAATTACGTATTTAACTATCTGGCTAATCCCATGTTCCGGCGACGTCTACTAATTCTCTAACAGTGAAGCCCCATTTTCCCGACAGATGCAGAAATGCTGCCAAAGAAATATAAAAATCCCAGGATGAAACTTGTGCCGATTTCTCCTTCTTTTAAGGACAGAAGGCAATTGCTCTAAAAATAGCAGACAATGTTTTCCACACGGAATTGGCTCAAGTTTTAAGCAATATTTCTATATTGGAAAAATCTACCAAAAGATATTTTTAAAACTCACTGTTACAGGGTAGAGGCAATTTTTAATATCGATCCTTTTAGGTTATACAATAGCCACTTGATTTCTGAACCCTCCATACGACTCCATTGATATCTCTCCCCCCCCCCTATATATATATATATATATATATATATATATATATATATATATATATATACACACATACTAGTATTTATATGTTTCATGCTAGTACCATACCGTTTTGACTATTATTTTACGTTTTTATTTGTATTATAGTATTGACATCAGGGAGCCTGATCCCTCCCGCTTTGTACTTCCTCAAGATTTCTTTAGCTATTTGGGATCTCCTGTAGTTCTGGATGCATCTTAGGATTCGTGCTCCAGTTCTGAGAAGCAGCCGCGGGCCCTCTAACAGGGCTGCATGCGTCTGTATGTGGCTGCAGGTGCCAGGACAGCTTAGCAATATCAGTCCTTCCAGCCCGTGAGCAGGAGGCCAGGGCTGGGCTGGCACAGGAGCCCTGAGGCCTTGACTTATCCCTCCACGTGCTTGTATCTCGTCCCAGCTCCTTCCTGTGGCAGTTCCTCCTGCCAACACCTAAAGCTGATCTGCAGGCCCGGAGGTGAGGAATTACGCTCGTGAAGCATGAAAACCAGGCCCGTGTCAACCCTTAGGCAGACGGGAAGGTGCCGGGAGTCCGCAGCAGAGCCAGGGACAGCTGACCCGGCGTCCTGGGAGCACGCCCCTCCCTCGCGAGGGACAGCGCGCACCGCTCACCTGTACGCGAGGGCCACGGCCCAGGCGGCCGCGGCGCAGTACAGGCTGTCCTGGACCTTGGCCTGCTGGTCCCCGCCGCAGGTCTTCGTGGGGAAGAGGCCGGTGGTGGGACTCTGGTACAGCAGCACCGTGGCCTTGACTGCAAGGAGGCAGGAGAAGCATGAGCGGCACAGCCCCCGCCCCCGGCCGCCCCGCCTCGCCCCCTGCTGACGGTTTTGCTGTTTCTAAACTGAGCTGCAGCGTAAAACCTTTGATGATATGGGAATAGCTCCACGCTAAGCCATTGCAGCCAAGCTTTGTAGCCAGTTATGACCACAGAGGAAATGAAGGACAACGTAAAATATAGACCGGAATCCTGACCAAAGGAAGTTGAATGAAGGTAAACAAGCAAAAATCCTTACTGTAGGGGAGAGAAATAAATCAAATGTTACAGTATCTGCCCTTCCAGTCTAAGCATATGGCACATGAAGTAAACTGACACGAAACACAGGCATTTCCACTTAGTTCTGAGGGACAAAGAGGGAACCTCCCCCCCACACACACACATACACACACGTATACGTACACATACACACGTATACACATACACACATATACATACACACGTGTGTGCGTACACACATGTATACATACACACATGTATACATACACGTATACACATACACACGTACACATACACACATACACACAGGCATACACACACACACATACACACGTGTATATATACACATACACACATATATACATACACGCGTACACATGTACACATACACATATATATACACACGTACACATACATGCACGTACACACATGCACACACACGCACACACATACACACAGAGAGAAAACAAAGCACCAGCAGGATAGGGGCCTGACATGGGTGCCAGTGACCCGAGGTCACCGTCTGTCGCGATGAGTTAGAGACGGTTATGCGAGGTGCAGGGCTGCCAGGAGCCAGGCCTAAGTGAATGAGCAGCGAGCCCGCCCACAAACCGGGCCAGCGCCCTCAGGAAAGCCTCTGGAATGTTCCAGAAGCCTGAAGGGCACCAGGGACCCCGGTGACAGCGCTACAACTATTCCAGGACGGATGTGACTGCCGACTCCTTCTGCAGCCCCAGCAGCCCATGCGGCCTGCACAGCGCGCACCCCGCCCCCCCCCCCACAGCCCAGTGAGGGCATGAGGCGGATGCCAGCGCATAACGGAGGGGCAAGCGGAGCCAGCGCCGCTCACCGGTCCTGTAGTGACGGTCCAGCTTCTCCCACAGGCTTTCGTGGTCGGGCCGCAGAAGGTGGATGCTCTTCAGAGGTTCGTACACGGAGCCTGCGGGGAAGGAGCCTGTCAGCCTCGGTGCTCTCACCCCGCCCCCAGGAGGCCGCGGCCGCCGAGGAAGCTGCGAGCAGCGTTTCGTGCTTACGGGCGAGCGATCGCATCTCACTACGGTTCGCGTTTTGGGTGGAGAAGGGAGAGAAGACAGCTCCCCTGTAGCAGGTCCGAGGGCCTGACTGTGGGGAGATCCCCCCTCACCCCGCAGCCACCAGCCACTCCAACAGCTCTCCTGCTCAGGTGCCCGCACTGGCCCATCAGCTTCCCTTCCCCTGAGGTCCGCGCTGCGTCCAATGCTCAAGCCGCACCAGGCAGCCTCTGCCAGCCGCTCACCCACAGCGCCCCGGAGAACAGGGCACCCACATGCTCCCCGGCATCACCCACCACCACTCGGCGCAGGCAGGAGCTCTGACACCCGGTCCCCCGGTGCAGACTGGACTCTCCAGCTCGCAAGCGGGGCACTCGGCTCAAACGCTGCAGAGCTCACCGTGACCAGGACCATTTGCCACTCAATCGTTCACCTGACCAGCGCCCACTCTCAGCGGCTGAATGACAGGAAAGCATGGGAACCCTCAGCCATGGGCTAAGGAACCCCCCAGTTCCTGTGGAAAGCGCCCAGAAACCACCAACTCAGGGTCACGAGTCCACCTCCGACCCAGGGAGCGTGCGTCGGCCTGCCGCCCAGCACAAGGACAAATCTGTGATCTGCCTGGTTTGTGTGTGTGACCCCTCGGTTACACAGACAGCCACCCCAATTTTCTGCCCCATTTTTATTCTGTAAGAAAATAGCTCTTCCCAGGGAGGTATCTGATGCACTGGGAATTAGGTTCCTAACTGATTTTAAAGTAAGAGGTCAAGTCCGTACATTTTTAAAAGATCCAATTGGCCCCTCCTTTTTTTTAGGTTACAAAATATTGAATAGAAAGATCCATTTATCCTAAATTCTAAGCAGAAAGCATCCAAAATTATGGGATTCAAATAGACCATTTCCTCTTGAGATAACTGCAATTTCATTTCCAAAACAGCATTAACACGGTAGTGTCTGATAACGGAGCGTTTGGCCTGCATGCATTTCCTCAGACGGAACAATGTTATGTAAGACCTCAGACCGCCCATGGACATGTGATGTTTACCAATGGCTTCAACCACAGGCAGCATTTGTGTGGCTGCATGAAGGTCTCAAAATCTCCACGCCTGGGGCAGCACGCCCTGATCTGCATACCGGATCTCAGGGAGCCCTCAGTACTGCGTAGTGGCGCAAAGTTGAAACATAAAGCACTTCCATCTTCCTATGGGTCTTGGGTTCTAGCAGAAAAATACATAAATTCATGAAAGTAGAATCTTAGCCTGAGGGGAGAAGCAGCCAGTGTCTCCATCTGCAGTTTACAATCCTCTCAGACAGGGGCCGCGCTGAAGGTCAGAGGGTGCACATTTAGGGTCTCCTGCCTTCGCTAACGGTGAGCAGCCAGTTGCACAGACAGAGGCCGGGCTCAGGACTGTGACTTCCGGGAACGAGCCTAAGAAGCCTGAGCCCACAGCTGTGCAGGCTGTGAGGGGCGGAGGCTGAGAGAGCAACAGGGCGTGTGCAAGGCAGCAGAGAACGACCAGGACCCTGGGCCGTTGTGCTGCACAGCGAGCTCACAGGAGTGCGCAGAGTCTGCCCTGGGGAGGGGCACGGCGCACAGTTCCATGAGCTTGCAGGCTCCCTGCCCCCACTCACATATGCACGTGGACAAGGTGGGAGGGCAGGCAGGTGCAGACCAGTAGGCACGGGACAGCGAAGAGACGGCCTTGTCTATGAACACACAAAACGCAGGCCAACCACACCTCTGGTTTATCAGGATACTAGAGGCCCAGTGCACGAAATTTATGCACGGGGGTGGGGGGGTGGTGTCCCTCAGCCCGGCCTATACCCTCTTGCAATCCGAGACTGCTGGCTCCTAACCGCTCGCCTGCCTGCCTGACCGATGGCCCCTAACCACCTCTGCCTGCCGGCCTGATGCCCCTTAACTGCTCCCCTGCCAGCCTGATCGCCCCTACCTCCCCCTCCCCTGCTGGCCTGATGGCCCCTAACAGCCTCTGCCTCAGCCCTCACCACCGTGGCTTTGTCCAGAAGGACGTCGGAAGATGTCCGGTCTAATTAGCAAATTACCCTTTTATTAGTATAGATTAGAACATCAATTTTTCAGCTGCTAAGATTGCAAGGGTCCCCAGAGTACAGAATCTATATGTTTATCCTACACATCATCTATATATGACACAATATATTTTCCAGCAACTTTGAAACTGAAATCGCACCATTGCCTTTAGATGATAATGTCCTCATCGTACAATTCCCTTTACTCCTGCACCGATTAAAGCTAGAAGGACACTACCAGCGAAGGGACAAGTGACTCCGGTGCGTTCTCGGCCTGTGTCTCTACCGCTGGCGTGAGGAAGCTCTCAGCAAATCTTTACTGAATCAAACCGGGTGGTCCACGTGCCAGGGGTCCCTGCCCCGCCCTCCGCAGCCGGCAGCGCCGTGTGAACAATTAAGACAGCTCTTCCTTATCACAGAACATGTCATTCTCACTGTTTCTTCCATGTGTGACCCACCCTGGAAAGTGCCTTGTGACAGGGGCCGGATCTAGTACACAGCAGACGGTGGTAAACGTTTGGTAGGAAGGAAGGAAATGAAGGAGAGACGCTGACAAAAAGTGTTTTAGGAAACGCTGATGATCAGGTGACAGCAGCAACCTCACAGGCTGCCCTGTCTGCGACCCTCCCACGCCCTAGGAGTCGACAGTCAAGGGCCACCCATCAGACTCCCACAGTCAGACAAGTTGAAGAAGGGATCTCCTGGCGACACGGTCACTGTTCCAGTTAAGAGATCTGAATGCACTGTGCATGACTCAGCACACGGAGCATCTTCCAGACGCCAAACTCTCCTTGCAAAGCAAAGACACAAAGTGTAAACCGTGATTTCCTTTACTGTCCAGTTGGTCCATGCACAGGAACTGAAACATTAAGGGATAGATGTGCCCCCGGGGGGGGGGGCGGGGAAACGAATAAATGGTGACACCTCCATTCAAGGAAATACCTTAACACAGTAAAGGGATGAAGTAGACCTGTTTGTAATACCAGGAAAGACCAAAAAAATACAGTGTGAAAAAGTAATGTCAGGGAACAAGGCATATAGTATGATACTATGTGTTGCAAACTCAGCCAAGATGACTACATGTGTGGTTTTACAAATGCAGATGAACATGCAGATAAACAAAGTACTTTACAAAGTCGGGGCACACACCAAACTGGTGGAAAGGATCGCCAGCAAGGACAGGATGGCGGCTTTCACTCTACTTATTTTTGCTGGTCTCAAGCTTACGTGAGAGGGTGTCCACTGGCCACTTGCACAGCCTTCTCACCCCAGGAAGGGAAATTCTGACTGCCTCCTCCCAATACTGCGCGAGACACTTTATACGCCGTGTCCCACTCGTCCTCCTGGCAAGCTGAGGTTGGCATCGCACTGGGGCGCAAGCCGGTTACTGCCTGGAGGCTGCCTGCACCCAGCGCTCCGATCCCGACACGTGAGGCCTCCGCAGACGTCGGCGGAGAAGAGCGAGAGCCCTCAGTGCTCGCGTCCCCTTCCTGCCTTAGGCAGCAGCTGCTCCGGAATCACAGGCCGGCTGCATGTACATGTGCGCGCCTTTACTCAGTGAGCCCGTTTATCATCACAGCTCATCCCAACCCCGACTGTTTTTATATTGTTTTTCTTTATTGATTAAGGTATTACATTGTGTCCTTATCCCCCCATTGCTCTCCCGCCCGCCCCTCCCCCCCCCCCCCCCCCCCGCTCATGCCCTCACCCCCCAGCCCCAACTTTTTAAGCCTGACTCTCTCCATGGCAAGCTGGGTAAGAAACGCGTTTCAAATGGGAAATGGCAAACGGGAAACAACACGACTTTTAAAAATACAGTAAACTTTGCCGGTTCAACTACCCAAATGAGATGTGAAAAGGCCACTCCACGGTCCACTGTATTTCTAATAAAAACGCATTAAGCCCTCCCTGTGACCTTCAGAGAGACGCGCAGCCTATAAACCTGCTTAAGGACATGGGAGCTGGCGGGCGCTTCCCGGGGCCCTCGTGAATGCCAAGCACGCAGTCCGCGACCGAGTTCCCTTTCCCGTGTGCGGGCCGTCGGGCGCCTCGCCACCGCGCGATGCCTGGGAGGTCAGAGCCGCAGCCTGACAGCTCCCATCTCTCCCAGAGCTGTCTGGAACTCCTCTTTATAAGAAGTGCTCAGGAGTGGCACAGGCCCTCCGCTTCCCTCAGCCGTGGCGGCGCCCTCCTGCGACGGCCCAATGCCAGCGCGCCTGGCACGCAGTGAGCTCTCAGGAGGCACTTAGAGAGCAAACGGACTGACACCCTCCGAGCCTGAGAGCTGCCGAAAGCTGCGCAGAGGCGGCAGCGGTGACGATTACACAGCGTGAAGGTACACATGACTCACTCCTCAGTGACCCAGGCTGTGACCATAAAGTAATTAAACTTGTTCTGTTCTTCTCTATGGTTTCTTCCCTCTGTTCTTCCACTCCTCACAGAGGAGGATCTGAACGAAATCATAAAAGGACAGGATTTTACAATGATTTGATCCCGAGAATAAATGCAGAGAGCCTTAGACGGGGTCACTTTCTAAAGGACAGTGCTCATCTGAACACATCAGACTTCTCAGGAGAAGCCTGGAGTCATGCTTCCGACTTACACCATCACGGAAACGCTCACCTTCCGAACTCCTGAGTTACAGGACAGACAGAGCCTTAGCTCAGCAATGATTGAGTTACATGGAGGGGAAAGAACTTCACTCCGCCATTCCCAATCTTCACAAGACTCCCTCACTGTGTTATGTCGTCTGCCATTATAGTCGTAAAGCATGTGACACGAGGCCTCCGCTGTGTACGCGTCCTTCTACACGAGTCCCAGGGAAATCGCCCGTCCAGCTGCTCAGCATTCTGAAACGGAGCCACACCGTTCCCATCTGTCATTTATACTGGGACGGAACCTGGTCGGTACTTCCTGTCTTGGCAAAGTTCAGCAGTGCGTTTAATGGGAGTGCTATTACTGCCAAACAAAAACTGCCCCATAACACTTTGTACAGTCGGCATGATGAAGTCTTGAATGGTAAGAGAAAAAATTACAATAAACTATGAATTAGTCAAGTCCGACGGCTGTAGGAGTAAAAACATTCACAACCGGGAAACACTAGGGAGACTCGTGCACAGTGCCCAGCGCGGCCTTTGTAGGGAACGAATGGGAGCCAGTCCTTCTCACCCACACGCAGCCGCGTGCAGATGGCCGACCAGGCGGGCCAGGGCCCACGCACACCCACACTGTCCACCCCCCCAAGGCTGCGGCGGTCCTGTGCGGCCACTGCCTTCTGTGAAGACCCACCCACGATGGAGGCATTAACTGACCCAGCATGTAAGGGACCCAGGTCAATCCGTTTCCAAGCCGACCTTCACTTCTCGGTGAGGGAGATTAACCCCGGGTCCGAAGCCTGCTCTCCTGCCCCGCCCTCGGACCCAGCGTGCAGAGACCTCCTGGACAGGGAGCCTGACACCCAGGCTTTGGAAAGAACACGGGCTTTGGAAAGAAAACAGTCAGGCCTGGGCTACCATCATGCCTACATCACTTCCCACGTGGGGCCCACACGACCCTCTGCCCAATACAAAGGGGAAATGCGCCCTAGCCAGCTTGGCTCAGTGGATAGAGCGTCAGCTTGGGGACTGAAGGGTCCTGGGTTCGATTCCAAGCAAGGGCACATGCCTGGCTTGTGGGTTTGATCCCCAATGGGGGGCGTGCAGGAGCCAGCCGGTCAGTGATTCTCTCTCATCATTGATGTTTCTATCTCTCTATCCCTCTCCCTTCCTCTCTAAAATCAATAAAAAAATATTTTTAAAAAAAAAAAAGGTGAAACGATTAGGCAACACGGAGTTCTGGAAAGTTCCCTCGGTGCCCAGACTGCACTGATTCTTCCTGGCGTGACTCATTAGTTCAATCAACCTGAAGGCCCCAGCACCAGGCCCCGCATCTGGGGCTGCTGGTTCAGAACTACCACCCAGCCCGTCTCGGGCCTGAAGAGCTTCGTCGCCCAGAAGGGAACGGATCTGTGCGTATCTAACAGTGATGCGGCGTGGGAGCTAAACGGAGCGCAGGAAGCGCGGGGAGCCAGTGCAGGGAATCACTGGAAGCGGGGCTGCAGGGACGGCTCCTGGGGAAATAGGTGGCGTGAGAGACGCTGGAGCAGGACAGAAGATGGGGGGCGTGCACCCGGCTCAGAGAGAGGCCTTGAACAGAGGCCCCGGGATCAGGGTGCAGGAGCCAGGGCACAGGATGGCATCTGGGAGCGGCTCGCAGGCAGCAGCACCGCACAGAGCACGTGCGGGGGAGGCTGGACAGCACGGCCCGGCCCAGGTCTGCCCTCCGCCCTTTAGATGATGGAGAGGCGCTGGGGAGGTGGAGGGCAAGGCGTCACGTGACCCAACCTTCAGAAAGTGAAGGGCGGCCGGGAAGAGGTCAGCCGAGGCACGGGGTCCTCTGTGGGTTACAGCATGCACCCTCGGGCCTCGAATTAAGAGGGAGAGCAGCCTCGCCGGCGTGGCTCGGCGCTTGAGCGCTGTCCCAGGTACCGAGAGGTCAACAGTTTGATTCCTGGTCAGGGCACATGCCCAGGTTGCGGGCTCCATCCCGTCAGGCGGGTGCAGGAGGCAGCTGATCGATGGTTCTCTCTTTCTTCCTCTCCTTTCCTCTCTCTCAAAATCAACAAAAACGTGTTTTTTAAAAAGACAGTGACAGCAGGGTGGCGGAGAGGAGGACTCTCCAGGAAGTATTGAAAAGGTACAGTAAACAGGCAGAGGAAAGGCTGACGTGCGGTGCAGGTCGTGGGTACGAACGCCAATACTGTACCGTGTGACGCAGCAGGAGAGAATCCAAGGATCGCATCTAATCCTCAGATGGTTTTTATTCCTTTAAATTGTAATAATTAACTTTGCATCCTGCCAGGATTTTTCATCCTGGTGGTTATTGAACAAATGATAATCATCGAAGCTACAAGCCTATTGAGAATCAGGATTAAGTGGGTATAACAAATTAGTTGAGCGTCGCGGTGTATTTCCATGTGAACAAGGATCTCTGAACTGATAGAAACAGCGATAACAACTCACAGGAAGAGCCCGCAAAGCAAAGATAATTCCCCTCGGAAATACGTACATTAAGGAAACAGCTCTGATTTTGAATGCCTCTATTTTAAAGACATTTAACAGAAACGCCCGTTACCGGCAGGCCATTTTAAAGATGTTCAATACAAACATGACGTAAAGGTCTGAAATCAACTGCCTTAGATGAGCCATACTCAAAAGGGCCTCCATTTGAAAGGAAAAAATTCCCATCAAAGCGGAGAGAAAACCAATGGAAATGATTAATCCTCTGCCAATGCCCAGCCTAACACCACACACAGCTGCTCAGAGAGGACCCTAAGTCACGGAAATAAAGGGACTCGGAAGTGTGCAGCCTGAGACGGCGCCCAGAGGGCAGGCACGCCTCCTGTCTGCCGCCTGAGCAGGGCCCCTTCCAGGCTCTCCCCGCGGTGCCCAGGTTTCCACGTGCAGCCCCGTGACCCCCCCTCAGCACCACACGGTCAGCCCTGTCCCTTGGCCCTCCCGGAGCTCCTCCCTGTGCCGCTCGCTCCACCCGGACATCCTCTCTGGAGCCCCGACCCTAAGGGCTCCTGTGACTCCCGCTTCCTCCTTCAGCTCAGACGCCCCTTCCAGAGAGGCCTTCGCCCAAGTCCCCCCGCCCCCGCATCCCTGCAGGAGACGGGGAGCTGATGCCTGGTGGTGAGCAAGGGAGGGGCCGGCCAGTCACTAGACGCTGCCTTCTGAGCCACCTGCAGCTCAGCGTGACACGTTTCCTCAGTCAAACAGCTGCTCAGAGGGCAGACACCAAAACGAGGGACAGAAATAAGCACTCGTGTCTGCTGTGGGTAATTCCCACTTTGGAATGCACACCAGCAATACTGAACAAGGCACGTGTTTTTAGGAGAGACAAGAACATATTTAAAATGTCCTGGCCAGCTCCTTAATAGTAAGTGTTTCGCATACATAGCATCTAATTTAATCCTCGCAATAATAGCTTCAGGGGGTATTATTATTTTTACAGACAAGGAAACCAAGTCTCAAAGATGTAACGTCTCATCACAACACTGTGCACCTGGAACTAATATAACATCGTCTATTAACTGTAACGGAAAAAGTTTTAAAATTTAATACAAGAAGAAAGGAAGAAAGAGAGGGAAGGGAAATAGGGAGGGAAGGGAGGGAGGGAGGGAAGGAGGGGAGGAAGGGAGGAAAGGGAGGAAGGGAGGGAAGGGAGGAAGGGAGCTGGGCATTCAGATCTTCCTTTGGGTTAAGCTGTTGAACAGGAGGAGTTACACTCGGCCACAGCGCAGACTGACACATTAGCAGTCCAAGCACAGCACAAGCACCACACAGAAATGCAGGACGCACACTACATTCAAGAAAGAGCAGAAACGGACAAAACGCAGACCATTCCAGGAGGGATAAAGAGGATTAAAGTACAGAAAACGACCTAGGTACATTGGAAAGGGATTTTCCAAAAGCAAGAGACGGGCTTTCATCTGGGCCAGAAAAAGCTCAGCTGTGGACCCGAGCTCTGAAATGACCGATAAATGACTGATTAAAACATGTGCCTACAATGACGACCTCCAAGGAACTAACAATCATTTCCAACAGAAACGCGGAATTTCCACATGAACCCATAACCTGTACGTGCAAGCCCCTCTGTGTGTTCACATTTTAACAGATGAAAGTTTTCAGTATTTCTTCAGAGTCATCACTACGCTTTGGGTAGAGGCACCTCCAAAAAGTATACATATTGCAAGTCAAGTATAAGGAATAGTCTGTAAAATGGCTAACGGCAGTGACGTGGGTCTTTTTCTGTTTTGCTTCTGGCCGCATTCTATTTCAGTGTAACGACGCGGTGCTGGGAACGCCTCCTGTGCGTGCCTTCAAACGCTGTGCAATGTCAAAGCCGCTCGGAGGTGTTGAAATGTGCAGGACTGCCGGCGCAGGAAAGCCTATCTCACCATCAGCATTCTATTTCCCCATAACTGCCAGCCCCTGCAAACTCCCGGCTCCTACCGGGCCTGCCAAAGTGGGAACAGCCTTGTGCTTAAATGAAAGAAAACACAGTCCAAAGATAGATAGATAGCCCCTTGGTCTCTCAGTTCAGAGACTAAATCAGAAGTCGAACATTGGCAATGTTGCGTATGCTGTTGCCATTCAGCTGATGACTACTGAAGACAAGAATTGTTTTCACTCCTTAATGTAGAAGCTTTTTTATCTCCCTGGAATGAGTCTTTCCTGAGCTATTTCTTATTTTTTTCCAAGGTTTTTCTCCTCCATCGTGCCAAAACAGGATTTGAAATATAAATGGAAATAAACGGCTATGGAGAAAACAGAACGTTTTCACTGTCACCTTTTGGCCGGCTCATCTCACATTCTCCTGTTAACGGGCCCTGAGGATTAGACATTCTTTTTATATATAGTTTATTTCGGAGAGGAAGGGAGAGGGAGAGAGCTAGAAACATCAATGATGAGAGAGAATCATGAGTCATCTGCCTCCTGCACGCCCCACTCTGGGGATCAAGCCCAAAACCCGGGCCTGTGCCCCAACGGGGAACCGAACCGTGACCTCCTGGTTCATAGGTTGACACTCAACTCAAGCCACACCAGCCAGGCGAGGCTTGGACACTCTGCTTAAGGCACCTCAGGGACAAAGCAGCCTCTTGCCACAGGCTTCTCCCGAGTGGCCAAGGTGACTCCAGCCTTCGCTTCCGCGCCAAGGCCACTTAACTGGCCGCATCCGAAGGCCCGGGTTCCAAACGGGAACCCGTAGCTGGTCCTTCCTGGATGCATGGACCTCCTCCAACCGGTTTCAACACCCGGGCCCCCGGGAGGAGCAGCTCCACAGCCTCTGTCCAGCTGGCAAGGGGTCATACCAATACAGCCGCCTACGAGCCCCTGTGCGCACATCTCCCCCAGCCCGTCTACCAAGCGCACCGCGTGGCTTTGAACCCTAAGTCTTGCAACCTGGGCGAGCTGCTTCATCTCTTCACCAAGTGAGCTTCCCTTCCCGGCTGTGAAAATGTGTAAAAACACCTACTGCACAGCGAGCTGCTGACGAGAATATAATCAGGAGGCTGACAGAAAATTCCCAAGTCTGCAAGGTTACTTCCATGACGCAAGATGCCAAAAACCATTTACGAAGCTTTTCATGTACCCGTTTGACAACTGCGGCTCCACCGTCACTTCTCACGCCACGCGACCACCCCAGGCCGGGCCACATTCAACCTACGGTGCCCACAGCAGCCGCGCCAACGGGCGCAGGACCACGGTGTGCAGGCCCGGGCCCGCCAGGGGGCCCACAATCCAAACGCTATCCTCTGGTGACAGCAAACTTCAGAAACAAAGGTAAGTAAAACGACCCCCGGGGGGGGGGGGGTCTCCACACTTACCAGACCTTAAGAAGGCTCGGGGAGACGAGGCGACCGCGTCGGGCGGGCTGGCCATGTCAAATGGTTGCCTCTGACCATAAGCGCCACAGGCTACACTACGGCAGCGTTCACAACTGTTTAGTGGAGGTTAGAAGCAATCAAGGTTAGGTTCATTGAAAGCAGTGTGAGCAGGTATTAACACGTGATGCCGTGTGCAACGCAGGCAACCAATCAAGGTTCGTGATCATTTTTTCTTTTTACGATCTGGAATTTTGCTTTGCTCTGGTTAACTTCCGGTGGCCTGTGTGGATTGGCAGGAATACAGAATACCCACTTATCACGCATCAGCTCCTGGGGCACCCTCCCAGGGGCAGCGGGTGACTGGGCGGCTATGTAACAATGCTCAGAACTCTGCAGCGGCCCCTCCATCGGAGCCAGGCCGGACCAAGTTTCAGACCAAGCTCAGTTCCTACATTCTTCTAAGAGCAACAGCCATCGGGCGGGTTGTTTTTAATGACACGGGGCGCCAATGATGCACTCGAGCAGCCTCAGCATCTCATGCTACTTGGGAGTTAGCAGAAGACGCGGAAACCCCAACGACCTGGGAGCGAGGACCTCGAATGGTATCTCCTCCGCTAGCGCGGGGCAAGCCAAAGCGCAGGCGACACGTGGACCGGGCGCCAAGCTGCCGTGCACATGGAACGGACGGAAGCGGCTGCATTCAACAGCGGTTACAAAGACCTGGGATTCTTCTCTCGGCTAAGGAGAAGGCAGGTCTTCAGAGCTTACTGTTACGACATGCACTTCAGAGGAAATAAAGACGAGGAGAAAAGAAACCCTCCATGCTTATTAAAGGAAGAGAGAAATGCTTTTAAAACATGTTGAGGGCAGAGCTCAGCTCCCTGCAAAAAAAAAACAACCCTGGGTTGCTCTCTGTGACCAGATAGCACCCACCCAACAACACTCTTCAGAACCCGATCCCTACGCTGTTAGTGGCCAGCTGCACACGCTGACACGGCCACGGCCACAAAGACTTTAAGAAAAAGGGTGAAACAAGAGCACACGTGACTCTTCCCAGGTACTGTCCGGGCTCAAATGGCCTTCCGAGACCTCCTCTCCTGCTTCCTGGGTGGTTTTGGTCTCGTCCTAATAAGTATGGAGCTTTTGGTGAGGCTTTAAAAAAACAGAATGAAATTAGCAACAAAGGCTGGGCACACGTCTTCTGTGTGGGATTTATGAAATCAGATCATTTCTTTAAAAAAAAAAAAAAGAGGCAGAACGCACTAGAGACGATAAGAACTTCGTAGGCGGCAAGGACTCGGCATAACGGTAACATGAGCTGAGGGGAAAGAGTTCTTAACATCCGTGCACCAATGCAAGCTGCAGAGTTCGTTTGCCTTTGCTCGGCCATTAGCGACGCGGACGTGAGCATCTCCCACCTCTGACCTATAGTAACACGGGTCCTTCCAAAGGGAAGGTGGGGGGTGGGGGGGGCTCAGTCCTGCTCACAGGCTCCCTCTCCCCTCCGGGCGGCTCAGCCCTGGCTCCCCGGGAGCCGCAGCCACAGGTGCCAGCGGCAGGGCGCTGACGGTGCAATTTGAAGGAGTCAGCTCGGGACACTTGAACTTTTGGGGCTGCCGGCTTGGCCTCCGGGCGAGCACCCCTGGGGCCCCTCGCCTGGGGAAGGCACCCGCTTCCTTCCGAGCCCGAACTGTGCTCCCCGGAACCCCCTTCGTGGCCTGGGCCCTGTCCCCCAACATTTTTGCCGCGAAGATAACAGGCTGGGGCTGAGGATTCGGGGAGGAACGCAAAAGGGATATGAGACCAGGCAGCCGGCAGGTATGAGATAAGGCGGGAAGCAGAGATGAGAGGAGGCGGCGAGCGGATTCTAGTCACGTGGCAGGGGGGGTGGGGGGTGCAGCCACCCGGCCTCGGGGAGGGACCCCCCCATAAGGACTCCCCTTCGCAGGAACGTGGTCCCGCCTGGTTTCTAAGGAGGGAGCCTGGAGCGAAGTCGGTGTCACCCCCTACTTTTGGGGGCACATACGGGGTGATGTTAGAGCAACCCCTCATTTCCAGCGGGGAGACCTCGGGCGGAAGGCCGGGCCGCCGACTGCTGTCTGAGGGGCCCCAGGCGGGCACAGCTTCGCGCCGGGACCCCGCCGCCCCCCGCCCCAGGCGCCCGGGGGAGGGGGCGCCCCGGCCCGCAAACCTGAGCGCTTGGCCCGGGCTCTCTGCTCCAGGACCGTCCGGCTCACTTCGGCCATCAGCCCCGCCGCCCCCGCCATCGCGCCGGGGCCGCCACCCCCGAGCCGCCTGTCAACTCGCCGGCAGGCCCCGCCCCCGCGCGCGACACTGTCGCGAAAACGCCGGCCGGAAGTGAGCGCGCGGGCGGACCCCGCTCAGCGCCCCGGCCTCGCGACCGTCGGAGGGCCGGCGGCGGGGCGAGGGCGACGGGCAGGGGCCGGCGGCGGGGCCGGGCGGGCGGCCGAGCGCTTCGGCCGGGGCGGCGGCGCGGTGCTTTACGGCTGCCGTCAAGCGCGGCGGCGGCGGCGGCGGGCGGGCGGGGCCGAGGGCGGCCATGGCGGCGGCGGGCCGGCTGCCGGGGCTCTGGGCGCTGCTGGCGCCGCTGCTTGGTGCGCTCGCGCGGCTGGGGGTCGGGCCGGCCCCGGCGGGGGCGCTGCACAACGTCACGGCCGAGCTCTTCGGGGCCGAGGCCTGGGGCGCCGTGGCGGCCTTCGGAGACCTCAACTCCGACAAGCAGACGGACCTCTTCGTGCTGCGAGAAAGTCAGTGCTCGGCCGCGCCCCGTGTCCTCCCGGGGTCCCCCTCGCCCCTTGCCCGAGGGCTGGCCCCCTGCATCGCCCGGGCCCTCCCCCCCAGCCCGGACCCTCCCTTCACCCCCAGCTCCCCTGACAGCTTGCCCGTCCCCCCATCTCCCTCCCCACCCCCACCCCCCCCAGGTCCTGGCGGGGTTCCCCTCAGTGTGATCTAACCCGCAGCCCTGCAAACACCCCAGTTTCCCCCGACAGGCCCACGCACCCGCCTGCCCCCGTGGGATCCCCTGCCTTCCGAGTCCTTCCTGGTCCCCAGGACGCTGTACCTGCGCTCCTCCCGCGGCCCCGTCCCTTCCTGCTTTTCCCCCTCCCGCTTCCTGCCCTGGGAGCCGGGAAGGTGCATCCTGACATCTCTTCCCAGGGGGCTTCTCCCCGCCCCCCCCCTTTCTTGGGAACTACGGGGCCCTCCCAGCCCCTAAACTCGCCACAACTCTCAGGAGCATTTTGCATGGAAGCGAGGGGAGGGGGTGTCCACCTGCCAGTTCACCCTCCTGTGCAGGGCCAGCTCGGCCAGGGGTGAGCCTGGGGGGAGGCGGGCGGTGAAGGGTTAGACAAGAGGATAAAGCCGGGGCTGGGTGGGACGCTGCCCTCTGATTAGAGAGACGGCCCCACGGCCTGCAAGCCGCGTCTGTATTTTATAGCCAGATTCCGCCAGGGCGTGGTCAAGATGATGTTTACTGTGTTCTCCTGGGCTTGGAATCTGCTCAATTACATGCACCTGGTCAAGCTTTGTTTCCTTGCCGCACCTCCCGCAGCCCATATCACTCAGCCACGTGGGCCCACAGGTTCAGACCATAAGGTCAAGCTTACAGCCACAGCCTTTAGCTACAGTTGTGCTGGGACTTGGACGTGGCAAAGCCCGAGAGGATCAGTGGTGCCCTCGCATTAGTTAGTCCGAGGCTTGAACCTGTCCAAACGCTGTAACCCAGTGGTTCTCAACCTTCTGGCCCTTTACATACAGTTCCTCATGTTGTGACCCAACCATAACATTATTTTCGTTGCTACTTCATAACTGTAATGTTGTTACTGTGATGAATCACAATGTAAATATCTGATATGCAGGATGGTCTTAGGCGACCCCTGTGAAAGGGTCGTTTGACCACCAAAGGGGTGGCGACCCACAGGTTGAGAACCGCTACTGTTGCCGCTCTCCACGTCCCTCTCCCAAGCCATCGGGCCTGCTGTGTGCGGCTGCCCCATCCTTGCTGGGGTCACTCTCCTAGTCTGCCATATCACTGCTTGCTTTGCCAACCCGGGGTTCTTGGGAGTTCCTTGCTCTCACCATCACTGGGCAAACTTTTTTGTAAATCTTGATGCTGACCATGGGCCTTACAGGGCCAGGGCATTCTCCAGGACCCACAGAACCAGGTACTGTTTAAGGTCAAGGCCAGGAAGACAGGAGTGAAGGGCTTACACCAAGCCTGACAGACGGGACCCCAGTCCAGATTTCTTGGGGCCCTTGCCAGGCCTGGGACCTCCTGTGGACCCGGATACTTTCCCTGCCTTTGTAGGACCCCACATGTTGCAGAAAGGGTGCTACTCCCACACCTGTAGCTACTCCACCCAAACTGGGCACAGTCATATATATATATATATATATACACACACACACACACACACACGCACACACACACGCACACACACATATATATCTACACCAGTAAAAGAGAAACATGCAAATTGACCATCCCTCCACTACGCCCACCAGCCAATCAGATCGAGTATGCAAATCAACCCAACAAAGATGGTGGTTAATTTGCATATGCAGGTGTGGAGGGAAGACTGAAGACAGCATAGAAGGAAGCCAAGTGCTACAGAAGGGAGCGAAGTGGCGGAGAAGGGAGGGAGCCAAGGCAGCAGAGGCGGGAGCGGAGACGAGGCAGTGGAGACGGAAGGGAGCGAGACAGCCGGAGGAAGCCCTGTTCTTGCAGGAATTCCTGCAATGGGCCTCTAGTGTATGTGTGTATATATACATTAGTTATGAGGCACGTGATTTAAGGCGACCAGTCCGACTTCTGGCAGAAGTCCTTCCCCGGCTACGTTTCCCATGTCCATCCTTCCTCTGGGCCTGGGATCGGTGATGTACCGCTAGGGATCTCCATCCCATCAGACTCAGGGACTGACCTCGAAAGGGAAGGTGAACTGGAGCCAAACAAAAGTTTTCTTGTTGAGAAAAGTGCCCTGAAGGTTCCTGTAAACACTGATTGGAAGTCTGACCAGGGAACCTTATTCTAACACCCTGTGTTCGCTTCTTTTAGGAAATGATCTAATCGTCTTTTTGGCGGACCAGAGCGCACCCTATTTTAAACCCAGAGTGAAGGTTTCCTTGAAGTAAGTACAAATGTATTTGTTTCTGTGGAACGGGCATCAGTGTCCTAAGGGACAGCCAGCAGTTGGTTGGATTGTCTTTGAATTCAGTGGCACCCAACTGTGGTGTTGACACAGAGCCACTAGTTAGGAGGTATGAGTCGGAAGTCATTTGTTTGGGAAAATAGTGAACGTAGCAAAGGTTACAAATGACTTACTTTGAAAATAGATAAAAGTTGGTGGGTGCAGGTCTGTTCCTGCAGGCACCTGTCACTACCTTGCTCTCTAATCTGCTTTCCCGAATGTGTCGGGATTCCCTGTCCCTCCTCCTGAGTGTCCCGGGAGCAGTTCACTCAGGCTTATCAGGTCAACCGTGTTTAGGAGGGGGAGGGGGTGGGGGGAGGTAAAGGGAGGGAGTCCTTTGCACTGGAGAAAAGATCAGTGATCTCTGTTCTCATTTTCTCTTTCTATTTTAAAAATATATCTTTATTGATTTCAGAGAAGAAAGGAGTGGGAGAGAGAGAGAAACATCAGTGATTGGAGAGAATCATGGATCGGCTGCCTCCTGCACGCCCCACACAGGGGATCGAGCCCGCAACCCAGGCATGTGCCCTGACCGGGAATCGAATCTGTGGCCTCTTGGTTTTTGCCTCGATGCTCAACCCCTGAGTCACACGGGCTGGTCATGGTCTTGTTTCTTAAAACCACTCTGCATTCATCCTGAATTCTTCTGTAGATCAAAGGGGCCTACGTCCATGAGGAATGATAAGATACTGAGAAGAGAATGAGATAAACCGGTTCTGTGAAATTATAGCTTTTGCATTGGAAGTATCTGGTGTGGGACAACTATAAGGTGTCCTTTCTCTTGCAGGAATCACAGTGCACTGATCACAGGTGTGGTGCCGGGGGATTACGACGGAGACTCACAGATGGACGTCCTGCTGACGTATCTCCCCAAAAATCATGTCGACGGTGGATTAAGCGCTGTCATCTTCTGGGGGAAAAATCAAACATTAGGTGAATTTGTCTTAGGAGTTTTTACTATTTACCATTGGATAGGAAAGGGTATTTTTATGTAGCAAAAATTTTGTTCTGAAGTCAGATTTTTTTTAAAAATTGCAGTTCTTGAGTGTCAGTGATTGTGTAAAAAAAAAAGTCCATTTTCTGATTTTTCATTCTCAACCTAGACCTGTTCTGAGGTCAGTTCCAGAAAACAGTTCAGTCTGGATAGCTTAAGAAGAGAGATTTCTTAGAGGGTTTTGATGGATGAAAAGCACACCGTAGGCTGAACTTTCTGGGGCAATCCCCAAAGCCTGCAAGGAAGCGACTGCCTCTTCACCATCAGAAAGTGGCCATTTGCACAGCACCTGCCAGGATGCCCCTGTGCGCGCCCGCTGTGATTCTCCCCGCAAACTGGGTGCCCTGCACCGGCCTCTGGGGACTCACAGTTCAGTGATCAGACCCGAGAAGAGGTGCAGGCCACAGCGTCCCCACACGCCTGCCTTCCGGAACTCCCAGTGCACCCAGTGGGCAAGGCTCATGCTTACCTCCAGGTTTCAGGTGCCAGGCTGGCTGAGAAAGGCTGCCCAGGGAGGCACTGCCAGGGCAGAGCCGGGTTGAGAGTCAGACCACATCCCCTCCAGACCTCCAGTCTTATCTGAAGCCAGTTCATCGTAGCGAAGCAGACAGCTTTGTTCCTGGAGGGTTTCGGTCGTGTTCTCTGTCACATGGGGATGTAGACAGGACTCTCTCGTGCTGCAGATTCAGCCCGTCAGCACGGACCTGAAGGAGGAGGCCCGCGTGGTGGGTCGAGGGAAGCACAAGTGGAAGTTGGTGTCAGGCGGGTCGCCACTGTGGCGTGAACTCGCCCGGTGGTTTGTCTTTACAAACGGGCTGTCGGTTTGAGTTCTATTGGTAGTGTCTCCGTAATGGTAACAGTTGGAATTCGTTAGAGATGAATCTTGGAAATAATTGAAAGACTATCTTTTTCCTACGGGTGGATATAAAGGTAATCCACAGGGCCTGTATTTATGTGTTTGCTTTCTTTACAGATCCTAATAACATGACCATGCTCAACAGGACTTTTCAAGATGAACCTTTGATCATGGAGTAAGTATGTATGCACTTGCTTCCCTTTGAGTCACTTTAAACTTACAAACGTAACATAAAATTTTTCACATGAAAAACTACTTTGCTGCCCGGCCAGTGTGGCTCAGCGGGTGAGCATAGACCTATGAACCAGGAGGTCACGGTTCAATTCCCTGTCAGGGCACATGCCTGGGTTGTGGGCTCCATCCCCAGTGGGGGCCGTGCAGGAAGCAGCCAGTCCATGATTCTCTCTCCCTCTCCTTCTTCTCTGAAATCAATAAAAATAAATATTTTTTAAAAACTACTTTGCTAAGTAGTATTGACACTAAATTCACTCTCCCTTTAAAGCCGATAGGGGCCCGGGCTCTCACTGATATATTTATTTGCCATGATGGAGGAAAGAGGAAAATGAAATTCTATATTTTTGAAAGAAGAGGGGATTTGTGTTTTCTTTCTGTTTCTGTAGTTTTGATTGTGTCTGTTACGATTGTGTCTGTTATCCATGGTAATTCCAGCCATGTCATTAGTCAGAGAATTAAGAGAACTGCTTTTGGGTAAAACTGTTACTTCATGGATGGATATCCAGAGTACAGGGTTTCCTCCAGCAATTTACACGGGTTTTTATATTTAGGAGAAACTTTTGTCCTTTTGTACAGCTCTTCCTTAATGTTCTCACTTATTTCCTCAATACAGACTCATACAGGGATAAAATTAATACAGATTTCAGGGATTTCAGGAATGCGGTAGAGGTCATTTGGGGGACAGGCAGCACATGGCCACTCTGTCCTTTCATAGTTATTAAAGTCACAGTCACAACATCAATAGATCAGTGGCCCTCAGAGCTCTGTAAACCCATTGACTGACCTCCTTACGGCACTCAGCTTGGTTTCTTCCATTGCTGCATGTTTTCATTGTTATCGCAACATGCAGCGGCCACTTTGGCCACTTGGATACCAGCCGGTTATTTCTCCTAAGTCCATCCGACTGAACAGGTTGAGTCAGATTCTGCAGTAAGTGGCGTCTCCGTGTCCCTCGGGGATGGACGCGGTCAGGCAGAGGTGGCGGCAGCCCCAGGGTCTAGAGCACAGGTTTAGTCCCGCTCACCCTGCACCCCTGTGTGCAGCCGGACCCTGAGACACGTGCTCTCCTCGTGGCCACGGCAGGAGGGCCGGAGCGTCTGGTGACCACAGCTAAACCCTTTGCCTGGAGGTGACCCTGTCCCTTCTGCTGACCTTCCTGGACCACAGCAGATGCTGTGAGCATTGTGATGTCTCCCACCCCTCCCGGGGGTCCTTTCCTTCTAAAGCCATGGTTGAGAATTGGATAAAATCGCTGCCTCGTGTTTTCTTTCCAGCTTCAATGGTGATTTAATTCCTGATGTGTTTGGCGTCACGCATGAAGCCAGCCAGCCACAGATTCTGTTAGGAGGGTGAGTAAACGACATGGTTATTACCGTGTAATTCAGTGTAGGTGTCAGCCCTATGGGGACTGTGTCTGTGTGAGCCGATTGTGTTAGCCACTGGAAACCCTTGGTGGGAAAGACGCGGAAAGGGCGTCTGGTCCGCATGAGCGCTCCCGGGCGGTCCGGCTGGGGCTGCAAGTGCGCTCTGTGGAGAGCAGCCGCATCGCCCCGCCCTCTGGACATGGGAGACCCAGGCCCCGGGGCCGTGTGCAGGCTGGGTCATTGGATGGAGCCTGATTCTCCGCCTCAGCGCCCAGGCTCAGGGATGCACTGCCTTCCTTTTCCTTGTATTTGTTCAGTGAGCAATGACTGCCTATCAGAGTAAACAGCCCTCCCTCGCCCTGGGGCTCTTCCGTGTACACTTTCTCCTTGACCAGTGATATGCGAGGACTCTTCCCGTCCCAGCAGCTGTTCTCGGGAGAAACCATCTGGAGCCTTGCAATTCTAAGATCTTTTTTTTTTTTTTTTTAAATATATTTTATTGATTTTTCACAGAGAGGAAGGGAGAGAGATAGAGAGCCAGAAACATCGATGAGAGAGAAACATCGATCAGCCGCCTCCTGCACATCTCCTACTGGAGATGTGCTCGCAACCCAGGTACATGCCCTTGACCGGAATCGAACCTGGGACCCCTCAGTCCGCAGGCCGACGCTCTATCCACTGAGCCAAACCGGTTTCGGCTAAGATCGTTTTTTTAAAATATATTTTTATTGATTTCAGAGAGGAAGGGAGAGGGACAGAGAGATGGAAACATCAATGATGAGAGTCATGGATCAGCTGCCTCCTGCACGCCCCACAGTGGGGATCAAGCCCGCAACTTGGGCCTGCGCCCTGACCGGGAATCAAACCATGATCTCCTGGCTCACAGGTCAATGCTCAACCACTGAGCCATGCCGGCCGGGCCAGTTCTAAGATCTTCATTACAGTTCCTCTAGGCTTAAAATAGAGCTGTCCTAACACAGAATTCATGACAAGGCACTTTTCACTACTAGCCTGTTCCACTTGGCTACTTTCTCTTGTATCTGATCACAAAACTGCTAAGAGGGATTTTGCAAATGAAGCCACATTTTGGTTCCTGAGGACAGAGTGCAGTGTTTACTCTTGCCTTCCCAGCACACAGACACTTCCCTGGACCCATCATCTGCCCAGGGGCTTGGAAATCAATGGCGGCTCCTTCTGTGCTTTGGAGAAGCCGCGTATTTTTATGGTTAGGTTTTGAGATCTGATTCACGCAGATGAGTCAGTTGTTAAAATTCAAGGTGATGAAGAGAAGCTGTCACACTTCCTGTCACTTTTTCCAAAGGTTTGCAGTCAAGAACGTGGGTGTCTTGCTGCTGTTCATAGTGACCTTTGACTTGCTGTGAATCCTGAACCAGAGACTTGTTTACCCCCCAAGCTTTGAAAAGCGCCTGGAAGAGAACCCTGGTTAACAGGCCAGTGGAGGGAGTTCCTGCTTTGGCTTCGCCAGCAGCCGTGTGTGTGTGTGTGTGTGTGTGTGTGTGTGTGTGTCCGCGCGGGGGGCGGAGGGGGGGAACCTGCCTTGGTGGCCAGGAGCCTCATGTGTGTGGGGTTGTGGGACCTGCCTTGGTGGCCAGGAGCTGTGGAGGGTGGGGGTTGGGGGCTGCACAGGCCACTCCTGCCACAACGAGGCTTGCGAGTTTGCCTGTTGCTGGGACTGCACAGGAACCTGTCTAGAATCTTCATGGACTTTCTCCTGGGTCTACAGGAAACCTACCTAGAATATCATGTGACAGTCGCATAGCTTATTTCCTTGTGAATTCTATATTAGATTTTGCCTCTCTGATGATTCATGAAAAACTATGGCTTTTAGAACTGGTTCTGGCCCTGGCTGGTTCACTGAATGGTCAGAGCGGGGCCCACACACCAAAGGGCTGCGGGTCGGTTCCCTGTCGAGGGCACGCACTTCGGTGGCAGGTTTGATCCCCGCCCTAGTCGGGGGATGTGGGGGAGGCAGCCAGTCCATGCTTCTCTCTCTCTCTCTCTCCCCCTCCTACCTCCCTTCCACTCTCTCTAGAAATGAGTCAGGGGAGGGGGGTATCCTCAGGCGAGAATTAAAAAAACTTAATAATTGTCAGTCCCTCCTGCTGGTGTCATTATCTTACCATTGGCTGCTTTGGGTGATCTGCCCTACGCTCTGTAGTCTGTCCTTGGCTCGGCAGTTTTTATAATCTTCCTTGAGATGCATATTCACACATTTATGTGAACTGGAGAAATGCGGTCAGACTCCTTCAGACAGAAATAACTTTCTTTGGGAGGCTGGTGAGACAGTGAGGCCTGGCTCTGCGGATTGATTATAGGGCAGACATTTTCCCTACACTGAACCCGCAGCTACGTCAGCAGCTCTGCAGTTCCCTTTTTGCTTTTAATACGGAAAACTTGAAACGTATGCGCAGGGGGAGAGGACAGAGCCATGAATTGGTGCATAATGCACCAGTCGTCCAGCTGTCACCATTAACTCCTGGCCAGTCTTAGCTCATTCACTTCTAGCTCCCTCCCCAGACATGTGTAATCTGTGGCGAACTGGCACGGCAATGGCATACTCAGCCCCAGGGCGCCTTACGTGCCATGCCAGCTCAGCCTGGTTCAGTGACCCTGAGAGGGGACGGTGAAAAGATTAGAAAAGACAGACAAGAGAATGGAAGCTGGGTCTCGGTGGGACGCTGCCCTCTCGGGTGGAGAGACAGCGCCAGCGCCCACAGCCGTGTCTTTATTTTATAGCAGATGCCAGGAGGCAAAGTAAGGGCGTGATCAAGATGTTTACAACATTCTCGTGGATTTCAGTCCCACTCAATTACATGCACCTGAACTCTATCACACAGGCACGTGGGGCCACGTGTTCGGACCACAGGTTCAAGCTCACAACTACAGCTGTTGGCTAAGATTGTGCTGGGAGGGCTCTGCCCTCCAAGCTGGGACTTGCACGTGGCCACGAGATGACTGTGCCCTCTCATTAGTACGAGGCTTGAACCTGTCCAAACACCGTAGCTGCTCTCCACAGTAATCTGTACACGTTTGAGTATATAGCTCTAAAAAATAAGGATTTAAAAAAATACACAATTACAGTATATCAGACCTAACAAAATAAGAATAATTTCTTAGTATTATATTCCCAGGGAGATTTTAATAGGACATATGAACAAGAATTCTTAGCACCTAGTCTGTGAGGGCAAAGAGTGGGTGTAGACTGCTGATCCTGTCTCGCTCTAGCGGTGCCATAGGACACATGAGCCAATCCATGTTAAAGCTCCTCTCGGCTCTTACAAATACCCATTTCCCGTACAATTTCACCTTTGGCTTAGTACGTGATCAAGCTGTATAATGTGTGTTCTTATCAATTGTACACGTAGTTAAAATAACCTCTGGTTTTTTTTAAACACTTGGATACATAAACAAAACCACTTAGATACCAATTTTAATTGACATACCGACTTGTAAACCTGCATTTCTTCAGAGACATAGGATCGAGTGATCGCCAAGAAGACTTCAGATATAGAAACTTTTCCATCATGATGAAGTTCTGTAAGGAAGTGGGATGGAGGCACAACGTCAAGGATAGAGGGAACGGTCGCAATTGAAGAGGAGCGTGCCATGTTTGTGTGTGGATGGCGGTCCCCGTAGCAACTCAGCATGGCAGTTATATTCCACTGGATGCATTTTTAAGAGTAATCGTTTTATTTTAAAATCTCAACAATTCTAGTAGATTTGAAGATTTCCTATTTTGTAGCTATCTAGGCTGATGAAAATATTTAGGTTACATTTCTTAGAAATGAATTTAAATCTGTGTTCAAAGGCACACAGATTTTCAAAATTCTTTTAGAGCCTGTCTGAGCAGAAATGTGTGAGGGCCGGTGGGCTAAAGAACGAGGCTGCCATGGCCAGTGTGGCTCAGTGGATAGAGCATCAGCCCCTGGACTGAAGGGTCCCGGGTTCGATTCTGGTCAGGGGCACGTACCTCGGTTGCAGGCTCAAACCCCTGCCCTGGTCAGTGTGTGGGGGAGGCAACCAATTGATGTGCCTCTTTCACATCAGTGTTCCTCTCTCTCTCTCCACCCTCCCAGCTCTCTCTTAAAATCAATGAAAAATATCCTCAGGTGAGGATATTAAAAAAAACAAAAAAGAAGACTGAGGCAGCTTGGAGAAGCATGCTAGAGTCTCAGCTAGACCCATCTTTATGCCAGACCCATCGCCTAGGCGGTGCCCTCACTGGGCTACCTTGAACGATGATAATTCGGCATAGGCTGATCGGGGGAGAGTGGGTGGACTAGCAGGCACTTCAAAGAGCAGTTACCATAGGCAACCAAAAGCTGTGGTTGACATTAATTACATTTAAATGGATTCTTTGATAAATGCTGTTCTTTGAGATTAAGGGTGATGAGGCCCACAAATCAGAACACCTTGACATGAGTATGCTTCCCGTGGGGGGAAAAGCTAATAATTGGAATTTTCTACAGAGGTCAAGAAATGTCAACCAATACACTCAACCCGGCTCAGCACTGCCCACTTTCATCGCTGCTGTTTCTTCCTTTGTAATCAGAATAGCTTGTACTTGCGACCTTGGCCTTCCAATGGAGTTGAGCACGGATGAGATTATAGCTTATGTGAGCACAGTTGCTTGAGAACTACCGTGTCTGCTCTTATTACTGAAAAACCTTGAGTACAAAGAGCCGCACTGAAGGTAGAAGGAAAAATGAATTCTATTTTGAACTATAACATGTTAAACCATTTGATTCTGATAAACAGCTGTACCTGTATTCCATTCTCAACCATGAGCATGCAGCACGCCTTGGTACACAGCGGCGTGGGGCATGGGCCCTGCATCCATGTGAGGGTCAGGTAGCCGCCTGTCAGAGGTGTCCATGTGACACAGCAGAGGACAGGCAACGCATATCCACGTTAACACTGCGATGGGCTGCAGGATTCATGTGAAGTGTTCAGGGAGCAAGATCACAGTTAATGTTCGTGAGGAGTTTCCAACTCAGACGTCTGAGGGGCCCGGGAGGAAGCCGCTGCCTGCGGGCGCTCGCCAGGGGTGGTCAGGCCTGCTGTTCCCAGGGAAGCTGGAAATCCAGGTTTGTAGGTGAAACCTGACTTTTTACTTAAGCTTTAGCAGTGAATTCAAAACTTTTAAAACAACGGAAGGCTCAGATAAAACATCTTTCTACTGGATATGGCCCATCACCTCTTTATTACTCTTGCCTTATCACTATTCTCAGTTCTTCATTTGAAATGCACATTTTTGTCAAATAGTTCCTAGGAAAAATATCACCGGTTATTTGAAGTTTTCCAAAATTCTAGTTGTAGCTTACTTGAAGGCAGACCTGTAGAAAATTCTATAGGCAATGAGATCAATAGCTGTGCTGATAGTAATTAATCACAGACCCATGATTAACCTCATTAAGCTCAACTTCCTAAAAGCCTGTTTTTAACTCAGTTCGGCCTATAATTACAAGTTTGTTGGAAACACCAGGAAGCGCTTCTGAAATGACTTTGGGTTAAACTTGTCATAGAATCTCTACCTGAGTCTGATTATTTTGTTAGTAACTAAAAATACCTGAACGCTTAGAGTTTAAAGGACCGATGAATGCATGGCCTATCCTGAAAAGAAGTGAACCAGCCAGTATTCAATTGAACTTAATTGAAATTATTTTAAGCATTTCTAACTGTGTGTAGTCTGAAAGAACACGGCGTGAATGCCTGGCATTGAATTACCTTACAACAAATGCTAAATACAGTTTCTCAATTTATAAAATTCATCATAACCTTATATCATGGGGTTTTGGTTAAAATAATAAAATTAGGGTGTGCGGGTAGTGCTGGGTTTTGTTTTTCCTGCCATGTTCAGCTTACAGCCAAAGCCTGACGTGTGCTAAAAAGAGTGTATACGGGGGTCATTGGGAAGAAGTTACTCTGCAGAAAAATCCCTCCTGATGAATGCGTATTCTCTCTCCCAGGCTCCCACTGCCAAGCACAGATTAGCGATTGTTCCTCTCCACTCTCCAAACACATCAAAGCTGAATTCACAAGCAAACCTTGTTTGCGGCACAGCCAGTGGATACTGTGTGGACAATTAAGTTGGACTTAATGAGCCTTAAATTGCTCTTCAGAGATGACGTGTCTGTACTTCCATAGGAGCTGGGACATAATGGGGGGAGCAAATTCTAAGTAGAGGTAGAGTGGGAGGTGCTACTGAAGCCTCTGACTCGGGGCGCCAGCATCTGGGCAGGTCCTGGTTAGGCCTCGCAGGCGCAAAGCTAGGGGTCAGGGTGCCTGGAGGGGCTCACCCCTCAAAGAGACGGTTCCTCCAGTGGCTGCAACGCAAACCACAGCGCCGTTAGAGGAGAGCGTGTTACGGGGAGCGGTCGGAGGAGAGCAAGGCCTTTTGCAGGAGGCTGATTGGCGTGGGGCCTTGTGGACGGGAATGCCTGCCGATGAGGACCTGGGGGGGATGCTCTCACGTAAGCGTGCTCCCCTCAGTATGCAGGTAGGTGC